>NC_081824.1:39602500-40202500 GCF_030867095.1 Alligator mississippiensis
GCTTCCTGTCTATGGGCCAGCCACCCGCCTCACTCTCCTGCCATGCCTTGATGTAATGGTATTGAGGTGTTAATTAGGAAGGAGGCTGCCCATTTTGAACCCTGATGTTTTGGGGGTATCCACAGCTCTGTTCCACCCCTACAGAGAGGCCCAAGCCTCACAGATGGCATCCTAGGCAGCTAAACTCAGCCGTCCCCTTCGCCCATCAGCTGTGGTCCCCTCCCTGGGACCTTTGGTTCCCCCTTAGGCCCTGGCCCCATCTCTGGCCAGTCGGGACCCCAAACTTCTTTGCTCTGTGGGCATCCCTCGCGGTGAGCCCCTGGCCCTTTTGACCCCTCTCTGGGCCATGGCTCCAGCATGGACCAGTTGGCTACATTGGATTAGGTCTAAGCTGCATGTCTGCATGCAGGGTTTGGGGGGTCCCCCATTCCCAACTCAGGTGCTTCACAAAGTGTGCCTGGTCCCACGGGCTCATTCACCATACACCCCAGCAGGCTCAGGTGCTTCAAGAAGCTTACCTGGCCTTCCCTGCATTATATAACCCACCCAAAGTTTGGGGCTGAGGTTAAGGCGCCCCAACCCACCTTACACTGGGAGGTGATCACTCCTGGCATTTACATGGGCATTGCCATGCCACCAGCAGTCCCACCAGGGTTTCCTACCCTGGCAGGATGCAGTTTTAGATCATGCCCAGGACCAATAAGGCCTCCAAGCCATCCCCATTGCCTCACCCTTACCTCCAAGGTGTTCCTGGCAGAGCTCAGCAGAGAGAGGTTTCTTCCCTTCTGGCTGATCATGAACGGTCTCAGGTCAGGGAGCTGGGCCTTAAAATGGCCACCCTAATCAGGCACCTGCCCAACCCTGGCCCAGTCCTTAAAGTGGCAGGTACTACCAGTGCCCTACCACAAAAACTGACTATGAAGTTGATTACATGCAACTAACACCGACCTTGACTATAAAACACATGGTCCATACTGGGCAAATATACTGAGAGAACCTACCGCAAGGATAGGTTAGCGCAGCCCATCTGAATAAGATGTATAGTTTTGCCTATTATGCACGGCCCCTTTCAGCACCAACTCTTTTTCAAGTCATGGTGAGCCACTATACTGCCAGCCTGTCACATATGATCAGTGTGGTCCCACCATCCATGAGATGGATCTGGACCAGGCTGCCCTGAGCCTCAACTATTTATACATTTTTGGAGGATCCCAAGACTTGTGACAAGAACACCCAGATCCAATTATGAGTGAAGGGGCTAATTAGAACATGGATCCTTTGTGTGTGTGTGAGGGGTGGGGGGTATCTGGAATATACACATGTATGAGCAGTGCTGAGTTCTGGGGGTCACCATGGCTTGAAACACTGTAGACTCTGCTGAGGCTAGTTTAATATTGTAAATCATGAACTGTTACACACCCATAGTGCTAAAGGATCACTAAATCACAATCAACCCATACTGAACACAGAATACACCTTGCACCATTTATCTTAACCAAAATCTAACTTTATTAACTCATTAAATGTATTAATACTTTCTACATACATTGAGAGAAAAACAGTTCAATGGTTTCATCCAATCCCAGATGTTATTCCACTTCACAGAAAAGGTAGCCAATAAGTTCCTGAAAGTAGAGGTGGCCATCTGTGGGTAATGGCTGTTTTTCAGTCCAGATGTTGGTGGATGACGACACACACACAACTTCTTTGTTGCCCCCCTTTTATGCTTTTTTTTTAACTTTACTCCTCTGATAATTATTAATTTCTGGGTATCGTTGATTGGTTTCCCTATGGTCATCATACTGTTCATGTTTTCATCCTATCAGCATATTCCTCTGTTCCAACAAACCCATCACATGCACACATGTTAATTTGGTCTTTTACCAGTGTCTTAATTTGGGCATGTCCTGGACTTTTAATTTGATCTGTCCATCAAAACCAGAAATTCCCAAAGCTCTGCAGTTGGACTCTGCCCAGTTGGCCTTCTCTTATCACCCTTCATTAACATAACCAATCATTTCATCCCTCTGATTCAGTCAGTTAGTGCTAAATTCAGTTAATTTGAGCTAGTAACAAGGCCTACATTTCACACACCTATGTTGATAACGCTGGAACATAAGCTCCCTATGAAAGCAAGCTCAAGGCTAGCTGATAGTGAAAACACAAAATGCAAAAGAACAGTTCAAATAATAATGAGGCTATACAAAAACTTTAGTAATGGTTAAATAAGGCTTAATATAAAAGTTCAAACAATACTGTAATTCACCACTCAAGCAGGTTCACCTAAAGCTAAATGTGACAAGCTACCCTAAAAGAGCCTTTTGGCTTTGGACTAATAGCACGCATAGTTTATATCATTTGGGAGATGCCTTGATCAACAAGAGTTTCCCAGAATGAAGCCTGTCCATTGTATTCTAGGCTGGCTGACCCCTGAGATTCCCAAATACATGAAACTTGACTGCACAATTCTGTGGTAATGGGGAACTGTGTTTGCACTTCCACCCTGGCTTGCTCTTTTGTCCTTTTGGCTAGGAGCAAGCATCATTAGGGAGAATTTGAACTCCAACATCTTTGGGCTTGAGGCCTGCACGTACGATACCTGACATGGATTCGGGGAGTATCCAGAGTTCCAGACTGATGGATCTGGGAAGGAGGAGACTTGCCCAACCACACAGACTTGAATAATTGAGTTTGGCTCAGTTGATTTGGAATTCAGAATGAATTTCCTCTTAAGCCAAAAAAAAAAAAAGGCTGTACTATATATAAGTAGGCAAAAAGTGCTGCTTAAAAGTGTGTTTATGGAGCACCTGTGATAAAACTTGCAGCAGTTTCAGAAAATAATGAAAATGCATCAGTTGTGGATTAACTAAATTACAATAGGCATGTTTATTTGAACATCAGTGTTTTCAAATTTGCCTCTTACTTCCATGTGCTCAGGGAGAGTAGGGTCAGACAGTAAAGGGGAGAAAGGGGCTACAGAAGGAAAAAGTAGGAAGAAGTTGGTGGGGACAGAGGGCCAGGGGGCCACCTGAACCCCCTAGCTTTTTTTTCCTTGCTAGAGCAGTGGGAGAGAGAAAAATGCAAAGCAAATCTCCAATAATTAGATTCCATACATGGAAAATTATAAGCAGGCAAGGTTCTTTGAGGAGACGTGATATCTTTTATTAGACCAACTGAGCAGAGTGATAAATCATCCATCTGACTGACATCCAGGTTGCTGGGAAAATGTTTAAAATGGAGCTGGATACAGGCTCTATGGTATCTGGTATCTCATATTCAGAATATGAAAAAACTTTAAAAAATGTGAAATCAAGGTTAAGAGAGCACTATTGTTAAAAGCACATACAGGAGAAAAGATTGTGCCAAAATGTGTTGTGTCAGTGCTAGAATATAATGATAAATGGCACTTCTCAGACTTATATATCATTGAAAAACAGGGACCCACTCTATGGGGTTGTGAATGGTTAAAAGATATTCCCCGAGACTGGAATTGTGTAAAGATGCTACGGGTACTTTCAAAGGTCCCTGTAGAAACAGTTAAATAACAATTAGAAGGTCTATTAAACCAGACCTATGAAGTGTTCAGGGAAGGCATAGGAACACTTTAAAACAAATCAAAGTCAGGATAATAATAGATGAAATTGCTCAGGCCAAGTTTCACAAAGGTTGGCTAGTCCCTTACACGCTACATGCCAAGGTAGAAATAGACCGCTTAGAAACAAAAGGCATACTTTCAAAAGTATCCTGGAGTCATTGGGGCACTCCTATAGTGCCAATTGTAAAAAAAATGTGGTGTAGTAAGGGTATGTGTTGACTTTAAGGTTACTATAAATCCTTTATTGAATTTGATAAATACCCCTACCTCAAAATTAAAGATATGTGGCTACATTAGCAGGGAAACAGAGATTTAGCAAAATTGATTTAGTGCAAACTTACTTCTAGGTGGCCGCAGAAGATTCAAAAGTATACCTTACCATAAACATGCACAAAAAATGGCAGCCTGTTGTGAATGCGCAAACAGGTCCTTTGTACAACACAGTGCAAGCGACACCTAATATTGTTTGGTGCATTGGCCCCTGCCCAAACAAGGTGACACATAATATTGTTTGGCACATTGACCAAGTATGAGATACATGGGTGACTGCCGAACAGAGTACAGAAGCCATGGTTGAAACCCCACCTGTTGTTGAGCCACTGGCTTTGGGACCTACAACAACAATCAGTAATGATACATCAGACCATAGGAATGCTGACCAGCCAGGACCTAATTATGCCAAGCCTGAATCTGATATGGATGAATGAAGACCACCTCCTCAGGACTGTGTTCAACGAAGGAAGAAAACCTAATCATGAACCCAGTATAGGAGTCAATGTAGCACATTCTCAGGGAACCTGTCTAAAAGGTGCTCAACAGTACCCAGAAAGGAAATGCAAGACTCGTGAGGGTCCTGTACACAAGCCAGGAGGCTGCTCTGATGCACTGTAATTACTGTGGACAGTTTTCTAAAAAAGCACTTTATTCCCCTCCACAAACACAGACCCTGTCGCCCGTCCCCCCTTCCCAACAGAACCCTTCCTCCCTCCCTCCCCCACAGCATACCCCATTTCCCACTGCCTCCTGAACCACAGTTTCTCTCTCACCCCCTCCCCACAAAGCCCCTTCATCACCCATCCCACCCACCACAAATAAAGCATCCTCTTCCCTGTGCAGACTTCATACAGTGTGCTCTGTATGCCCTCCCGGGGTGGTGGCAGTGAGGTGGTGGTGCCTGGGGGTACAGCTCAGGTACAGGCACCCAGCACTCCAGCCTCTGGCTGCACCACCACAGGTGCACATGCCACAGTGAAGTGGTTGCTGCCCAGGGGCAAGAATAACTGCTGCTCTGCTGGCGTGGCCGGTTACCCCTCCTGCAGCCAGCACCCAGGGCTAGCAAAGCCTGCACATGATGCTGTCCCCACTACGGGCAGTTTCTCCTCTGGGGCCATATAAAGCCAGAGCAAGTGACAGGGGTGGGCTGCTGGATGATGCTGGGGATGTGGACCATGGTGGGATGGACTCCTGCTGTCCTGAGGGGCTCTTCCCTGGTGAAGCCTCATCACTGCCACCAGGCTGCTGCAGAGGCTCTGACAGTCCACCTGCGATGGAGCCCACTACCTGCTTCAGGCTCGCAATTGTTCCCTCATAGATTGCTGCCCTGCTGCTCTTTTTCATTAGGGCTTTTAGCTTCCAATGAGTGACTCCCTTATTGGAATCTCCCCAAAAGCTTCAGCTACTCAACAGGGTAGAGGGGACAGGCCACATTGTTACATAGCCAAAGACATTTTCCTGAAGCTAAAGTCTACTGGTGGACGTGATTCACTTCAAACAGATGGACACAATTCTGCAGTGTACCATCTTTGACAACTTGTATCTTGTCCAGAACATCCTCAATCTTGCTTGCAGGGATGGTCAGTCATTTACCTTCCTATCTCTCAATCAGAAGAATGCATAACAGGATGGACCATGGTTACTTCAAAGGTTCTCTGAGGACATTTGGTTTCAATCCCCACTCCATGCAGTTTCTCCAGGTGCTGTATGTCTAGAGTGCCTGGTCAAGCTCAGCCAGACCCTAATAGAGCCATGACTTTTGGGTGTGGAGTGTATCAAGGATGCCTGATGTCCATCCAGCACCATGCCATCACTGTCAAGCCCTTCTGGCTAGTGCATAAGCAGTTGATGGGGTTAGCGCTCATTGAGCCAGCTGTGAGAATGGTCCTCTCAGTGTGTGCAGTTGATGTGCTCCTTGCTATGCTGGACCTTTTATAGTTAGTTACGCTAGTTTATAACTGTGTGGGAAGTAAAACAGGGATGCTAATGCACACACACTAGAAACAACATCTCAGGGCTAACACATCTCAAAGAATTCCAGCTGACAATGGAGAAGGCCTGCATAGTTTTTCTCCAGTGACAACATGCCTTGGGATTGTGAGTAAAGTATTACAGAACTGTGGCTTAATTAGTTTCATATGTAAATAAACCAGTGGTTTTTTTACCTATGGTACTGAGCATGCCTGTCTTAATCCTTCACTTCAGATCTCAGGCTTTTTGGGTCAGTTTAATAACAATAATTTGACCTAAACACCCTCCACCCTTTTGGTCTCTGTTTACCTTCCACAGGCACAGCTTTTTCATCTTAGGTCTAAACTGAAGTCCGTTCACTTTCACCCTTGACTACACCTATGCACATAGGTGTTCCTCATTAGTGTCCCACAACAATCAAGAGTGGATACCTACGAAAACTCAGTGACTATTAGGGCTGTGCAAAACAGCACCGTTCTGCTTCAACTTCCGTTTCAACAGAACAGTGTTTCATTTTGAGTTTCATTTTGTTTCATCAAAACTGTTTTGCTGTTTCAATGCTGTTTCGCCCATAGGCTATTCCACACCCAACACCGGGAAGATTGGTGCTTCCTCTGGCCCCAGCCAGCAGCACCAGCCTCCTGTGATCCAGCAGGCAGATCGGGGACCTGCACCCCTGGGAGGTGCAGATGAGCCCCGGAGGCTGGTGCTGCTGGCTGGGGCCAGCAGCAGCACCGATCTTCCCAGTGTGGGCTATACCCAGCGCCGGTGCCAGCCAGCAACACCAGCCTCCTGTGATCCAGCAGGTCAGATCAGGGGCTTGCCCACACCTCCAGGAGGGTTGCAGAGGCTGTGCTGGACTGTTCCCAGGGATGTGGGCCCCCAGTCTGCCTGCCAGATCACAGGAGGCTGGTGCTACCAGCTGGGACCGGCACTGAAGCCAAGTTAAACTGGCTTTGAGACTCGAACTGTTTCGAAACTTTCAAAACATTTTACGTGCCCTTATTCTGTTTCAAAGCTGTTTCAAAGGCTTTTGGTTAATTTCAATTTCACTGTTTCAAGCTCAAAACGCATTGAAACAGCTTTGAAATGAAACACTGGGAAAAATTTCATTCAGCCCTAGTGAGTATGTCCATCTCAGGGAGTTTTCCAATGACCAAAAGCATCAAGGGTTTCCAATTACCTCAACTATTAATATCAAGCCTCATTGATATCCTTTCTGCCACTTTGCCTGTCTTGGCAATAGGTGCAACTGTAAACAATGTGAGTCCTGGCCTATTTATAATAGTGATTATGCATGCGTAGGATGACTAGAGGTTAGAAGTCTCTGGAACATCTAAACTTCTGACCTTGATGAGGCTATGACCTACTTAGAAAACTGAGGCATGCACAGTTGAAACCTTGTTGTATAACAAAAGAGCAGGAACTTTATGTTAATAAGTTATGAAGTGATAATGAATATGAGTGGTCC
This sequence comes from Alligator mississippiensis, assembly GCF_030867095.1. Classification (NCBI taxonomy): domain Eukaryota; kingdom Metazoa; phylum Chordata; order Crocodylia; family Alligatoridae; genus Alligator; species Alligator mississippiensis. Next base: position 39,609,811 of record NC_081824.1, read on the forward strand.
AAGAAAATGATACTGTTGAGTGACTTTGATTGATCAAGATGTGCAAGCAGTGATTGGGCCATGGTATGATTGGCAGGTGGCATGAAGTGGCCACTACAAAAGCCAGTGTGAGGCACCACCTTGAGGTGTGCGTATGTGCATGTGCACGGTGGTGCATGTGGGTGCATGTATGTGCGTAGGTGCGAGTGTGCACGTGTGTGGGTGTGTACGTGTCTGTATGAGCTGAGTTTGAGAGCCTGAGAGTTTGGTGTCAGGTTGGTTTGCTGGAGAGGCTGGGAAGATTGGGAGTGCGGGTGCTAAGTGGTGCATGTGTGGGGACACTGGATTTCTCACTTGAGATACTCCCTTCATTTCCCATCGGACAGGTAAAGTATCACCCTTCCCATTATCATTGCCCCTGTGCCAAGCCAGTCCTTACAACCTCCAGCAGTTTTCTGACCCTCATAGATGCACTTGCTGTTCCACCTTTCTTCAGGCAATGTGACTATCCAAAAGCCACCACCCTTCGCCCCTCTCTGTTCCCTATCCTCCCAGTCCCCCAGTCTTGCAAGAGTGCCAGTGCTAAGTTCACCAAGTTCAATTCACAATACCCACATCCTAGAGAGAGAAAATATCCAGGTGGGGATTTTAATGGCCATACAGAAGTTGTGTCACTAGATACGCACCACTAATATCCAAGAGTGGAGTAGAGGACTGCAATGGAATGATTAAATTTAGAGACACTTATTTGTGCATCTCAAGCAGGAACAGTATACACTTGTGTTTGCTCTCTCCCTAAACCAGTGATTCTCAGATGAAAATGAAAAGGCAGTATCTAAATATGAAACAAAGATTACACTTTACAACAGAGTACTGCTTCAGTCTGACTTGTGATCATGTAACTGAATGCATTCAAGAAAAGCAGGCTCCAAAATTATGCTACTTCATGCAAAATGTATGTAAATTGAAAGGGAAGTACTAACACTTCACTTCAGGCAGGCTGTAGTGAGTGACTTTGGCAGCAATAAATGCAACCTTATCCTAGACAAACCCACAGACATTAATGAGCCAAACATTAACATTTCTGCCATGGAACAGAAGTGCTTGAGATAATTGAAAAATTAGAACTAATACTCAAAGGCTTGTTGTTCTCAGAACTGACAGCACCTCAGTGATGACAAGAATGAATAACAAGGAGGGAGGAATATGGACTCCCTCGAGTTCTCATAGATTACATTCGTCATTTTCTATAATTTGCAGTGCCCCATGCATCTGAACAAAAACTTACAAAGACCATCAAATTTGTTATAGGAGAAACATTTTTTTTTCTTGTTGCATACTGCCAAAAAGCATATTGTAGAGTTTTTGAAAATATCATATAAAAAGAAAAACCGCTGAAGTAAACAAAACTTTTCTATATTTTTGCACTGAATTGAACTTTATCCCCACCCAAGAAATATAGACCTATATAAAGAGCAAAAATTGGGGGAGAGACAGGGAAGCAAAATTAAGAATTTGCTGGAAGGAGAGGAAGGGCAGGACTTAAAGGCAAAGAACAGGATAACTGTCTATTAGGATCCAACCTATGATCTGAGTTTGAGATGGTCTAGTTTTAAAAAGGTGAACAGGCAGGTTTGAATTATTTAACTGGGGCATGATGCTCCAAAAATGTGGTATTGTCAGGCTTGCATATCAAAGAGGAAATAAAATATCATGCATTCGTCCTGTTTGTGAGCATAGTTATGACTTTAGAATAGCCCTAGGAGCAAACTTCTACAACACTGCTGTTTAGGAGGAGAGTGTAAAAAATCCACCCCAAAAGCAGGAATGATATAGCTTGCAGTAACATTTGTTCCAAGTTTAGTTTTACTACCCTCATCCTTGATCTCTAGAAGAGAATAATGAGCTACAATCATTTTTATGCTTTTAAGCCTTTATAGATCATGTTATTCTCTATGTATGTATCTTTGCCATTTTGCAACCTACCTTAATTGGAAAGTTATAGCCAAATCCCAAGATTAAGGTAATCCTCTCTAGTTAATGGCTATTTACATGTCAGAAGAACCATGGCATACATACCTAATGAACAAAGGTGTCGATGGCAAAATTGCTTTACAACGGGGCTGTCCAACTGGTGGCCAGTGAGGGATTATATTAACATGTGACAGGAAAGCTGGTCTCTGAACACTGACAGGATACTCTGAAAGACTGCTGCAGTGAGAAATGTAGGCACAGAAATGTTACCATATTCTTCTTTTGGTCTGTACTATCTCCAAACTTTAGGGTCACTTTTTCCTGTAAAATCATTTCCTTCCATGTAACAAATCCTTTGCTATGAATGTAATAAATCATACTGTAAAAACCCTTTGTATGAACCAAGGGAAGACCTTTGGGAGCTGGCAATAATTCCCATTGCAGCTGTAGAGTCCGATGCAAGGGCAAGTGGAACTGAGGCTCATGGGGACAGGATGTTGGGACAAAACCTAGTCTGTTCCTTGAGACAAGCAGTCAACAGTGTAGAGAAACTTGGAGCTCCAGGGCCACCCTGACAGTCAGGTCTGTGACACCCATCCACTCCAAATACTGTGGCAGATAATTACCCTGCTAGAAATTCTGAAAAAGCAAATGAACCCTAAAGGTCAATGACATGCACGCCAAAAGAGTGATGGTGTGGGAAACTTGCTGTGAAACCATATTTTCCAGTAAAATGATCATCAAACATAATTATTCATAGTGTATCATAACCCAGCTACCCATCTGCATTGCCCTACATCTGGGCAAAGCAGTGGTTTCCATAATATGGGTGACAGAGCATATTTGGCAACAGAAAAATCAAGCATCATGATTAGCTCTGTGATGCATGATGGGAGAGATGAGCATGAATGTTTGCTATCAAAGCATTTAAGATTAATAATCCTGTTCCCCTTCATTGGCCATGTCTACACGAGTGGTGGACTGAGCATAAACAAGTACTAAATGAGTGCGCAGTAACCAGTGTTCCCCGCATGCTTTTTTTTTCAGATTCTGCTGCACAGCAGCTTATTACCATGCAGTAGCATCGCATCATGGTTAGGGACCAACACTACTGCACATTAGCAATGAGCTACTGCGCAGCAGCATCTTGTGTAGACGTGCCCAGTATGTACTTTTAAGGTATCTCTTACCATTTGGCAAAAAAGCCCATCCTTGTCAGAGAACAGTCAAAGTCAAACGGTTTCCCAAGCCAAGGAACCCATAACACTAGCCTATCAGCTTTTGTAGCTAACAGCACACACTAGCATCACTTCTAACCACCTGTGACTCCCCAACCTGAGTGGCTACAAACAACTGAGGCAACTGGGATGGCCTTTGGCATCTCTGCAATGTGAGACTTAAATTGGGCTCTGGGACTTCAGTGCAACAGGAGACACTGAAGGAGACCAGTACCTGGCAGCAATGTTTCAAATGGTGAAAGCTCCTTTTGAAACTTCAGATCTGGATTTGAACTGTACAAATAAAGGCCCAACTTAAAAATAAAATTGAATAATATGGAGTCTGACAGGTCATGGTCCTTTTAAATAAAGAAAACACAGAACTTAGTGAGAGCAACATGTGAAACCTTGCAGTGGAAACGTTGGGCTGTTTTGAAAGACTGGTGGGTTTTTCTGGTGAACACAAGCATCCGTTTCACTCCTGTTCCGATCTGAAGACTCACCTGGCCAAAGTTGCAGCTAAAAATATGCTGTTCTGTTTTTTTCCTAGTAGATATTAGTACACAACCAGTGGCTCTCAACCTTTTTCGTACCAGAACCCATTTGCAAACAGATGGCCAGTCCAGACCCAGTGCCCCTCACTCCCAACCCTCTGCCCCCCAATGTGTGTGGGGCAGGGGAACAAGCAACCCCTCTCAAGCTGGAACTCAGCCAGCCTGCAAGACAAAAGCCACAGTTTCCCATGTTATTCTCCTTTAAAGGAGAATCCATTTTGAAGTCTGTTACGGACCTTTTCATGTATTCTTGCGACCCAATGGATCTTCATTTCCCGGCTCCTCTCAATAGGTGCCGCAAATTTTCTCAGAGCCTTGTTACGCTGTGAACTGCTCAAACATCAATGGGTCTTAGTGCTAGCTCACTTCGGGGATACTTGTTTTAGTTGTGTCAGGCTACAGGCAAAAGTAGTGAGAGCTCTTGGTAGAGGCAGTATCTTTTATTCGAGTTTCACCAACCACATAGTTGCAAAAAAAGTGTTTAGTTGCAAAAATCTCCGTATTTGCAACGGAGAATACACCAATTGGGAGAAACGTTACAATCCATGCACTCTCCTTTGCCTAAGGAAAGGCGCACGAGCCTGAAAGCTTGCAAATAAAGGCTTTTTTTGCAACTACTTAGTTCGTTGAATAAAAGATACCACCTCTACCAAGAGTTGTGACTGGCTCCACTTGGCAGCAGTCAGACGTTCAGGCCAGCAGGGGCCCAGGCGACTATAAGGGAAAAATCCCGCCATTGAGGCCTCCCCTCGTGCCCCCTTGCTGTTCGTTCCCCATCCCTTGCTGCCTGGTGCTGCCCAGGCTCTCAGGGGAGCAGACGAGAAAGGGATAACCTGCCGCCACCCTGCCAAGGCTGACACGAGCCCCTCCCTCCCCGGGTAGCCCATGCGGTAGAACGAGACGGTGCGCGGGAAAACTCCGGCTCCGCCCCCCTCCGTCACAGCGCAGCGCGAGGCACAACCGCCCCGCCCACGACCAACGGCCGCGCTCTGACAACCCGCGAGATTCCAGCGCTCCGGGCCGTCAAGGGCTTCCTCAGAGATCTCGCGAGAAGAGGCGTGGGTCGGCTGCCAGGATGGAGGCGCCGCGGGCCGCGGTTCCCGTCGGGTTTGCTACCGTGCTGGCGGTAACGGTCCCTTCCCACGCATGTGCCCTGGGGTGGGGGCGCGCTCCGGGACTCCCCCCCACCCGGAGACACGCGGGGCGGGGGGTGGGAGGTCCGTGCCGGTCTGACCCGCCGCCCCGCCCGCAGGACACGGACTGGTCGGAGCCCTGGCTGCTGGGGCTCGCCGCCTTCCACGGCCTCTGCCTGCTGCTCACGTGCGTCTCCTTCCAGCGCCGCCGCCTGCAGCTCGGACACTTCCTCTGCCTGGGTGAGTGCCTTGCACACGCAGGTGCGTGCACACACGCGTATGGTGTCCAGGTTGTAGCCCTATTGGTCGAGAGGCAAAAGGGAGTCGGGACTGGTGGGAGAGGTGCTCTCTTTTATTAGACCAAATAGATTTGTACTAAAAAAAAAAAGTTCTTTAATGCTAAGCTTTCGGGTACAAATAGCCTTCTACAGGCATTGGGGAAGAGGTTGTCGAAGTTCTTTCTATGAACTTGCATTTATTCATTCATTCATGTGAAGAGCTCTCTATGACGTTCTTTACACAAACTTTTATTTCTACCCTGAAGAACTTCTCTAGCCTTTTCTCTGATGCCTGAAGAAATGTGTTTGTGCACAAAAGCTTGCCATTAAGGAATTGGGGTTTTTTGTTTGTTTGTTTGGGGTTTTTTTGGCAAAAATCTTGGTCGAATAAAACAGATCATTTCAACCACGAGTCCTGATTGGACATGTGTATGTGCACACATTCACACACACAGATGTAGGATGTAGGTTGTAGCTGTGTTGCTCTGAGGCAGGGATGGGGAGCGTCTGGCCGGGAACTCCATTTCCCAGCTGCCCCTGCCCGTGTGGCTTGTGCTGGTCTGAGCCTCAGCCACACCAGCAGTGCAGGGGGCTGCTCTGGAGCTTCTGGGCTCTTGCAGCAGGGGCAGCTTGCTCCAGAGCCAGGACAGCCATGATCTGTAGCCTGCACACTCCAGGCAGAGGCATGCATGCAGGGGATTGTGGCTCTGCCCTGGCTCCAGACAGGCTGTCACTGCTGCAAGGAGCTGGGGAAGAGCCACAATCCCATGCATGTATGCCCCTGCCCGAAGCGTGCAGGCTTCAAGTTGCGGCTCTGTCCTGGCTCTGGAGCAAGCTGCCCCCATCCCAAGATCCCAGCAGTTCCAAAGCAGCCCCCTGCACTGCTCTGCTGCTTGCGCTGCAGGCATGGCTGAGGCTGTGGTCTCCATGGAGACTGGCACAAGCCATGCTGGCAGGGGCAGCTGGGAAACAGAGTCTCCAGCTGACTGCATCTAGTCCGTGTGCCGGATGTTCCCCATCCCTGGTCTAAGGGTAGACATGGTTCTTTGGGTAAATGATTTCTTTTATTAGACTGACTCCAATAGAAATTTTCTTTGCCTGCTTTGGGGTACTAACACCGTTTGTCAGGCTGAGATAGCATCTGCAGCTGGTCTGTGCTCTTCCTGGACAGAAACAGATTCATGCACACATGCCAATGCAGGTGTGTACATGTGTACATAGGCACGCCCATGGCAGTATTGTGTTCTTCATATAAATGACGTTTTGTATTTGGTCAGCATAAAAATTGGCTGCTTATTATAATACTGATCTCTTTACGTGGTTATTTTAATCCCATCTTCGCAAATCTAGGCAAGCCCCTTCCAAGTAATTTTAAATCTTTTGGTCTCACTGTATACTTGGCTCTGCCTCCTTGGGTTGGTGGGTGGGTCCTAGTTCTACAGCTTTTTAAAAGCAGTTTCCATATATTGACCATCTGTTGTGTCCTGTTAAAGGGTTGTCATTTATAGCGATACAGAGGTAGGTACCTCCTGCAGTGACAGAGGACACAGGTTTTCTAGCCCGCTCACTGGAAGTTAGTCTTGTGGCTTCATCTAAACAAATGTTGTATCATGTTAACCAGCTAATAAGCTGGTAATACTCCTGTCTAACTAAAGCAGAAAGTAATTAAAGTGACTCCTGCATGGATTTGTTAATTTGGGCAGTTTTTGTTGCTAGGTACAGTCCGAGACGTCTCATGATTGATGAGTAAATGATGAGCTCTGTGTTAAAGCTGTAAATATCTTTCAATTAATTGATTTTTTTTTTTTCTTTGACTAAAGTTTTCTCAAGAATCATATGCATTGAAAAACTGAAAGATAGGGACAATGGCAACAGTGTAAGTACATTGAGAACAGTGATAGGGCTTGCTGCTGCTGGTATTTTAAACAGGGTGTGATGTACACCAGGGGTATCAAGCATATGACTTGTGGGCTGAATCCAGCCCAGAGAAGGGGGGGTCATCTGGGCCCATGGAACTTTTGGCTGTGGTTGCAGCAGCAGGAGAATTAACCATGCCTCTGTTCACCCCTGTCAGCTGCTAGCCAGCCCATGGGGGTGAATGCAGCTGCTGAAGTTACCTTTTTTGATCTTTTAAAATTGATGCAGTTGGCAATGAGTTGAGTGGTGGTATTGTTAGCTCCTCTACCAGTGGCCACCCTGGGACCTGGGGTTGAGCAGCAGCAATATTAACTCCTTGGCAGGTGGCATCAGCCCAGTGGCTCTGGTAGCTGCAGGGAGAAGTCTTATGGGTTAGATTCAGAAACAGGTAGTCTGACCTGTGAGAAGCCCTGTAGTCTAGGACCAGCCTACAAACTCATCCAAGTTTGACACTGATGTAGACTTCTAATGATGCAGTACTTAAAATGCAAGCATTCCCTTGGCAGGCAGTGGCCTGTGCTTTGGTTCCAGCCTTGTGCATACCCAGGGCAGCACTGCTGTTAACCACAGTTGGAATTTTTCAGTCAAGAAGGCCATGGGTCGATGAAGAAAAAGTAAAATTATTACATTGCTACAGATTAAAAGCTTAGCGGCCGAGAGGAAAGAGTCTTAGGCAAGTGGTTGCGAACTTTATTTTATGTTTTCTGTTGTTAATGGAACTTTAAGGTGCGTGACAGTTATTTATTTTTTAATACAATGCCCTTCCATTAAGGTGAGAGCTGACAGTACCCATCTGAGATCACTAAGAAGTCTGCCAGCAAAACCAAGGAAGGCATTCCTGGCATTTCTAAGGTAAAAAGCAGGCAGGAAAAACAAAGGTGGGGGAAGAGACTTTCAGATTTTCTTTATACACCCAAAAGAGCATAAGCCCCTTATTTTATAGTCCTGCATGGTTCACCTTTTAAGTTTTCCATATTGTCCGAATTTTCCAAAGTTGGTTTAATTTTGTTTGTGTCTCATTACCAAAACTTTAAACCAAGAGTTGTGTATGACATGTCTCGTTACAACTCGCATCTCTGAAAAATAAGGCAGCAGATGCACTGCTTTCTGGGTATGTTACTAGTATAACATACTATGCCAGGCTTCACATCCCTACAGCAAATTATTCCTACTCTTTTGTTTTTTAAACTGTGCATGGTCATTGAACATCTATGGGATTCTTTTTCAAAGAAATATGTTCAAGACAACTTGGTGGCACACTTGTGTGTTTTCACAAGTGATGTTCTCTCACACATGTGACTGCCATGAATGATGGGAGGGAGAGGTACCCTATGTAGTACTGTCCTGATGAAATATTGCCGGAGGGAGCAGGCAGAAGTGTAGGGGAATCGCATGGATGCTTACATATACTACAATGTAAAGTATAAGAAGTGTGACTTCCTGAACAGTTTATGCAAATAAAGTAGATTTGAACACTTGTCTAGTTACAAAAAATATCAGATTTTGTGCATGAACACATCTTATTAAATACAGTATGAGGAGAAGAGAGTTGGAAGGGGCTAATGAGAAATAAGATGGCATCTGTGACTTGAAAACAGTCTTCTTAATCTCATCCAGGCTTTGAGGCAATTGTTTCTTCTGAGAACTATAAAGTTTTCTTCATGATCTTGATTTCAAGTAATTGACAGATATTTACAGGTTTGTTTTGGGGTTAATGGAGTTTTGCTGAGATTTTGGACTTAACCTAGATCTTCCAAACGCACAGCTAGTAACTTCATTTAAAAAGTGAAGAGTGTAATGTAAATGAATGTGTACGCGGAATATTTTCGGTAAACTTAGATGCACAGGTATATCTTTTTGTAAAACTGTAACTATATAGTGTGGTCACACATTGATATCCTGTCACAACTTGTGTGAGATGCTTATAAACTTATGAGAATTTTTTTTTTCTCTTGTGATTAAAATCCTAAGTTTATGATTACATTCATTCTCTTGAGGGACAGGGAGTCATGGTATTCATAACATGAACAGTCTTGGAACTGATTACCAACTACTGTATTTTAAAGAGAGGTTGATTATAATAGTTTTCTTTGTGATACAGTGGTCCTGGTCTATTGTGCTGAATATATCAATGAACTGGCTGCCATGAATTGGAGGTAACTGGATTTATTTTTATTGTTATACTTTACATTTAAAAACATAAAAATATATATTTTTTGTACAGTCCTCAAAAATAATTTATAGAGTCTTAAATGCTGGAACAACAGAGGCAGGTATTAGAAGTAATACTTCCATTAGTTATAGGAAGGGACCACTGGAATTGTGCCGTGCAGCAGCTCCTTTAATTTTGCAGTTTCGCCCATGTCGCTGTTCACCCCCTATTGGTGGGAAGCTGAAAACCCCAATTTTAAATATGCTGTAGCTTTTGCCTTCCATTTCTGATTGGCGGCGGGGCCCTTGTAGCCCTACCAATTGCTGCTGACCAGATGGGAGGCAAAAACCATGGTATATTTAAAACTGCAGTTTTTGCTTCCTGGCCATCAGGATCAAGCAATAGTGCTCCTCTGCCAATCAGCAGGGGAGAGGGGGTGCATGGGGAAAACTGCAAATTAAAGGAGCTGCTGCGCATTGCATTTCCAGCATGAATTCCAGTGGTCCCTAATTATAAGCAAATGAATATGAAAAGTACAATCATGTAACCTGATACTTAATCAAGAAAAGCATCTTTTCCCATTATATTGTTAAAAATAGTCTTACAGATTCAGTTGGAAAAAAATGGCACTTGCCTCATACGAGAATAACATTGAAAATTTAGTAGGTTTTTTGGGTAGAGGGAGTAATACAGGAGGCATAATTTTTGATCCATCTTGACTCTAAAAGTGAGTTCTTACATCAGATTTTTTTTTTAAGGTATTTTTGAAAATCCTACGAGGTGCCTATCTGTATCTTGAAGTGCCTACACATTTTAGAACTAAAGCCTTTAATATTTATAGACATCAAAATTAAAGTGATTTGAATAATCAGATATTGACTACCCATGTTTCCATGATTTTACTTGGGCAGCTACCTTTAAATCTTTGTCCAACTTTAGACACCCATGCTTTAATATTGTGGCTATAATATATGAATAATTTCTGCTATCTCGTAATAAAAGGAATTAAGTAAAATTGAATAGTATTTCAAACACGAGATTTGTTTCTGGATGTACAAGTTTGACTCATTGGGAATGAAAATGTGTGCATGAGGATTGTGAATAAAAATAAAAGGCATGATAGAATATCACCTGCATTTGTTCTGCGCATGGACTGTATCTGCAATAATGGAATCTTGGTCTGTTCACTGAGTTCTTAAACTGCAAAATTATACAAATCAACTAAAGTCTTTATGTGCTGAAATAATTTTTATTAAAATGTAATTTGTGAAGTATGTTGATTGACTCTCAGTTGATTTCTTACAGGTTATTTTCGAAACACCAGTATTTTGATTCAAGAGGGATGTTTATTTCTCTAGTGTTTTCAGCACCTTTGTTGTTGAATGCTATAATAATTGTGGTATGTATTTAATTTTAACTTATTTTTAAACAAACAGATTGTAAATAAATGTTAATTTACATATGTGTCATAACGTAAATATACTTGTCTTTCAGATTGCCTGGGTTTATAAAACATTGAATGTAATGACAGAATTGAAGACATTGCAGCAGAAAAGAAAGGCAGAGAAAGAAAAGAGAGAGAAAATTGAATAAAATGTAATATTATTTTTATGTTCTTAATTTTCATAAAATCCTTTATTTAATCATTCTTTCTGTTTGTCATTCAGCTGGAAGCTGAAATATATCCTAGCACTTCTAATTGGTACTCTGTGCCTGAAGGACTAGGATTTTGTACCTTCATGGTCTTATCCATGTTTCAGTTGTAATAATTGTTTACAGAGTATCTGAATTTGACCAGAATATACCACTTTGTTTTGTGCTAGCCAATATCGTTATCTCTGTTATAGCAAACTTTTAAGTCGTGGTCAATTATCTTTTCTCTATATAATTCCTACGTACCTACTATTTAATAATCTGTTCATTAAAAACATAGTTCAAGTCAATTGGAACTGTTTTTTACTGTATTCAGGCGGTGCAAGGTTTTAACCAAAATACCTCAGTAATCTACCTTTTGTCCAAACCCGTCTATTTTCTGTGAGTTGAGATTTTGAAATCCATGTTGAAAAACAACTGGAAATAGTCTGGGATCTCAGACATCCCATGCATATTGTATATTAAGAAGTAAATTTTTATAGAGGACCCAGTTGATAAGAAAAAAAAATTTTTTTTTTCTAAATCACAATTCGTAACTGATACTGTATAATATAGACCTAGATCAAGCTGGATTATATACTTTTTCATACAGGTTATCTGTTTGATAAACTTGTAAACTCAACTAATTTGTTTTAAATACTTGAAAATGCCAGTTTTATACTGGAAAAAGAAATGGAATGCTTTCACTACAGTTCATGTGTGTATAGGTTTCTTTTGAAGTTAAGGGATTTAGGATGGAAGGTGAAAAGGGAGCTGTTTTTTATGTTGGGATTTTTTTTTCATTATCTCTCATTTTATTAAGTGACTTTCAATAATATATTTATTAAATTACACTTTTTTCCTCTTAGATAGTATACTGAGTTTTTTCATTTAAATCTCTAATATTTGCCAAATTACTTAACAGCAGTTACCAATCTATAATATGACCCATCCCCTGCTGTAAAATTTTTACAAATGATGACTATTAACCATCATTAAGTTAAAAATCAGCATCAAGAATGTGTAAGTACAAGTACTAATCTACAAAACACTTTGAGACATGCAAAACATACACAGCTTTAGGCTTAATCACTTGACTCCAGTTGGGCTGCTGAAATGTGTAAAGTTAAGCGTGCATAAACATTGGCTGGATGTGATGCCCAGGTTTCTAAAAGCATCTGTGTAGCATAAATTAATTCAGGCTGTAGCAAATATGTACACTGACTTTACGTGCACATAATTAGTCTTTCCACTTGCAGCAAAGTAATAAAGTCTCTGAAATCTGTTTTCTGCATGTGAAATTTGAAAAGTGAAAATTAGCTTTTCAAGAGATATTTGACATCATGAGAACTTTACATATTAAAAACAAAACACTCTTTAAATTCAGATTTCCATGCCAATTCTTTGAACAGGTTGACTTGAATGACTGTAAATACATATAGCAGGCAAAAAGTCGTCCTCCCTTTCTGTGGTTCCCAATGCATCTCTGTCTTTAGCAGCTGATCCTGTAAGTTATTCTTGGGGCCGCTTACAGTCATGAAAAAACAAAACAGCGCTTCACTTCCAGCTTGGCTTGTCCCAAGGTCAAGCGCAGTGCATAACCAGAATAAACATCATGTTAGTTTGGCCCAGCTTCCCCGGCGTCTGTATATATTGGGCATTTCAGCAGGGCTTTTTGGTCCTTTTATCTAATAGCTGATTGAATCGGCTCTAGATGAAAGTGCCTAAAAGCCCCACTGAAGCACCTAATATATACAGATGCTAGGGAATTGGGACAAACTAATGCGCTTCCGCTTCCAGTAAAGTGTTGGGGGTTTTTTTGTTTGTTCTGCGTGGGGAGGTTGTTTTTATATCCCCACCACCACCACTTCAGCAGGCTGGGTGTATCTCCCTGCCCAAATGATGTCAAAGGAGCTTTTGCAGGTACAAAGTTCCATTCATTTCATCCCCTACCAGACAAAAGCACACTGGTTGGTGTTCAAATAAGACTGCATTGCAATCATGTGACAGACTTGCTCCTGTTAATAATGGATCGAGTAAATGGAAAAATGACTTAAGTTTTAGCAAGGGTGGAGCTTGTAGCTGTTTGGTCTAAGGACATAGGCACAAGAACCTTGTCTGCCTATGTTTTAGCAATATTTTCTTAAGGAGGATCCCTCCAACACGTAGCTTGCATACTTTTAACTAAGTGTTTTGAACTTAAGATGTTCTTTGCTTACGTTCAGTTAATACCAAAGTAGAATGAATGCCCTTTATCAGAACTTTAAATGATCTGTGTACTTCTGAAAAGACAAGCTCCTGAACGAAAAAATTAAAATTTTCCTCCTCAATAAAATTTGTGTTTCTAAAAACGAGTGCTTTCATTCAGTTCAAAGACTTTAGTCTTGTTTAGTTTTAGTTTTGTTAGTAAGACTCCCAAGATTTACCTGTGTTTGATAATTTGTCCTTTGGTTAATCTCTTTGTAACATTAATTTTAGTTTTAAAGCAAGGCAAATGCATGCAAGAATAATAAGGTAGTGGTTTTTCAAATTACAGAAATAATTGGAAAAGGTGTCTTTTAACTATAAGAACATCCCTCAGAGAATTAAGCGGAAGGTAACTGTTCTGTTAGCTATAACAGGACTCGATTTATGAAGTGATAGAACAATAACCTAATTTAACTGCCTAGTTGCTGACAAACTAAAATAATTACATCGTTAATTCAGAAAACCTTGGCTGGCTCAAACATTTCACATGTGTAAACTAATAGGGGCCCAAATGCTTACCTTCTGGAAGACATCCGTTAGTGTGCTTTGTCTTGCAGAAATGCATGGAGGTAACTTGAGAAAAGAATTGCTGCCACACATAAGTCCAGAGCAATGCACAGTAAAAGCCAGGAAGTTGCTCAACTGATTCTCAGTAGACATTAGAATGAAGGAGAATTTGGCCATTGGTTTCCTGTAGTTTGTGGACACCAACTACGGCCATAGCTTTCTTCAGCATCTTTTCCAAGCCAATGTATACAGTGCTAAAGTTACTTGTGCAACAATTACAAAAAATATATGAGTAGTGAGGGATAACTATCCATCTGATTAACCTTCATATACCCTACTGGCTCTAAATTTGCCTCTAAAAGTTCAACTCTATATTGTGTTTTACAAGTTTGTAAAATAGTTTGGGGGTCCTGTCAGTTTGTTAGAAAATCATTCATTGACACTTAACATTGCCCCCAGAGCAAAATTTACTATGGAGATAATAAGGTAAGTTTACAAGAATTGGAGCCCAGGACTTCCATCCCCTCTTTGGTAAATACTTTAACCACTAGGTAACAATCATGTGAAAGGGGAAGAGAACCTCTTCTGGCTATGTTAGAAAAGAGTAACCCCTGATCAATTTTGAAAGAAAGGACTTTGCACTTTTTTCAGAAGGTTCAGAGTGGGATTGTGAATCTGAAGTGGAGAGAGGAACCTAAGGTTTCAAGGGTAGGATTTAAGACATATGCCTGTTCTTAGAATTTTATTGGCTAGCGTGGGTAACTCGCCAGCTATTCCCCTGGGCTCATGTACATGAGATGTTTACTGTGAAGCTGACTAAATGTAAAAGTCTCAGTGTCTACATGTGCAGCCCTATTAGGCTGCAGTAAACTAAACTCCACTATAGGAGTTTATTAGTAGATACAAAATTAGATACTAGATTTTTTGGATATCAGATACAAGCACTATCTTCCTGCAGGGTTTTTTAGTACTCAGCAGTGCGCATGTAGATGCTGACCCAGCTGGCTGGGGCATGAGGGTGTTTCAGTAGAGGGCTGCCTCCTGGCTAGCCCTGCACTGGAGCACCCTCATGCCCCAGCCAACTGCTCCATAGCATGCTGAGCCAGGTTGGAGCAGCCCCAGTTGGCAGGCTGACCCTTTGGCCTGCCAGCCAGCACTGCTCTGACTTAGCTCAATGTGCTGTGGTGCCAGGCACACATTCAAATGCAGCCCCCAGGAGCAATACACTGACACAATATACACATTAATTGTATGCGTATATGCATCCCCTGGAACTTTATTCTGAAGCGCCTAACTGCATTGTACAAGGAACAGAAAATGCCTAATCCAGGTCTGGTGCCACTAAGGGAATCAGGCTCCCTAAAACTATTACATTGCCTAGCACTGCACTGCCAAAGTCTCTGTGGATCTGGGCTGCCTTAGGTTTTCAAAATACCTTTAGGTTTTCCAACTATCTTAGGTTAAGCACCTAGGTCAGTGGTTCCCAAATTGTGGATCGTGACTTCAAATAGGGTTGCGACCTCAGCAGATGGGATCATGGGGATGGGGGGCTGTGGGTTGGGAGTGAGGGGCTAGGCTGAGGAAATTAGATCATAAATAGGGTCGTGCTGAGGAAACGTTTGGGAAGCACTGACGTAGGTCCTATTGAACGAATTATAGTTTAAGCATCTTTGAAAATCCAGATAGATGACTATATGTAAACATCTAAATACCTTTGAAAATATGTCCTTTAGACGCATGCATAACTTTAAAATTATTTGAATGATAATGAGCTATGGAACTACAGATGATTTTACATAGGGCTGAGCCTAATTCCACGCTGTTCAGATCGCTAAAAAAAGTGATCTGCTTTTGTAATGTGCGTTCATCTTAGCATTAAGCCTTAATTAACAGAAAATAGTGAGGAGGAAGACAACCATCTTCTGTGCTAAAGGTTTTTCAGGCATTTGACAAAGTGAAATAAGATCATAATCGGGCACCCAAGTGTCACTTAGATACCTAATAAGTGAGAAAAGATCTTGCCCTAGATATCTGTGTTTGTGTGTGCATGTATTTGTTTCTCCTTAATATATGAAACAACCAACTGGAACCTAACAAAAATAAATTAGATAGTTTGGCCTTGGAAGCAATTATTTGTACCTAATACAGGTGTAATTGGAGTATGTTCTTACAGTTAACCAAGCTGACCACTAGATGCCAGTGTTTCTCTCATGCTTTAAAACTAATTCAAAGTACCAGTATTTCTCCAACAATCTATTCTATTGTGCCTGCTACCATAGTATGAAAGCACTCATTGCAACACTGAAGAATGAAAAATGCTTAGACTATAAAACCTTCTGAATAGCTACTTTGTGTTATATTTATTTTCATTGTAAGGTGCCACGTACCTTTCTAGTACAGTATAAAGAAACTTAAACTTTTAAATGCACTTCCCTGAAGAATTATTTGACACTCATTCTGCAATGTAAGGTCCAGAGGCATGTCAGGGCAACTCTGCATTCAGGACAAGAGCAGTACACAGGCAGCAGCCAGCTGCTGTGCTAATGGCTACAGTGGCATCACCAGCTATCAGTTGCAGCAGTGGCTATTTCCCCTTTCTAACGTTCAAAGTTGGTGACAGGGGCTCTCCATTTATGCCACTGGTAAGGCTCTAATCTTGCAAAACACTTCTGAACACGTTTCATTTTTATTTGTACCCAATATAGGTATAACTAGGGTGCATTTCTCCAGGTAATGAGTACAGAGCTACTCATCATAGGGCGTGTCTACGCATATCAACTTAAAGCTCTTTAGCTCAACTTAATGTGTATTTAAGAACATAGGTCTAAAAGTGCATGCCTTTAACATGTCTTAAAAATGGCAATTTTAGACTATATATGCCTAAATTTGATATCTATAAAAGCAGGCATCAAATTCAGGCGCAAATAACTAAAGCACATTAACGCACGTGCAGATGTATTAAGGCATCTTAGCGCTGTGTACAGACTGACTTTGGACTAACTTTAGTCCCACATCAGTCCACACACACGGCATTAATTTGCTTTAATGTTCACATGTAGACACAAGCCTAAATTGCCTTAATGCACATTAAGCTAATGTGCATTAAATTTTGGCGTGCCTAAATGGATGTGTAGACACTCCCATAGTAAAGCTGAACATGTGCTTGCAGAATCAAGACCTCTGAAAAATACAGTTATGTTATTAACAAAATAGTACGTTGGAGCTCAAAACCAAGAGGGTGAGGGGGGCCATTCCTTTTCTGGAGCCTTTATTTCACTTTGCTTGAAAGAAAAACCAAAGCCTCCAAGCAGCACAGGAGTCTGTATTAAACTCATGACAATGTAAAATGGATTATAAAAAAAAAAAAAAATTTAAATAAATCAAATAGGTTCACTTGCCATGAACTTACATAAAAGCTTATCAGTGCATCCTGCTCGCTTCAGGCCTTTCTCAATCTCTGGAAAGATTAAAGATTAAAATGACTTGCTCCATGCTAAGGCTATGTTTACAATGGTTTCCCTGAGCATTATATTTGCCAGCTACCCTGTGCTCCTAGTAATGTACTGAGAGGTTATTTGAGACTATCACAACCTGTGTCTAGACAGAGTTCTCTGGGTAATATCTACCAGCACCTTGGGATTCCACAGTTGTCTGCTTAAAGTGTCTTCATCTGGATCCCTCCTTTAGCGTTTATGACTTCATTTCTATTTCTCCACCTGTCCTTGAAATTTATTTTGAACCTAACATTTTGCCTACCCCCTATGGTGTGAAGGCATGAGTTGGTAGTTTTGAGTGAATCTACACTCTGTTTTCCAGAAAGCACAGCAACAATTGGGTGATTCCAGCCCAACCAACACATAGCAAACTAGCCTCAGGGACTAATACCAGGCTCAAGAGCATAGATTACTTTTTCTTGCATTCCATCCCATTTGCCTGAGACCAGTTCATACCCCTTAAAGTCCCGCATCCTCCACAGACATGTTTACTGTTTCATTTAATTGTACATAAGGGAAAAACAGTGATTTAAATATAATTTTAAGACAAGCCCTTTAATTGAAAGACTGGTTGATCATATGTCATCTCAATTGTTTATAATGCTTATTTAAAAATCCAACACAGACATCAAAAACACTGATGAATATATGTACCAAAACAAAAATTAAACTAGTTACATTTCCTTTATATTCAATATTCATTTATCAGTATTTTAATTTTTATTTGGCAATTGATGTGTTAATAACGGATCAGCAGTCAGGATTTTATACTCTGTTAAGCAGCACTTGAATCTCTTAATACAGACAGAATGTATCCCCATTTAGTAGGATTATATTAATTCTGCCCTAATTATGCAAAATTAATTACTATTCACTACCATTAGGCTAGACTGGTCTCTTGGGAGATGCCCTTAGGACGTGGTCATCTCAGTTAAGTTTATTCCTATTAATTGTAGTATATTATTGCAGTATCAACTCATAAACAGTAAGATAAACTGGAGAATATGCATGATTGTTTCAGTTAAATGTGTAATTAGCAATATTATATCTGGCTATGAAACAATCAGTATGCACCCCTAGGGGGCTCCATTGCTATGCTGCTTTGACTGCTTAATATAGTCAGACATGTACTGTTATTTAATCTAGATTTGAGATTAGCTTTGTTTACACAGTTTTAATTTCTATTCCAACCTTGAAAACTGGTTTGAATAGAAGAAAAAGTCTTTGAATGGAAGAAAAATTAGAAGGTTCACACAAATCACAAGTTAGACCCAAAAATCATTAGATTAGCCAAAAAGCAGAAGTTTCTTGATTTGGTTTTTAAATGTTAAGTCATATGTTTGGATGTGTTTCCCAATATATGTATGTGAGAGGATTGCTGCACTGCCAAATGCAGCATATTTTTACAGGAAATAAAGTTAATACTCTCCTTCCCCCAGTTACTGGAGCTTTCATTAGGGACCCACCTGCAGATGGGACCCTTTGAGCGAAGCATTCCAAAAGTACAAAGCATTAGTGAGTCTTTGCTCTAAAGAGTTTACAACTAGATCTACAAATGACAGAGGTGACTGAGAATGATAGATAGCCTGGGCTAAGCCATGAATGGCATTGTCAAGTAGCTTATGTGCACTGGGTTAGAGAAGGGGTGTCCAGTTTCACCATACTCATAGTGCAGTCCCTGCTTACCACCTCATCACAAGCTGAGCTGTGTGGGTGCTCCTACTGTGGATGCTCCTACTTTGTTTTATGTTGAGATGTGCAAGATGATTTTGGCTTCTCTTTTACTTCACCCCCCATGAAAAAAATCTGAAAGCAGGAATTCATCTTATCCTCATGAGAGCTCTTGCAATAGGGGCCTCAGATTGTTGCTCGTAATTATGTTGACAGCACCAGCATTTGTTCATCTGAGTAAGTAGTAAAATCTTTTTTTAAGAAAAATATTAAACGTGTCAAGGCAAAGTGCTGAAACTTAAATGGTTTCATACACTGTTTCTTGCTCTCCTAAGCCTGGACTTCTGACTTTAGATCAAAGGTAGGCAATTATTTCAGCTGGAAGGCCACTTAAAGACTTTTGGTGAGCTGATGAGGGCTGCAAGGGTAGCTCTGCCCTTTGACAGGTGGCCCACCCCAATCGCCATCTTGGGTCTGAAAGTCTCATCCTTAACCCCTGACCTTTGCCAGCAGAAGTCCCTCCCCTTGTCCCCAGAAATATTTCTTTTGGGAGGGGGTTGCCATCTGGAACAGGAAAAAAACCCAAATTGTATACTAAAAATCAAACATCTACTATAACAGGAGCTCCACGTGGCAGCACAGAGCCAGGTCAGTCTAGTCCAAAGGTTCCTGTAATAAGTGTTTTTTGGAGGGGCCCTGTGAGCTAGACAGAATGGCCTGGTGGGCCGAATCCAGCCTTCAGGCCATATTTTGCCTGCCCCTGCTTTAGATTGACACTTTCTGTTCCTAGACTCTAGGGCTTCTGGAATTGTTTCCCTGCTGGTTGTTGAATTGACTATCAAAGCACTCTCAATTGGCTAGATTATTTCCTAATAGCATCAGGGCTGAGGAAAAACTAGCCAGTAATAGGGCAGCATGTTACACAGCTGGGTTTTTTTGTTTGTTTGTTTTGTTTTTATTAATTGCATCCAGAGAAAGATTCAGCAAGGAAGACAAGCAGGACAGAGGCTGTTATTTCAGCTGCATGTAGAGAAAGATCTCACCTGATCTGAGTACCTCTGAGCCTGACTCAATGTTGGTAGCAGTTCATTCCCCTATCTTTTTTTTTTCCCTTTGCAGCAGCCCAGTATTGGTCTCTGGTGAGCTTGTCTAAAAGGAAATATACTCTAAGGATTACACAAGTTGAGTGGGTGTCAAGGAGATCCAGCAGAATGTCCTGATTCACTGTGTGTCTTTGACCACGTTAAGTCTCTCTCAGAGAAAAAGGGAAAATCCTCATGTTCTTAAAATATGTTGACAGTTTGGATAGAAAGCATCGTTTAGGGATAAAGTTGTTTTTAATTATAGAAGGAGTTTTTCTCAGGAAAGGTGGTGACAGTGAAAAAGGATAGCTATCCTGCTAAGGTTACATGTTTACTATAAGAAAAGACTTTTATACCCTCTTCACTTAAAATATTTTTCCTCATTAGTAAATCTATAAAGTAAGGAAGGATTTAGGAGTGGAATGAATCACTGTCCTACTAAGTAGAATGTTTTAAGTTGAAAAATATGTAAAGGATATATCAATGATCCGGCATATTTTAAAAAAAACCCTAGGAAAATAAGTGGATGATTCATACTCCCTAGGGTGGTGGTGTCAGCAGTCTTGGTGTCATCAGGACAAACAGATGAGCAAATGTGATGAGTAACTGATGAAAAGTTAGATTCCTGAACACTGAGCTAGCAAACAGCTCAGATTATTTTAATAATGAAGATATGAAGCAATCATTAGCCTCCTTTCTAAGTTTAGGCTCTAAATGAAGTAAATAAAAGGGTTGATGACAAATCAGAATGATGGTCCCTAGACACAAATAGCCAACTTGGACCAATCGTTCAGACTTTGGGAGTTTGCCTTAAGCCCATGGATAAAGAATGGGATTGGAAATCAAGGGTTCTGGTACCAGTTCTAACTCTGACACTCTGAGAGCCTCTAACCAAGCCAGTCCAAACTCTCTGTCTCTGTTTTAACACCCTTTAAATGGGGATAATAGTGATATCCTTTCTGGAATGGTTTGAAATCTGGACATGACGAGCACTATCCAAGAGCTTATTCTTATGCCCTTACTTTTTCCCAGTAGGACCTTAGCAGAGCGTAGTCCCATCAAATTCAATCACTAATTAAGAAATGATGCTACCCAGGGTTAGAGGGTGTATCTACACATGAAATTAATGCAATGCAATAAGCTCCAGGACTATTTGAGTTGGAGTCAACTGCCCCTGGACATAGCATCTACTTTGTGCTGGAGTGTAGCAACCCCAAGTTGGTAGGGAGCACAGGGCTCTGGGTGGTGGTGTTGGGTGGTGGAGGTGTTGGCAGGAGCTGGAGTTCTGGCCCTGGCAGGCTGGGCTGACTGGACACAATTTGTGCCTGGCTGTCACCATCTACATGTGTGTTTAATCACACTTAATGACTGCACTGTAAAATGGTACTATCTTATGGCTGAGTTAATTTACCGTGCCCTAATACTGGTGCATGTGTAGACTGTGAAGCTATCCTGTGGAGCTAATTAGTCTACTCTGCCATAAAGTGCACATGTAGATGTTCCTGGAGGGTATGCCCCAATGAGCACATATTTTCAGAGGTGAACATTTCCTGCAGGACAAATAGCAGTGGTGCATATTTGTGCTGCTGCTATTTGTCCCAGGGCATGCCTCTGAACACACAGTCTGGTGCATGACCAAATTGACTCAGCTGAAGTAGGAAGGCTGGGGCCAGCACCTGTATCGGCCCCAGCAGCCTTACCTGGAGTCCTGGGGTCCCTCCTGGGGCAGCAGTGGCTGCTCAGAGCCTGGCTGGCAGCCTGTGTCTGGCCAGACTCCATTTCTGGCAGCGTATGCTGCTGCCGCATGCACCACACTGCTTTTTTTGCCAGCATTTTGTTTTTTACACTAGTACCTCCCAGTGTAAAACAAAAAACAGTATAGTGATCAGGTGCATGTGTACTGCATGCAGCTTGTGGCACCTCTAATGAGTTTGAGGTGCCACAGCCCATATGTGTATGCTCATCAGGATGCACTCAGAGGGCGCATCCAGACATGCGTGGACGTTTGGTTCCCCAGGGACAAGTAGTGGTGGTGCACCTTGCACTTAACCTGAGTGGGGTAGGGGAGGCTGGAGCCAGCACTGAGCTGGCCCCAGCAGCCTTACCTGGGCTGCTGGGGGCACCACAGGGCTGCAGCCGCAGCGATTCTGCTACATGGAGCCTAGCTGGCAGTGGAGCACGGCTCCAGGCAGCCTGACTTTGCTTTTCAGTAGTACATGCTGGCCAAGGGTGCGCTGCTCTTTTTTTCCCCGCAGTTTTGGTTTATTTTGACCCCTGGATATATGCTCAGGCAGCGCACCCTTTCAGCACAGAGAACACTGGACTGTGTTTGTAGGGCCACATAATGCATGGCTGCACTCCTCTGGACGTACCCAGATTGGCTGAATCTAGCCCTTATTATTGCATATGTGGGTTTCTAATGTCCTTCTTACCTCAAGGCCTGAATTCATAAAACCTGAGGAACATTTACTCATGCAAGTTGTCATTTGGGGCTTGACCGAGGACAGGACACAGCCACCTGAGTGAGTCATTATTGACTCCAAGATGAACATAAGCTGCCAATGCCAGACCGCAGCCAACAAGGCCAGCCATACCTTGTCATGCATCCAAAGATGCATCTCAAGCCGGTCCAGAGAGGTGATACTCCCCCTCTATGCGACATTGGTCAGGTCGCAATTGGAGTACTGCGTCCAGTACTGGGTGCCACACTTTAAAAAGGATGTGGCCAGCCTGGAGAGAGTTCAGAGGAGGGCTACCCATTTGGTGAGAGGGCAGCAGGACAGGCCCTATGAGAGACTGAGGGACTTGAACCTGCTCAGCCTCAGCAAGAGGAGGCTGAGGGGGGACCTGGTGGCTGCCTACAAACTCATCAGGGGAGATCATCAGCAAATAGGAAGAGCCCTATTTTCCCCAGCACCACCTGGGGTGACAAGGGACAATGGTAATAAGTTGATGGAGAATAGGTTTAGGTTAGATATCAGGAGGCAATATTTTACAGTTAGGGTAGCCAGAATCTGGAACCAACTTCCTAGGGAAGTGGTCCTCACCCCTACCTTGGGTAAATTCAAAAAGAGGTTAGATGATCACCTGTCTGTGGTCTTGTGAACCCAGCATTCATTCCTGCTTGTGGCAGGGGGTCAGGCTAGATGATCTGTTCAGATTCCTTCTGACCCTAGCTACTATGAAACTATGAAACTATAAGCACCTAGCTTCCCTCTACCATGTATGAGGAGTCAAGCATCTCAAAATGGAAATTTGAGCAGGGCCCCACCTAAAGTCAACACACTCAGGGTGGAAACAGACATTGCCTGATATTTCATTTGTGCCACCATAAATATACACATTGAGGTACAGCTGATCTGCTTCATTTAGCCATGTCTATGTCTAGTTTTAGTATGTAACTGCATTGAACTAGACACTTGGAAACAATGCCCAAGGTTGAGTCTTGAATTATTTTCCCATGATATAGTAATCAGGATGACATCTCCATTCACTCCAGATCCACCGTCTTCTAAGATGCTTGCAGCCTTCCTTGCAAGAAACTAAATAGGGTTCTCACTTTTCTATTCCTTATAACACTGCCAAAGGGAGATGAATGTCCTTTAAGTAATAGGATAGAAAGCATTCCTTGGATAGAGTGAGAGATCTAGGCTACATTCTGACCTTTTCATATTGGAACTTCAGTTGTCACGTCTCCTGTATTAAGTTATGCTAGATGACAATTAGTTGACCAGATTCTGTATATTGGTTATTCAGTCTTTTCCAATGACATTTTGTTTCTTTCCACATAAATTTTCTTTACAACTTGATGCCCATGGAAGATAAGGCAGGTATTTGCGCAGATACCTACACTGTTTTAGATGTCAACAATTAAGAGATGAAGCTGTATTCCACCTTGGACATATACAGCTATGAAATTTTCATTGTAATGGATCTTAGCACAAAGAAGAATAGACAAAATGTTGAATCACATGGTTATCTCCTTTTTTAATTAATGAGGTCCACTGATCTGACCCACCCTGGAGATAAAATGGATCATCCATAGTAGAGAATAAAATAGACATCCAATTGTTTATTTCCCCTTAGTATAAATTATTACACCCTGCAGTTGGAAAAAATGTTCTGTTTTTCCTCAAAATGTATCCAGCACAATCTGCAGTTTAAGAAAGTAGATACAGCTTTTCCTGGATGTGGAAATGATCACAACTAGAAGGAACTTCAGTTTTCAATGTATTCCTCCTAGTGCTAGTGACAGGCAGGTCTGGTTCTACCCCTAAGCTGCAGGCAGTCTGAAGTACCCGTTGTAATGGATCCCTGGACTTTAGTATGCAAAGAAAGGTCATCTTTTATGTAATCACAGATAAATTTACCGTTTGCATACCTTGGTAAAACATAGGCTTGCTTGGTACTCAGTAGAGGGGACAGCCTGGGCCTCATGATCACAAGAGACTCATCCCAGCCAAAAGGGAAAGATGTCAACTTGCCAGCAAATTCGTCAGCAGTCCCTCGGAGTTGAGGATGATGTCCATCAGGCTTGATGAGTCCTCAGGTGACTGAGGAGCCCAATTCTGGATACACACGTTCTTTGGCAATAGGGGCATGTTGCTGCACAGTTAGTAGTTCAGCTAGCACAAAGGAAGAGGGATAGGTGTCAATTGGTTCAGTATGCTTTAAGTTTTTTTGTGCCCCATTCTTTGAATCTTTAGGAAAAAAAATACCCATCTAGTTAGTGCAGGCTTATGATTATTTTTCTTTCTTTTATAAATTAGTTTCAAAGATGCAATTCATAGTACAGTGTGTGCCCTTTGAGATGTATATCAATATTTGTAATCCCTATGAGCAGGAGATAATATAACCTTATAAGAATACTGCCAGCTTTATTGAAACAGCTTCATTAGACTTGTCTTTATAACATGTACATTACATTTCCTCCCTTTTCTCACCTTATATAAGAAAGGAGATGCTATTACATTCGGAAGTAATCATACCTAAAGTTACGTGAAATATGAAATATACCATACTTGTAATTTAACTGTCACCAAATTAGTGGAGGTTCTGTCTGCAAAAGGACTTCAGGTTGGGACACTAATTTTTAGAGTACATGGTGGCGTGCACTCTAAATTTATAACTATGTATGAAACACTGAAGTCAAATGACTGAATGTGTGAAACTATTTATACTATGCCTAATATATGATATGGCAAATCTACTAATCACTAGAATGATCCAATTTACCCTGTGTTCAGAAGTATCATCAGAGGCCATTCTTATTTGTTTTCTTGTTGTATATTTTTGCAAATCCATTCAGGCATTCAACTCTCACCTAAGGTCTACTAAGACAATCTGAACCTGGGCCAATATTATTAGACTGATCAAAACAGTACTGCATACAATTAAGCACAGGAGTAATTTTGCTATTTTTAAGGTTGCGTACTTAAAAGTTGCATAAGTGTTTGTAGAATCCTGAACTTAAATCTGTAAAATTACCTTAATTTTAATCACATGCACATGGAACAACAGGACTGCTGCTAATCTATTTGTTACCTTTTAAATGGGTATTATTTTTTTGCTGTTGTTGACAACTTGTTCCTGTTTAACTACAACAAACATTTAAGTGTAAGAAAAATGTACAGTAATCATCATGTATTTGATATTTGATATTGCAATGAGAATTGATTAGTAAAACACACCAGGACTTGAAATATACAGAGTATAAACCTAAATGGAATACCTTCTTTACTTTAAAAATGTATTGCCGGTCATTTTCTAAAATCCTTAGATCTTCATTCTGTACTATGAAAACACAGACTAAGTTTTATTTAAAAGATATTTTAATGTTCAGCAACATTGTATGTAGATGTTATGCCATGTATTTATCCCTTCTTCTTTCTTTATGTGTCTCTTTCCAATTTCTGTGCATTATTTATTTTCTTCTAATGCACTGCAAATAATTTCTAGTACCTATTTAAGACATTACTGGGGAAAGAAAAATGACGAAACACCAAATGTTTTGGAAGTTTGATCTGAAAATGCATCTAACAGTTCCGAGTCTGTTCCTATGGTGAAACATTTCATTATGGTAAAACATTTCATCATGTGCTCTAATCCTAGCCAAGTTATTTTTCTGAAATGAAGACTGTTTCCTATGTGTTTTAGTTAACATTCTTGCCTCTCATAATTAAAGATGTACTGAATTTATTGCCAAAGTGATTAAAGACTAATGTTATGCTAATTATGCTGAAAATATTTCTAACTGGATCTTTACTTACATTGCTGCAAAAGCTCTAATTTGTATTAATTGCATAATAGCACAGCATTTCACCTCAGATTTTCACATTTAGGACCAGATCCAAAAAAACTTTGGGGGGTATTTTCTTCACCTAAGTCTGAAGTTGGGCACCAAAGAGCCCCCTAGAAGAGCCATCTAATCCTGAAGGTGCCTAAAACTTCCTAGGCACTACTGTCTTTAACCCCTAAATTCTCTTGGCACAGTTAACTTAACACGTAAGTTCTCTCCACAGTTTTGCTTTTGTATGTGCTCCTCACTGCTTGGCCAGAACACCTAGCATCTAGGTCCTGCTTAAGGCTTATTGGAACCCAGACAACAGCCAAAGCAGCATCTAAATCCTCCAAGGGGCTCCAGTCCTCCATTAGGAATGGTCTGAACTTAATAGCTGCTTTGTCTTAAGCCCATTTTTTATCTCATAACCTTGGTTAAATGCCTTTGTTGAGAGCAATTTCAGGCCTGGATCATGAAACCCTAGGCTAAGTAGGTCATAGATTCATAGAATAGATTCACAGAAGTAGGGTTGCAAGGGACCTTGTAGATCATCAAGTCTGACCCCCTGCCCTGGGCAGGAGAGAAAACCGGGATCAAATGACCCCAGCTAGGTAGACATCAAGCCTCCTCTTAAAGACCCCCAGGGTAGGAGCCATCACCACTTTCCTTGGAAGTTGGCTCCAGATCCTAGCCACCCTGACTGTGTCAGGTCAGCAGATGTCCTCTATCTGACCCACCCTCTGCAAAATGATGCGAGCTACCTGAAAAGGCTCTGAAATAGAGTGCCATGTGTACACCCATGTGCTGGGTGCAGAGCCTGAGTGCATCCATAGATGCTTCTCAAGCAAATCCCGGGACGTCATTCTCCCCCTGTACTCGGCCTTAGTGAGGCCGCAGCTGGAGTACTGCGTCCAGTTTTGGGCTCCACAATTCAAAAAGGATGTGGAGAAGCTTGAGAGAGTCCAGAGAAGAGCCACGCGCATGATCAGGGGTCAGGGAAGCAGACCCTACGATGACAGGCTGAGAGCCCTGGGGCTCTTTAGCCTGGAAAAGCGCAGGCTCAGGGGTGATCTGATGGCCACCTACAAGTTTATCAGGGGTGATCACCAGTATCCGGGGGAACGTTTGTTCACCAGAGCGCCCCAAGGGATGATGAGGACGAATGGTCACAAACTACTACAAGATCGTTTCAGGCTGGACATAAGGAAGAATTTCTTTACTGTCCGAGCCCCCAAGGTCTGGAACAGCCTGCCGCCGGAGGTTGTTCAAGCGCCTTCATTGAACACCTTCAAGATGAAACTGGATGCTTATCTTGCTGGGATCCTATGACCCCAGCTGACTTCCTGCCCTTTGGGCGGGGGGCTGGACTCGATGATCTTCCGAGGTCCCTTCCAGCCCTAATGTCTATGAAATCTATGAAATCTATGGATTGGCTCCCCAGATTTCTTTCCCTCCAGTTTTGTTAATAAACCGTTCTATTCATGTCAGTTTACATCCTGTGTGAGTGTTCTAATTAATCCTAGTGCATTAATTGCTGGGTTAACTAGGCGGTGATCAGATACACCCTGACTAACCTGTTAAATGACCCAGGGTCAAAAACCACCCCTCGTTGGCCCGGACTCGCTGACAGCCACTGATTGGGTGCTTAATTCATCCTAATTAAATCCAGGGTCAACACCCTCAACCTGAGGGTTTAAATCACATCTCTATCTCTCAGGAGAGTTACATAAGTAGTAGACCACTTCCACCTGCAAAAGATATTAAAGATCAAGTGGCAGGACAAGATTCGGGACACTGAGGTGCTCGGAAGATCAGCTCTCCCCATTATTCACACTCTACTGAAATTGGCAGAGCTAAAATGGGCTGCCCACCTTTCAAGAAGCCTGACACTTGCCTGCTGAAGAAAATTTTCTACGGTGAACTGGCAAATGGAGTAGGCTCTCGCAGCACACCAAAGCGGTACAAGGACACCCTAAAGGTGTCTCTAAAAAGTTTTGGCAATGACCTGGAGAAAATCACTTGTGACCATCCATCCTGGAGGCCATCAATCCAGAACAGAGCAATGACCTTTGAACAGCAATGTGTGGCAGAAGCAATGAAGAAACATGTGGCCAGGAAAGCGAAAACCTCTCATACCCAGTCCTCATCGCTTCCCTGCCCCTGCTGCAGCAGATTGTTCAAAGCTAAGATTGGGCTTATAAATAACCTACATACCCACACAACCTAGCTTCCACCCCTCTCCTTTTCTCTTTCCTGCTTCTCTTTTATCCTATTTCCTTTTTTTTTCCTTTTCTCTTTTCTCCCTCCCTGTTTCTTTCCCATTTTTTTCTGTCTTCTTCACCCCCCTCCCCCCGCTGGATGTGGTCATCTTTGTCCACAAAGGACAAACATTATACTAGATAAAAGGCAGTGTTGGGTATTGTCCATCTCTCCTGTTGAAGTTATTCCATAGTGGAGAAAGGAAAGAGGGATTCATGTCTGACCATCCTGTTTGCCTTCTATGAAAAGATGACGGACTCTGTGGATGCAGGAAGAGCAGTGGGTATGATATACCTTGACTTTAGCAAGGATTTCGATGCAGTTTCTCACAACATTCTTGCAAACCAGTTAAGGAAGTATGGCTGGGATGAATGCACTGTAAGATGGGTAGAAAAGTTGCTGGACTGTTGGCCTCAAAGAATAGTAATCAATGCCTAGATGATAGGTGGCAGCTGGTATCAAGTGGAGTGTGCCAAGGGTCAGTCCTGAGGCACCTAAGCATTTTTTTCAATATCTTCATCAAGGACCAGAAAGATAGGTTAGACTGCACCCTCACCAATTTTCCAGATGACCCAAAGCTGGGAGGAGTAGTAGGTATGCTGGAGGGTAAGGCTAGGATTCAGAGAGACCTAGACAAATTGGAGGATTGAGTCCAAAGGAAATCTCATGAAGTTCAATAAGGAAAAGAGCAAAGTCCTGCACTTAGGACAGAGCAATCCCGTGCACCAGTACAGGCTGGAGTCTGAATGGTTAAGCAGCAAGTCTGCAGAAAAGGACTTGGGGGTTACAATGGACAATAAGATGAATATGAGCCAACAGTGTGCCCTTGTTGCAAAGAAGGCTGATGGCATGGTGGTCTGCATAAGTAGGAATGTTGCCAGCAGATAGGGGGAAGTGATTCTCCCCCTCTGTTTGGCGCTAGTGAGACCACATCAGGCTGAGGGAACTGAGCTTATTTAGTCTGGGGAAGAGAAGACTGAGAGGGGATTTAATAGCAGCCTTCAACTACTTGAAAGTGTTTACAAAGAGGATGAAGCTAAACTGTTCTCAGTGGTGGCAGATGACAGAACAAGAAGCAATGGTCTCAAGTTGCAGCAAGGGAGGTTTAGGTTGGATATTAGGAAAAAAAATCTCAGAAGAATGGTAGTGAAGGACCAGAACAGTTGATCCAGAAAGACTGTGGAAACTCTACCCTTGGAAATTAAGACCAACGCAATAAAGCCTTGGCTGGGATGATATAGTTGGGGATGGCCCTACTTTGAGCATGAGGTTGAACTAAATGACCTCCTGAGGTCCCTTCCACCCCTAATTTTCTATGATTCTATGAATGAACACCATGAGCTGTAAGCAAAGTGCTCACAGAGGCACCTAAGCACAGAGGCAACATAAATAACTCATGTAGGCAAAACAAAATGTAGACAGATGTAGTTTGCAGAAAAACAAGATAGACTAGAGAAACAAAACAAATCCAAGGATTGCTCAGTAGGTAAAAAGCAAGTTTAGAAGAAACAGACTGATGGTGATAGACTGATAAGGAACAAACCACTGTGAAAGGTAATTGGTGAGGGACTATATCATGAGACAGGTAAAGGGGTATAAAAGCCTAAGGAAAAAAGTTAAGTTTGGGGAGCTGTCACCAAATTAGAGGAAAGGGTAAAAGGTGGATAGGTCCTCCTCCTCTGGCTATGTCTTAAACTGAGTAAGCCTTGCCTCACTTCTTAAATACATAGTTTTAGGAATCTGTATTTAGGAAGAGATACCAGGCTCTGATTAACAAGCAGAAGGAATTTGCATGCAGCTATGATCCAGGTGTTTAAACTCTAGAGAGGGGTGGGAGTTCAGACACACCCCTTTGCTAGACATTGCTCATTTGCTTGTTTTAAGCAGCTCTCAGCTCAACATTATTATTATTATTATTATTATTATTATTATTATTATTATTATTATTATTATTGGAGTCTAGGACCCTTCCTCTGGGCTTTGTATACCCCTCTAGTATTAAGCACCTAAAAGCTAAGTGTTTTTAGACAACTGAGTCTTGGATCTAGCTTGTAAGATTCTGGTTCATGGATCTTTCTAGAATCCACTTTTGAGGGCAAAATCTGTTGTAGTCTGTAGTTGTGACTATCAACAGAAAATCTCTTATATAATGAAGTTGGTATCAAATTCAAGGAAGCATGGAATACCCTCAGGCAGTTCACTTATTGCTCTCCTATAAATATTGCAAATAAAATCCAAGTAGCTTTTTCACTTCTTCCCTAAAATGTATTCCAGAAAAAATAAGTCTTGTTTTTCTTCTTTCATAAAAGATTCCCCTAATATAGGCTTTGGACAGGAAAAGAAAAATATTAATTGAAAGTTTAGATTATATCCTGCTAGAAATTTTTTCATATTACTCTGTTTTGAAGAAGAGAGGAGATGAAAACTCATATCTTTACAGAAGTTTAGTGATATCAGAGTGACAATATAAAATATATACACATGCTACCAAAGACAGGCCACTGAAAATGCTTCAGAAAAGATTATATGGAGAGTACTGCTCATGCTATACATTTCTGATTTAGTTAGTCTATGAGGCACAAATCTACCCTGTCTTGAGTCTTGTTTATGTTACCGATCTATACTATATGCTAAAACATTGCTATTCATAGAATTATACAGAAATAGGCCTGAAAGGGACCTCCAGAGGTCATCTAGTCCAACCCCCTGCCAGAGGTAGGATCATTCCTATCCAAATCATCCTATACTATCTATAATCTAATCTCTATGTAAGGCTACCATCAACCCTGACACAACACAGATGTAACACCCTAATCTGCCACAGGTAAAGCAGAGGAACCATGGCAGCCAATGTCCTGCTTCTATAAAAGGTTGACAATATATGCTCAAGAGATTCTAGGTAGAAGGCCATGCCCCCCCCCCAGAGAGAAAGGCAAAACCACCCAGAGCCTGTATTAATCTGACTATGAGGTAAAATTCCCCAAATATGGTGACTGGTCAGATCCTGAATATGGGGGTATGACTAGCTAGGAACCTCTAATTTTGTCCCAGCAGGAGCATTGGCCCACCCCAGTCAAAATCCCCAGCCTTGGCTGTAGCCAACACCCAATGCCTCTGAAGAATGCTTGAAAACACCCTGACATTTGCAGCAGAAAGTGGAGGGGGAGGACACTTTCTGCCCAGAATAATGGTAAATACCCATAATAGAATGCAAGCATAGCTAAATTTAGATAATCCCTGACCAGTGGCTGTCCAATGTCTTCTTGAACACCTTTAATGATGGAGAGTCCACAACTTCCCTATGGATCTATTCCACTGCCTCACGATTCTAACCATGAAGAAGCTTTTCCTGATATCCAATCTAAACTTACTTTGCTGCAACTTCAAGCCATTGGCCCATATCCTCCTCTCAGCAGCCAAAAAGAAAAGGCACTTTCCCTCCTCTTTATGGTAGCCCTTCAACTATTTGAAGACTAGTATCATGTCCCCTCTTAAGCGTTTTTTTTCCATAAGCTTAACATTCGCAGAAGTTTAGAGCTAGAAAGAGCCTCATGAGATCATCAGGTCCAGCCCCTCTGTTCGTGGCAGGAAAGACTGCTGGAGTCAAATAACCCCAGCAAGGTATGCAACCAGTCTCCTTTTGAAGATCTCCAGGGTAGGTGCCTGCACCACCCCCCGCTGGGAGTCTACTCCAGAGTCTGGTCACACAAATCGTGAAGAAGTTTCTCCTTATATCCAATGCCCCTGCAGCCTCTCCTCATTTCACTTACTTTCCAAGCCCTTTATTATCTTTGGTGCCTGCCTCTGGACCCTCTCCAACTTCTCCTTGTCCTTTTTAAAATGTGGAGCCCAGAACTGCACACAGAACTCCAGATGAGGCCTAGCCAGTGCCAAGTGAAGAGGCACTCTCACCTCCTGTCTTGTAACTAATGCTTCTACTGATGCATCTCAAAACCACATTCACTTTTTGTGCAGCTGCATCATGCTTCAGACTCATAATGAGTCTGTGATCTACAAAGACCCCCCAAGTCCTTTTCCATAGTGCTGCCATCCAGCCAGGTGCCACCCACTTTATTGTTGTGTTTCCGATTATTCTTCCCAAGGAGTTGCACCTTGCATTTGTCCACATTGAACTGCATCTTGTCAACTCTAGCCCAACTTTCCAATCTGTCAAGACCCTTCTGAATTGCACTTGCATCCTCTATGTTCATAGTCCTTCCCAGTTTTGTGTTGTCTGCAAGTGTGCTTAACAAGCTTTCTATGCCAGCATCCAAATCATTAATAAACATGTTCAACAGCACCAGGCCCTGGACAGCCTCCTTTGGGATTCAACTCAAAATCTCCTTCCATTCTGACATTAGCCTTTGCTTTCAGCTATTGAGCCAGTTATCTCATAGTAGTTATATCCAGCCATCATTTCTCCAGTTTATTTTTAAGAAAGTTGTGCTGGACTTTACCAAAAGCCTTTCTGAAATCCAGATGTACTATATCCCAGGATTCTCTTCATCCACCCAAATAGTTACTGTGTCAAAGAAGGAGATCAAGTTTGTTTGACAGAATTTGTTTTTCATGAATCCAACTGGATGCGTGTGATCCGACTTTCCTTTTCCCCATGCTTGCAAACAGCCTTCCTTCGGATATGCTCCAGTAACTTCCAGACGACATGAAGCTCACCAGTCTGTAGTTCCCCATGTCCTCTTTTTTTGCCTTTTTTAAAAAGGGGAACTACATTGGCTTCATGAAGATTATTGCCAAGGGCTCTGAGATCTCCTCTGCCAGTACCTTCAATACCCTGGGATGAAGTTCATCTAGCCCTTCTGAGTTTAATTAATTCAGACCTATCAAAAGATCTATGACTGTCTCTTTTGTTATCTCATCCCTCATCTTACCCACTTCCTTACCCAGATAATCCTTATTAGGTGTCTGGTTACAAAATATTTTTTTGTACAAAATATTTTTTTGTGAAGACTGAGGTAAAGTAGCTGTTGAGTAGCTCCACTTTCTTTGCATCTTTTGTTAGGAGTTCCTCCTCGCTTAGTAGACCCACAACTTTCTTTGTCCTTTTTCTGGACAACATACTTAAAGAAACTGTTCTTGTTGTTCTTAACTTCCTTTGCCAAGTGCAGCTCTTTTCCTTCCTGATTTTGTCCCTGCAGGTTCTTGCTATTTCCTGGTATGTTTCCTTGGTGACCTGCCCAGTCTTCCATTTCCTATATGCATTCCTTTTTCTGTTGAGACATTTTAGAAGCTCCTTGTGCAAACACTTTGGTCTCTTGCCATTCTTGTCCTTCCACTGTGTTGGGACAGTTTCTTGTTGGGCTTCCAATCCTGTGTACTCTAGAAGCTCCCACCCCCTCTAGGGTGTCTCTATTCTTCAGTCTATCTTCCAATGGCACCATGCTTATAAACTCCTTAAGTCTGATGAAATCCACCTTTTTTGGCTGTATTGTTTTTCCAGCAGATTTCCAGAAAATTGAACTCTCCCATCAGCACCATCCCATAGCTTTTGGATAGATTTGTCACCTGCTTGAAGAGTGCCTCATCAAAATGATCATCATCTGATTTGGTATCCTATAATAAATCCCAACCATTATATCAGTGCTGCAGCTTTCAACTTTATCCGAATGCCTTTTGCTCTGCTGTCTTCTTCCTTCTAAACCAGGGAACAGGTGTATATATTTCTTACACAAGTCAACACCTCCACCTTTTCTCCCAACCCTGTCCTTCAGAAACAGAGTGTAACCCTGTTACACTTTTCCTGCCGACAGGGAAAAGCCCCAGTTAGGCTCGGGAGCAGCGAGAGATGCGCAGGTGAAAGCCCGCTGCGCCCCTGCTCCACCGAAGCCCCCCAGAAACCCTCCAGCAGCCGTGGAGCCCCCCGCCGACCCCCAGCACAGCTGGAGGTAAGCGGGGCCCATGGAGAGAGGGGGCTAACCCCTTAGTGAGTGGGAGGAGGTGGCTGAGTGGAGCCGGGCTGGGTCAAGCCCCGCCCAGGCCCCTACTTGGCCCAGCCCTCCAGGGAGAGAGAGAGGTGGGGGGGCATACTCACCTGTCCCCCTCCAGTAGGGCAGGGTCCCCCAAATCCCGGGCAGGGCCCCCTTTTTGCTCAAAGAGCAGCTTCCTCGATGGCAGGCCCACTGCGCATATGTGCAGTTTAAAAGGGCCCGCCGACAGGGAAAAGCCCCAGTTAGGCTTGGGAGTGGAGAGGGACATGCAGGTGAAAGCCCTCGCCCCCGCTCCCCCAAAGCCCCCCAGAAACCCTCCAGCAGCTGCGGAGCCCCCTGCCGACCCCCAGCACAGCCGGAGGTAAGCAAGGCCCATGGAGAGAGGGGGCTAACCCCTTAGTGAGTGGGAGGAGGCAGCTGAGTGGAGCCGGGCCGGGTCAAGCCCCGCCCAGGCCCCTACTTCGCCCAGCCCCCCAGGCAGTCACGCGACCAGGCTTCTCTGCCGGTGTGTGAGTTAGCGTGGAGTTCTCATGGGAGGGACCAGGACCCTGCCTGCGCTCCCCCCAGGGTAGACAGTCCCAGCCGTAGCCTGCCTCCCAGAGGCATGCCAAGGATGGGCATGCGCCGCACCCCGAGGGTCCTCTCGGGCTCCGTGGCCCCCCCCCAGCACCTCATAGCCAGCCACCCAGATGGAGCCCTTGGTTCCAGCCTCCATGCAGATGGAGCCCCTGGCTCTCGGCTGCGGGGGCTGCCTGTCCCTTTTTCAGGCTCTGGGGCCTGGGAGCATGGTGACCTCCCCTTGTGGGGTCTGCTCCCTTTTGCGGTCTCTGGCACGCCAGCTGGAGGAGCTCCAGGCCACAGTCCAGAGACTGTGTGCCATCAGGGACTGTGAGCAGGAGATAGACTCCTACTGCTGGGCCCTTCTCACCCAGGAGGAGGAGGGTAGACCACAGTCTCCCTCCAGGTCAAAGGAGGACTCCGGGACCTCCTGCTCTGTCCAGCCAGGGGCATGGACCAAGGTGGTCAAGGGCCCTAAGGCCTACTGCACCAAGGCCCCTGCCCCGCAGAGCTGAGCAACAGGTACACACCTCTTGCCGCTCCAGCAGAGCCTGCTGAGTTGCCGGCTCCCACAGGCAACATGGGCCCAACTGCAGCTCCCGCCCCTGCTCTCCCCAAGACAAAACGTAAGGTGTTTGTTGTGGGAGACTCCCTCCTGAGGGGGACTGAGGGGGCAATCTGCCACCCCGACCCCTTAGCCTGGGAAGTCTGCCGCTTCCCGGGGGCCCGCATCCGGGACATTGCGGAGAGGATCCCAAAGCTCCTCCAACCCACAGACCACTATCCCATGCTCCTTATTCATGTGGGCACCAATGACACGGCTCAGAGTGCTCCCAGCTGGGTCATGAGGCGCTACACGGATTTGGGAGTGGGGCTAAAAGGTCTGGGGGCACAGGTGGTGTTCTTGTCAATCCTCCCAGTCTCAGGCTATGGGCTGAGGAAGGAGAGGAGGATCCACGTGGTCAACCAAAGACTGCAGCGCTAGTGTCGTCGGGAAGGCTTTGGCTTTCATGACCACAGCCCACTCTTTGGCGAGAGAGGCAGTGAGCTGCTGGGAAGAGATGGCCTCCATCTCTCTCCCCTAGGGAGGAGGCTCTTCTCAGCCAGACTGGATGACCTGCTCCACCAGGCTTTAAACTAAGCCTGCTGGGGGACGGGGGGACTACTGCCACTGCTGGGCTGCTGAGCAATCCTTGCAAAGCCAGCAGTTCAAGGCACTTAAGGGAGCCCACCCCTGCCCCAGCCCTGGTAAAATCTGTGGGCAAGGAAGGAGCCCCCCAGGGGACACTTGCCTGCCTGTACACAAATGCCAGGAGCTTGGGGAAGAAGCAGGAGGAACTCATCCTCCTGCTCAATGCAAATAATTATGATATCATAGGGATAATGGAGACCTGGTGGGACTCCACCCATGACTGGACCACGGGTATAGATGGCTATACCCTGTACAGGAAGGATCGTGTAGATAAAAGGGGGGGGGGGGGTTGTAGCTCTCTATGTTAAGGAAAACTACACGTCCCTGCAAGCCGATATTGGCGACCAGGGTGGACGACTGGAGATCCTCTGGGTTAAAATCCGTGGAGAACACGGCACAGGGGACACAATGGTGGGAGTCTACTACAGACCTCCCACCCAAAGTCCTGAGCTTGATCGTGAGTTTGCCCGGGAACTGGCTGAGGCAGCATGCTCCAGGACCATGGTTGTCATGGGTGACTTCAATTACCCGGACATCTCGTGGGAGGATCGCTCAGCAAAATCTGAGTGGTTGCAAAGCTTCCTCTTGTGCATGGATGACCTCTACCTGGGCCAATGAGGCGCAAAGCGCTGCTCGACCTGGTACTGGCTACTGGGGATGACCTAGTCGGCGACCTAGTGATCGATGGAAAGCTGGGTGACAGCGACCACGAGCTGATCACCTTCACCATCCGCCGAAAAGCTGGCAAGTCAGTCAGCAACACGGAAGTCCTTGACTTCAGGAAAGCCGACTTTGACGAGCTCAGGAGGCTTGTCAGTGAGGCCCTAAAGGACCATGACCACAGGGAGAGGGGAGTTCAAGAAGAGTGGTTGCTCCTCAAGGGAGCGATCCTCAATGCACAAACTAATTCTATTCCATCTCGGAGAAAAGGCAGCAAGAGGGCACAGCAGCCCCCCTGGCTCTCCAGGGACCTAGCCGACCTCCTGAGGCTGAAAAGAAAGGCCTACAAAGGATGAAGGATGGGAGTCACCTCCAAGGAGGATTATTAGGCACTGGTCCGGTCCTGTAGGGAGCATACCAGGAAAGCCAAGGCTGCAACTGAACTCCAACTAGCTTTGAGCATCAAGGACAACAAAAAGTCCTTTTTCAGATATGTGGGGAGCCGGAGGAAAAGCAGGGGCAACATTGGACCCCTGCTGAACCAGATGGGGCAACTGACAACTGACACCCAGGAAAAA
This sequence comes from Alligator mississippiensis, assembly GCF_030867095.1. Classification (NCBI taxonomy): domain Eukaryota; kingdom Metazoa; phylum Chordata; order Crocodylia; family Alligatoridae; genus Alligator; species Alligator mississippiensis. The sequence continues at coordinate 39,647,120 of NC_081824.1, forward strand.
GCCAGCCTATTAAATAGGTACTTTGTGTCGGTCTTTCATCAGTCCCATGGGACGCCCATGCCCGCTACGGGACAGGGAAGTCCAGGTGAGGGTGATCCCCTGCCCTCCATTAATGCTGACTTCATGAAGAAACATCTTGAAAAGCTGGATAACTTCAAGTCAGCCGGCCCTGACAATCTTCACCCCAGGGTACTCAAGGAGCTGGCGAGCATCATAGCCCAGCCTCTAGCACGGATCTTTGAAAACTCTTGGTGCTCTGGTGTAGTGCCTGAAGACTGGAAGAAGGCCAATGTGGTGCCTATCTTCAAGAAAGGGAGAAAAGTGGATCCAGCTAACTATAGGCCCATTAGCCTGACTTCTATCCCGGGGAAGATCTTAGAAAAGTTTATTAAAGAGGCCATCCTTAATGGACTATCCAACTCCAACATCTTAAGGGATAGCCAGAACAGATTTGTTGAGGGTAGGTCTTGCTTGACCAATCTCATTTCCTTCTATGACCAGGTGACCTATCGCCTGGACAAGGGAGAAGAGATTGATGTCATATATCTTGACTTCAAAAAAGCCTTCGATCTGGTTTCCCATGATCACCTCTTGGAGAAACTGTCCAATTGTTGCCTTGGGTCCTCCACGATCTGCTGGCTGGAAAATTGGCTCCGTGGTCAGACCCAGAGGGCAGTAATTGATGGAAGTCACTCATCATGGTGTCCTGTAACCAGTGGGGTCCCCCAAGGCTCTGTTCTTGGGCCCATACTGTTCAACATCTTCATTAATGATGTGGACACTGGAGTCAGAAGTGGACTGGCCAAGTTCGCCGATGACACCAAACTTTGGGGCAAAGCATCCACACCAGAAGACAGGCAGGTGATCCAGGCTGACCTGGACAGGCTCAGCAAGTGGGCGGATGAGAATCTGATGGTGTTCAATGCTGATAAATGCAAGGTTCTCCACCTTGGGAAGAAAAACCCGCAGCATCCTTATAGGCTCAGCAGTGCTATGTTGGCTAGCACTAAGGAAGAAAGAGACTTGGGGGTCATCATTGACCACAAGATGAACATGAGCCTGCAATGCGATGCTGCGGCTAGTAAAGCGACCAAAACGCTGGCTTGCATCCATAGATGCTTCTCAAGCAAATCCCGGGACGTCCTTCTCCCCTTGTACTCGGCCTTGGTGAGGCTGCAGCTGGAGTACTGCGTCCAGTTTTGGGCTCCACAATTCAAAAAGGATGTGGAGAAGCTTGAGAGAGTCCAGAGAAGAGCCATGCGCATGATCAGAGGTCAGGGAAGCAGACTCTACGATGACAGGCTGAGAGCCCTGGGGCTCTTTAGCCTGGAAAAGCGCAGGCTTAGGGGTGATCTGATGGCCACCTTTAATTTTATCAGGGGTGACCACCAGTATCTGGGGGAACGTTTGTTCACCAGAGTGCCCCAAGGGATGATGACTAGGTCAAATGGTCATAAACTACTACAAGACCGTTTCAGGCTGGACATAAGGAAGAATTTCTTTACTGTCCGAGCCCCCAAGCCTGGAACAGCCTGCCACCGGAGGTGGTTCAAGCGCCTACATTGAACACCTTCAAGATGAAACTGGATGCTTATCTTGCTGGGATCCCATGACCCCAGCTGACTTCCTGCCCTTTGGGCGGGGGGCTGGACTCGATGATCTTCCGAGGTCCCTTCCAGCCCTAATGTCTATGAAATCTATGAAACCCTCAGTGTTGACATTCTAGTCATAAGAGCTGTCCCACCATGTCTCTGTGATACCAAGCAGATCATAGTTATCTTCATAGGTGGCAGCTTCTAGCTCATCTTGTTTATTCCTCATATTTCTCACAGTTGTAAACATTGTATTGGACGTATTTGGTATTTTGACCTACCTCATTTTTGCTTCAGTTTTTGCAGACCTGTAGTTTTCTGGACCTTTCCTAGAGTTAAATTGCTTCTTCAAGTCCTTTCCCCTCTGGACTGTGTGCTCTGTTGGTGGAGGATTTTGATCACCTTCCCCCATGGAACCTAGTACATTGGCCAGATGATGCCTAAAGATCCTCGTTCCTGTTCTTGTCAGATGGATCCTATCTCTTGATAGCAGTCCTCCTCCCAAGAACATCTGCCAGTTGTTGAGGAAGCTGAAGCCTTCACATCAACATTACCATCTCATCCACGCATTCACTTCCAAGATAAAATGGTCTCTGCCTGGACCTTTTCCTTCCTTGAGAAGAATTAATGAGAACACCACTTGTACTCCATGATGCTTAATCCTCTTGCCAAGAGGCTTATAGTCACCTCTACTCAGTGTCATTCTTGGCAGCATCATTGGTGCCTTCATGCTCGACACATTCCTTGCCTGCCTATTCACTATTCTCTCTGGGGTGGATCTGGGGTGGGTTCATTGGTGCAGTTGCACCCCCATTTGATTCTTGCTCTATCGAAATTTTAAAACTAATAGCCTGGGTGAGGCAGTTGCATTTCTATTCAGGCAGGAGTGAATCTATTGACTTCTTAGTTTGATTCCTGCTTCCTGCTTCCCGGATTCTGGCTAATCTCTCTGCACTCCACAGGTGTTAATGACCTTCTCTCTTTTTCAATGGTGCTGATGTTCCACCAATCAAGCCATTCTTTCTTCTGCAGTTTCATTGTCTGTTAGTCATTCTTGGTAATGTCTGTCTTCTATTTATAGCACTGCAGACTGTTTTTAGCTATAGTTAAAAACTTTAACTCAGGTGTGGTAATATTAACTCAGGTGTAGAAATGATTGACAGATAAGTATTAGAGGCATTATCAAGATACTCAAGGACTATTTGTTTTACAAATCCAAATAAGAGGCATACATTTAACTATAATGACTGCGGGACCAAACAATCTTTTTACTATTTTTGCCTAGTTTGCTGTGCTTTTTAAAACTTAATATATAATCTAGCAAACCAGTGCACCTTCCAATAGTTATATTTGTTTTTGCTTTGCTCTTAACTGAATATATTATTAGCCTCCTAGTATATTATTAAACATCTATTTTCTCTTTAATTGGAGAAAAATGTGTTACATTATATTTGATGATGTACCACACTATCTCCAAAATCCTAGATCCACCCATGATCCATCCATTTGGTAGGAGGAGAAAATAAAGCTTTTGCACAAGCTATCTCACATCTTCATACAGGTAATTGTCACAGGGGAGTAAGGAACCCAGCATGAACTGTTCAACAGGGCTTTACCCTTTCTTGGAGTAAAAGAGGACCCAGGTTGTATGATTTAATGAGTGCATTACATACCTTTGTACAAAGATGTCACCCATCCTGAGAAAAGCTAAGCACTTATTCTTGTTCTTATAACTTTAATCTTATATGTGCATCTTTAATTAAAAATATATATCACATTCCTTACTTTCATATTGAGTACGATAGTCTTTTTAAATTAAAGCTGTACCAAGCAATTAAAAGATGCAGTTAGTTTATAATTTCTAACAGCTTATTCCATAAAAATTGATTAGGATTACAATGTTTAATGGCTTTTCATTTGATTCAATTTTGTATGCTGTTATTGAGGAACTGCTTTAACATTAATTTCATTGTATAGAAACATCTTGATTACAGTGGTGTCATAAATACTTTATTTATATTCAGAGTTTCCAGTTTCGTTTTTCTGGCAAAATCAACTTAACTGTAAAATAAAACCAGACTCCCTGAATGTTACACTTAACCCAGGGTTACCATTGTTTTGCCATATAAACACTCTTGGTATCTCAGCTAACACCTTAAAACCATTTACAGCTTATTGTGTTTCCACCTTTTACAAACTCTGGGACATAAGGTTTTCTAGGTGTTTTCAAAAAGTAACAAGGTAACAGTTAAGAACTACATAGTTCATGGATTTTCTCCGGAGCCATTCAGACATACATCTAACTACTATTTTCACCCCTCCCACTGAGTCATTATTCTGTGCTGAGTCTGTCTGGAACATCATACAAGGGAGCAAACTGGGTAACAGTCCTACTACTGCCAATATGGATGAGGAACAGAGTAAACATTTAGAAAAGGAATAATGTAAAGCTAAAGTAGACTACCTATTTCCTTCTATCTTCTTGTAGTGAAATTTAATTTTTGCAATGTATTGGTAATGGTTCTTGTTAATTATAAAGTGTTCTTTGCATTCAGTTAAAGATGTTCACATCTTTTGTAAAGCTTCCTATTCATGTAATTTGATCAGTCAACTGATGATTGTGTATATTAAAAGGTTATAGTTCTGTTTCTATTTGCCTGTCAAGCATTGCCTGTTATTCCAGTAATCTTGTACTCCTGACCTTTTAAAGAAGCTATTACTGTAGCATAATTATAACCAATGTATTATTACTTTTCATATATAGTAGTCTAATTGAGAAGTACGTGTAGCAGCTAAGAGCTGCAGCTGATAAGGATCTTGTAAGAAAGTAAAAATTCCTCATTAACCTCATAGAAGAAAGTGAAAAAGCATGTAATTTAGTCCTATTGTTCTATTTTCTTGGTACATATCCATCTGTATTTCTAGACTGATAATTTTCTTAGGTATTGTAAATAAGTTCTGTACTAGGTACATAACCAGTATTTTATGATGTCCTATTTTATTATGCTCATCTGCCTATTTAATTCTTCCTTGTAAGGACATTTGGTTGGTGATGCACAAAACACAGTGCCCTTGAGATTTACATTTGGCAGAGCCCCCACATTTGGGGTATCCAGTTCAGGCTGTCCAAATCTCTAAGGTCCATCACAAGACTGCCACAATTTCCCCACTCAGATGTCTCCCATCAAAAGACATTATTTTAGCTGCTCTTCTAAAGAGTTCTTCTAGGGAGCTATTCTTCTCATCAGACAGGTAGTCGCCTATGCAATGAATTGCTGGTCATCCTCAGGGGATAGCCCCTTTCAGATAAGCTTATCAGCAGTCACATGCAAAAAAGAAACAGCCCAGTGATTTTGTAAGCCTATTTACTGTGAGACACTATGATTCATTAGCAATATTATTGGGTAAAATGCAGGCCTTATTGATGTCAAAGCCAACACACATGATAAAGGGCTTGGAAAGTAAGTCATATGAGGAGAGGCTAAAGGAGTTAGGCATGTTCAGCTTGTGGAAAGGCATTTAAGAGGGGTCATGATAGGAGTCTTCAAAATATTTGAAGGGCTGCCATAAAGAAGTGGGAAAGCGTCATTTTTGTCTTGCTGCAGAGAGGACGTGGACCATTGGGTTGAAGTTGCAGCAATATACGTTTAGATGAGCTATCAGGAAAACTTTCTTCACTGTTAGAATGATGAGGCAATGGAATAGACTGCCTAGGGCAGTTGTGGACTCTCCATTACTGGGGATGTTCAAGAAGACACTAGATAGCCACTGGTCAGGCGTGATCGAGGCATAGCTATATCCATATTCTACTATGGGTATTCCCCATGCTTCTGAGCTTTGCTGGTTGCCCCCTCCCTCCCTTTCTGTTGCATACATCAGGATGTTTTTAAGCCTTCCTTAGAGGCATTGGGTGTTGGCTACAGCCAAAGCTGGGGGTTTTGACTGTAGTGTGCCAGTGCTCCTGCTGGGACCAAACCTGGAGGTTCCTGGATGGAGTGACTCGCCCACTCACTCAGCATCTGACCAATCACCACATTTGGGGTCAGGAAGGTAATTTACCTCATGGTAAAATTAGTATGGACTGGGGGAAAAAGCAGTGGTTGCCTTCCTCTATAGTGTGGGATATGGCCCTCTACATGGAATCTCTTGCATTTATATTGACAACTTTTTGTAGAAGCAGGACATTGGCTGTTGTGGTTCCCCTACTTTATCTGTGGCAGGTTAGGGTGTTATGTCTGTGTTGTGGCAGGGTTGACAGTAGTGTTATATAGAATTTAGATTATGGATTATATAGGATGATTGGAACGGGGTGAGACTACCTCACGCAGGGGTTGGACTAGATGACCTCTAGAGGTCCCTTCCAGCCCTATTTCTCTATGATTCTACAATTACAATTAGCTTTTGCAGGAATCAAGACTGGGTAGAAGTGTTTATGTGCACAGTAGAAGTTATGTTCAAACTATACTTGCTTTTCTTTGGCAGATCTTGTGTGGCACTGGCAATATTTTACAAACACAGACATTTTAAAGGCTGTTGTACTGAGATGTGACAAATGCTGTGGACAAATGGAATATCTGTAAAGACTAGTCTACATGTTTCAGATGTTATATGTACCTGGGAGCTTCTGGCTCAGTGAATAAGTTTCCTGTAGAAGCTAGAGTCATTAAGAAGGTAATTAATACAAATCACTAATGCAGATAGTAAGTCTCTGGAAGTCTCACCTCTGAGATGATGGCTGTGAGGGGAAATGCCATATAGTGATCTGTTCTGGTGCAAGAGGCCTGGAAAAACAAAGACAGCTAACAGTGTAAAGAGACAAGTCTGGTCTAGGTTTAAACACACAAACAGGAACAACGAACTGACAAACAGGCAATGTGGACCTGCCAGAAGCCTATGTGGAACATACCTAGGTGAACCCTAGTACAGTTAGCCTCTGTATGTGCTGTATATTGTGCCTTTTTTTCTGTAAAGCCTTCAGCTGAAAGAAATGCTTGCTAATCAATGGTTAACTGTGATTGTCCCCTTCAAGACACAGGCTGACTGCAGATACTGACCTAAATTCTGACCTCTTGGCACAATTATACAGAACAACACAGGTCCTGCAGCCTAAACTACTGATCCAAAGGAAGAAGAACATGAGCATCCCACTTCCTGGGAGAATGCTATATAAAGTGCGGAGACAGTACTGCCACTACCATTTCTTTCTCCGGTCACTTTTTAAAAGGAAAGAGCGAGCATGATTCTCTTGCACAATGGTTAGGGCACTCACCTGGGAGAGGAGGGTCCTGGGTTCAAGCTGCTGATGTATTTTATCCAATGACTGTTGAATAGAAAATGTGTAAATCACTGTGGATAATCCAGAACCTGAATACAGCTCGCCCAGGTGAGTGCCCTAATCACTGAACTAAAGATTACACTTACATTCTCACTTTGTATGGCCCCAGGAATTTTGCATTCTGCTGTAAAGTAGCAGTTTCAAAAGGAGGGATTTCAAAAGGCATAGCTTAAAGCTTGTTGGTTAGGGTATGCTACTGAACAGTATTGTAAGGTTAAACCTATCAGGCCCATTTACTATAGTTTGTGAGCAAGTACTCTGACCACTAAGTATTGTAACCACTTTCTCTTCCAGCCAGTGAAATTGTGTTAAACTCTATACTGCTGTTTTATGTTAGGTGTGCTCGAAGTATGCCTACCAGATCAGGCCCCTCAGGAGACACAGGTTCACAAACCACTGCAAAGAATGAGAGATGTCTGAACAAAACCTAGAAAACTGGAAAACTGTCTTCTTTTTGAAGACATCCAGAATCCATACATAGCAGAATGCACATGCGTAATTACACACACACACACACACACACACATACAGAGTCATGGACAATAAAAAACATCCAACGCATAAACGTAGTGAATACAATTCTTAAATGGTTAAACAGGCCTTTGCAAAAGGCATCGTTTGGACCCAAGGATTTTCCATATGATGATCAGAGAGCCATGGGGGTTCAATTTGCAGTAGTATTGGGAGTTTTCTATCAAGAATCATAGCTGTCCTCTTTCAGGGGCTTTAGGTCATCTCTGTGTCTACATTTGTGTTTTTTCTTAAATGATTGCATAAGTGCCTTATTATTATTATTATTATTAGTTGGAATTAGATTTTCATATAATTTTCAAAAACAACAAAAAAGGAATAAATGTTAACAATAGGCACTAACCCCCACTAAGAAAACCAGGTTATTAACATTTTTTAGCCATAATCTATATCTCATAATTGAGATACGATTGAGATTGAGGACTTGTCTTTTAACCACTTCATACATATAACTAGAGCTGAATGAAATATTTTGATTGAAGCATCTTTTTCATCTTCTAATTTCAGTGGCGTATGTTGGATAATATCAGCAGTAGTTTGTTTTTGTGATTGCTACCTGTAGAACTTGGCAGAAAGCAAGGCAGTGTGACACCTTATAGATGTAGCCTAGGTAACTTGGGTATATACTCCCCTTCTCCAACTGAAGGGGATTGTTAGCTGGCAGGTGTGCTGTGGGGTGGGAACTGCAGACCGCTCAGTTTCCCTCCATCCCTATAGAACCAGGTCAGGACAGTCAGGGGACTTAACTATATACAAATGTATTTACATTAACTTATCACAAGGGAAAGAAACATGGATATAAACATATGTACAATGTATTTATATATTTATAAGATCTCTAAACCAGTAACATAAACAATACCCTCTGGGTAAATGACATAAAACCTTATACCAGTGCTCCCAATACAAGTAAGTCACAGGTAAGTATCTGATCTGAAACAGATAAACCCCAAAGATAAACTGAAACCCGAGGGGAAACCCCAATGCCCTTGGGTTTTTCCCAAGCCCTACAAAGAAGCTGGTAACTTTAGGGGGGCCCTCTCAGTGGGACCTCCCCTTTCAGGAACCCTTAACTAACGGGGGGGGGGGGGACTCCCTCCCCTGTGGGAATCCTCTTTTCCCTGCAACTCACCGCTCCCAGGCCTGGAGGGTGGCCCTTGTCCTCTGTGCCAAGCTGCTCTCTCACCTGCAGTGGACTTCATGGGGGTCGCTGTCCCCTGGAACAGGGCACCCCTATGCAGGGCTTCTGGGGCCTCCGACTTGGCTCTGTCTGCTGGCTTAGTAGCCCGATCACCGTCCGGCTCCCTGGACTCAACCTTTTGCTATGGTTCGGAGGCCTGGGCTGCCTTGTGCAGCACCAGGCCCAGTTCACTCCCAGACCCTCCATGCAGCACCTCCTGCACTGAGCTCCCAGCCTCATTTCGGGGGTTGAGGACCTGAGCCGCCCAAGTGCTCCAAAGGTCCTACTCCATGCACCGTCCTGTGTACTGTGTTTCTGGCCGAAAGCAGAGGTTGCAGACCCGACCCATCTCATGCAGCTCCCAGGGTCTGGATGCCGTGTGCCGTGCTGCACACCGAGAGCCTAGCTGCTGGAGCCATCCACCATTCCCCACTGATGGAAGTCTTCAGGAGCGCTTCTGGTCTACTGCTTTGCCCTGCTGAGCAGCTCTCCTCAGCTCTTCTAAGCCCTGCTCTTCTCTCTTCTCTGTCCCACATATGTTCCCCCCATGCTGGGCACGCAGTTCCTTTTATATGCTCCAGGGCTCTGCCCTTGAAGTCTTCCAGACCTGAGTGTTGCAGTCTTCAATCAGGTCCAACTCCTCTCCCCCTCCCCTCAAGAAAGGGGTGTGACTGAACTCCACCAATCCAAACAGCAAGATTTCAAGCCTGGGACTCAACCCAAGCTCCAAAAGGCAAGCCTGCTACATAGACTACCTTGTTTAGACAGGCATGATGTTTCATAGACTGCAGCCTTCTTTGTCAGATGCTATGAATAGACTTGCAGAGTGCAGAGGTTCTAAATAGAAAGGAATAAAAGCATTTGAATACAAAGAATAGTGAAAGGTGAGAAGAGAAAGGTGCATGGTTGAAAGAATTAAGCTCTTTCTATAAAAATTGGTTCAGATGCATCTGTATTTTTATCTGAGTTAAAATAATGTTCCAAGTGTTCTGTTTTTCATGTCTACTAAACTGGATAAACAGGTGCCATGAAGAAGGAGTTTATAGGTATTATCATTCTAAAAAAGTCCTCAAGTTTTCCAGCTATACCACAAGTCCTTTGAAATTATTACATCTCTAAGTGAATTAATGTTATTATCTATTCTGTATACATGGTTTAAATTTCAAAATCCAAAAGGCCAAAACCCGCTTTTTAGCCATTCTTTTTTAAATATTATTGATTACCAATTGTAAAACTCAGATTCAGAACAGATACTTCTCTTCTGATACAGTCAGAAATAACATGAACAATGCCTCATTTCTTTCTATTTGATAATTTACATTTAAATGTACACATTTAAGTTTCAGGGAAGTATCTGATATGTCACCTTCCTCATTTACAACCTATAATATTACTGCAAAGTTAAATAAAATCAGTATTTGATTTAAGTCTGAATTGCCAAGGCTGCTCTTAATGGATCCGTTTTTTTACAAGTTTTTGGAATCTGTATAAATAGTAGGGCTGTGCAAAGCTTCGGATCATGATTCAGATTCAGAGATGATTTCGATGATTCAGGGGCTGAATCTATGAATCCAGATCAAATCATGGGAAGCTTTAGGCTTTCTGAATCAGTTCAGAAGCTCTGAATCAATTTGGAAAAGATTTGGAGATTCAGCCATAGGGCATAATGGGGAATCAATGAGATATCTATAACTTTGTTATATTTTGGCTGATCCAGATGAAACTTACATGGATGGTGACCTCTGCTGATTGCATGTTTGCATGCCAAGTTTCAAGGAGATAGGTGTAGGGGTTTCTGGGAAATTGCACCCCACATTTCTGAAAGCAAAACTCATGTCACATGTGTGTGTTAAGCCACAGTGGGATGAAAACTGCAGATATGGTCACTCTTGCTTAGGCCACAAAGCTTGCCAAGCTGCAAGGAGATAGGTACAGGGGTTTGGGGGAAACTGCACTCTAAATTCTTGAAAGCAAAACTCATGTCATGAGTATGTGTTATGCCACAGCAGGATACAAACTGCAGGGATGGTAGCCCCTAGTGAGGCCCCAAAGTTTGCTAAGTTTCAAGGAGATAGGTGCAGGGGTTTAGGGAAAACTGCACCTAAAGCTGCGGACAAGCAAAACTCGTGACATGGGTGACACTGTGTGTTAAGGTGCAGCGGGGTGAAAACTACAGGGATGGTAGCCTCTGTGGAGGCCACAAAGCCTGCCAAGTTTCATCTGACAGCAATTTAGAGCTGTCAGTTAAGAGTGAATATCTTAGTAAGATTTATGGAAGGGTTTTTATGAAATCATCCTTTCAATCTATCCTTAAAGTCTGCCCTGTCCTTTTAGTTGGTACTGTTATGTTTTTACATAAGCAACTAATGATCAGTGCCATGTAGTCTATGAAATGAGCCACTTGGAAATTATTACTCAAATCTTTAGGCATCTTTACACATGCTCCAGTGGTGGGGGAGGGGAAACACTTTAATAAGAGTGGCTCTCAAGATCAGCTCTAATTAAAGCACTCACAGTATCTCATGTATTCAGTGCCCTATGCTTCAAAATGATGGTGGGAGTGCCTCAGTTCATTGAGCTTTATTTAAAGAACCACCTGCTACCGTTTTGAGGTGTGGGGATGCTTATCAATCTGCTGATGCTCTGTAATTACAGAGTGTTGGTGCAGGCATCCTGCACACCTGCAGGCACCCATTATTTCTTAGTTGAACCTTGTGTCACCATTTCCAATGAATATGGTGATGTATAAACTTTTCATGGCTTGTTCTTTAAACCTGTCAGTTAAATTTGTCACATGTTTGTAATATTTACTGGGTAGACCAGAGGGTTTGGATTCTAAAGTTAAAAATGCCAGAAAGTTATATTGACACTCACTAGAAAAAGGATGCTTTTTATACTAGAGACATCTGTCTTAGGTAATGGGAAAATCTGGGTGCATCTACATGAGACACTTACTGTGGAATTGTCTAATTAGCTCTACAGTGGGTGTGTTTACACATGCATTAGATCTGGGAGAAGTTTACTTGCGTATAAGCTACGCATGAGTAAATACTCCTGAGCAGGTGTCCACACCTGTATGGAAGCGGAAGCAGATTTGCTGCTAATTGCAGCAAACTGCTCTCACCTCCTGAGGGCCTACAATGAGCCCCAGCTGCCACTGAGGGGAGCTCTATGCTCCCCCGGGTGCTAGTTCAAGGACTGACAGGGACCACAGGGCCAGGAGACAACTGTCTTATGGCTAGAGCTGTGACATTGTTCCCTGCCTCTGGGAAGCTGCCTGCTTCCAGGTTGGGGACAATTTTCCCCTGCCCTGGCAGCGGGGAACTCCCAGCCTCTGCTCTCTGATTGGGGCAGGGGCTTGGAAAGAGTTGCAGGGACGGAGCAGGTCACAGCCCTCTGCCCTGATCCACTGGTGGGACAACTAGCTTCCAGGCTGGGAGCTTATTCCCTGTTCAGCATTGTGCTCATGGAGCTGGGTGGGGAACAGGCTGTGAGCCCTCATAGATCTGTGTAGGGAACAGGCTCCCCAGCCCCCACCAGCAGGGAGATCCCAAAACCAGCTCCATGACCATGGGGCCAGTGCTGGGAGGTCTTTATCTCCCAGCCCAAGCTCTGCAGTCAAGGGGCTCAGGCTAGGAGACAAGGATCTCCTAGCCTCTACTTGCTCACAGTCTTGGAGCAGGGGGCTTGGAGCTCCCTGCTGCCAGGGCCAGGCTCCAGTGGCATAACCTGCCCCAGCAGCAGGTAGCGTCCAGAAGCAGGTAGCAATTTCCCACTCCCTGGTGGCCAGTTCACCAGAAGCAGATTTGCTCCTGGTCAGGCATCTACAAGAGTGCTACTGCACAGTTAGTAATCACAAGTAAATTTGCTACTTGCATTTTAAGGTAGCAAATTGTGATTAGCAAGGTTTAGTCTGAAGTAAGCATGTGCGTATGTAGACGCACATGATTACTGCACAGTAAACTATACTATTTTGCAGTAAAGTATTTCATGTAAACACACCCAGTAAAGTGTCACTTGTCTATATGACCAGTGTTTTTAGGCCAGAGTAAACTAATTCACTCTGCCATAGAATAGTACTGCCCAACAGAAGTACTGGTGGAGTTATTGATTCTGCTGCAACTCATTTGTAGATGGTGACCAGGGCTGACTAGGATACAAAGGTGCTACAATGGACAGCTGCTTGCCAGTTAGCCTCTCACTGTAGCACCCTTATGCCCCAACCAGCCCTTCCACAGCACATTAAACTGGGCATCCCTGGGCTGGCAGGCTGACCCCTCTGGGCTCCCTGCAGGCCAAGGCTGCTCCATCCCAGCTCAACATACTGCAGTCCTGGGCACATGTATAAACTCTGAGTCCGGGACCAATAAACACTGGCACAAACTGTGCTGGAGTTTATTGTGTCACATTAATATTCACATGTAGATATGCCCACTGTCTCTCAAAAGGAATTAATACAATTTTCTCTCTGTATTCTTTCTATTCTGCCATACCCCACCAAAGAGTTAGCAACAACTCATTCATCGCTGAGAAATCTAGTAAAAACTTGACAGTTTCATAATATAAAAATAGTTTCTTAAAACTTACTGATTTACAATTCAGGGAAAATAGTAAAAATGATGGTCCAGAGAGCGCTATCCATTTTACAAAGTTAACAAACCAAAAATAGAAAACATATTTTATTTTTTCTATAATCAATTCTAGTTAGAGCAGAGGTTAGCAACCTACAACCCATAAGTTGGATTCAGTCCACCAATTAATTTTATGTGGTCTGTGAAACTGGGACACCAGCAGCAATTCAGTGGTAAGGGAAATAGGCATTTGGCAGTGGGAGGGATAGGTAGCAAGAGAAGTTGGGTAGTGATGGGCAAGTTGCAGGTTGCAGCTTGCCTTCTGATCAATTTGTATTAGTTCGGCCTGCTGTTGCTAAAAGCCTGCTAGACCCTGAGTTATAGGAATTTTATAGGTTGCTTGTAACAAAATAGATATAGATATTTCAGTCAGGTGAATGATTTTAAGTTGCTAGTATTTGTTTGGAGCCTCATGGGAGATAGGATGTTGCATGTAACCATAATAGATTCATAGAACGGAAGGGTGGAAGGGACCTTGGAAGATCATCAGATCCAGCCCCTTCACCAAGCAGGAAAGGTAACTGGGAGTCAGGTGACTCTAGCAAGGTAACTGTCTAGTCTCCTCCTGAAGATTTCCAGGGTAGGCAATTGCACCACCTCTGGAGGGAGCTTATTCCACAGGCTGGACACCTTGAGTTTTAAGAAGTTTTTCCTAATGTTGAGCCTGAATCGATCTTCCAGGAGTTTGTGGCCATTACTCCTGGTTTTCCCCTCAGGTGCCCTGGTGAACAGCTGTTCACTGAGCCCTTGATGTACTCCCTCAATGTAGCGGTAAGCTGCTACCAGGACTTCTCTCAGCCTTCTGTTCCACAGGCTGAAGAGTCCCAGATCCCTCAGCCTTTCCTTGTATGACTTGTCTTTTAAGACTCTGATCATGTGAGTGGTTTTTCTTTGGACTCTTTCAAGCTTGTCTACATCCTTGTTAAAGTGTGGTGCCCAGAACTGGACAGAGTACTCCAGCTGTGGTCTCACCAGTGCTGAGTACAGTGGAAGAATCACCTGCTTAGTTTTGCTGGAGATGCATCGATTGATGCATGCCAGAGTATGATTTGCCCTACTGGCTACAGCATCACACTGCCAGCTAATATTCATACCATGGTCTCTTATTACCCCCAGGTCCTTTTCATTCGTGGTGCTAGTCAGTTCAGTGCTGCCAAACTTGTAGGTGTGTTGGGAGTTGCTCATCCCAAGGTAGAGCACGTCAGATTTCTTAACATTGAACTTCATCTGGTTCTGATCTGCCCAACTTGCTAGTCTGTCTAGGTCCACTTGTATCTGTAGCCTATCTTCAAGTGTGGCCACGCTTCCCCATAACTTGTTGTCATCTGTGAACTTGGCCAGTGTGCTCTTTACCCCCACATCCAAATTGTTAATAAAGATGTTGAAAAGTTAACACATACTGCTCCAAGAGCAGTCCTTTCTGTCTGCTCTCCACCCATCTGCCTGGCAAAGTCAGTACTAGACAATCTTTTCTGCCCACAACATGCTTGCAGACTTAGCAATGCTGCACAGGAGAATGTGTATGGTTGTTTTAAGATGAAGTTATGCTGCACAAAGCAGTGTCACATAGAAGTAATAGAAGCAGTTTCATGGGCAGCAATCCCTCAATTCAAGGATGATCTCTACCACAGCTCACGGATGGGTCCTTAGGTGATTTAACCCACAGACGCATTCACAGAAGATGCAGGTCTTTCCACAGGGGAGAATAGGCCATAAGGTAGGATTTCTCTCCCTTTCCTTCTATCATTCTCTCTTCTCTGCTTTGAGAGCAATATGCTTTACCTTAAAATGGGCTGCAGCTTGTTTGAGGTTGCAGCACCATTGGAGTTGGTCGATAATCAACTTCTCCCAGTTCTTGATTTTGGCATCTGTTTTCTTGAGGTATGTCTTCAAAGTGTTCTTGTAGTGTTTCCTCTGGCCACCACAAGATCTCAGACCATTATTAAGCTGGGAGTAGAGCTCTTGTTTTGGGTGTTGAAAATCAGGCATATGCACACATTATCTGGTCCAGAGATGTTGGTGCTTGAGGATCACTGACTCAATGCTGGTAACATTGGCTTCAGCAAGGATGCTGGTATTTGTGTGGTGATCTTCCCATCTGATGTGGAGGATTTTCCAGAGGTGTCATTGGTGATGCCCCTCCAGGCTCTTGAGATGACGACAGTAGGTCACCCATGTTTCATATCCTTAGGAGAGAGTGTGTATGTTGACTGCATTATAGACCTGGAACTTGGTGTCTTTCTAGAAATCACAATGAATAAAGACACATAGAAGCAATTTCCCAAAGGAGGCACTTGCACACTGGATCTTGAAGCTGGAACTCCTCATCAATGTTTATTCTCTGTGAGAGGTGGCTACTGAGGTAGGGTAAGTGCTTAACTACCTCCAGGGATGACAATTTGGAGAGGGAAGTCACACTGATGGCTTGGGGAAAGATAATTCATAGATTCATAGATTCATAATAGAGCACTTTAGTTTTCTTGATGTTGGGAGGGAGGTCCATAGTTTAGCAGGCTTCTCCAAAAAGATCTAGCATGGTTTGGAGGGTTTTTTTCAATATGCAAAAGGATAGTGCAGTCATTGGCATATTGAGGATCAAGCATGATTGTTTTGAGTACTTTGGTCTTCAAATGAAAATGATAGAAGAGCTCACCATCCATTTGGGATTCACTGTCAATTGCAGAAGGAAGGTGGTTCTTAATGAGAAATAAGATGACTGTCAAAAAACAGAGAAAAGATTTGGGGGTGATAACACATCCTTGCTTGACCCCCGTTTCTATGACAAATGGATGTCTCCAATCCACTATACATATGGCATCTTATTGTGAACAAGTCTCAGGACCTTGATGTACTTTTCCAGACATCCAAATGTCGCTAGTACTTTCCACAAGACTTTATTTCTGATGGAATCAAAGGCCTTAGTATGGTCAATAAAGGCCATATACAGGTCCTAAAGTTATTCCTGACACTTTTCTTGGACCTGGCAGGCAACATAGATCATGTCAGTTGCCCCAAGTCTGAAACCACATTGAGATTCTGGCAGAACTTCTTCAGCAACAGGCAGAGAACAATTCAGGAGGTTGTGGGCAAGAATTTCCTCAGTAGTTTCCACACACAGACTTATGTCCTTTCTTGACGATAGTCAAGATGTTGGCATTCTTCAGGTCCCCAGGAATCTCTTCATTGTTCCAAAATTCATGGAATAAATTTGTAGAGTCTTAGTACCAGTTTCTTGCTGCCAACCTTGTAGATTTCAGCAGGTATATCATCTGGCCCTGTAGCCTTGTTGTCCTTGGTTTCTTGTTCTTGTTCACTCTACCTCTGTTATCTTAGGTGGGATGTAATTTACATCCCTGTAAATTAGCTGAGATGAATGGCTGCACTAATGTGGCTATATTGCTTCCATTACCCAAGCACAAGTTTGTATAGTATATACGTACACTTACCATCTCTGATGGCAAAATGTGACCATTTGGAAAACCATCTCTTCTCCTCTATCAGTTAATACTTTGTTTGCTAGAGTTCTATATTAATAATTAAGCTTTGGTTTGGCATAAGGACTGGCAGCTGATATAATTGTTCCAACCAAAGCAAAATCCATTTGTAAACAGTAGTGAGTCATTGGTGTTACTAAAGGAATTAGATCATTTTACTATCATAGTAATCTCTATTTTAGTAGTTAATTTGCTTCAAAATGTAACAATTGAGTATATAATTTGTTTTATGTCAAAAAAGAACTTTAAAGAACTGCAATGATGCAAAATCAATCTCCCCTAATTTCTTTGATGACTGCATCAATGCAATCAGCAAGAATTGTTTAATCAAGGAACTACTTTCAATAAAGAATATTAATAAAGAATTTTATAGATGTGTTTATATACTCATATAATTTTGTGAAGTGCACAAATAAAAATGTGCTAGGGGCAAGGATTTCTTAGAATGATATCTTTTATTAGTCCAATATCTTACATGTTATAGTAATGTAGGAATTATATTATTGATCAAATTGGTCCAATAAAATATATTACCCTAAGAAATTCTTGCCTCTCACATAATTCCCAGGGCCATCATGGCTACATCATTCTTACATTACTGTGCCATGGAAGATATTAAAATTCACCACTTACAATGGACAATCCATAACCATATAGTTGGTTATAACCAATAAAAAATATCATCCTAAGAAATTCTTGCCTCTTGTATAATTTCTGGATCACATAATCACAGCTGCAATATCACTCTTACACTACAAATAAAAATAAACGCAGTAATTTTGTTCTCTATTATACCTATCTGGAGTGAAGATAGGGATTAGTGGGGTAGAATTCCAAACTGTAAATGATAAACAGTGTCACGCAAATGGTTTTGGATAGGCTTCTGTAAAAAGTGAACCTATCTGTATCTTAACTCAGTCATCTAGGAGCCCAGGAAAGTAGCCCATTTCAGGAAGGCAACTAAATATATGTGTAATCCCTATAAATCAGTGCATAATGTCCTAATGAAGTCTTTGGGACTTTTGACGTTGACTCTGACTTTGTTAAGCCAAGATTTTGTCCAATTAGATTTGGATCCTCAAAGGGAATTTACAAACCACTTTTCACAGGTGAACCTATGAACTGCACTTCATCAACCTCCTAGGTACAGAAACTCATAGACTCAGTATAGATGTTGGAATTCTGACATACTACAACCTGCCAGACATCTGAGTCCCCTGTTACCTATCCACTTTTACCAGCTACATCCCCCTCCCTGCCCCCACCTAGCCTGTCTCTCACCCCATGATGCCTCCATTTCCATTTTCACTGACTGGCTTCTTTGCCTGCAATGCATGCCAGCCTCTGGCTTCTTTACTATTCCTTCCAACAAGGAAAAGCACACACACCAACTCTTGGTGCTTCCTCAGCTTGACAAAGGGTTTTTCCAATGCAAAACCTTGCTAAGATATATTTATCCAACTATTCAGTTGACCTACTAAAAGATACCAGATTGACGCAAAGAACCTTGTCTGCCAGTGCCATGTCCTTAGACCAACCTGGCTACAACCTACACCCCTAGCACCTGTCCCTGGTCAGCTGACTGGAAGGAGATAGGGCCCTAGGCTCATCTAAGCCCAAGGGCTGTGGCTGGCAGGGATAGTTCTCTGGAAGCTGCTGGAGGAGAAGCTCCTGCAGGAAATGAAAGAAAGGCTCTGTGACAGTTTGGCTGCCTGAGATGTTAGTGCTACTGTGCTGCTTACTTACCTGTTGTTATTTAAAGTGGTGGACTGGACTGAGGCTGTAGGGGAGGAGGAGACCTCATTGAGGTACACTACCATGTTATGTAGAGGCACCAGCACCAGTGAAGGCACACCTTAACACACACAGAGACAGTCACACATGTCACAAGTTTTGTTTGTCAGAAGCTTCAGGTTCAGTTTCCCAGAAACCCCTGCACCTATCTCCTTGAAACCTGTCAGACTTTATGACCTCAGAAGGGACTACCGTGCCTGCTGTTTTCATTTGGGTCAGACAAGAAATGACAAGGTTATAGTCATTTTCGTGATTCCCCATTATAGCCTATGGGCAAAATTTTGAAATGCATCTGTCCCGAGGATAATGAGAAGCAGGACCAGGAAGCTTGGCACAGGAAAAAAACAACAAAATGTAGAGGCAAAGATCAAACCTTTACTTACCAGCAGGAGGAGCAACGCTGGAATGCAGAGGAGAAAAATCCGTGTGGTTCACAAGCTGCGCGTTTATACAGTTAAGGTTGGCAGGTGATGTCACAGGGATACACCAGCCGGCAAGGATAAAAGCAGCTGCCAGCAGTATGGAGGGGAGAATGAGCAAGGAGGCAGAGGCTCTCCACGCCGGCAAAGGACGGAGCCAGCACAATCAGGGGTTGCCCGGATAACAAGTGGCAGCAGAGGCTGCAAGGGATCTCCCCACCTGGGGTACTGGAATTGAGCCCAACAAGGGAAGGAGCTTTTGGGGTGACTCATCCCTAAAACTAACGGGGATGCACAGCAGTGGAGCCGCCGGACCATGGCATGACAGATGTGATGACAGGGAGGGAGAGGCAGAAGCCGACCCCAAGGGATCAGGAATCTCGCTGCACGATCGCTTCTAGGTACCAGGTCAGGGAGCCAGGCTGGGGGCAGAAAGGATAAGGGGACGCCGAGGGACCAGTGTTGAAGGAGCACTGCCAAGCATGGGCAGGAGGGCTTGCAGAGGCAGCCAGTAGGAAGCTGGACTGGAAGGTCCTTTGGATTTTCTCCTGCATTTTCTTTTTTCCTTCTTTTCTTCATTTTGTTTTCTTTACCCCTTCCTGACAGGGGCACCCTGCTGGCTCCAGGAACATAGCCGACCTGCTCAAGGGGGCTTCAGGTCTAGGACCTGAGGCGACCAACCATCCTTCCACAAAGGAGCAGGAGGGATATTGCCTAGGGCAATAAGGAGCGCCAAAACCACAGTGTGTGTGCAAGGAACATCCATACTAGAGTGGGGCTATTTCAAGACCAGGGGCCCCACCAGAGGTTAGCACAAGGTTGGGGTGTAGGGGAGCTGGAGCCCCATGAATATCCTGTGAGCAGAGTGGTCTTCCCTGAGGGGAACTTCGAGGCTGAACCCCACACTGACTTAACATTCAAAGATGTGGCAGGCAAGTTCAGGGAAAGCCAGGGGGACAACCAAAGTCCATCGTGGGGAACCCATGAAACCAGAGAGTGGACACCCTCTACTGCTCATGCCAAGGCAGCGTGCGAGTGGGAGTTTGAGGCCAGGCAGGCGCAGCATCAAAATGGCGAAACAATTTCAACAAAATGAAATGGAACAGTGCTTCAAAATGAAATGAAACTTTGAAATAAAACACCGTCCCTTCAAAACAGCAAAACAGAAGTCGAAACAAAACAGTGCTGTTTCACCCAACCCTAGTGCTTTGTGTGGACTTGAGTACTGAGCAGGTCATTTCATGTTTTTTTTCTGAACGTTTCTCAATTTATGTGTGATGTCCTCAGTTGGTGGTGTATCTCCCCACTCCCTGGGTCAGGCACCCCAACTCACCTGCTACGACTTGAGGGAAATATAATTGAAGGAGGGGTTCAGTGGTGTTCGTGCTCTGTCCTGGGGATGGTAATACTCACTGAATTGGTGTGGCTGGTCCTGGGGCTTCGCCTTCCCTACACCCCAGTCCACTCACCAACTGTGCGGGTCATCATGCCACCATTCCCAGTTGCTAGCTCTGGCCCCTTATGGCCTCCTGTTGGGCATCGACCCCATCAGCCTGAGTAGAAAGTGCAGGACTGTAGTTGCAGACTGGCACTCGTCTCTAATCCTTGGCCCTTCTCCGTCCCTTTGCTGGGTCTGGAACTGCCATGCTGTCCATGGGTTTGAGGATGGCTGTAATAATCCAGAGCTCACAGGCTAGCAACAGAGCCCCAAAACCCTTCACAGGGAGCTCTGTGTGGGGATCCTGCTCTGGCTCCCTTATGCTGCTCCTGCTCACTTCCTGCAGGTCAGCATCATGGGAAACCCATGCTGGCCAGAATGCACCCCAGTGAGCTTTGTGTATCACCCCATTCATTCTCCCCAGCTTCTGCTGGGGTTTTTAAATCTCCCATGGCAGCGGGCATAGCTGACATCATCAGCCAGCTGCTACTCAGTCTGATTGACAGACGTTTGAAAAGCTGGCACAGCACCAGCTTGCGTGGCTCCAGCCCCAGCTCCAGTTCCCTCCCAGGTAAGTTCTCCATGATGCCAGGGTCTGTTCCCAAAGCATCCAACCTCTGTGAGCAGCTCCAGCTGCCACAGTATGTGATGACTTATTATGGATCACAGACTCCTATGTTTCAAGTGAAAAAATGTTTACCATTAACTTCAGTGGAAGTAGGATGGATCCTGTTTTGTTTCCTCTCATCTCTGGTGTTTAGGACAACAACCACCACTACAAATACAGCATCTTTTGTCTAAACAGGTCAGAGTGTGTTGCAGAGGGCTGCAAGCATTATTAGGAACAAAAAACATTTGCAGCTATATTCTTTCCTATTTTTAATTTATAGTTAGCCCCTTTACTTTTACATTTCCTCTTTCTGCTCTTATAAAAATATCTTTGCCAGATTTTCTACTGTTGAGAGAGAAGTGTTGAGTTTTATGTTTGGCAAATTATATGACTTTGGAGGCAGAGCACAGCTGGAGTGTATATAATGAGGCAGCTCTATTCTGTACCAAAGCAATCTTGTTGCTGATATGAAAAAAATCCCAATAACATAGTGTAAATATATATCAGTTTAATGAGGCCCTATTCAAAAATCCAGCTGTGAAAATGTGATTAATTCACACACATACTCAGCACCAGAAAGTGAGATTCTCCTGGGTAAAGTATAATATTCACAAACCTTGTACTTGTCACTTATCATTTCCAGCATGTTGCTTCCCAAACACATAAGCAGACTTTGTCTATTAGATTAGTTGCCCTGAAAATATCCTAACTACCAAAAAAATGCTCTTTTGCTAAAAGTCTGAATTCCCACACAGTTTTGATCTTGTTTATTTATTTTTATTACTGTGGATCTCTTTTCTCTTCTTTCTTCTCTTTTTAAAGGAAAGCCTTAAAAGCTGATACTGAATTACTACTGTAGGTGGTGCCAGAGATATTTTCATATTTTTACTCTCTCAAAAACAGTTGTTTTTAATTATACAAAATGTGTTTAGCTTCATTTTGTACATTTTATTTATCAAGTTCTCCCTTGATTATATCTGATTTTGCATTAGATTACAAAAAAACAGGTAAAATCCAATTTGTAGGGCTGTATAATAACATTAATTTTCTGTAAGGAAAAATATAATACTCTTAGCCAAATTTGGCTTCCCAAAATAAATGTGAATATTGCTTTCTGAAAGCAAGATGAATAACAACTTCCTTAAGAATGCATCAGTCTTGTGTGAAAACAGGCAGGTGTCATTTGAGCTCTTAAAAAAAAAAAGGGCTGCATTTCATTGAAGTATTTAAAGAGGCGGGGGGGGGCCTGTTTTTTGGTTAAAGGCACTTTTTAAATTTATGTATTGTGGGAAAAGGGAAGATTATATAAGAACTAGGTGTGCACCAAAAGAGATTTTTGGGGCCAATACCGATGTCCGTTTTTAACAAGCCATATCAACCAATACAGATCCAATTGCTGATATGTAGCGGGGCAGCTTGGAGAGCAGCGTCTGGCTGGTAAGTGTGTTGTGGGTAAAGTGGCGTGGGGGAGAGGGGGCAGATCAAGGCCCTTAAAGTGAGGGAGGGAGTGAGGCTGGGGCAGGGGCAGGGGCAGGTGCTGCAAAGCCAGAGCAGACCATGGGACAGAGCCATAAGAGGCTCACTTGGGGGTGTGGGGAGGGGCTGGTGGCTCCTGCCATTATGCGCACCCCAGGAGGGCAAGGAGGGTGTGTGCCCCCAGATCTGTGCACAGGGCAGGGCACACTGACACTGTGAGCTGGGGATGGGATGGCACTAGGCTGTTCCCAGCTGAGGCTGGGCCAGTCTGTGCTTGGGGTGGGCAGTGGCGGTGCTGAGAGGGGGGCTAGGGGAGGGGCTCCAATCACCCTAAAATTCACTGTAGGCAGCCCCACCTCCCAGCACCACTGCTTCCCACTCTGAATGCAGCCTAGCTCAAACCCCCTGCCAGAAAGAGCCCGGCACCACCCCCAACCTGCAGTGGCAGCCCACCCCAACCCATGCACATGCCCCCATGCACATGCCCCCCATGCCTCCCCCAGGGGTATTCATAACAGTGACCTACCCCTACCCTAGAACCAGCTCCAGCCTCACTCCCTCCCTCACTGTGGGGGCCTTTGTCTGCCCCCCTCATGCCCCTTCCCTCACAACAGACTTACCAGCTGGACCTGGCTGCTCTCTATGCCACTGGGCTCTGCTCCTGGCTGCCTGCACGCTGCACTCTGGCCATGCACACACAAGCGGCATTTATCGGCCACATTATCAGCCACATCAGCCAAAAAAAGCTGATAGTTAATTTTCCTTATATCGGTGCCAATCTGATATGGGACTGATGTATCAGCGCAACTCTAATAAGAACCTGTATACCTGGAATGGCTTAATAGTACTTTCTAGCAATCTTCAATTGTGCCTATGCCAGTGTTACTGTCATACTTAGCCCAGCTCTACGTGAACTACCAGTAAACTATTAACTAGTAGACAACGAACATAGTAGACTATGAATTAGCTGCCTACTGACTCAAGATATGCCCTCACCTTATTCCATTTTTTTTTCTTAAAAATCCATTTGTTCCTAGACTGGAAGGGATTCCTCATCTGTGAAGGTTGACCTAGTCTTCTGGGAACTATGCTATGTACTTGTGATATCTCCATTCAATAAACAAGAAGTAAAAACAAAGTTGGGGAAACACATTGAAGATGAGCACAGAAACAGACCATTGTTGCTATCATCATCATCATCATGCCTCAGTGATGAAGGCACTCCCTTGAGAAGCAGGAGTCCTGGTTTCTGTCCCTATTTTTTTTTTAATTCAGTGACTGTCCAACATAAAATCTATTAACTGTCCTGGCAGCAGAGACCAGAACCTAGATTTCTCCCTTCCTTTGCCTATAGCATCATGCTCTTTCTTGCTTGATCTTTCCGGTCCTATGACTCTTGCATTCATGGCTGTCCAGTGGTATGGATTTAGCAGGAAGGGTGAAGGATGGTTTCAACCTGACTACTTTGTGGCCCAGTAGTTAAAGCACTCTCTTTAGTGGGAAGCAGGGGTTTAAATCCCCTAAGGCTGCGGAGAATGTAGATTGGTTTCTTACTCTCTCAGTCAGTGCTGTAGCCACTAGATTATTACAAAAAAAGGTGAGCACTGCTTCCACCCTGTGCTTTTGTATGACATTAACTATGGATGCTGAACTCAGTGTTACAAGGGTATTACGTATGCTTTGTGAGCCCATATTACATCAGGTCTTGCTGCAGACTAGATGCAGGATTGCTTAGTTTGTGAATCCTAAGTGCCTTAGTTGTGGTGTAGGTATCTAAATACTCACCTCATCCAAGATGGTGGCAATATTTCTTTGAATATTTTATCATTTAAGCAGAATTGACAGGATTGACAGTGTTTGCTGTGGAGATAGGCAAGAAAGACATCATTCTCCATACTTTAATGCACTCATTCCTTGTAATAGGATGCTGAGAGAGAGAAATAAATAATCACAGCACTCCTTAGCAGTCTATTTGAGTGCTTCACTTTGGAACCTTGTCACCCACAGCACATACGTAGGTTAAAAATTTATTCTAAGGCACATCGGCAGAATAAGTTCTAAGATAAATGAAAGAATTACAACAGCAGTAGCTGAGTAAGACTAAGGAAACAGTCATCTGTACTCAGCACTGCAGTGCCATTGAGATGAGAGCCTCCAAATATAATTGTTTCAAAACAATATCTTGGAGTCTTTAGGGAATGAAAATAAACTAGTGAGAGTATATTACTTCCCCTGCACTCCTATGTTTATGAGACGAGTATTATAATAGTCCTGGGCGTACTGGGAAAATTTTGAAAATTCTAGGTCTGATTCTGATCTCAATTTTATTCTGATCTGAATTGTTTGAAATTATATTCCATGCATGTTATAATTTATACTCCATGGTAAGGTTTTACTTTGAATTGTCCCTGTAGCTAAAAGAAGCCCTAAATCCATCAAAGCCAGATCTTGAGGATTCTTTCTTTGCACTGGGAATTCCAAAGTGGTGCGGAGCTATTATACCAAGTCCTCTGTAATCTCCTTCCCTGATTCCTAGCATAAAGGATATCGGGGAGGATCAGGCCACCCCTAAGTAGCAGTGATCCCCAACTTCTAGAACACTTTGGGACTATGGGCATTTATACACACACTTTTTTGTTCAGCAACATGCTGGAGATCCACCGCTTTAGAGCAGGTTTGATTAATCGAGTCTGCTCTGTACGCGAGCGGATGTAAACTGCGCTACAACACATGCAGCTGTATAAGCAGCCGAATGCATGTCAGTGCACAGAAAATGGTGGTGGTGCACTTTTAAACTAAAGTACGTATAATGTATTTTAGTTCAAAAGTGCACCAATGCTATTTTTCTCACCTCTGGCTCACATTTCACTACTTATACAACTGCAAGCATTGCAGTGCTGGACACTTTTCAAAGCTCCCGATGCTGCGGCACTTACATGTGTAAAAATGACCTGTGTGTATAAGTTTAGCCCAGTTATTCCTGAATAATATTAGATAAAAATTTCGAGATAATTTCTAGAAGAATTGAAAAAGGTAATAAGCTTCTGAACTTAGGGTGCTTGTAGACTTGCTAGGAAGCTGCTCTGATGCACTGTAATTACATGTCAGAACAGACTTGATTAATCAAGTCTCCTGAAGTGTGCTAATTAGCACACTCCAGCCAGCCTCCGCATCTAGTGTATCAGTGTCCCTATGCTTAAAATGGCTTAGGAGGTGCTTTAATTAAAGATTGTTCAACAAGCTTTAATTAAAGCACTCCTGCCACCATTTTGAAGTGTGGGGATGCTGATACATGAGACTTTGCACACACTTTAATTAGAACAGCTCCTGGAACTGTTCTAATTAAAGCATCCCCTACCTCTGGAGCATGTGTAAAAATGGCCGTACTTTCCTTCAATGTATACTACATATCAGCTTACAGGGAATCCAGTTACATTTCAAGCAATTTGGAGGGCTTTGGGAGGATCAGCCTTATAGTAGTATATTGGTCTGAAATTAGGCAGGACAGGGTGGCACCTTATAGACTAACTGGTTGAAAGAGGCATGAGATTTTATAGCCGATGTGAGCTACAAAAACTCATATGTGTGTGTTTGTGTGTGTGTGTGCAATTAATGTGATTTAGGCTTACTGAGCAGTAAGCAAGCCCTGGGAACGTATCTACATCTGTACCCAGTGGGGGCAGATTCAGGCTGGCACAGAGCTGCTGGGAGTTAAGTTCAGCCTGGCAGAGCTCTCGGGGGTGGAGGGGATATGGAGGGAGGGAGTAGGCTCAGCCTGGCTGGAGATGCTGTCCTGGGAGCCTGTGCACCATGGATGCTTCCTACCCTCCCACCCCCGCCCCAGCAGCAGACAGGACATCATGTCCGTGAGGTACTCACAGAACACCTCTTATCCTAACCCCACTGTAGGATGCCTGAGTGGCTGACCATAGACTCCATGTCCACAGTGCACCCCCCCAAGACCACAAACACACATATTCTGGATCGTTTCCATTCAACAATTTTTATTTCCCTCCACCACAACACAGTCCCTCCCACCCTTCCTCCCCAACACCAGTTTCACTCTGAACCTCAATGCCCGCTACCCATAAAACACCCTTTTCCCCATGCAGTTATTTACAAGAGTGTGGTTGGTGCAATGCCAGGGGAGAACGGTGAGCTGGAGTTGCCTCTGGCACAGCGCCTGGGGAAAGGTGCCCAGCACTGCAGCCTCTGGTAGCACCACCATAGTGAAGACAGCATCACAGTGAAGACAGTGGCCTGAGGACTCAGCCAGGGGAGAAGATGGGCGCTATCCAACCTGCTCCCCCTCCTCCTCCATGGGGCAGGGCTCAATGGGTGCCATCTCCCACCCACAAGCCACATGGCAGGGCCAGATGAGTGGCCTGGCTGCCTGGGGACCCAGCTCAGGAACAGAGTTATGGGGCCCTGGCTGCTGCAGGCACCACTGGACCTTCTCCAAGGCTCACTGTGGGGCTTGGCTTGGGGCTATATGTGGCTGCCACGGAACAGGCAGGGCTAGGGCTGGCAGCTAGGTGGTGGGTGGCTGCCAGGCAACAGGCAGGGCTGGAGTCAAAGCCAGGCAGCTGCCAGGGGGCAGGTCCAGGGCCAGAAGGTGGGCAGCAGGTGGCATAAAGTTGGCTGCCAAGGCCAGAATGGTGTCCAGCACCTGGTGGTTTCCCTCCATGGCTTCCACTGTGAGCCACCACAGTGGCCTGCTGCTCCTGTGCCTCCAGCGTTCTCTCAAGGAGGACAATATGCCTCTCCTTGAGGGCAAGGAGTCTGTCCCTGAAGGCACTATCCTAATCCCTCTTCCACTCATGTTCGATGCTTTGGACATGAGGCCCATGAGTCTACCAGCCACTCCTCACCATGGTAACCAGCTGGTTCCATGGGAGGGTGTGGTTTTGAGTGTGCTACCAGCAGAAGTGGCACATGCAGAGGGTGCCAGCTGATAGCGGCAGCATCCCTGAAAGCAGCATCCCCTTCAGCGACTTGTGCCTCTCCCCTGTGTGCAACTGCCTGACCTTCAGAGCCAGGAAAGAGAGGCTCTTGTAGAGAGTTTGCAACATTACAGAGATAACATGCACTGTACCGAGGGGTTGTGCACTGCACTGCCTCAGATCTGGGGTCATGCATGCAGGGGTGCCCAGGGACCATGGTAAGTTAACTTGGTGGCCCCTGCCACAGGCAGCTGCTGGCAGAGCCCTTTGTCCTGGTCCCTCAATGGGGGCAGGTGGGCTGCTTGGTATTTTCCACAGGCAGCCTGCCTTCCCAATCCCCTACCCAGGCCGGGCCAGGGCTGGCTCCTACTGGCAACTGCCACAGCAGCTTTGAACCAATTCCCCCCTTCTGTTCCTGCAAGCCCCAGGCAGTTTGCTTCTGTGGTGCCAGGCCTATGCTTGCCAGGGTCAGGAGGCAAGGAGCTCCTACCTGGCTGGGACATCAAGCTGGGGATGACCCCACCCTAACCCCAGCAGGCATCTCTGGAGAGGTTCCCCAGGCTTATGCCCCAAGCATGCCTCTGCTGAAAGTCCTCTGGGTGCACAATGACAAGCTGTTTTAGTGCAGTGAGGGATGCCCACCCTACTATGCCCTGCTGTTGATTATCACCATGGTACCCTGGGCACAGCTGAGAACCTGTTGTGGGACCCTAATCTTTGATGGGACCCCAGACAAGCCTGTGCTTTGCTGCAGCATGTGTCACTGCCTGGAGGGGTACCTCTGCCTACAATGAGAGCCTGACCCCCATGGCTGAGGAGGAAATTGCTACTGTTATCAATGAGTTTCTTTGCATGTGACAGGCACCTGGCTGCCTGTGCTGGCTGTTCAATAGTTCTTCACTGTCTCACACCTCCCTGTGTGATGTGAAAATCCAGGGAGCAGGGAGGAGCTTACCCAAGCAGGGTGAGGAGGGGAGAGGAGGGGCAGGGAGAGGAGAAGAGGGGTAGGAAGGGAAGGGGTGGGGCTGACTCCAGATATGCAGCCTGAGGGTAGGCAGGTAAGATGGTATGGGCACAGGTGGCTATGGTGCCTCCTTCCCCATCCCCACTCCCAGGCCTCCTCCCTGTACAGGGCTTACCTGACAGGTGTGGCAGGTGGTCCCGGCAATCAAACTCTAAGCCTTGTGGTGGTGACATGGTCCAGCTGCCTGTTGGGTGCTGGGAGTGGAGGTGAAGAACCTGGCCATACTGGCTGTGGCCCCCTCCAGGGAGGACCTGGAGCTGGCTGTATGTGGGCCATTTCTGGCCTTTCCTCCCTGCTGTGGGTGTGCACCTGGAATTCCCAGGACAGGTGCCACCCCGGGCAGCTCACACTGGAGGATGAGACCAACGGTGGGAAGCATGCTGTTTTCTACTGCTGCTGACCCAATGGGCCCTCCTCTGCTGAATTCTTATCAGGGCTGGCCCATGGTAGGGCTCTGGCTGCCCACATATGCTTGAGTAGATATGTTGCCCATGGCCTGGGTCCCTGGGAGCCAGGATGTGGTCCAGTTCCTGCATGCAGAGCATGGTCTTGCATGCAACTCCAGATCAATAATTGGGTCCAACATATGGACCCACTTAGCCCACAGAGCCTTCACTTTTATGTAGCACTGCCACCCAGAATGACAGTGGCTACACTTCTGCACGTGGGCCACTGTGTCCTCATAAATGTAAGCATTCACCCAGGTGGCCTGGCCAAACTGTCTCTGGACCTTGAATTCACCCTAGACTTCAATGAGGTTGGCAATCTCCTCTGGTGTCTGGTTTGGGGCTTGGGCTGCTCTCCCCAAGGTTGGGCATGTTGCCATTACAGGTGCTGTCTCTGGCAGGGACTCTGCATGCTTTTGAGTCCAGGCACATACCCACAGCAAAGGACCATTGTGCCCAGAGTCCAGGCAGCTGCAGGCACAGGTCCTGAGGGTCAGGCCAGTAGCCTGCAGAGCTCCTACAGCCAGCACGTGTTTGCAGCACAGGGGCACATTGACCAGGGGCCAGGAAGCAGCCAACAGAGGCCTGGAGGTCAGGCTAGGGCTCTGCAGTGCTGTTGCAGCCAGCACGTACCCACCACACCAGCACACAGTGGCAGGGGCAGGCAACAGCTGGCACAGGTCTGAAGGCCAACCAGAGACGGCTAAAGAGCCATCCCTGACCTGTGGCTGGAGGGACTTCTAACCACATTTCTTTGACTTGGCAGGATGTTGGCCTCCTACTGGTCTGGCTAACCAGGAGCAAATTTGCTCCCAGTGAGCATCTACATGTGCCTACAGTACATCAGCTAATGCACAGTAAGTCTACTACTTGTATTTACAGGTAGTAGACAACCACTCAGCCTATTTTACTGTGCAGTAACTGCTGTGCAGAGTTACGTAAGTGATGCTTTACTGCACAGTAGATGAATCTTGTGTAGACACACCCTGTCTGAGCAAGTTAGCCTATAAGGGAGCCTATACACATTCTCTGGGAATGGGGGGGGGGGGGTGGCACTTTAATTAGAGTGGCTTTGAGAGTCACTCTAATTAAAGCGCCCACAATGTCACATGTATTCAGTGTCCAATGCTTCAGAATGGCAGTTGGGGCAGTTGGGGTGCTTTAACTAGACCCTGCTGAGTGATATTACTAGCTGGTTTTCAACTATCTACCTGCAGTACATCCTCCTGCCTGCTGCTCCTGGACACACTTAACTTAGGAACTGTTATAATATAAATGTATCTAGGTGTCTCATCAAGATACCGAGACAACTAGGCTTTCTAAGGCAAAAAGGATTTGGCCTATTACCATTAAACAATATATTTT
This sequence comes from Alligator mississippiensis, assembly GCF_030867095.1. Lineage (NCBI taxonomy): Eukaryota > Metazoa > Chordata > Crocodylia > Alligatoridae > Alligator > Alligator mississippiensis. The sequence goes on from NC_081824.1 coordinate 39,677,398, forward strand.
ATATTTCAATTCTTTTTATTCGTTTTTGTTTTGTTGTATTTCTTTATGAAGAATAAATCTCTACAACCATAGAGTAAGCTCTCTTACTGAAGAAAACCTTACTTGGATAGTTCTTATTTTTGCATGTAATCTTGTTAGCATGAATGAGATTACTCACATGGGTCAGTTACAGGTTCTGTTTCATAATATCAAATAATAATGCTGCAATATCAATATGATTCCCTGTAAATTTTAATTCAGTGTTAAAATCTCTACCAACATTATCTGTGGAACCTTCTCAGTTGAATTGTTAAGAGGCATAGGATAAAAATGAAATATCCTTCAGTTTTTTTGTTTGTTTAGTTGGGGTTTTTTGCTGTTTCTGAATAAGATTGAAATAGTTAACTGATATTCAGTATAGTTGTATAGTATTTTTATTATAGTACAAAAATTTTGGATACAATAAATCAAACAGCATGCTACTGTTTTATGACCTAGCTTTCTAATTTGGAATACTGTAACTACATAAGCCATTGTAATAAGAACAGTTTGCAGGATACAGCACAACCTGTATTTGTGACTTGTACCATAAAATAGACACTTTGTATTCTGGGTGGCTGCAGAGTTGCAAAGCAATATTGTGCATGCAGTCACCTATATAATTCTCTGTTGTGACTAGCTGACAGAGCTGGACGAGTGCATTGCTTGAAAAAAATAAACATCAAGAAGCCTCTGGGAGTTCTTTCACTTCATTCATTTTGCATTATCTCATTTAGCAATAGTAGTTACATCTTGGCAGCCCTAATAACTGTTCAAGTGAAGTAATGTTATAGTTTGGAAAGAAATAAACCTACTGGGCCAAACATAATCATATTCATGTTCCACTGATGGAAATGCATAATAAAATGTATATAACAGCATAGGGACATGTACTTGCCAAATTAAGTGAAGTAAAAGTCAAATCACTTCCTGAAGCATCAGTACGTGTTGTTTCTATTGTATATTGTCTTTAAATCTAGATAAGCACACTTAATATGAATAAAATTATATAAGGAACCAGATCTAGTCTTGCATTTAAAAAGTTTTCTTTTAAGAGAATACAAACGTATCTTTCTATCTTTTATGTTGCCTCAGCCAGGATCTGAAATTTTCATTTTTGTTTGCTGCCTGAAATAGGAAAAAGAAAATACTTTCAGGAACTTGCCTGAATATACATCTTTCAAGCTACAGCAAATCAATAGGCAGGTCAAATATGAATTTATCATTGATTATGTACCAGAAGCTCTAAAGTCTTTCTAGAGGTAATTTTGAACCGGCTACTTTTCATTCATATACCTAGCCTTATATGATGTTGTGACATGGTATAAGTGGCCTGTTGAGAAAATGCCATTTGCATTTTGCTTATATTGGAGTTTATTCTTTCCTGAACTCTCCCAGTAGTCTCAATAAGGAAAAGCATAGTCCAACCTCTACTCACCTAATATGGATTAACTACAAGATAAGGAAATACTAAACAAGGACTGAACAATTAAGTGGCATATTTTTTAAAGAAAGAATAATAATCCATAAAAGCTGATTTCAATCAAGCCTCAGAAAAAAAAAATCCAAAATATAAAAACCGTGAAACAACAGAGCAAGTTGCAGAGAGATGTTCTAGAATGTCCTTCATTGAAGGGTTTCAGTAAGAAGCTGGATAGGCACCTCTCTGGAATGGTTTAAGAATAGTGAATCCTGCATCTGAGAAGGGGTTTGGAATATATGACCTAGACCCTCCTTCCAAGCCTGTGATTTCAGAATTCTAAGGATTATGAGGAATTAACTATAAGTAATGGTAGTTTAGTGACAACATTTTTGTCATCAAGTAGGTTCCCATGATGTTAGATATTGCAAAATGGATGCTACAGGAATGGGATTTCACTGCTGTTTCATTAACACAAGTGTATATCACCAGTAATTCTGTTGGAACATTCCAGAATTTGTGGGAGGAAACTGTGAAAAGTAAAGTCTTTCAGTACATAGTAGAAAACATGTAAAGCTAATTAGAAGATATTTTGAGGCACCAAGGGCTACATCCTATTGCACCTTGAAGCGCCTCATGTAGCTGTGTAACTACAATTTATTACATTTAGGCACAGCATACAGTTTACCTAGCAATGCTTGCCCTGCATTTTCAGGCTAAACTCTGACCATGTTGGTGCTTGGGTAGGAGAGAATTGTCTGGGCTTGTGTGTAATACTAGGTAAGTTCTGAAATTTTAGCCTAAAGAAACCTACCATTAGGTGGTACTTGACAATGGAGAAGAGTGAGGCTTCCACTTTTTAGCCCAACACTGTAATGCTTTGGGCAGGGGTGGGCAATTATTTTGGCTGGAGGGCTGCTTAACAAATTTTGGTGAGCTGTCAAGTGCCGTGACGGTAGCCCTGCCCCTTGACAGGTGCCCTGTCTCCTGGCCACCATCTTGGGACCAGAAGTCCCACCCCTAACTTCTGACTTTCACCACCAGAAGTCCTTCCCCTTGCCCTGGAAGTACTCCTTTTGGGAGGGGGGAGAGGGGTTTGCCATCTCCCACCCAAGTCCCCAGCCACGTGTTGTAGCAGCATGTGGGGCCAGCCCAACCCAGCACCATAGCATACAGCTCCTGCAGCATGTGGGGTCAGCCCAACTTAGCCCTATAGTGCACAGCTCCCAACACTCCCACCCCCTTTCCCCCAGCAGGAATCCCCAGCCCCAACCCAGAAGGGTCCTTACCAGCATTTCCAGGCTTGCAGGAAGGGAGATTGGGAAACAGACTCAGGGTGGCTAGGCAAAAGCCTCTGCCAGGCAAAGGATTCTTGTCTCTAGCACCCCTGAGTTAGGGGCAATTGGCTGCTCATAGGTCAGGGGCACTTGCCCAGGAAACTGGAGTCCTAGGCCATGTACAGATGTTCCCAGGGCATGATCTTTAATCACATGGCTTACTTTAGGCACCATGTTTGTAGACTGTATGCTGGTTGTACAAACATTTGCCAGTGCTGGGAGCCTGATCTAGAGGTCAGGGTGGGGGGAGAGAAAGGTGGGATTGGGGGGTGAGGCTAGTGACTCTGGGGGGACTAGGGGCCCAGCAGATCTGTGGAGGGGGTGGGTGGGATTGTAGGGTTGGTGGGGTTCAGGGAGGGTTGGCAAAATTGATGGTAGCTAGTGGGTCTGCAAGGTGGGTTTGGTGGGATGAGAAAGGTTGGTAAGGTCCAAGGGGGGTTGTTGGATTGGAGATGCTAGCAGGTCTAAAGGGGGGGGAGGGAGAGGGGTTGATACGATTGGGGGCAGCTGGCAGGTTCATGAGGGGGTTAGTGCTTCTTTGGGGGGGTTGTCTGTTTGGAGGTGAGGGGGTAGGAGGGTTGAAGATAGCTCTTGAAGGGAGGGGCTGGGGAGAGAAGGCAAAGTGTAGCCCCAGGGCTGAAGCAAGTGGCTGGGCTTTTACAGCCACAGGGATGAGCTGCAATTGCATATATGCATTCCCAGGAATTGATCTACAATCATGTGGCTCACTTAAAACTACATGGGCATCTTTACATGTGCTCTGGGGTTGAGGTGGGGGCTCTGAGAGCTGCTTTAATTAAAGCACCCAGTGTCTCATGTATTCAGCATCCACTGCTTCAAAATGGTGGTGGCGGCACTTTAACTTAAGCTCATTTGACAAGCTTTAGTTAAAGAACCCTGCTGCCATTTTGAAGCATGGAGACACAGAATAAATGAGATACAGAGGCTGCTGGAGCTGCTAATTAGCACCTTCCAGGAGACTCAGTTAATCAAGTGTGCTCCAATGCGCTGTAATTACAACACATTGGAACAACTTCCCTGAATATCTATAGGCACCCCATGATCCTAGATCAGGTGCTATATATATACACATTGACAGGTGCTGAGAGTCAGACCAGGAACCCAATCTAAGTAATTTGGGGTGAGTTGCGGGGTGGGTTAGTGGGTTAGATGGGGATTGAGGTTAGTGGGTTAGATGGGGGCTGGGAAGTCCATAGAGGGGTTGGTGAGTCCATGGTTTGGGGCGGGGGGGGGGGGGAAGGTTGTTCATGCCAATTACACATTTGGGTTAGATCAGGCATGGGTTAGATTGATCAACATTGTTCACCTCCTATATGAAGCAAAGTTAGATCAGTTGGCCATTTTTCCTGATCTAACCTCCCAAGCTTGTATACAGTTCAGCACTTAGATCTAAGTATAACATCTGTACATACTTCTAGTTCCTAGACATCCTTCACCCAAGGATTTGAACCTGAATCTCCTGGTTTCTGGTACAGGACCCTAGCCCAGTGGTCCAGTTCCATTCCTGTTTTATCTAATGACTATTAAATGCAAGGCACAGAAAAGCCCAATGGGGAACCATGGGCCAGAACCTAAAGCCCCCTCTTTTCTAGAGTAATGTCCATCACACTGAGCCATATTCCCTTGGTTTTCATCTGCTCTTTCTGGCCTTACATATCTTCCCTTTTTGGAAAGGAGGCTGAATGTGTCAGCTTCAGTAAGAGGGCTGGAGAGTACTCTAGGCAATGTTAAGCTCTTGGCCTAATACAGGGTAGTTTAAAACATAGGGTTGGAAAACCAGCAAATGTATGTTCAAATCTCCTTTGGGAAAGGGTGCAGGGCCCCCCCCCCCCCCCCCATAAATGGGCAGGTGTCATAACTATGGGATATAGGATGGGAGGGCACTCCTCTATTTAACTTCCAGCAGGTACACACATGCCTGGGCAATATTATCCCACCGCAGGCATAAATAGGCTCCAAATTGTGTGTAAATTGCCAAAAATTGCAGTTACCTGATTGCATAAATTCCACTTTGGCATACAAAGAAGAAAATGATTTAGCCCTCATTATTCAAACAGGCCTATTTGCTAGTATGGCAGAGTATTGAGCAAAGCATACCAGCACCAACACATCTTCACATTGTAATATAGTAGCTTTTATCTCAGCTCATGTGATGTGGGAGTATAGCTAGGGAGAAATATGTGCATCCTGAGAGGACAAGTATGCCATTATATATGGGAATAATTACAGGAATATTTTATCCTACCTATGCTACAGGCAAACAACTTTAGTCATATGCCCCACAACCAGGAAATTTTTGTCCTTGTATTGAAATTAAAAGGATGGAGGAGAAGGTGAGAATTATTTGGCCATCACTGACATTGTAAATGAATAATAACAGATATTTTAACCTATTAAATAAAAATTAGAATAATTTCATATTGTGTATACTGGGTGATTTTTTCTCTTTTTTTTCTTTTAATTTCCTTTTATTAACCATCTAGAGTAACTCCTTTAAATTGATCTGAGTTGTTTTAGATATACACTGATGTTAGTTAGATAATATTGTTTAACATCTATAAATTATCCTGATTGTTCTGGTTAGAGTCTCTTTATCTTTCTCTTATCTTACAAAAATAAAATAAAGGTATACTTAAACTATATAATTTTAAATGTAGTCTCAATACCTTTCTGTTGAACGTTACATTCCATCCACATAGCCATTTATTGAAGTAAAATAGTTGAAAATCCCTGAAAGAATGTAGCTACAAATAAAATAGTCTTGTTACTTTGCTTTGGTTAAGGCAGTAGTTATCAACCTTTCTAGACTCAAGATACCACTTCCTAAGCTCAAGGCACCCCTCAAAAAATGCCAGCTCTTAGTTTTCACTAGTTTTTTGACTATGGAAAAATAATAGTGCAATTTTTCTGTTACAAAAAACTCAGAAAAATCACAACAGATCAGAATGTTTTTAACACTATGGGTTTCTATTTGAAATCTTTGGGTTTATCTTGTGAATCACATTTGCACACCCAACAGTACTAACAAGTTGCACCCCACAGTACCCTTGAAAGGTTCTCAAGGCACCGCAGTTGAGATTCACCAGGTCAAGGCAAAAATTATCTTCTCAAACTGCTTAGAGAGTTTCTTCTTTAGTATCTAGTTCTTCCTCAAAGGCCATTTCCAAAGTTTGATGGAATAAATGGAATGAACTTGTTAGATTCAGCTGGGATTTGGTTGAAGCTTTAAATGGACAGTAAGAAGTAGTAAAAATCTACATGGGGCCTGATCCTGAAGTTATGTCATTAACATAATCCTGAATTTATATCATTAAAATAGCAAATCCATACCAAGCATGACTATCTTGTTCCACGCAGCTTTCATACTTCATTTACATCATGATAGAGCAAGGGTTTGTGGTTTTAATTTATGTTGTATCTTCTTAAAATTAATTTAATGGACAAAAACAAAATTTAGTAGTAAACAAAAAGAACAGCATATAGCGTAAAATGAGCTATTGTAAATTGTTGGGCCCATCTGTTTAGGCTAAAAAGCTCTAACACTGTATTTGCAGGAAATGCCTCTTAGCAAAACTATCAGAGAGTCTCAGAATCATAGAGAAGCAGGGTTGGAAGGGACCCAGTCATCTAGTCCAGCCTCCTGCCTAAGGCAGGATCATCCCTATCCAAACCATCCCATACATATTTATTGTCTAACTTCTTAGCAAAACTACAATTAACCTTGGCACAGCACTGTATCCCCATAGGCCTAGGTCACTTTGCACCAGTTTAAGAATCTGGCTATATTGACCTGTGGAATTTATTAGATCATTGGCACACATTTCTTATATGTTATATTAGATTTAACATTTTAACATTCTGGTCTGGTGTGTGAAAAGTTGAATTCTGTATCCATTTGCTTGGGGCATTGTTGTTCTTTGTGAGAGAGAAAATTATGATTGAGATTAACAGAGTGAGACTTTTCAAGTCATGGCCGTAATTTTAAAGGGTTAAAACTAATCTGTACCTTTAAACTGAGTCTCTTATTGCAGGATTTAGTGAGGTCAGCCATATGTTGTAAACCCAATATGGTTTTAGAGCTGCAAAATATATTTTTTTCTTTGTAAGGATTTGCCAGCCCCCTTAAGGAAAATGGTATCTAATGTTCTACTAGGAATGAAAACAAATCAAAGGGTCTACTTGGGAACTCCTATTTAAATTCAAAATAACAATGGCTCCTTTAGATCAGTTTTAGCATATAGAGCCTTAATCAGTATAAACAAAAGTAATTGACTTTGGCAGTTTAACAAAATGTTCATACAGCAGAATGCCTCCTTTCCTTCCCCCCTCACTGATGAATAGGGAAAGCTCATAATCAGAATACATTGATATTTCCTCTGTAGCTGCACCAGCAAAACCTAGAGACGTCAGTTTTAGGGGGGCGTTGTTTGTTTGTTTTTAAAAGCAACAATATAAACACAAACTCAAGTTTTGGGGATTTTTTTTGCCAAAGCCTCTAGACATGGTTCTATAAATTAGAATAAACCAAATGCATATTTAGACGGATAAAAACATTATTATAAAAGTGATCTGTAGTACTTAAATAATATTCCCAGAGAAATCCTCTGACTGAATTATTTAAACTGCAACTTCATATACTTGCATATTTTCCAATTCCTTTAATTTTGTCAAGCTTGACTGTATCTGGTAGTAATTTTTTTTTTTTTGGGGGGGGGGGGGGAGGGGGTTAGATGAATGATGGACTCAAAATCCTTAACCTTGTTAACAATAACTAACAATAGTTCAAACTTATAATATATGTATACAATACATCTGGTCACCAAGCTGTTGCATCAGAAGACCTGATCTGATCATGATCTTTGATTGATGCTCTTCCAAACCCCTCATCTTTATTCAGTTCACCATACTGCCTGATCTGAGTCTTGGTACCCCTTGTTCCTGGTAACCAAAGCAATGGCAGAAGTTATTAATTTAACCTGTACTTATTAACACATTGCAATCTCAGAATTTGTCTCATCCCTAACCCAACTTGCATTTAATACTTTTCACTTCCCAGGTCTTCAATCTGATCTTTTTCTTGGAATACCTTTAACTTTACCTTTATATCACTGAAAAATTACTATATCACAAAAGGGGGCGTGCTGTTACATAATCTCTAGTATTTATTGGCTTCTAGACAGAGCATTACAATTCCTTTATACGTTTCCTGGAAACTGAAAATATTTTCGCAGTGTCAGTACTAAAGTTATAACACCAGAGAGGTGCAAAATTAAAGTGATAGATGGGCAGAAACATACATGGGCAGTATCATATGTAGTCTGGTGTTGTCCATATTAATAATCAAAATGAGCATTTAGGAAAGAGAATATGATTTATGCTATATTGTAATTTTTTCCATTAACTTCAAGAATTCGGATCAGATTCTCTCTCTGCAGTTTTGTTACTTTGCTACAAAACTAGAGCCACTGAAATAACATAAATGAAGTGACAGAAGCTGTTAAAGTGAAGTGGGTCATGCTGTTCAAGACAGAGAAAGATATTGTGAAGTTCTATTCAAAATATAAACTTGCAAAAAAGTAAATATTAAACTTCCATTTTCACTTTGTCTAGCAACAGTTCCAACAAACTGAGTAAATTAAACAAGACATGCATAATACGAAGTTTAACCCTAGTTTCTATATAAATTGGTCGAAAGCAGAGAATATTTGAAGGGAATATTATATCTTTTTTTTTACATATCAAGAGTAACTCTTATGCCCTTACTTTCAAACTGTTCCTACTCTTTAACATCTAAGACATTAGAAATGAAAATAACAAGGGTCACAACTCCAAAGGAACCTCTTTGAATTATGATGATGAATATGCCTATCAGTTTTAATTTTAAAAGTTAAAAAACAAACAAACAAACCTTTTTAAGAGGCCACGTTTTCTAAAATCCTGTTTCATTAAACTTAAAACTTCACCCTAGAGCTGTGAACATCTAATCTATGGACTTGTGAGTGGGTGGGTGATTCAAAGGATTGTGTTAATAAATCAAACTTTGTTGCCACTTAGATTAAGAACTGATGAGATGCAACTCCCAATTTTCACTTCCTCCAGCTGAAAGTTCAATATGTCAGACTCAAATGATGTACTTTAGAAACTTCTATGAAACAAAACAGGTAAACAAAAAAATAAGTTGTTGCAGTAGAGATCATAGTATGTTGAATGCAATGAATAAAATTTGGGATAAACTGTTATTGTCAGAAGAACTATTTCTGTATTTTTATAGTAACAGTTCTGAAAGTCTATTAATAGTTAATAAATGTATTGGTATAGGATTCATTATCATGTAAAAGAAAATTAAATGTATGGGTTGCATGTTTAACCAAGGAAATCAAATATCTGTTTGCATAAAATGCAGTCATAGTTTCATAGTTGGTAGGGTGGAAGGGACCTAAGCAGATCATCTAGTCTGACCCCCTGCCATGGGCAGGAAAGGATGCTGGGGTCAAATGACTCCAGCTAGGTGGCTGTCTAGCCTCTTTTTGAAGACCCCCAGGGTAGGGGCAAGTACCACTTCCCTTGGAAGTAGGTTCCAGCTCATAGCCGCCCTGACAGTGAAGTAGTGCCTCCTGATATCTAGCCTGAAACTACTCTCATTCAACTTAAGGCCGTTGTTCCTTGTTACTCCAGGTAGTGCTCGGGGGAACAGGGACTCTCCCATTGCCTGCTGGTCCTCCTTGGCAAGTTTATAGGTGGCCACCAGATCCTCTCTCAGCCTTCTTTTGTGGAGGCTGAACAGGTTCAGGTCCCGTAGCCTCTCCTCGTAGGGCCTGCCCTGCTGCCCCCTAATCTTGTGAGTGGCCCTCCTCTGAACCCTCTCGATGTTGTCCACATCCCTCCTGAAGTGCGGCACCCAAAACTGGACACAGTACTCCAACTGCAGCCTGACCAGTGTCGCATAGAGGGGGAGGATCACCTCCTTGGACCTGCTTGTGATGCATCTATGGATGCATGACAAAGTGTGGTTGGCCTTCCTGACTGCATCCCCACACTGACGGCCCATGTTCATCTTGGAATCAATAGTGATTCCAAGATCCTTCTCTGCCTCTGTGCTGATGAAAAGGGAGTTCCCCAGCCTGTAGGTATGCTGCTGGTTCTTCCTCCTCAGGTGCAACACTTTGCACTTGTCCATATTGAAACCCATCTATAACAGGGGGCCTTCTCCGGGCCGATTTCACTGTGGCCCACCCACCTGTTTCTGGGCTAACCGCCACACCTTGTTGGAATTAATTAATAGATGTTAATAAGTGGGAGGCTGCCCATTTCCTACCCCAATGCCGGGGGGCGCTATCTGCAACTCCGTTCCTCCCCTACACCACAGTCCAAGCCTCGCAGATGGCATCTAGATGTTATCATCATTGCCAGCCCCCACTCTGGGCCCTAGAATCCTTCTAATTGAACCCTGCCTGGATTCCTCTCCTCAGGCGGTTTCATCCACCTTCATACTAGGCAGCATAGTTCCCTGAACAGCTTCCCCTTCGGGTGTGGTCCCCCTGGGACTTTTGGCTCACTAGCCCTGGCCTACCTCCAGGCCAGTCAGAGCCCCAGGCCCGCAGCTCTTGGGCATTCCTCGTGGTGGGCCCATGGCCCTTTGACCCTTCCGGTCCTGGCCCCAACATTGACCAGTCAGGGGAAGTCCAGACAGGCATGAGTTTATGACCTTTTCTCTCTCTCCAGGGGTCCACCCTCGAGGCCCTCCAAACAAAGGGTAACCCACCCAATTGTGGGGGCTAGGGGTTAAGGTGCCCTGACCCACCTTTCAGCAGGGTGGTAACTGGCCTGGCATTTCCTGGGGGCTCCCATGCCACTAGGAGCCCCACCAGGCCACCCACTCCCAGCAGGGTGCAGTTTTAGGTTGTACCCAGGACCAGGAGGCTCCTTACCATCCCCTACAGCTCCTCCCTTACCTCCAGATAATATCAGCAGCCCTCTGGCCAGGTGGTGTTGTTGCCTGGCCTCCAGCAGCAGAACTGCCCTGTTTATATGGGCAGCCCCAGATTCAAAACGGCTGCCCTAATCAGGCATCTGGCAGCTGCCAGCTCCAGGCCCTTAAAGTGGCAGACACAAACAATGCCCTGCCACACCATCGTATTCTCATCAACCCACCTCTGTAACCTGTTGAGATCTAGTTGTAGCCTGTCCCTCTCCTCTAGCGTGCTCACTTCTCCCCACATCTTAGTGTCATCTGCGAACTTGAACAAGGTGCTTTTCACTCCCTCATCCAAATTGCTGATGAAGATTTGGGCCCGAGGACTGAGCTCTGGGGAACCCCACTGCCCACATCTCTCCAGGTCAAAAATGACCCATCCACCACCACTCTCTGGGTGCAGCCCTCCAGCCAATTTGTGACCCATCTGACTGTGTAGGTATTGACACCACAGATACCTAGTTTTTTTTAATGAGGATGGGGTGAGAGACAGTGTCAAAGGCCTTCCTAAAGTCCAGGAAGACTACATCCACTGCAGCACCTGTGTCCAAGGCTCTTGTGACCTGGTCATAGAAGGCCACCTAGTTGGTCTGACAGGACCTGCCTCTAATGAACCCGTGTTGATTGCCCTAAGCATAAAGTCCCCTGCTGGCCCCTCACAGATGTGCTCCTGGATAATTTTCTCAAAGAGCTTCCCCAGGACCAAGGTAAGACTAACGGTCCTTTAATTTGAACTGACGGTAATACAATTCCAAATTTCATCTAGTAAATTTTCTTGTTAGTAAATCTGGCTTGAGGCACTTAAACATGTAGCTGGATTAGATTTTGTTTTGTTTTGATAAATTAAGCTTTCTAATACATCTGAGATGCACAAAAGACAAAAGCAAACAAATCACTATGCTCATTGCATTGTGCGAGACACACACATTCATCATTTGAAGGACACACAATGGGCTCTGTAGCCTACTGTATGTGTTGGAAATGTTTTTCGAATCAGTTAGTGGTAAACTTTACAAACATGGGATCCCAACTGGCAACCTGAATTATTTCTTGAATTTTGAAGTAATTTTATCTTGTATGTATTTACCAAAATGTGTAATGATCATATCACTACAGTAGTATTATCTTTCCAGTTCATAGAAAATAGGTTCATTTTTTATAAGTAGTATCTGATCCCACTTCATATCTTCACAACTCTCTATATTAAGGAGGCAATTATTTCAGATGGAGGGCTGCTTAATGAGGTAGGAGAGAGAAAAAAGTGATTAACCCAGTAATTTACATAGATTTTATAAAAGCTAATTCAGGTAATGGGTAAGCGGTCTACATTTGGGTCTGGAACAAGGTTGGTGCCTTGGTGAGAATAGGAGTTGAGTCAGGGGTGGGTAATTATTTTGGGCAGAGGGCTGCTTACTGAGTTTTGGCAAACTTTCATGGGCTGCATGGGTAGTTCCACCCCTTGATAGTTGCTCCACACCCTGGTTGCAATCTTGAAACTGGAATTCTCACCCCTAACCCCTGACTTTTGCCACTGGAAGTCCCTCCCTTTGCCCCCTGAGAAATAATCCTTTTGGTGGTGTGGGGGCTGCCATCTTAGAGCCAGAAAGAAACCAAATCATACACTAAAGTCAAACACCCACTATAACTTATTTTAATTTTATTACAAAAAAATATTTTTGTCATCATCTGTGTTTGTATACTGTATATAGAGGTGACTGCATAATAACCCAAAATATATTCTTAGTCCTGCATAGTGTGTGTGTGTGTGTGTGTGTGTGTGTGTGTGTGTGTGTGTGTGTGGTGGGGTGCGGGTTGTGTACAGTGGGGTGTGGGGTGTATTTGTATATGGTGGGATTTGGGGGTGGTGTGTATGGTGGGGTGTGGGGTGTGTTTTGTGTGTGTGTGGTGGGGGTATGTGTGTGTATGGTGGAGTGTGTGTGTTTGTGTGTTGTTAGGGTGGGTTGTAGGAGTGCATGGGAGGATTGTGAGGGAGTGTGGCTGTGTGTGCGTGGGACATAGTATATGTTGGAGGTTGTGTATATGTGAGGGGTTGTAGGGCCAGGGTGTGGGTATATGGCATTTGTGAGGTAAGAGGGAGGATGGGAGGGTGTGCATAGATTCATAGATTCATAGATTCATAGATGTTAGGGTCGGAAGGGACCTCAGTAGATCATCGAGTCCGACCCCCTGCATAAGCAGGAAAGAGTGCTGGGTCTAGATGACCCCAGCTAGATACTCATCTAACCTCCTCTTGAAGACCACCAGGGTAGGGGAGAGCACCACCTCCCTTGGGAGCCCGTTCCAGATCTTGGCCACTCGAACTGTGAAGAAGTTCTTCCTAATGTCCAATCTAAATCTGCTCTCTGCTAGCTTGTGGCCATTGTTTCTTGTAACCCCCGGGGGCGCCTTGGTGAATAAATACTCACCAATTCCCTTCTGCGCCCCCGTGATGAACTTATAGGCAGCCACAAGGTCGCCTCTCAACCTTCTCTTGCGGAGGCTGAAAAGGTCCAGTTTCTCTAGTCTCTCCTCATAGGGCTTGGTCTGCAGGCCCTTGACCATACGAGTTGCCCTTCTCTGGACCCTCTCCAGATTATCCGCATCCTTCTTGAAGTGTGGCGCCCAGAATTGCACGCAGTACTCCAACTGCGGTCTGACCAGCGCCCTATAGAGGGGAAGTATCACCTCCCTGGACCTATTCGTCATGCATCTGCTGATGCACGATAAAGTGCCATTGGCTTTTCTGATGGCTTCGTCACACTGCCGGCTCATGTTCATCTTGGAGTCCACTAGGACTCCAAGATCCCTTTCCACCTCTGTGCCACCCAGCAGGTCATTCCCTAGGCTGTAGGTGTGCTGGACATTTTTCCTCCCTAGGTGCAGCACTTTGCATTTCTCCTTGTTGAACTGCATCCTGTTGTTTTCTGCCCACTTGTCCAACCTATCCAGGTCTGCCTGCAGCTGTTCCCTGCCCTCCGGCGTGTCCACTTCTCCCCATAGCTTTGTGTCATCTGCAAACTTGGACAGAGTACATTTGACTCCCTTGTCCAAGTCGCTGATGAAGACATTAAAGAGTATCGGTCCAAGGACCGAGCCCTGCGGGATCCCACTGCCCACACCCTTCCAGGTCGAGACTGACCCATCCACCACGACTTTGGGTGCGACCCTCTAGCCAATTCGCCACCCACCGGACTGTGCAGTCATCCACATCACAGCCTCTTAGCTTGTTCACCAGTATGGGGTGGGATACCGTATCGAAGGCCTTCCTGAAGTCTAAGTATACGACATCCACCCCTCCTCCTGTGTCCAGGCGTTTCGTAACCTGGTCATAGAAGACCTCCCCCACACTCCCTCTATGACACAGCAGCAGGTGGGGACAATCAGAGTGCTATGTCTGGCAACGCCCCCCCCCGCCCTGTCGCAGTCCTAGCCTCAACACCCCCCTCTCCTGCTCTGCCAAAATGTCAGGGATTTTGCTTATCCCAGCACGCGTTCCTGCCCAGGGCAGGGGGTTGGACTAGATGATCGGTTCAGGTCCCTTCCAACCCTAGAAACTATGAAACTATAAAACTATGAAACTATTTACTAGTCTGGTGGGTTCAGGGGGAGAGATATCCCAGCCAGGTTGGTATTTGGCTCCCCCGATGGAATTTACAGGGAATTGCACACAGGACTTAATTTGTTCAAAAGCCCATGGTGTGAAAACACAAATGGGATGTACCAAAATAACCTGGGTTAAAAATTTTAAGGCACAGTAAATTAATGAGGATCAAATGCTGTGGCATGTACAAATGCCCAAAGAAGCTCTGTTTAGGGGGTAAGTCCTCATTTTAACTACAGAGCAGCAAAGACAGTGTTGGTGTACAAAATCCTGTTAATCTGTCTCATCCTGTTTTAAAGAAAACACTTGAAAAAGTGAGAAGGAAGGAAGTTTTTCAGCTCCCCCCCCCAAAAAAGAAGAAGAAGCATTCAGATGCCAAATGGAAGATGGGTCAAATTTAAGCACCCAAATCCAAGTGAATACTATCCACAAAAACCCTTCCTACCTATGCAAGCCTCTGAAAATTCATAGATGCTTACGTTTTCTCTAGATTTCCATGGTGTTTAAGTTTTGCACCTATGCCCAGAATTTCTTCCATCTTGGCCGAACAGAGTGTCTCAGTGCTTATCTTAAACATATTTGGACTTCCCAAATTAGATTCTTAACCTAATTTACCTTTTTGGATTCAAGGCACTCCCCATTAGGCTCATGCACCCACCATTTGACTTGAAGCACCTATCCATAATTTTTGTGAGTTGACCAGCACTCCATTAAAAAAAAAAAAGTATTTATTACAGTGCTTACCTCCTTACAGAAAGGCCAGGCAATGAGGGTGAGGGAACAGCTAGGTAGGAAGAGCCTGACCCTGCCCTTATCACTTTTTGCAGCACCTTTCAAAGGATCTTGTGGTACTCCAAGGTGCCCTGACACCCTGCCTGAGAATCATTGATTTAAATTCTCTAGGAACCTTATCCAACAGACATGACCAGAGAGCATCTAATGCTGAATGACAGGACTGAGTTCAGCACAAAATATAGCAACCACAATCATTGCCGTGTGAAGACATAGCAAGTGGTAGAAGAGATAGTACCTTCAATTTTATAGAAGAGATTAGAAAACTCACCCAGGAAATAAAACCCAGGAAATGAAAGCAAATATCCCATTTCACAGAAAAGTCCCCTAATTACCAGGCTACAAGCAAAATGTGGGGTATTTATCTCACTCTTTCTGGTGAAATGGTGCCACTGTACAATCAAGAGACCAAAATTCTTGGGGCCAGAGACGGCAAGCAGAGAGGAGCCTGACTGCAGCCTAATAATTAGAAGACTCACCTGGGAGTAGAAAGTCCTAAGCCTGACTCCAGAAGAGTGTTTCTCACATAGGCACTTAAGTCAAGGATAGAGTTGGGAGTTCAGACACACCCACCTTCCATTGGCTACTTTAGGCATTCCCCAACTCAGTGTGCATCCCCATTTTGAAGGGTCTAATTCTTCCCAGAAGTAGGCCATGAAACTTAGGTGCTTAATTCAGGTTTCTATTATTTTACTATGAGACACAGACAGGAAGTAATACTGAGTCCCATCCCCCTTATCCCTCTTCTATTTCTATTTTGGATTGGGACTTCAATCCTAGACATCTCTTCTGAGACAATTATGAAATGTACTTGTTAATGCTAGCCAAGATGGTTGCCTCGTGAGATTTGAAGACATGCGTAAAAGGAATATGACAGAGATGGCTAACTGATCTGGTACTGACCATCCATCAGATGGTAACAATTTTCATCAGTCAAGCTAATCTGTATTTAAACTCATAATGCAAAGTTTAATGGCTCCTATAACTCATTGCTAATAACTATGAACCAGATATTTTCTTATGTATACAGCAATATATGATGAACTATGTGATAGTCTTAAATGAACACATGTATAGTATAAGATTTTTTCCCCTTATTTAATATGTAATGTCAGGATATTACAAAATTCCAATTCTCTTTTCTTTTGGTGAATCCAAACTGGTTAATTCTGATTGTTTCTGCTTGAAAATAAAGCCAGATTTTTCATTGTGACAGAACTTTTCTCTACTTAAATTGCAGGTTAGGTTAATAATTCATAAATATGGTTGGCTCTTTCCAAGGTGTTAAATCTGTCTGATGGGGAGAAAAGCAAAATCTTCAGTACAGGATTTTGATTAATTTCACTAATTAGCGTTCCACCCCAAATATCCCAGGATATCTTCAGTTCAAAGTGTATAAGTTGGACCTAGGGGTGTATTTGGTAGCCGTGTTAGTCTGAGACAAAAAGAAATGCAAAACTCTAGAACTCTTGGTTCAGAGATGATACTTTTTATTAGACCAACTAAGAAGTTGCAAAAAAACCCGATCTTTTTCTGCAAACTTTTGGTCACATGCACCCTTCCTCAGGCTCAGGGAAAATTAAAGATGGTACTAGGTCACTGTAGGTAGAAAATAAATTTAATTTTTGCACAAAGAAAGCTGAAGGTGGAAGTCTATTCTTCTGGGTCTATGAGAGTGTCTTTGTGAGTTGCTCCTTGACGTGCAGGTAAGACACATCCCTGTTGGTGTCAGATGGCAGAAAGGCAGTGAGGTGGAGAAATCTTTCTTGTTGTTCAGAAATGAAGTTTAAATCCAATGAAATTTAAATCTAAATCTCATGGACCCAGGGGAACAGACTTCCACCTTCATCTTCCTCTGCAAAAATGAAGTTTATTTTCTACCTATGGAGAATTTATACCATCTTTATTTTTTCCCTGAGCATCAGGAAGGATGCGTATGCCAGAAAGCTTGCAGAAAAAGATCATTTTTTTGAGATTTCCTAGATGGTCTAATAAAAGCTATAATCTCTGAACCAAGATGTCAGGGGTTGGCCCAGTTAAAGTTGCATGCACGGCAACCAGGTACCTTCCCAACCCTGATCATCAGCCTCGCAATCACTTACCTGTATTCCATATAGATGGTCCCAACTCTCCTGCCACATCTTGATGTTTTAGGATGATATCAATTGGGAGGTGATAATTCTCACTGTCACTGGACAATGATAACTCAGCGTAGGTTTCTTCTGGGGCTGTAATCTCCCCTACACTCTGGCCTAGTACCACCCAGATGCACTTGTTTACATTGGTCTTAACTGGTAATTTTTCTTCTCTCTTTCAGGCTTGCATGCATCTCAACAGCCATCTGAACAGAATTAAATCAATGCGGATTACCAGACTTCTTCCCCAGTCTTAGTTCAGTCTTGAGAGGACTCTTTGTCCACTCTCCCCCTGCTCCCATGAGGGTTAATCCCTCCAGTAAGACAGGTAAATCAAAGAAAACAAAGCAAAAAAACCCACAAAAAAAAGATGCCCATCCGGGCTGATACCGCTTGTCAAAGGGTATATTAAAATGTTTGGGGATTTCCCCTTTATGTTTGTTAGGTTGGGGTGCTGCCAACCTGACTCAGTACTCTGCTGGTCTGTTGCGGTGAGGACATGATAGACTGTACAAACAACAAAGGAAAAAGAAAGTAACTTAAAGGTCAATACCCTTCTAGTAGGGCTCAGCCACTTTCCTTCCAGCTGGCACTTTCGCAGTGGGGATTCCCCACTGCTAGCGCTGCTCCTCAGCAGCTGTCTTGCCGGTGTCTCCTGGCTTAATCAATCTCTTCCAATCTCTGCAACCAGCTGTCTGCTGGCTCTCCGCTGCAAGGGAACATCCTGCCCAGCCTCTCACATTTCAGGATGCAGATCCCCGCTCCCTGGCTCTCCACGCTCCATGCATTCCTCCCTTCTGCCTTTCCAGGGATGCTCTAGCTGCACAGAGCAGCTGCTGTAGAACCATGGCTCCTGGGGCACTATTCTCTCCTTTGATGGCTCCTTCCAGCTTTTGGTAAGTATCTTCCTTCTTTCCTCTCCTTCACACAAGAGTTCTAGAGCTTTGCATTTCTTTTTGTCTCACACCAACATGGCTACCAAATACATCTCTGAAACATGGAAGATGCTGAATTGCAGCCCATTTGGGAAGTAAGCTGCATTGCCGAACAACAAAAAAGATTTCTATACCTCCCTGCCTTTCTGCGATCTGACACCACCAGGAATCCTGACACCACAAGGAATCCTGCCTTATCTGCGCATCAAAGAGCAACTCACAAAGACACTCTCATGGGCCCAGAGAAACAGATTTCCACCTTCAGCTTTCTCTGTGCAAAAATTAAGTTCATATTCTACCTACGTGCACTTTATACCGTCTTTAATTTTCCTTGAGACTGAGGAACAGTCCATGTGACCAAAAGCTTGCAGAAAAAGATAATTTTTTTGTCATTACCAAATTGGACCTATGTCTTTCATGGACAATGAAAATTGGGTTCTTACCACATCTGAACAGGCAATTATCCAGGGACCTAACCCTGTGCTTCTAACTTTGATAAATTGGCCCTGATCTTAACTTGACTGAGCGTAATTGATCAGCTGTTTTCCTTTTCAAATCAGGAAAATAATCCTAACATATCAACTGGTAATCTGTCCTTCTGAAAAAATAAGTCTCCAAATAATTTTCTTTAGGTAGCTGCTACGATAGTATCACTTTCACAGAATGGCTGTGCTTTGAGTTTTTCTGTCTGAAGTGACTGGAATGAGTGAAAAGGAAGGCATAAAAGGAGTAAAAGGAAGGTGCAGGGCAGCATAGAACCCCTACTGAACAAGAAGGAACAGTTAGTGACAGGCAGGGGGGACAAGGCTGAGCTATTCAAAAAAAAATTTGCCTCGGTGTTCCTGAACAGGGCTCAAGATAGGTCTCCTAATGGGTACTTAGGTGGGCATCAGAGGGAAACTAACCCATCAACTGTTGATTCTGACTTGGGGCAGAGTCACTTGGATGGACTGGATGTGTTCAAGTCAGAAGGCCTGGATGAGCTGCACCCGAGAGTACTGAAGGAATTGGCTGGTGTCATAGCAGAACCACTGGCACGGCTGTTTGAGTGTTCGTGGCACTTGGATCAAATTCCAGAGGACTGGAAAAGGGCCAATGTGGTCCCTGTTTTCAAGAAGGGGAGGAAGGAGGATCCGAGTAATTATAGGCCAGTCAGTCTCACCTTCATCCTTGGAAAGGTTTTTGAAAAGATTATGAAGGATCATATTTGTGGGAGTCCAGCAGAAGCAGACTTTTCTCAGTGGTGGCAGATGACAGGATGTCACAGGACAGAATGGGAGGGGGAGGTGACAAATGAAAAAAGTGACATAAGAAAAAAAAAAAACATTTACCCACAGCAGGAGCCATAACAAGGCGGGAGCAGGAGGAGGAACCCGTGCGTCTCATCAGCCATGTCTTTATTCAACTAAAACCGGCCAGTGACATCATCAGTAATCACCAGCCGGCAAAAATAAAATGGCAAATGGCGATGAGAGAGAGAGGGGAATGAACTGGAGAAGTGTGTGGGCGGGTGATGCATGCCAGAAATCCCCTGGGAGGCGCAGAGCCTCGGGCGAGGAGCCAGCGGAGGCTCCTGAGGAGGAGTGTGTCAGCAGCAATGGGGAACGCGCCAGTAAAAATACAAACAAATCAGAAACAGTCTGCAGGCTGCAGAGACAGCAGCAATGGAGGAGAGAGTGATAAGCCTATGAAGACCCACAGTGTAACAGGTGGGAGCCATGGGGACAATGGGGAGGAGGAGGGAGTAACCCCATGGGGAGAGCTTCAAAAGGAGCAAAAGGAAGAGGAACAGAAGAATAGGGCATTTGCCCTGAACCCGGAAGGTGAATAGCCACATTTGGTGAGACCATGGGACACCCAGATGGGGCCACTCCAGAAAGGGGAGAAGTGGGGTAGCGCAGGGCTGGTGGAGGGAGTCACAAAGGATAAAGGATCCACCGAAGAGGAGGCTACAAGTATACGATCCACGCAGGGGTCATACCCAGGGTAGACCCCAAGGTAACGGGGCCCCAGAATCTGCAGGCAAGGGGCTACCTAGATTCTTGGCCTGATGCAAGGTGAGTTATCTTGGGGTTTCGTTGGTGCAGTTCAAGAACTGCACCATCAAACCCTTGCTATACTTAACATACATCGATGACATCATCATTTGGACTGAGAACCTGCAATCTCTGATTGAGTTCCATCAGAAATTCAACAATCACCATCCCTCCATCTGCCTCTCTTTAGAATACTCCAGCACCAGCATCTCCTTTGTAGACACAATGATCAGTATCCAGAAGGATAAAATACAGACCACAGTATACAAGACACCCACAGACCAACATACATATCTGCACAGAACCAGCAATCACCCGAAACACACCAAAAAAGCTGTGATATACAGCCAAGCCCTCAGATACCATCGCGTTTGTACTGAAGAGAACACCCGGGATCGCCACCTCACCAATCTTAAAAAGGCTTTCACTCAACAAGGACACTCCTCCAGGGAGGTAGATCGCACGTTTGAAAGAGCCACCTGGATACCACATGAAGAACTGCTGCAGTACAGAAGAAAACCCCCCACAAATTGTACACCACTGGTTATGACCTATCACCCATCCCTTGAACCTGTACAGAAAATCCTCAAAAAATTGCAACCCATACTAGACAGAGACCCTATTCTTAAAAAGATCTTCCCAGAGCCACCCATCCTAGCCTTTAAACAAGCACCGAACCTCGCTAACCTCATCACCAGAAGCAAACTTCCTCAAGCCCAGAACAACCCAAAAGGATCCAGACTGTGCCAGGACAAGAAATGCAAAACCTGCCAACACATCTCCACCACCCCCACTATTACTACACCCCACAACAGAGCCATCAGCATCCCAGGATCTTACAGCTGCACCTCCAGAAATGTAATATACCTCATCCAATGCACCAAATGCCCTGATGGAAGGTATGTAGGAGAGACCAAACAACAACTGCGCACCAGAATGAATGCACACTGGAAATCCATCAAAGACAGAAACACCCAATTACCGGTGGGGGCACATTTCTCACAGGAGGGCCACTCTCTCTCCAATCTCTCAGTCCTGATCCTCAAGGGAAACTTACACAACACTTCCCAGAGACAAGCCTATGAGCTCCATTTCATCAACCTGCTGGATACTAGAGATCATGGACTAAACATTGACACTGGATTTTTGATACATTATAATCTGCCTGGCAACCGACTCCCCAGCCCAGCCCCTGGCTTGTTTACTTTTCATTCCATCCAGGAAGAGCACACACCAACTGCTGCAGCTTCCTTAGCCTGATGAAGAGTTTTTGAACCCGAAAGCTTGCTTACTAACTTTTCTCCAACTATTTGGGTTGGTCTAATAAACGATATCAAATTCACCCAAGGAACAGTTACACACTGTAATTTTCAGAGAATCACAGGGAAGAAAAGAATGTACTTCTGACAAAATAGAAACCCATAGGCTGCTTTTGCCCCCATTTTTCCTCGTATTAAAATATATATATTTTTCAGACTTGACTCTGGCACAACCCTCATTAAACCCAATGGATATTTTGCTTGAATTAGACCTGTGGGATTTAGGTCTAGGTGTCTAAAGTCTCACATTAAAATTTATGGCTGTTCTTAAATCCAAGCTAAGCTCTATTCCTGCAATGGAATCCACTGGCATAAATCCCTGAAGAATCCCACTGGCTCCCATGCAACTCTACTGAAACACAGGACCTATACTGGGGGATGCAAGTTAAAGGCCTTAGCTCTTAAAATGGAGTGTGTATATATTTGCATTGGTTAACACTGATACAAAATGAAGGCTAATGAAACTGCTTATAGAAATATAATTTTGTTTGTACACACCTATACACATGTTAAAGTAATATCCCAGTTTGTTCAGATGAAGTTAACGTATAATTGTGTGATATATCAAAGTTGTATGCTACTTCAGAATTAGCAGAAGAAATTCAGTATTCATAATGACAGTTTGAATGTAATTTATGCCTAAAAATGTTTTAAAATTAATGAAAAGACTGTTCTTAACTTGAAATACCTGTCTTCCCCAAATGAGTACTGTAGCTTAGTTGAACAATTGGGAATGCTTCATTTTAATTCTGTGCATTGTTTTAAATGGTATTCATTAATTATTTTATTTCACAATAAATAATTAATGGAATTTGCAAACACTAATATGCATCATAAACCTCACAGACCATTCAGTGTGCCATGTAGCTAAGTAATCTACAAAAATAAACCTCCGAATAAGATGAAAACACACTTTTTTGAAAGTCTATATTTTTACTTCTATCCTATACAACAAATTTAAAGTAGAGTGAAGATTATTGCAGAACATTCCTGCTTTCCCAGAATGAGCCACCCCCTTCAGTGTTTCAGTTTGACAGATGAGGGTTTTGATTTTCATTGGATTAAATAATACTTGCAGGAAGAAACACCTACTGAAAACAACAGTGATAACTGTGTTTTTACATAGCCTGCAACACTTTCATTCATAAGCATTAAAGTGGAATTGCCAATAAACTTACTAAAGAGCTGACGGAAAAGGTTTATATGCTAGTTATCCTCAAGGGGCCAAAGCAATCACAACACTATGAAATGTCATTGACCTGCTTCATCAATTACAAAAGACAGAAGGGGAGTAATTCCCTCCTCCCAATTGTACCAGCCAAATATGTATCCATTTTATTTATGTTATAATCAAGCTGGTCAAGAGTTTGTTTAAACCCCACAGTCTACAACTGCTAAAAAACTCACCTTCCTGCAAAAGATCTGAAATTTGCCTCCTATGCAAAAGTGAAAAAATAAAACTTTATTTCTCCAAGTAAACTAGATTTATAATCTGAGAGACAACCCTATCTATTCCTGAAAATATAGACATCCATTTTCAAGGAAGATAAATGGATGTCTTGCCATAACTAAGTGCAACAGACAGCTTTTTGAAGGGCAGTGTTATTGAGCTATCTTTTTTGATTAAATATTTCTGTGTACCTCTTCTTTTTCATATGACATTTTAGGATTACAACATTCATAGATTATTATGTAAATTTGATAACCATTTGACTGCTTCTGGGATGCAGTTTAACTGCTTCATGGATTGATTTTAGATTGCCATTAAATGATCTAATTGGGCAATTGTTCACAATGCATTGCACCATCTGAAAAATTGCATCACAATCACAGCTCAGACTCTCTTTGATTCTCCATTTATGGAGTATGTGTCCACATTTTCCATGAAGTGTCCGGATGTGATTTAGGGAGGACCAAATCTTTTGTGGTAGGTCAAGTCCTGGCTGGGGGATTGTAGGGTCACTGACAATGTATTTCTGCGGCAGGTTGTTATTTGCCCAGGCCTCCCTCCATTGTTGTTCTGTGCTTTTGTTATCATCATTATTAGCTTCTTAGTATATTTCCAGAAGGATTTTCTAGTTAAAGCTTATTCAGTAATGGTGTGGTGATGTCCTTGTTGATTGGGAGGTTTGGGTTATTGATGGCTTTATGATAGTCCCCTACACATGCGGCATTACAGCAGAGCTGTGGGGGAGCAATGTCTGCTAGGACTGGAAGCCATGGCAATGGCGTACTTTTTATCATTCCTGATATAAGCCACATAGCTGCATTTAACTGTGTATCAACAATCTTTGTGTGCATGTTTTTGTTCCTGACAGGGGACAAATATTCTGCTGCAGAGAAAACAAGTGCTAGAGTGGCCATTTGAAGCATAGTTGCATTTGCTCTCCATGTCGTTCTAGCCAGTTTATGCGCAAGGTTAACGCGTGCTTTTGGGTTTTTTAGCCAGAATATTTCATGAATATTCTGTAGATATTCATGAAAGGTGAGGCTCCTATCTAAAGTTACACCAAGGTAAATTGGGAGCTTCTCATGCTTACCGTCTTTTCTACAGAAAGTGATAGCAACTTTCTGGTCGGCATGGGCATTGTTTAGACGAAATGATGTGATGACAGTTTTCCTTGGCTTTGGGTGGGGTCTCCAACACATAAAATATTCTTCAAGTAATGAGGCGTTCAAAAAGATCTGTCTGGACTTCAGCCTGGGTCCTTTTATAAATAGCTAGCACCAGGTCATTGGCATAGCCAAATTTACAGCTGGTGGTGGCAGGAAGATCACTTAGGTATACATTAAAAAGTGCTGGTGCAAGCATTGATCCTTGTGGGAGATCATTATTTAGTAGATGGGTTCTACTGACAGTGTTCCCAAAATGGACACAATATTGCTGGTTAGACGGGAGTGATGATAAAAGGTGTAGGGTCTACTGGCACTTGATGACCCTTGACACCTTCAGCAGAAGGCCATCTCACCACATGTATACTAATTTTTCCTTATTGAATTTCAGAATGTAGTTAATTAAAAATGATAGTTGCTTTTGATATTACAGGTTAAATAGAGTGGAAAAAATCAGATAAATATACAAAATATTTTACATGTTCTACATAGGTAGAACATCACTGATAAGAAACTAGAAGGAAATAAAACAAATCTGTTATACTACCTTGAGATGGAAATTTGACAACCATCTCAAACCAGCCATGGGAAACAAACTGGTCCTAACTTACACAGAGACTCCCAACCTCAAACGGCACTTCTCCAGCTATAGACTACCTAACTTAGGGGTGAGCAAAATACAGCCCACAGACTGGATTCAGCCCCACCAGGCCATTCTATCCAGTCTGCAGGGCACCTAAAACATTTAGAAAATTAATATTTATCTGTCCCTGGCTGCCTGTCAAAGATGACAGGAGCCAGGAGCAGTAAGACCCAGGGGAAGCCACGGCAGGACCTTGCAGTAGCAAGGCCCACCTGGTCCTGCCCCTCTACCCCAGCCAGAGCCCCTTCCTAGCAGAGGCTTCTGGCCTGGGACCATGGGGTTGTTCATGCCTGCCTCTGTTTGAGTGGGAAATTCAGTTAAGAAGGGGAGGGAGGAGGGGAGAGAGGCAGTGGAGGATCACAGACAATCAACCCAGTCCTCAGGGCAGGGCCAGCTGCTGCTGGTTCCCATGGTCCGGCCGTGCAGCTGGGAGCTGGCATGGCGCAGGAGTGGCCAGCAGGTGAGCAGAGAAGTGGAGAAAGTGGCAGTGGGGCCCAGAGTGGGGTGGCAGGAGTGTGGCATGCGGGCTGGCATGGAGCTGGGTGGGCCTGTGCCAGCAGGGAGCTCGCATTCCTGCCACCCTGCTCTGGGCCCCACTGGTGCTGGTCCTAGGAAACTGATACAGGCCCTGCGCTCCCATCTGACTGTCATTGCACAGCCAGACCTGCAGTACAGGCAGGGACCAGTGCATGCAACCCTGACCTTGTGCTTGCCCATCTGGGATGAGCAGCAGCAGCACAAGACTAACTGCTGCTCAGTGTGGGGGAGAAGTGGCTCCTCCCCCTTCTGCTGCTGGTGTTTCCTGGTACAACTACTCGGAGCCCACACGGGGGTGCTCCACCATGTCACCACCTCCTCTGGGCTGCCCCACAGGGCAGCGGTGGCAGTGCAAAACAGACACAGAGCAGCCCCACATGGGCTCCAAGCAGCTGCATGAGGAAGCAACAGCAGTGAGAGGGGGAGGGGCCACTTTCCCCCCACACTGAGAAGCAGTTTGTTCTACACTGCTGCAGCTCAGCCTGGGCCCCAGTGCTAGCTCCAGGCTCACCCATCAGGGCTGAGCAGCAGCAGGAGCAGCAGCAGCAACAGTTGGGCAGAAACTGTTGCTCAGTGTGGGGGAAAGTGGCCCCTCCCCCTTGCCACTGCCAGGCAGTTTTTGCTGTGGCCTCCTGGAGTCTGTGCCACACCCAGCTGCCCTGTTGCTCCTTCACTGCCACCTCTGGGCTGCCGAGCATGGCAGCAGTGACAGTGTGGAGCAGCCACAAGGAAGCTCACAGGCAGCAGTGAAGGAGCTACAGAGCTGCCAGGTGTGGTGCAAGCTCCAGGTGGCTGCAGCAAAACTTGCCCGGCA
Organism: Alligator mississippiensis; assembly: GCF_030867095.1. Lineage (NCBI taxonomy): Eukaryota > Metazoa > Chordata > Crocodylia > Alligatoridae > Alligator > Alligator mississippiensis. The sequence continues at coordinate 39,703,591 of NC_081824.1, forward strand.
GCATTGAGGGGAAGGGGCCATTTTCCCCCACACCAAGCAGCAGTTTCTGCCCAGCTGCTGCTCAGCACTGATGGGCAAGCCCGGAGCCAGCGCAGGACATGCAGGGTCACATGCTCTGGTAACCGCCACTACCACAGCATGACCAGGAGCGGCAGGACACACCATAGCGGGGCAGTGCAGAATGGGCATGGGACACGCTGGGGCTGTGCATTGTTGGCAGTTGTGGGGAGGCACCACAGTGTGCTGGGGCTCTGGGCTGTTGTGGGGCAGAGGCGGGGGGTAACTGGCTCAGGGGGGTGCATGTACAGGGACTCCCATGCACACCACACATACACTCAAACCCTTCCCACAAACCTCACATCCACACCCACCACCCACACAATCAGATACCCCACAAATACTGCACCCACACATCCACATATCCTCACAAACCCCACACCCACCCACCCATAACCCCTGATACCCCTGCAAACCTCACACACTATACAAGAGTAAGATTGCATTTTAAGCTATTATGCAATCATTTCTATATATACAGCACAAACACACACAAATCAGAACAAAATATTTTTTTATTAAATTAAAATATATTATTATGGGTCCTTGATTTTTAGTATATAATTTGTTTTTTTTCCCCCATTCTAAGATGGTAAACCCTCTTTTCCAAAGGAGTACTTCCAGGGGCAAAGGGAGGGACTTCCGGTGGCAAAGGTCAGAGGCTAGGGGTGGAAATTCTGGTCCCAAGATGGTGGCCAGGCAGTGGGGCACCTGTCAAAGGGCAGGGCTACCCATGTGGCTATTGACATCTTGCCAAAACTTGGTCAGCGACCCTCCGCCTAAAATAATTGACCACCCCTGACCTAACTCCTGTTCTCACCAAGGCACCAAACCTTGCTCCAGACCCAAATGTAGACCCCTTATCCCATTACCTGAATTAGCTTTTATAAACCCTGTGTACCTTAATGGGTTAATCACTTTTTTCTCTCTCTCCTACCCTCCTTGCCTCTCACAGCAGTACCCCCTACTTTTTCTTCTCCTTTCTCTACCCTTTGTATTTTGATTACTGCTTTCTCTTTAGCAGCTCTGTTTTCTGCAGTCCTTTCATGACTTCTGATGAGGTAACCCCTCTGCTTACAAAAGCTTATGCTATGCATCTCTGATTTAATTAGTTTTTAAGGTGCACATCTACCTTCCCTTCTGTCTATCCTTAAAAGACATGCTATAGCTCAAAAAGTAGTTAAGGGTTTGATGCACAAATTTCTCTGTGAAATTCTATGGTTTATCATAAGCAAGAAGGTCAGACTAGATGATCATACTGATCCCTGCTGACCATAAAAATCTGTTAATCCATTTATGTCTTCACAATATTGTAATGGTTTATTAGGAAAATAATTTAAATGATTAATTTAGTTTTAATTATTAATTTAGTCTTAATAAAAGCATTTATAATTTTTATCTTAAAACATGTAAAATGTTACCAGTTTTTCAAAATGAACTTCATAGGAGAACATGTGAAGTAAAGTTTAATAGTTCTAATAAATCTGTAGGGACTATCCTCTCCAAGTGCTGTGAAACAACTGATTCATTCTAGCTTATCTATATATTAGCACATAGGAATAATTTTATGTTCTGAGAGGAAATTCAAAGCAATGAATAGTCATGCTACCAAAATGTCAGCCTACCCTATAGAGACCTGTGCAAACAGACACCATGGCCACGTCCAGACAAGCATGGCTGTGGTATGTGGTGCCACAGACACATCTATGGTGCCGCATACTACATGTTCAATTGTTCTCCATGCTACAAAGGAAGTAGTGTAGAGGGGTTTTTTTTTACTCCTGGATATCCAAGGGTCAAAAAAAAGTGGAGCAGTACACACAACACTTGCATGTACCACCCAGAGCCTGGCTAGCTGAAGCCACACTCCACCACTGGCCAGGCTCCATACAGCAGGAGTGATATGGCTGCAGCCCCAGGAGTTCCCCAGGACTCCAGGTAAGTCTGTTGGGACCATCCCAGTGCTGGCCCCAGCTTCCCCTACCCACCTGGGGTAAGTTTGCATATGCCAGAGGGCACATGGTACAGGCATTCCCTGGGAACAACTAGCAGTGGCAAAAGGTGTCCCACATGTGGACAAAGCCCATGTGGTGCTTATGTGATTGCCATTTTTAATGATAGGAAAACTTTTAAAAAGTGAGATTGAACTGAAATTTGGTAACCCTTCCTCAGCTATGTGGAAAGAGAAGCTAGCTGTCCAAGTAAAAAGAGCAGAAAAGGGCTGAGACAAAGGTAGAGCAAAGTTACAAAGCAAAGGCCTAACCCTGCAAGCCTTTGACAAGAGGAAATCCCATTGGAATGCACTGGCAATGTAGGTCCATGCAAGTTACAGGGACCTAAATTGCATTAGTGTTGATGTTGTGCATTTGCTTAGTACACCAAACATTCAGATATTACCATGTTCTACATGTTTTATAATGATACTTAAGAACACACAAAGTTAAGCTGCAGACAGAAGTACAGCTCCCCTCTGTAATTCAGAATGCTTTTCAGGAAACATTCTGAATTACAACAATCCACCTGACCAAACAGAAGTTCAATGTTGGTTTGGAGGGGCGGGGGGGCAGGTAGAGGGAGGGGAGAGAGCAATATAGCTGTTGGCTGGGAGCTGGCATCCCCTTGCAACAGCCCCTCCTCCCTCCCAGCCTGTCCCTGTTTTCAGAATGGGAGGGGAGAAAGGGAGCAGAGGGAACTTATTCTAGGGGTTCTGCAGCCATTGCTGAAGGGTGGGTTGGGTGAATTGCCCTCCCCCTCCACCTCAGGTGGGCTTAAATACACTCAGCCCACACTCCTGTGAGGGCTGAAAAAACCCCAGACTGAACTCCCTCTTCTCCCTTTCCCACCTCCCATTCTGAAAATATCTCAGAGGTTAGCAGACAGGCAGACAGAAGTTATAAAAGATGCTCTATTTTGAAATGTCTTCATCTGACCCCTCATGCAATGAGGGTTCAGATTTTCAACTAATTGGCCATATTTGAAGCTATCTACAGCCATGCACTTATGTTTGGTCATGTCTATAGTCTGCTTTCTGTGGCCAAATTGGGGGAAAATTGTCACTGCTGTCTGAGCCCATAATGTACACATCCACACATGCAGGCATGTGAGGTTTGTGGCCCCACAAAGAGGTTTGTGACAGTACAAACCACGTATTTCACATTAAACCATACCTGGAAATGCTCATTTGCAGCATGGGGGCAAAATTTGCAGTGCAGGGGCTAATTTGCAATGCAGGAGCAATAAAACACTCCCAGGAAAAAAAGGAGTGTAAAATATTTCAAAATAGTGCGCACCAGGACAAATGCAGAGCCCCCACATTGAGGCACACTGCACCCTAGGCAGCCAGTGATGGCTGGCTGGGGTACAGTGTGCCTTGAGATGGGGGCTACAGTGGAGCCCCCACACTAAGGCACCCTCCTCAGCTGGGGAGTGGCCTTGGGCTGCCTGCTCCCCTTTCTCCATGTGTCACCCCCCAGCTGGCTGGGGTGCAGGGTGCCTCAGCCAGCTCCCTCCCAGTTCCCCTCCCCCAGTACATAAAGCCCGCTCAGAGCATCACACTGGGACTGGGAGGATCTGGGCATGGGCAGCTTGCCCACTGCACGACATTGTGTCCCACAACAAAGCTCACATATGGTGGCATGGACACAGCCAATGGCCCATCTGGCTCAGTATCCTGTCTCTGACAGAACCTTTTCTTTTATGTCCCTTTCCTTGGAGGCTCTGGCTAGGGGAGAACCCAGACAACTGTGGGACCATTTTCATAGTTTCGTAGTTTCATAGTTGTTAGGGGCTGGAAGAGACCTTACAGATCATTGGATCCAGCCTCTCCTGCACATGGGCAAAAAGACTACTGAGATCAGATGACCCCAGCAAGATTGACTTCAAGATGTTTTTTGAAGATCGCCAGCGTGGATGACTGTACCACCTCTGGGGGAGCCTGTTTCAAACCCTCAGCACCCAGCTTTTAAAAAGTGATCTTCAATCAATTTGTGACCATTATTCCTTGTCCTCCCCTGGGGGGTCTTGGTGAATAGATGCTTCCCCAGGCCCTGATCTACACCTTTGATATACTTATAGGCTGCCACAAAGTCCCCTCTAATTCTTATCTTCTCCAGGCTGAACAGTCCCAAGTGTTTCAGCCTCTCCTTGTATGACTTGTCCTCTAGGCCCCTAATCATGCATGTGGTCTTCCTTTGGACTCTCTTGACCTACTCCACATCTTTCTTTAAGTGCAGCACCCAGAACTGGACACAGTACTCCAGTTGCGGTCTCACCAAGGCCAGGCAGACTAGGAGAATGACATCCTTTGTCTTGCTCAAGATGCCTTGGTAGATGCATGCCAGTGTTTGATTGGCTCTGTCAGCTACGGCATTGCATTGGTGGTTCATGTTCATTTTGTTGTCAATCATGACACCCAGGTCTCATTCAGTTGTGTTGCTGGCAAGCATAGCACTGCTGAGCCTGTCAGTGTGTTGTGGATTATTTCTCCCCAGATGGAGAGCTTTACATTTCTCTGTATTAAGCTTTGGCTTCAGAGCTGGTGTTACTGGGCAGGCTTTGGATTCTTTGACCATGACCCACACTTCTGTGCAGGAGACATGCTAGGGTGGGATGGGTTACATCTCTCCCCGAAAGGTAAGCTTCTCTTCCAGGTTGCCTGATCTCATACAGCAAGCTTTAAACTAGGTTTGTTGGGGGATGGGGATGCAGAGGTGCAGGAGGACACTTCAATGTTAAGCCAGGTGATATGAGCAGGAACAACCCAGGTAAGTGACAAGGGTCCAGACAAGCTTGGGAACAAGAGGGCAGCGTGAACACCCATAGGAGGTCTCAATTGCCTCTATACAAATGCTAGAAGTATGGGGAATAAGCAGGAGGAGCTCACCCTCCTGCTAGCTAGCAAAAACCCAGACATGGTTGGGCTTACAGAAACCTGGTGAGATTCTACCCATGACTGGGCCATAGACAGCCAAGGCTATAGGTTGTATAGATGGGATACAGTAGGGAAAAAAAAGTGTGGGGGGGGGAGGTGTAGCACTCTATGTTAAAGAGCAGTACACATTCTTGATGATCACAATGAGTTCAGAAGAGGAGCAAACTGAGGCACTCTGGGTTAGAATGCAAGGGGGTCATAGGGAAAGGGCTTGATACTGGGCATCTACTACAAACTGTCTCACCAGGGGGGATGAACTAGACCTGAAACTTTCAGGTCAACTCACAGAGGCTGTAAGCACAAGGGATGTGGTTGTCATGGGTGACCTAAACTACCCAGACATCTGCTGGGAGGATCAGTCAGCCAGGTCTGAATGCTCACATAGGTTTTTAGCCTGCATACAAGACCTCCACCTAACCCAGGAGGTACACAATCTCACCAGAGGAAATGCCTTGCTGGACTTGGTCCTTGCTACAGGCAATGATCTGGTGAGGGATCTACAGGTGCTTAACTACCTAGGCATTAGTGACCATCATCTGCTGGAATTTACTATCTGTCTCAGGGTGGTGAAAGCAAACAGTAAGTCAAAAGTCTTTGACTGCAGGACAGCTGACTTAAATGAGCTAGGAGATTAGTAAGAGACACTGGGGACTCGGAGCCTCAATAAGATGGGAGGTCAGGATGGATGGTTGTTCCTTAAGGAGACAATCCTCCAAGCTCAGATGGAGTCAGTCCCAATGTGAACCAAAGTGGGCAAGAGTGCTAAAAAGCCCCTTTGTCTCAGTAAAGGCATCCAGGAGGGCCTGAGGACAAAAAAGGTGGCATATAATCAGTGGAAGCAAGGGGCTATCACCAAGGAGGATTACACCTCTGTTGCTCATGATTACAGGGAGACGGTTAGGAAGGCCAAAGCAGATGTTATCCTGCCCAACTCTCAGGATCTCAAAATTGAGCTGTTAGATGGGAGAGTGTGACACAATTGCACATATACACACACAAAAATCAATTAGCCACATACACACACTAGGCACCCCCCCCCCCCACTACCAAGTCAGGTACACGTACACACACACACACACACAATTACCATCCTAGGCACATACACACCTATTACTAATTCAAGCACATACACACCAAAAATTAGATAACAATCAGTTGTCAATACCCACATACTCAGTACACATACACGGATCACTAATTCATATATCATGCACACAATGAGATATCTATATATATATCTATATATAGACATATATATCTATATATAGATATATATATATTTTCCAGTTCACACACATACCACCCACCAACACATACACACAGGTGAGTTCCTAACTTGGATGGTACGATAGGTATGTGTGTGCTTGGGGTACTTGGGGGAAGGTTAAGGTGAGATAGTGAAAGTGTAGGGAATAAAAATTGCTGGGAATAAAAGTTGCCAGGACCAGAATTAGAACCAGTAAACTAGAGAGAAGCTGGCTGAGGAACTGAGGCTTGGGGTTATTTTAGGTTAATTGATGTTAATTGATTAAAGGACAATGCCCAAAGCTGGCAGACCAGGGGAGTGATGCCAGAGGGAAGCTGGTACAGAGGCTGGGACCGAAGCCGCAGCTACGGGGCAGTAAGAGCGAGGAGACTATGGGGGAGCTGAGAGGTACGTGGGGAGAGGAAAACTGGGACTGGGGCTGTGAGGGAACTAGAGAGGGTGCGGGGGAAGCCAGAGAACAGAGAGAGAGAGCGGGCAGGAAAGGTCAGGAAGAGAAGGGAGACAGAGATAGGGAGTGGAAAGAGGTGGCAGGAGACAGAAACAAATGGGGCTGGGCGGCTGAGTGGCAGATAGGGGAGCAGAAAGGGACAGAGAGGAGGCAGAAAATGATGGGAGCAGGGAAGAAGGTGGTCTGAGAGGCAGCAGAAACAGCAGTGAATGGTGGGAGCAGGAAGAGGCAGCAGAGGGTGTTTGACTGTAACATAAATTCTTCACAAATGTAGCCAAAACCAATGTCCTCACAATCATTGATGGAGATGGCTTCTAATTTGCCATCAAGTTGTTCCCATGCCCAATGCCTGTGTGTGGGGGGGATCATAAATATGTTATTAATTTGGCTCCCCAATGGAAAAATTGGGAAGATTTTGTTTAGCTGACTACCAATTACCCCATAGATTATGACACTAATGATCCATGAATTTGGATCAAAACTAAATTGCAGCATTTTATTGTAGAGTTAGAATTCTGGGGACTGCTTGTTTTGGGCTATTAAAAGGTTTCTAATTTCCAGTTGCATATACCACTCCATGCCCTGGAGGATAATATTCCTAATTATGCTTAAATACCATGTTTGGGCTTGGATACACATGAGAGCAAAGAAGGTGTTCCTTTCTCAGACTATGATAGCCTCAGCTAGGGTTTGGGAGTCTCAGGATTCAATGTGCTGCATCCATTGCATCAAAGATGCTATGGATACAGTTATTTGAGACATTAATTTGAAATTTTCTTCCACAGGCTTATCCAATTGTTGAAGGTGTCCAATATTTGCCAATTTGTTTTGGAGCACCTCTGAACTAATGGAATTGATGACACCAGAACGTGTTCCAGTTGCTCCCAGCACTGTGTCCAGAGCCGTTCACCTTCAGGGAGTGTGGGAATCATTACTTGGTTTGGCAAGGGTTTGATTATCCCATGCCTGCCATCCAGCATTTAGGGGGATTGTGTAGTTTTATACTGAGGGTATTGCTATAAGATGCTGTGGGTTCGCAAGTCAATAGTAACTTTCCACAAAGATCTAGTTATATGTGTCAATAAAGGTTTACTCACATCCTTTTTGACCACAAATGATCTGACTTCATATGTTTGTGCCTTCTCATGAACAATAATTTCAGTAGTAAGAGTAGGGAGGTCCTCAGGGGCTGAGGCTCCCCATGTCCCAGAATCTGGGAGGGAGAAACTGTGGGTAAAGGTGGCACAGTTGGATATGGGGCATTTCCTTCCACAATTGGTAGAATTAAATGTAAAGGTTTTAGAATTTAGAATTGGCAGTGTAAGCATGAGGTGAAACTGTCCTTGTGGCAAAGTTACCACTACCTGCATCAGTTGGGGGAGGTTGGTTGGGAGGTGTTGCTTCCCAGGCACACCTGCATGTGGTCTTTTCCAGCATGTAGGGGACTGGAGAGGTTCCATGAAATGCAGGAACAGGTGGGTGGTGGAGGAGGTGTTAGCGAAGAGGGAGGAGGAATGGTTGGAGTAGGGGTAGGTGTGGGTTTTGGGGGGCCAACTAACTTAAACACCAGGGCTTGTCCATAACATACTTGTCCATTCCTCATCCAGCCATGTATTTTCTGTCCTGTTGGGACAGTTATGTTAACCACCCTCTATGTATTGTACCCCTTAGGACCACCCCAGACTTTTCCCCCTGGGTTAAGACCTATTCTGGCACAAAAGGTGGGGATGGTGCATTTGGTATTGATGAAAATGGTATAGTTGAAGGGTTTGGGGAATGTCATTTCAGGTAATGAATTTGGTAGTATTTTCCACATGGGTGCATCCCATTGTTTGCACCCCGGTTTTGGTAAGGTCAGGTGGGGTGAATTCCAGATGCCCTTTATACTGTTTTCACAAGCAACCATTTCCAAACAACAGGTGATCCCATTGTTGCAGATAGTTCATTATTTGGACAGTGAAGGTTGCCTGCGAGTGGAGTGACCCACAGGCAGATGATCCCCCACCACAGGCTCACAGTTTTCATGATTAGAAATAAGAATGAGGTTGCCCAATCAATCATTATTTTAGGGGAGACATTGGAAAAAGGGGGGCGGGGTGAAACAATTACTTTTTCCCTACAGAGGTTTTGCCCTACTGCCTTTATCTGCCTCAACATCGAATACAGGCATGGTTCAGACTGCTCTATGCATATTTATCATGACCAAAGCCATCCTTCTCGCTATTCAAGAAGGGTGGGTGGCAGAGAGAGAAGGAGACTCACCCTTATTCCAGGATAGTCAGGTGGTTCCTTCTCTGCTTTTAAGTCCATAGAGGCAGAGCACTTTCTTTATATGCGGGTTTTGCTACACAGAGATGGCACAAGGCCTGGCAACCAAAATTAAAAATAACAAAAAGTCCTTTTTCAAATACATAGGGAGTAAGAAGAAGGCACCAGGTAATGTGGGCCCCATACAGGACAGGCTTGGCAATCTGGTGATTGCAGCAATGGAAAAAACCTGATTTCTTCAACGAGTTCTTTGCCTCCATATTTCCGAGCAGGGACCGAGACAACTCCCTCAATAGAATTACACACAGGCTCAGGGGACATGACACCATGACTAGGGTCAGGGACAATCTAATTAGGGAACTTCTGGAGGGGCTGGAAGTATTTAAATCAGCAGGTCACAGATGCTCTTCATCCAAGGGTACTAAGGGAATTGGCAGAGGTCATAGCAGGGCCCCTGGCATGACTGTATGAGTGCTTGTGGTGCTCTGGCCAGGTCCCAGAGGACTGGAAAATGGCCAGTGTGCTCCCCGTTTACAAGAAGGGGAGAAAGGAGGACCCAGTTAACTATAGGCCAGTTAGTCTAACCTCGGTCCTTGGGGAGACCTTGGAGAAAATTATCAAGACATAGAGCTAGGACTAGCGTCCAAGATCAAAGATAATAAAAAGTCCTTTTTCAAATATATAGGGAGGATGAAGAAGGCGCCGGGAAATGTGGGGCCCCTGCAAGATACTCTGGGCAATCTGGTGGTTGCGCCAGAGAAGGCAGACCTCTTTAACAAATTCTTCACCTCCGTTTTCTTGGGCAGGGACCAGGACTCCCCCACCATGATTCAAGATGGACTTGAGGGGAACACTTCAAGACCTAAGGTTGAGGAGGACTGGGTTAGAGTGCTTCTGGAGGGGCTGGACATGTTCAAATCAGCAGGTCCAGATGCTCTCCACCCCATGGTGTTGAGGGAGCTAGCAGGGGTTATTGCAGGGCCCTTGGCATGACTTTACAAGCTCTCATGGTGCTCAGGCCAGGTGCCAGATGATTAGAGGATAGCCAATGTGGTCCCCATCTTTAAAAAAGGGAGGAGGGAGGACCCGGGCAACGATAGGCCAGTCAGTCTTACCTCAATCCTGGGGGAACTCTTTGAGAAGATCATCAAGGAGCACATCTGTGATGGGCCGGCATCGGGGATGATGCTCAGGGGCAACCAGCATGGTCTCATTAGGGGCAGGTCATGTCAGACCAACCTGATTGCCTTTTACGATCAGGTCACAAACACATTGGATGCAGGTGTCACTGTGGATGTAGTGTTTCTGGACTTCAGCAAGGCCTTTGACAATGTCGACCACCCCATCCTCATTAAAAAACTAGGTGACTGTGGCATCGATGCCTACACAGTCAGATGGATAGCAAATTGGCTGAAGGGTTGTACTCAGAGGGTGGTGGTGGATGGGTCATATTCAACCTGGGGGGAAGTGGGCAGCGGAGTCCCCCAGGGCTCGGTCCTTGGGCCTGCACTGTTCAATTTCTTTATCAGCGATTTAGATGATGGGGTGAAAAGCAACCTGTTCAAATTTGCTGATGATACCAAAATTTGGGGTGAGGTGGGCACGTTAGCAGGGAGGGAAAGACTGCAGAAAGACCTGGATAGGTTGCAGGGGTGGGCTAACAAAAACAGGATGTGTTTCAATACTGACAAGTGCAGGGTGCTGCACTTGGGCAGTAGTAACCGGCAGCACACTTATAAGATGGGAAACTCCCTTCTTGAGAGCATAGAGGCAGAAAGGGATCTTGGAGTCATCACTGATTCCAAGATGAACATGGGCCGACAATGCGAGGTCATGGTCGGCAGGGCTAACTGGACCTTATCGTGTATCCACAGGTGCATCTCAAGTAGGGCCAAGGAGGTGATCCTCCCCCTCTACGCGACACTGGTCAGGCCACAGCTGGAGTACTGTGTCCAGTTCTGGGAACCCCACTTCAAGAGGGATGTGGACAACATTGAGAGGGTCCAGAGGAGGGCCATCCACATAATCTGGGGACAGCAGGGCAGACCCTACAATGAGAGGCTACGGGACCTGAACCTGTTCAGCCTTCACAAGAGAAGGCTGAGGAGGGACCTGGTGACCATCTATAAACTCACTAGGGGGGATCAGAAGGGTTTGGGGAGACCTTGATTTCCCCTAGCGCCCCCTGGGATAACAAGGAATAACGGCCACAAGTTGTTAGAAAGTAGGTTTAGATTAGACATCCATACGAACTACTTCACAGTTAGCGTGGTTAGGATCTGGAACCGACTTCCAAGGGAAGTGGTGCTGGCTCCTACCCTGGGGGTCTTTAAGAAGTGGCTTGATGCCTACCTGGCTGGGGTCATTTGAGCCCAATTTTCTTCCTGCCCAGGCAGGGGGTCAGACCTGAAGATCTACAAGGTCCCTTCTGACCCTACTTCTATGATTCTATGATCAAGGAGCACATTTGCGGGGGCCCAGCACAGAAGGTAATGCTCAGGGGCACCCAACATGGTTTCATTGTGGCAAGATTCTGCCTGACTAAATTTGTTTCCTTTTATGACCAGGTCACAAAGTCCTTGGATGTGGGTGTTGAGGTGGATGTCATCTACCTGGACTTCAAGAAGGCCTTTGACACTGCTTCTCACCCCATGCTCATGAAAAAACTAGGTGACTGGCATTGATGCCTACACAGTCAAATGGGTGGCAAATTGGTTTGATGGCAGCACCCAGAGAGTGATTGTGGATGGGTCATTTTTGACCTGGAGGGATGTGGGCAATGGAGTTCCCCAGGACTCGGTCCGCAGGCCTGTGCTATTCAACATCTTTATCAGTGACTTGGAGGTGGGCGTGGAAAGCATGCTGTCCAAATTCACTGAAGACACAAGGATGTGGGAAGAAGTGGGCACACTGGAGGGGAGGGACAGAATCCATCTAGATCTAGACAGGTTACAGAGGTGGAGAGATGAGAATAAAATGGAATTCAATGCAGACAAGTGCAAGGTGGTGCATCTAAGAAGAAGGAACCTGCAACATACCTATAGGCTGGGGAACACCCTTCTCAACAACACAGTGTTTGAAGGGGATCTTGGAGTCATTGTTGACTCCAGGATGGACATGAGCCGCCAATGCGAGGAAGCAGTCAGTAAGACTAACAACACCTTGTCGTGCACCTACAGATCATCACAAGCAGGTCCTGGGAGGTGATCCTTCCCCTCTATGTGGCACTGGTCAGGCAACAGTTGGAGTACTGTGTCCAGTTCTGGGCACTGCACTTCAAGAGCAATGTGGCTAACCTTGAAGGAGTCCAGAGGAGGGCCACTTGCATGGTCAGGGGGCAGCAGGCTAGGCCCTATGAAGATAGACTGAAGGGCCTGAATCTATTCAGCCTCCACAAGAGAAGACTTAGAAGGGATCTGGTGGCCATCTATAAACTCATCAGGGAGGACCAGTGGATACTAGGTGAGGCTCTGTTCCCCCAGGCACCATCTGGGATAACAAAGAATAATGGCTACAAATTGATTGAGCGTAGGTTCAGGCTTGATATCAAGAGGCATTACTTTATGGTTGGGGCTGCAAGGCTCTGGAATGGGCTCCCAAGGGAGGTGGTGCTCTCCCTAACTTGGGGGTCTTCAAGAGGAGGTTGAATAGATATCTGGCTGGGGTATTATGATCCCAGCACTCATTCCTGTCCAGGGCATGGGGTCAGACTTGATGATCTGTTCAGGTCCTTTCCAACCCTAGAGACGATGAAACTATAAAACAGGTTGAGGTCTGCCTACTTCACGAGCCTGTCCAGGTTGGCCTGTATTACCAGCCTGCCTTTCAGCATGATCGCATTCCCCCATAGTTTGGTGTCACCCACTTTGCCAAGTTGCTTATAACTGAATCCAAGTCATTGAAGAACATGTTGAAGAACACTGGTCCTAGTACTGAACCCTAAGGAAAGCCAGTGGTCACTTTCTGCCATGATGACTCAGTTCCCTCAATCAATACCATTTAAATCCTACCACAGAGCCAGTTACCTAGCCACTGGACCATAATGTAGTTGAGGCTGCATTTTCCCAATTTGACCATGAGGACATTGTGGGAGACAAGGTCAAAGGCCTTTTTAAAGTCTATGATATCAACCACATTTCCCCTATCCAGATGGTGAGTTACCTGATCATAGAAGGAAATAAAGTTGTTCTGACACGACCTGCTCATAATGAATCCATGTTGGCTATCCTTAAAAATACTGCCTTCAGTTACCCCATGTGTGATGGGTTTTTGGTAATCTCCTTCAGGATTTTACCAGGGTTTGAGGTCAAACTGATTGACCTGTAGGTTCCTGGGTCTTCCCTTGTCCCTTTTTTAAAGATAGGGTTACCACATTGGCTTTATTCCAGTCTTCTGGGACCCCTCCTGAGCACCACAAGTCATCAAATAGCATTGCCATCGGTTGCATGATGACATTGGCCAGTTCTTTTAGCACTCTTGGGTGTAGTTCATCCAGCCCTGGTGACTTATATAAATTAAACCTTTGTAGGTGTTCCCCCACAAGATCTATGCCAATTATGAGATGGTGGTCACCCCCACCATTATCATCCTGTGTCCTGTCAAGCTGGCTAATGCCTTTGGACTGGTGTAATACCCATGTGAAGTATTTATTCAGGAGTTTGGTTTTGTCCTGAGTGTTGGTTATCAGCCATCCCATTTGATTTATCAGGGGCTCTATGCTTCCATTGTTCTTTTTTCAGCTTCCTACATATCTAAAGAAGGTCTTTTTGTTGTCCTTGATTCTGGTTACCAATTTATGTTCAGTTTGTGCTTTTGCTGTCCTGATCTTCTCCCTACAGGTGTGGGCTTCTGTTAAATACTCCTTTTTGGTAGTTATTCCTGACTTCCATCACTTGTAGGCTTCTCGTTTTAATTTCAGGAGGCCCATGAGTTCCCTGTTGAGCAAAGGGGGTCTCCCAGCTCTTTTGCTGCCTTTCTTGTGAATGGGAATGGACTTTCTTTGTGCCTTTAGGATTGCTTCCTGGAGGAATGACCACATTTCTTGTACTCCCTTCCTCATGGGACCATGGTCCCACAGGACCTCACTAACCAATCTTTTGAGTTTGTGGAAATCAGCTTTCCTAAAATTAGGGATTTCCACTCTACTGACTGATTTCCCTGGCTTACAGTAGATGGAAAAAGTGATCATCTCATGGTCACTGTTGCCCAGTTTCCCTTTGATCCACAGATTGCTCACTAGTTCATCCCCTAAGGCCAGAACCAAGTCTAGGAGGGACTTGCCCCTGGTCAGCTTATAGATTTTCTAAGTTAGATAGAGCTCCTCAATGCAAGTAAGGAAGCTTTGTGAGTGATCATATCTAGCTAAGTGCTCACCCCATGAGATGTCTGGGTAGTTGAAGTCACCCATGATGACCATGCCTCTGCTAGTTCTCTAAATAATTCTTGGTCAAGCTGTTCCTCTTGGTTTGGAGGTCTGTAGTAGACTCCTTTACTCAAATCCCCTTTCCCACACTCTCCCCAGATCTTGGTGTCAAGTCACCCTTCTTTGTTTCCAATCTTAGCCTCAAGAGGTTTAATATTACTTCACATAGAAAGCAACTCCACCACCCTTCTTGCCAATACAGTAGATATATAATTTTCCGTCATGAACCTAAGGCCATAATCCATTTGTAACATCAAATAAGTCTATAGTTGGCAAAATTGTTTCTTTTATGCACTCTCCATTGAGGTTTTGGCTGAAGGAGAACCCGAGCAACTGCAGGGTCCTTTTCCTATCATTCCTTCATGCATACTCACAGGAAGAGTTTCATTGGTTGGCACCCCTTGGACTCAGTTTAGGGGCAGTGAAAGCTGCTTTTTTGTCCCCAATAATCAGTTCTTACACATTTAGTATCCTTCCTCTAGCAACAGAGGGGTGGAAGTATAGTTTCCTAGTGGGTCCACAAGTCCTTTGTGTAACAAACAGGCCTGTCTCCAATGGTGGCAGGAGTGTAGACTTTAGAGAGAGCACTGAACCATATACATCTAGAGTGATCTTTCCCCTATTCACTATCCTCCCTCCACAGTCATTGGTTTAGAGATGCCAGAAGATACATTTCTGACTCATCTATTTAATAGTTATTAATAGATCTATATTATTCATAAATGTGTCTAGTTTCTTGTTGAACCTAGCTATTCTATTTGCCTCTACAACCTCCAATGGTAATGAGTTCAACAAGTTAACTACCATCTGTGAAAAAGGTACTTTATCTTTCTAGTTTTAAACCTGTCTCCTTCTAATTTCTGGGACTTAGTGAATACTTCCTTGCTAACTAGTTAGCTGACAACCACAAAATAAAGTGGTATCTACCAAGGTAATTTTTTATATTGTCTCTCTCATACATAAAATAAACCAATACTAGAAATCAAGTACTATATGATCTTTTTGAACATTTCATTCTCCCCACTATTAATATCCTGGATTAATATTTTGTGCCATGTGTCATTGACTAGATGAAGCATGTGGGCTTTGTAATGAGAAAAATCAAACAGCTTGCACAGAAAATTGTGTAGGTGGCCTGTCCCCATAGAGAAAATACAACTGAACGAACCTTTCTTACCTTTCATCCAAATCACTGTTGATTTATCAAAGGCTAGGTATTTATTTTCTGTAGAATTTGATTAGAGAGGGTGTAGGGAGTCTTATGAAAATGGATGACAACTTCAAAAAAGTTCTGGGTAGATCAAGTCTGTGTTTCACTCAGATAAGAAAGTAAAAACAAAGAGTATGTATAATAGTTCAGAGCCATCTCTAACTTCATACCAGGAATGGGCAATTATTTTAGCTGAAGGGCCATTTAATGAGTTTTGGCAACCTGTTGAGGGTGACTTCCATCTCTTCTCTTCTCTTCTCTTCTCTTCTCTTCTCTTCTCTTCTCTTCTCTTCTCTTCTCCCCTTCCTTTCCTCCTTTCCCCCTTCTCCCCCTCAGTCCAGAACATGGTTGAAGCTGTAGTTCACCAGGAGTCCCAATGCTCAACTGTGGACCTAGACAGGAGCTTCTGCTGTGCTGGGCTGCAGCAATATCAGCTATGAGCACAGCCAGGAGGTTCTGGAGCCCCAATACAGAACATGCCAGCAATGTCACAACTGATGCCCACCTAGTGCAACAAAAGCTCCTGCCTGGGTCCACAGCTGAGCACTGGGGTTCCTGGGGAACTATAGCTTTGGCCAGGGTTGAGAGGAAGGGGAAGAGCCAGGTAGAGAGGCCACGGCTCTTCCCACAGGGCCTGCAGCAGCCACAGCTGAGGGTGAAGGTAGCTTTACCTGTGTTCCAGCTGGTGGTCCACAGTTTGCCAAGCCAGGCACTTCCGGTTCAGTTTCCAGTTGTAGCAAGCTCACCTTCCAGAGCTTGGGTTGAGTCCCAGGCTTGATATCCTGCTGTTTTGATTGGTGGAGACCATCCACTAATCAGGAGGCAGCAAGAGAAATAAAGTCACGCCCCTTTCCTAAGGGGAAGGGGTGAAGAGTTCCCCAGGACCTGACTGAAGACTGAAAACTGTCAGGTCTGGAAGACTTCAGGGGAGGAGCCCTGGAATGTATAAAAGGAGCTGCATGCCCAGCATGAGGCATGATGTGGTGAGGGACTCAATAAGAGCAGAGCCAAGAAAAGCTGGTGAGCTTTCCCCCACTGGGCAATAGGCCCAAGGCTCCTGAACCTGTCACTAGAGGAGCAGTCTTGGGAGCGGTGTGAAGCTGCTCAGACTTTTGACAGCGTGCAGGGATGGTGAGCAGAGATCCAGCCCTGGAAGTGGTGTGAGATTGCTTGGGCCCATCACAGTGAGCAGTTTGGTGCATGGAGCCCAGGCTCTGGAAGCCGCGAGTGGTGGCTCAAGCCTGAAACCCTGGCAGGGCCAGTGGGCCACAGGGTGCATGGAGCAGCACACGGGGCAAGGGCCTTGGGGGCCACAGAAAGGCAGCTCAGGCCCCATCTCCTGGCAAGTGTCCAGGTCCCATGGTGCACAGGGTGGTGCTAAAAGAGCCCTCGGTGCCAAAACCAGGGCATGGGGAAATAGCAGTGCTGCAGCATGAGGCCCAGCACCCAGAAGCTAGCAGCAGTGGTGTAGGAGCTGAGCCCTCAGTGTGTTGGCTACAAATGTCCAACTCGGGATCCTTAAAATTCTAGTTTATTAGGCGGATTGAAACACTGTAATCATAAACCTTGGGGCTGGTCCCCACACACACACACATGTACACATGCACACACATACACACAAACAGTAGCAGGCTACAGAGTCAGGTATACCTATCCTACAAGCGCTGGAGTCTGTCGTTGAGGCTTCTTTCAGTGTGGTGTTATCTTCCAGAAGGGGGTCGCCGGCTGGTCCTTCTGGCTGGACAGGTCTGGTCGAGTTGGAGATCAAGAGGGCGCCCCTGAGGGTCACTTTTCACTGCCTTTTATCTGTCCCTGGCAGACTTTGGTGACTCCCCAGTTTTCAGGTTTGCCCAGTCCAGGGGTCATTGACCCTCGTGGGACTTCCCCCCCCCCAGTGGCTACTGGACGGCATCTGTCAGCCCCAGGGGTCATCCGCATGTACGTGCAGGTTTGGGAGTCCGTTGATGAATTTAGAATAGGGCTCTGGGAGTCGTCGATCTGGAGATATTCAACCCAAAATTTGGTCTCTGGCATTGATTAACTCAGGCCAGGGCTTCTAGCCCTTGATCAGTGACGTTTAGAGATTTCCCGGTTGTTACATTGTCTTCTATTGAGTTCTTCCGTTGGTTGATCTGCAGCTTCCAGGTGATAATTGCTGCCTGCTACTATGTTACACATTCAATCACTGATTCACTCACTCTTTCAGAGGCCAGCCTGATACAGGGAAGGGCAGTTTGATTCCTGCCCTTGCTAACATTGTTACAATGTATAATTTACTTATGAAACTAAACATACTCAGTTGAAAGTTGAAAGGTGAGGAGTATAAAATATAAGCTACAAATGCCATGGCACACAAATAGATAAAAATACCAAACTACAAGGGGAGATACGAAATCCACACATACAAATTTTAAAACACAATTCCTTATCTTAAAGTGAAAGAGAGAAGGAAGAAAAGGTAGAAAAAGGAAACACATCCAAAGAGGGGAGAGCAAATGCAGGCAAGAGGAAAAGGGGGCTTTCTGCTACAAGTGCCCAGTGTGGGGCACAGGGTGGAGAGGAACCCAGTGGTGCAAGAGAGGCTTGGAGAGGTGCTCCATTAGAGAAGACCCCATTGAGCTGCACCCTGACCACTGCCACCTGAGGGACCGTGAGTCATTAGGTTCTTGGGTCCCACAAGGGAAAGATATTTGGGGCAGACAACCCCAGAGAAAGGGTGCTGGGTGAGCAGCCCGCCCCCCCCTTCACCTTGTCAAGGCCCTAAGGGGAGGCACCTCTGGTGCTTCCTGGACACCCCCCAAGGGATCCCATTGGAAAAAGGACTATCTCTTGCCATGGGTCAGGGACTATATTACGAAATAGGTGTTATTAAGATTGTTCCTGTTTGTGCCTTATATTTTGTAATTGAAATGTTGTATTGTGATGTTGTATTGTGTTGATGCTGCTGAAATTGATTTATTGTGATGAGTAAATAGTGTTATTTAGGGTTTGAACTTGGTTATTGGTTAATTTTCACTGTATAAATATATGTATATGATATTTTGTTTTATAATTATGTATATTATAACTCAATAAATTGTATGTAGTTAAGAAATTTGGGCTTGGGCTAACTCTATAGAGGACAGAGGGATCTGCTCGAAATTCTGACATCCCCCTCACAGCACCCCCTCCTGCCTACCCATCCTATCCAATTGAGAATAGAGCACACCCTTGGGTGTACCTGGGTTACACGGTCCAGAATTGTGACTGACCCTCCCCCCCCCGGCTCAGGAGGCACCAGTCACCCCTGTTGAGGACGGTCCTGCTTTGAGCAAGGGGCTAGTCTAGGTGACCTCCTGAGTTCCCTTCCAACTCTAATTTTCTCTGATGCTTTAAATAAAGCAGCATTACACAATTCAATACATGTGTTCCCAGGACCTATGAAAGTTTAAGCAATCTGTCAGGTAGAGCTGTGATTCAGCCCCATGAAACTCCATATGAAACAGATCCCTGCCTGATTTTCACATGACACACTAATACCACCTACTTAGAACAAACTTCAAACTTTGTGTGCATGCCTTGACTGACTTTTGCATGACATCATAAACACTGAAATTCAATTTGGAGGGAAAGTCATAGCATCAGGAGGAGATTTCAGGAAGGTTTTGCCTTCTGTTCCTCTCAGTCCATAAACAAAAATAATTAAAAACAGTCTGAAGTCATTACCATTGTAAAGACATTTCTGAGATATTGAAACTTCACCATAACATGAGATCAGTGGGTGGAGCAAATAGATTTGCTGTTTATTTTAAGAGGATCAGATGGGACCAAGCCTACATATAGAGGTTACTCTGATTTTATCAGCGTACTAGAAAACTGCATTTTAAAAGAAGGCGCCCAAAAAACATTGTGATGCTATAAATGAGGATATAATCCGCAAAGCTATTGGAGAAGACAGACTATACTAGAGCATAGATAGATAACAGACATGATAACAAGAATATCTTATTTCTGATTTTCTCAGCAATTTGTCACTAAGTGGTTTGCCTCCCCACAAGCTCACACATGAAATGGGAACAACTGTGATTCTGCTGCAAAATATGAATCCAAGAATTGGCAGCATGAAGCTTATTGTAAAAAGACTTTACAACAACACTATAAACTCAGAAGTAATAACAGGAGAAGCTACTGGAAAATTTGTTATTTTGCCACCAAGAGTCATTTTACACTGAACAGACACAGCCAGAGAGATAGGGTATCTTTACAGGTGCTCTTGGTGTTTTATTTAGAGCATCTCTCAGGAGCCACTCTAATTAAAATGAATGCAGCATCTCATATGTTCAGCATCCCATACTTCAAAAGGGACACAGGGGTGCTCGTTCAACAAGCTTTAATTAAAGCACCCCGCCACCATTGTGAAATGTGGGAATGCTGAATACATGTGATGCTGGACAGATTAATAAAGTGTGCTCTGACACACACTAGTTAGAATGCATTGGACCAGGCATCAGGCACGTGTATAATTGCCCATAGTGAGCAATGTCATCACCCATGGTGAAGTCTAGGGGACTGCCAACCACTGGAGACTGGGGGAGTGATGGGAAGTGAAGAGGGTGTGAAATCTTATCTGCTCCCGGCTCTCTGCACACTGAAGACAGCTGCTACTGTTGCTGCTGTTGCTGTAGGAGCATCAAATTGAGCTGCAGCAGCCCTGTGGCACAGGGTTCCTGGGAGGCACCCTGGGTGGCCTGTTTACTCCCTCCACCTCCAGATATTCAGGGCTGTGCCTTCTGTGGCAAAGAGTCCTGGGATGAGGTGCCATTCTGGATTAATATAATATCAGACTTTAGACTTAACTGATTTAGGTTAAAGCAGTATATTGAACTTATGTCCCAGATCCCCTCCAGATTCTAGTTAACTCAGTCTCCCAGCATCCCAGGATGCTTTGCACCTCCCCTGACAGGGTTTTTGGTCTAGCCTTTGCCCAAGTTACTCAATTAGCTGAGAAGGGAGGTGTGTTCTAACACCTTCCTTCCCCACACCCAGCTTCTGGCCTGGGCCACTCAAGCATGTGGCTGCCTTTCCAGAATCAAAAGTGAATATCTGTTCACTTGCTTATTGGTTCTATCTACACAGCTGTGACTAACCTGTGAAAACTGAATTGATTCAGCCTCAAGCTTTTGACTGTCTGTACTTGGCCTGCATGTTCAATGTTGCTCTCTTTAAATTGACTAAAATGTAAATAAATTGTCAGGCCAAGATAGAACCTTTAATATGAATCTGGGAAAGAAATGTGGCCCTACATCTTGATGAAAGCTTCCAAGGTCTAATTTAACCTAACAATTACTTTAGTGTAGAAATTGTAGAACTTGCTGAATTCCAATCAACTGTAGCATGAAACAAAACTACTCAGCTTTGAGTAAGCATTACTTTTGATGAATTCGAATGTTCCAACAAAGGAATTTTTTTTAAAGAAATAGAAGTATTTGCTAGCATTATTTGCAAGTATGTTCATAGGCACTGGGTAAGCATCATTGTTACATGTAGCATGCCATCAGTGTGCATAATGTTTTACAAATTTAAGTGAAAAGCAGCCAAAATCTTGCCTCACAATGCATAAAACTTAATTGAAGATGAGGAGCTTTCACACTAACTCAGAGAGGGTGAGGTAACTGTGCAAACAAACACAGAGAATTCCAGACACAGTAAAGAGACTGGGCCTTGAAGACACCATGAAAAAACTGTGATTCTTGCCCCAAATAATTTATACTTTACAGTATTATTTTATGGTATTATTTTACAGAATTTACAGTATTATTTTACATACTGTATATAGTTAGCAACAGACAATATAACAATGGGTCAAATGATAAACTAGTAGTGATTCAGTCATGGTAGATGATCATAATGTTTCAAAGAAACTTGTTTTGTTATTTATTTACTTATCTAAATATTTATTTGGGGCTGGTAAATAGCCTTCCTTTTCTTTCTTTTTTTTAAGTAAAAAAGAGGTTTGAATTCAGAGCTTGCCCAAGAGAAGAAGGATGCATTCCATACACAATGACATCATAATAAGACTTCATGTTATCTCACAAGAAGTCAGTAAGAGGGAGACATGAAGATTTCCAGTGGTTCTCTGAGTCAAGACATAGAATCAGTTTTTTCAGTTAAATCATTCATTCAGTGATCCACAGATTACATTGATAATGCATTTGCAAAAATATAAGCATTTCACTGAGATGTCCTACCTCCTCAAAGGTTCTACAAGGGTGATTTGGAAAAAGGCTTTCAGATAAGAAGTAGGAATAAAATTAAAAGGATATATTTGGGAGAGGGTAATCATAATGGTATAAAGGAAGTGGTGACAGGATTTAGTAAGAGTTTGGATTTGAGGGAACATGAACAGATAGCCCCAAATGTATAAGCTTCAGTGACCTGAGGAATATTGAAGCTTCGTCAGCTTAAGTTGCACAAAACCTGGTCTCATCAGTAGTCACTAAATAACTCTTGTGAGTCCACTATGGCCACAGTTCTACAACTGACACACATTATGGAACAGAACTTTGTAGGTGTCTTGTGACCAAGGATCCCACTCATATTGGGATCCACAAATCTTTCTTTTACTGTTTCTTCCTAAAGAGAGATAGCTAGCTGTGTTAGTCTGAAGCAGGCAAAAGGCAGTCTCTCTAAAGTGCCACCCTACCCTGCCTTTTTCTTAAAGGATGAAGGTTGTTTGCATTTTCTAGATTAATAAAAAATCAATATGACTCCAATACCCAAATTATAATACTTTTTATTAAGAGAAAAATAAAAAAGATTAAATAGTCTGCATGACATTATACATGTGAAAATAAAACCAAGGTAGGTACATCTAGAATTTGTTACAGGAAAATGACAAATCTTACATTTCTGTAGTGTGCCTCTTCTTTCTCTCAGCTTGCCTCATTCTTCTCTCTGCCCTGTTGGCAGAAAGCAGGTCAGAAGCTCATACTGGTTTCATTAATATTTTTTTCCTTTCCCTGATTGTCAGGATTCCCTACAACATGTCTCAGGACCTTTTAATATTCCTAATTTGCCATATGCTCTTCCCCTTCCCTCCATTCCAAGGGTCTCTTGTATTATGGATATTATATATCACAAATCATTTAAGTTCCTGAAGTTGGATACATAAAATATGTCTAAGTCTTTCTCAAGTCTTATTATCCAAACTTCACCTTCCAGAAGTCATCTGACCTCAGATTTTTACTAGATATCATGCATTCTATGCTATTGGTCTTGGATGAAGATGGCAACCCCAAACGAGTTCATTGTCCTTTTAAAGAGAACAGGAATGTGTTATGATCACACATTCTTAGCATTTATTCAACTCTGCATCAAATATGAATCATGGATGGACTAACTAGACCATCATAGAGATAAGGGATACTGTGGAGAGGGTAGTTTTAATGGTCATTGACAGATCTGACAGAAATAAGTGAGAGGGGGGAAGAGGGACTCATGCAGAAAGCAAATGGTGAGAACAGACAGGTGAAATAAAAAAGTAAGATATAGAATGGGATGGTGAAGGAGTGTGTGTATGGCAGGACTAGGCAATATAAACACAGTTATGGAAGTTCAGAAATTACACGGAGTGTAATTCTCTTTTCGAAGAGAATGTGATCAGTGTAGTCAAAGGAAGCATAAAGCCAAAAGAACCTTAGATAAGAAAATAATCTTGGATTTCTGCTTGGTATGGTTTGAAGCCAAAGTTTGAGAAAAAACTATTTCAGTCAAATTTGAAGGATGAGAGAGAGGTGAAAGTAGGAGAACCAAGCATCAGAAACAGATAGGTTCAAAAAACTTATGGGGTGACAGAAGGCTAGATAAGTGAAATCATACAATATTTTCTTACCCTGAGGAAGAAAGAAGAGGTGATAGATTGAGAGAAACATGTCGAAGATTTCCGCCTAGTCAGTTTTAGTTTTACCCTAAATTTGGAATTTCTGTCTACCTTCTCAAATACCCATGTAATGCATTGATACTAGTTATTAGGTGAGTCTACATGAGACATGCTAATGTGCATTAGCCTAAGTTAATGCATCTTACGGGTGTCCATCTACACGTGCACACCCTTAATGTGCATTAATGTAGGCTAATCATGCAAATGCAGGTGTCAAATTTAGGTGTGATTAATTCCTGTACATTAACACGTGTAGACGCGACCCAGCTCTAATTTTAGCACTGAGTCTGCCCTGCCACTACGGGTTCAGCCTCAGCCCAGCCCCAGGGGACATGCAGGGGCTGGGGTGCTGGGCACCTGCCCTGGGAACCTGCCCCCTAGCCCCCCCCCCCTTTGCCCCCAACTCTGGGCTTAAAGACCCAAAATATTATAAATAGTTTTGACCTTGTATATAGATTCAAGATTCATAGATTCATAGATTCATAGATCTATGAATCTATGAATCTATGAATCTATAGTTTTCCCCTCATATATAGCTGACCACTTGCAAACAGGTTTTTATTCTTGGCGAGTGGGGATCATGGTAGAGAGGGCCCTGTTGGTTGAGGGGGACAGGGCAGGAGATTCTCTTTGGGGGTGTATATGGTGAGGATAATAAAGGTTTTTTGTTTCACTCATGTAAATGTCCTGAGATTGGTGCTGGGGTGGGCAAGGGGTTGCGGGGGGATGTGGCAAGGCAGGTGGGCTGGAGCAGGAAGTGCAGGAGGAAGGGGTTGGGCAGAGGCTCCTGCAACCAGTGCCCTGGCCCCCACTGGTGAGTGTGCATCTGTCCTGGGGCCTGGGGCCTGAGTAGGGGGTGGCTACTGGGGCCAGCAGGACCAGCACCATGACCAGCAGGAGCACAGGGCTCTGGTCATAGGTGGAGAAAGAAAAAAAATTGTGGGGGGCTGAGCACACACACATATGAACACATTCCCCCACCCCCAGAAGTCTGCAGGGGAAGTGGGGGGGAAGGGGGTGGGGAATGAGGCTTGGGCTGGGATTGGGACAAGAGTGTGCTGCACCCATGCAGCCGCCCCTTCCCCTGCACCAGGGGTCATTGCCCAGTGCAAGCATCCACCACCCCCCAGCCCTGCACCCACCCTGGCTGCCTGTCCTCACTGGCCCTGGTCTGGCCCCAGTCCCGCACCACCTGGGGGGGGGGGCTAGAGCTCAAGCAGGGCCAGCCTCAGCTATGCTGCTGGGTCAGAGGGGATGGAGACTCTGGAACACCTGTGCCCCCCCACCCTGGAAGAATCTAGTGGATCCTCCAGAGCCGTGGTGCCAGAGAGCTGATCTTTGTAGAGGGCAAGGGTGGGCTACAAGTGCACTCTGATTGCTCCCCACCTAACTCTTTACTACAGCTTTTGAAAGCAGTGTGGTGCCATCTATGTCCCACCACTGAGCAGGCTGGGAAGTGAGGCACATGTCACTGCTTTCAAAGGCTGAGGTGAGGCACAGAGGTGGGGAGCAGGCAGAGCACAGCTGCAGCCTGCCTTTGCCCCGTGCAAAGATTGAGCCCCCTCCCCCCACCCCTTGGCTACTCCGCACTGCAGCTCTGGAGGAACAACAAGCTCTGATTCTCCCACAACCCAGCCAAGGCCCCATTCACCATGAACAGGGTCACAGCTGGGCTGGGTCATGAGGCAATCAGTGCCCAGCAGCTCATCCAGGGGCGCGGCATAGGGAGCTGGGGGGAGGGGAGCATTCCCTCTTCCCCACCGCCCCTGCAGAGCATGCAGCAGCAGGATCTGCCCACCCATGCCCCTGGATGAGCCATCAGGCTCCCACTGCCCCATGGCCCAGGCCGGTTGGGGCCCCATTCCCCATAAATGGGGCCCTGGCTTCGCCAGGTTGTTGAGCAATCCCCACAGTGCAGCAGGGATTGAGGCAGGGGTGAATGATTTGCCCCTGCCCCTACTCCACTCCCTCCTGCACTGTGGGGGTCTTGATCTGCCTCCCCCAAGCCCAGGCAGTCAAAAGAAATTTAACAGCATTCTGGGCTGGCCTGGCTGTGATCCCAGTGTGCCCCTCCCCCCTTCTGCAGCAGCCTGTGGCTGGCCTGCCCTGGCATTTGTGAGGGACTGAGCCCTGTTAGCCCCCCCCCCCCCCCCCCAGCTCTGGCCATCACTGGCAGGGACCGGGTTGGAGTAATGTGGCACTGGGCATTGCTAACAGGGACAGGGGCTGGAGCAGCTCTAACATGGGGAGGCAGGGTGGACAAGGAGAGAGCTGGTGGGAGCTGCTGTGTGCTGTCCCTGCACTGGTCATGTGACTCCTGGGCAGGGAAGCTGCTGGCCAAGGATCAGAGTTTCCCAGATGGCTGCCAGGTGCTGGTAGCTGGCTCTGGCTTCAAGATGGCTGCCAAATGCTGGCAATCATGTGGCCAGAGGCTGGAGCTCCCCTTGGTGGCCACAGGGGCACATGGTAGGGCTGAAGGGATTTGGGACTAACTCTAGTCCCAAATCTCTGCATGTGTAGACACCTGCCAAAATTTGTTTAATGTGCATTAATGTGAATTAAATTTATTTGCACTTAAATTCACATGTAGATGCACCCATTATCACTTACCTTGTGTGGCAGGGCACTGTCGCTGCCTGCCACTTTAAGGGCCAGAGCAGGCAGCAGCCAGGTGCTTGATTGTGGTGGCCATTTTAGAGAGCAGGCTATAAATAGGGAAGCAGCAGTTTGCTGCTAGCAGCCATGAGGGAGACATCAGCTGGCGGAGCTGAGGCTCAGGAACTGCATGGAGGTCTATGGGCTGGGGCTGTGGGGATGGAGGAGGCTCCAGGTCCTGGGAATGACCTAAAACTGCATCCTGCCAGGGAAAGGAGGCCTGGTGGGACTGCTGGTGGTGCAGCAGCACCATGAAATGCCAGGCCAGTTACCTCCTGGTGAAAGGCAGGTTGGGGATACCTAATAACCTCCAGCTCCCACACAGTCCTAGCTGGGTAATGTCCAGGCCTATGAGAGCTTAGAAAAGCCTGTGGCTCAGTTGCCAGTGGAGTTGTGAGGGTAAAAGCAGGCAAGCAACTTAGACATGACCTGAGGTACTCGACTGGTCCATGTTGGGGCCAAGACCCAAGGGGGGTCAAAAAGGCTAGGGGCCCACCATGAGAGATGCCCACAGAGCAAAGAGGTTTGGGGTCCTGAATGGCCTGGGATGGGGCCAAGGCCTAAGGGGGAGTCAAAGGTCCCAGAGAGGGGACCACAGCTAATGGGTGAAGGGTACGGGTGAGTTTGGCTGCATGAGATACCATCTGTGAGGCTTGGGTCACAGTGTAGGGATGGAATGGAGCTGCGGAGATCTCCCTAAACATTGGGGTGCAAAATTGGTAGCCTCTCACCTAAGTAACACCATATTCATGTATTATTAAGGCATGGCAGGAAAGATAGGTAGGTGGTTAGCCCAGAGACATGTGGGTGGACCAACAACAAACTGGACCCGGGAAGGCCCCCTGTTACACCATGGTCTCCTGTTTGAACTATGAATTATATTTCTATCAGTTTGCCAAGCATAATAAATCAGGACTGGGTTGTTAGATAGTATTGTTAGAATTCACACTACTATAGAGTTTGAGATTTGATTTAGGTGAAATGTTATGATACCATTCAGCCCTTTCTCTTACTGAAGAATCAGTTCACATTCACCATGTAGAACTTGTAAAAAAGTTTCATAGGATCTACTATCGATAATGAAACTAGTTTACACTAAGCAGCATTTCCAAATGAGGTAAGGTATACATTCCATCCAGGAAGAGCACACACCAACTGCTGAAACTTCCTTAGCCTGACGAAGGGTTTTTGAACCCGAAAGCTTGCTTAATAACTATTCTCCAACTATTTGGGTTCGTCTAATAAAATATATCAAATTCACCCAAGGAACCTTGTCTGCGTAAGGTATACAAGGCATTCTATGATAATCTGTTGCTTCCTTTCTGAAGTCATTTACTCAGTGATTAGCAGCTTTACAATTAACATGTTTACATGAATCAATAAGCTAATTAGTTTCATACTGTGTATAGACAATTGCTCCTGAGGATAATGATGCAAACTGCAATCAAAATTGGTTCTACGTGCACTAATACTAACCCAAGTTCATGTTTATGACAACTAAACATGTAAATATCTATATTCCTAAAACAGTGTGATTAGCATAATAATGTTTCCAATTTATTTGTGATATTTTACATAGTTTTTATGCCACCTGGTGGTCAAATAGCTAACAGATTGATAAAGGGTGAAATTCATCAATGGTAACAGCAGCAGACAGCATCCAGTGCAGCAGAAACACTGCTGTTCTGCTGTGTAAGGGATGGGTAGCCATGGAAAATGTACACAATAGCCCTGAACCCATTTTATTAGTGTGGGCTGGAATATGTTAAGTGCCACCTCTGGTCAACCAGTGAAAAGGCAGTTGAGGAGGTTGGCAGAAAAGTGGAATTGTGACTGCTGGTAAATTGTCACAAAGGTTATTGTTTCCTGTTGAAGCTTAGGAAAATTGCTCTTCAGCCTGCCTTCTGTGTGTCCCTTGTCTGTCCTCTTGTGTCATGTCAGAGGACAGAACCCCAGTCCTTCCAACTAATAAAGCTACATGATATGCACTTCATAAAGAGAGATTTCCCCAAACAGACGTCAAACTCAGTTCAAGTATCATGCCATTCTTACTCATTTAGTTTAGAAAATCCAGGCTAATTCAATCACACTTGTTTCCATACAGCCTCTTAAAGAGAGACTGAAAATAGGGCAATAGATTGGGTTCCAGGTTGCACCATACCTTTGAGTTAAAAACTGTGTAGCATTCTCTATTTATAAAGTGCCTCACACATTTGGGACACTATTAAAAAAAACAACAATCAAAATAAACTATACTTTTGAGCAGAAACAATCTTTTAGAGTTACTTCATTCTGTATATGCTGGACGGACATCCTTCCATAGTTGTGCAGTATTTGGTGAATGGTTCATAGACTTAGCTAATTTCTTCCTACCTTGTCATATAACTACATCATTCTACAAATGAGGAAACACAATAGAAGTAAGTGAATTGCCTAAGGTGATACAGGAACCATGGAAAAGCCAGGACTAAAACCTGTGTTTTTCCTCAAAGTCATATAGGAGTCCTGTCTTTCCAGAGACAGCCTTCCTAGCAGGTTTGTTCCCTAGTACATGTACACATTGTGCTTTCAGGTTATGAATAACAAACACATTCATGACAATGTCTTCTAGTCTCATGAAAATGACAAGCAAAATGCTGTAATATTTCCTTCTTCGATGGAAATTTCTGAATATAGAAATATTGTATATATTATAGTATAACTGAATATAGTATAACTGAGCCAAGAAAATTAACTCATTTTAAAAGTAAAACATATTTTTTCAGAAGATTCTTTCATTACCTGAGTCATTTAGTTCTGCAAAGAATTCAAGCCTCATAGGTTACAAACACCTCTGATGTTTTTACATTCGCATATCCTGCATAATGAACTGCTTTGCAGACTGCTGTAGTGGAACTTCCCATATTCTTGTCTAGTACAAAAACTGAGAATGGGCTGCTTTTTCATATATCTATAAAATGGAAAGGACATGTCTTTTTATATAGTAAGGAAAGCTAGCTAGTAGGTGACAGCTGCTGTGTTATGGAATAAAGAGACAGTCAGGGATATCCCCTATCCCCAGCCAAATTGTTCTGCTCTTTCTATGTATATCTAGTATCAAGGAATTAATAGGATACTCACTTCTTCTCCACATCTGGGATTAAAACAGGGCCACCTGAAGATGAACTGTCACTAAAAAGCCTTCATCTACCATTGCACATCCCAGTTAAAGAGAATGCTGAAACATATGGAGAGACTGAGTTGAGAATCTGAGGAACTGGTTAAACTAAGATGAAGAACATACTCCAAAGAGGTTCTATTATTTCCCTGCTACAAGACAAGTTGCAAATAGTATTGAGATGCTGAGAGCTGAATGAAACATTTCAACTATAGTCTTGCAAAGGCTACTAGAAACTTAAAGAAATACACAAAAGCAATGACAGTGGCTGCATGTGCTTATTCAGACTTATCTGATAAACAATCTCACATTAGGGTTTTTTTCTGACATACACATATGAGCTTTCCATGTTGGGTGTAGTCTGGGATAGATAACCTATTCTATACTTAATCCAGGCCCAATGTGCATTGCTGCAATTCTGAGAGGGAAACTGAAAAGAAAAAAAAAAGGATGTGATATATTTTCAGCATGAAACAGCAGAAAGCAGCTAAATAGCCAAAATGGTAAAAGAGTTTGAAGGGAAAGTTAGAGTTAAGTGTGGAGCAGGTGGGTGGGAGAGGAAAAGTTTGGGACAGACCTTATATATAAAAAGGGTTTGCAAGTGGGAGGGAATTGGATTGACTTTAGACCAATTATCTCAAACATGTAGCCATAGTTTGTCCCTGTCTTCCCATATCCACAGTTATCTTGTCCAAGATAACGAGATCGCAAGTCAAGTCTAATAATAAGTGCTACTAGCACAAGTGGTTATTAGTTTGCTATAACTTCACAAAGCGGCAATATTATATTCCCTTATTCTATATAGGCTCCATTTCCTCCCCACACATGAAATGAACTTGTCACTATCCCACTCTAAATTGTGTGGACTGACTGGAGAAATATAGGTTCTGACACACAGAGATTCCATTTGGGTGCTATTGTGCTGTTCTGCCAGGTATAGAACAATGACCATTTTTTAGCATGATATCCTAAAGTTTGGACTAAAAATTAAAGATAATTTTAAAACTACAATTAAAATGCACCATTGATTTTGTGTGGGAAGACAAGGAATTAGCTATAGAGATAGATCACTAGCAAAGAAATGTTATTTGTCTTTCTAAATGCTTCAAGAAAGATTAATTGTCTTCAACATCGGGAGCTTTGCTACAACCGATTCATCTGTCACTGAAACTTTAAATCTATAAAGCATGAAGGTGGATATGTTGAGACATTTGGTATATCCAATACTGCAAAACAGTCTAACTAAAGTAAGACATTCCTGCAACTCTCAGGCAATTAAAACCAATCACTTACCTTCAATCTTTTGCTCTTTACTACGATCTCCATACAACTTCTGTGATTCAACACTTTCAGACTCTTAGGATCTGGAAACTTCAAACTGAAACTTGTTCAAGACTTTGGAACCAAACTATCCCTTGTTATCCCAAATCTCATTTAGCACTTGAGATGAATACTATAATGCTATAGAATAATCCTGTAAATAAGCAACTAATGCCACTTCTTCTGTCAGGAATCAGAAATGTGGTGGAGGTGATCTCCTTTATCAGACCAAAGAGATATTTGCAAAAAAAAATTTTTTTTAATCTTTACTTGCAAGCTTTCAGGTGCGCACACCCTTCCTCAGGCATAAGAGAATGCAAAGATGGTAAAATTTCTCCTAGGTAGAAATGAAAAATCATATTTCACAGGACAGCTGAAGGTGTTGTAAGATCTCCTGGTTGGAATAAGAGATTTTGTTCATGTTGTTCAAATTAGGCTCAGGTAAAAGTTAGAACAGTCCATTTACCTCAAGGCTGTCTGGTGTCAAGCAGGATGTTGAATTATGTTTCCTTTGGTTATGAGATTTCATTTTTTCACAGGAGGATGGTGTGATGGATGCTGTCTTGGGCAGGAAATTCTCTTGTGTTAAGGCACTTTGAGCTCTGTGAACATGCAGATTGATCTGGAACAATAGGCAGGAGCCAGAAACTTCTCCTGTCAGTTTCTTCTTCAAGCAAGACACCATAAAAGACAGAAATGTAAAAGGATGGACACAATTGCCCATCAGTGAATATAATTTTAACCATCAACTAAATCAGAACCATTCATGCTGTAATTCTGGATGATCCCAACCTAGCGCATCACTGAGACAAGATCAATGTTACGTGTAGCCCTACTTTAGTTCGACTAGTCTCTACAGTTTATAAGACGTAACAAGGCAAGAAAAATTCCTAAATAAGCAAAAAAGGAAGAAAAAAGGAGATGGGGAGACCAATCTTTTCTCTTCAAACCGCAGATAAAGAAAATGTCCCACCCAGAAACAAACAAACAAAAAAGGCTGAATGCGCTGAATAATCTGTGAGGTGAAGGAGAAAAGGAACGTAAAATTATTGGCTAGTGTAACAGGGAGCCTGGGGCTCTTGTTACTGTAACAAGAAGAAATACAGTCAATAGGGCCTAGGCAGCTGAATACAGACCAGCTATAACAGGAAAGGCAGCAAAAGCACACTTCTGCCTAGGCAGGGAGCTGCTCCTTAGAGTAATGGGGTACACCTGCATCCAGGCCAGGAGAACTCTGCCAAGGGTGAGTTGGCTGCTAGGAAATAGGCAGCTTAGGACAACATGTTATGACTGCTTTTGGCAGAGCTACCTGTTCTGTAATAAACCAGTAGGGCAAAGCCTAACTTGCGCAGTATGGAGGCTGATAGAGCAGCAGTCATAAGCTGCCATAGAAACCGGCCATGAAGCTCTAAGGAAGTGCCACCTGACCGGAAGGGACAGGGCTTAGGTAGCATATAAGCCTAGGGTCTGAACCAAGTCAGACAGTCTGACCCTGAAAGCCACAGGGAGAAAGCTCTGTTAAGAAAGAGTGCAGGAGGACTGATGGCTTACTTCTGAGCTGCCCTAAGGGCTACCAAAAGGACACTGATGGCTTACTGAGAGTTACAACCCAGGGAAAGGTAAGACTCATTGCCCTGGCAGTAAGACGCTATTGAAGTCTGGACTCAGTGCACTGTGTTTCAGCCAGCAGGCTTATTCTTTCATTGTAATTGAGACCGGAGGTTTGGGCTGGGACTATCAGGGCTTGTTGAAGTGCCCGGTGGTGCCTGAAGGCACATGATCATTTGAGCCCTGGCAAGGGCCAGGGGGTTCAGACAAGGCCAAAATAGGCTCATTGTCCAAAGCAGGGTAGAGCTAGGGCCAGGGGACCCAGGCAGAGCCAAAGCAAGTCATTTTCCAAGGCAGGGCAGAAATAGGGCGAGAGGGCACAGACAAGACAGGGCCCAGTAAGTGCAGGCAGAGTCAAAGTAGGTTCAGTACCCAGACCAGGGCAGAGACAGAGGAACCAGATCACATAGGAGCAGGGGGCCAAGACAGAGCTGAAACAGGCTCATCACCCAAATCAGGGCTACAATGGGGCCAGGGGACCCAGAGGGAGCCAAGCAGGCTCATTGCCCAAAGCAGGGTGGAGGCAGGGCCAGGAGGCCCAGGACAAAAGTAATCAAGACAAGAGCTGGAGCCCAGAAGCCAGGTCCAGCACAGTGGGCCCAGCCTAGAAGGCCCAGATAGAGAAAAGGGGTGGAGGCCAAGAAGACCAAGGCCTGACTATACAGTAACAATTCTGAGGCATGAGAACAGCTATAGGGAGGGTTGGAGGCTGCAAAAAGCCTGTAAGGCAACAGGTGCCCTGGGGGGCACAGACATGTCAGGAAGGCCCACTTAGCCCATGAGGGTCATAACTGAGACCAGTGGGGTCCAGAGGGACCTGTTGGCCAGAAGAGCTGGGGCTCACTCTAGGACCCTGAGGCAGCCTACCTTTCAATCAAACAAATACATCAAGGTATGACAGGTGAGAGAGAAAGAGAGGGCACCTACAGCAGGAGCAGGGCAAGGGTTGTGTGGCCACCAAGGGGCATAATGGCTGCCCCCGGAACCCAAACCTTGCTACAGCTACCTACACTCCCACTAAACACCCTACCCAACATCCTAAAGGAAGAAATGCAAGTATTGCAGATTGTGATGTTAGAATTCCTTCAACTTTAACATAGACAAAACTAAGGATACAATAGCATCTAATATCTCCTCTAACACAGAAAGCAAAAACACAAGAAAGCTCTATCTGATCTTTGGCCCAGAAATGTATATTTTGGCCCTTATAAATGCTCCATTCACCTAGGCCAACCATATTTTCATCCATCTGAAAATCTAGGTCCATACCCACAAAAGAAACAAACTGACACTAAAAAACTTACACATACAAACATATACCCCTGTAAGTTTTTGGCATACCCTAGACAGGTAATTTATTCCATAAAGGTTAAATTACCCAGCTGCAGGACCAAGAAGCTGATGAACTAGCAAAGCTGTATAATCAGAGAATCACAGAATCATAGACAATTAGCATTGGAAGGAACCTCAGGAGGTCATCTTGTCCACCCCCCTGTTCAAAATAGGACCACCCCCAACTAGATCATCCCAACCAAGGTTGTATCTAGCCAGGCCTTAAAAACCTCCAAGGATGGAAATTCAAAAACCTCTCTGGGCAGCCTTTTCCAGTGTTTTACTATTCTCCTAGTGTGAAAAGTTTTCCTCATCTAACCTAAACTTTCCTTGATGCAACTTGAGACAATTGCTCCTTGTTCTTTCATCTGCCACTACTGAGAACAGTCTAGCTCCATCCTCCTTGTAACCACTCCTCAGGTAGTTGAAGGCTGCTATTAAATTCTGCCTCAGTCTTCTCCAGATTAAATAAGCCTAGTTCCCTTAGCTTCTCTTCATAAGTCATGTGCCCCAGCCATCTAATCATTTTCACTGCCCTCCACTGGACTCTGTCCAATTTATCCCCATCCTTTCTGTAGTAGGGGGCCCAAAACTGAACACAGTTCTCCAGATGTGGCCTCACTAGTGCTGAATAGAGGGGAATAATCACTTTCTTTGATCTGCTGTCAGTGCTTTTACTAATGTAGCTCAGTATGCCTTTAGCCTTCTTTGCAACAAGGGCACACTATTGGATCAGATTTGTCCACTGTAACCCCCAGGTCCTTTCTGCAGAGCTGCTGCTTAGCCAGTTAGACCCCAGCCTGTACTGGTGCATGGGATTTTTTTGTCCTAAGTGCAGAACTTTACACTTTTCCTTATTAAACTTCAAAAGATTTATTTTTGTCCAATCCTCCAACTTGTCTAGGTCTCTCTGAATCCTAGTCCCCATAGCTTGGTGCCATCCACAAACTTACTGACAGCACACTCCATTCTATCTTGTAGATTGTTGATGAATGATAATCAACCAATGACCACTGGTGTTGGCACCACACAAACTACTTTCTCTGTATTGCTAAAGAATACTGTTGTCTATGGAAGATGGAGTATATAGACTATTTGACTAGACTGTCAACAACTGGGAAAAAAACTCATAATCTATCCACTCGAAAACTTTTGATGGGATGGTACAGATAGCAAAAGAAAGAAACAGAACCTTATTATTCTCCTGTGTAGTGGATGCAAAATCACAACAAAAGCAGCTAATGAGTCTGAAATTCAGAATTCACATTTCAGACTCAAGCACCCATTACTCTAAGGCCCTTCACACTCCTCTCCTGAAAAGATCAATGAAAAATTTCTGGGGCAGAAAACTCTAAATTGAACCAGACAAAATTAAACACCTTCCTTAATGAGAAACATGAGGCAGTGCTTGTGCCAAATAGGCATAAAATTGTAGGAATGGAAGGAATCTCAGGTGTCATCCAGTCCAACCATCTGCACAAAGCCAAGATGAATAATTCTTATATCAGGCAAAACACAATCCAGTCTCTTCTTGGAAACCTCCAATGAAGGGGATGCTACGACTTCCCTTTACAGCTTGTTACACTGTGAATAGAAGTTCTGACAAGAAAGAAGTCTGTCTGGTTTTTTTTATTCTGTTATTTAATCTAAATCTTCTTTTCCACCACTTAAACCTGTTTTTCTTTGTGGTGCCCTGCAAGGGAGAGCAGTAGAATAAAAAGCACAAATAAAGAACAGGAGATAACTGGCTGGGTGGCAGCACTACAGCACTGCTCAGAAGGATCTTGGGGTTTGATGAATTACAAATTCAACAAAAGTCAACAATGTGATGCAATTGCAAAAAGAAGCAAATGTCGTTTTAGGCTGCAATAACAGGAGTATTAAATGTAAGACACTGGAGGTGATAGTAGGACTCTA
This sequence comes from Alligator mississippiensis, assembly GCF_030867095.1. Taxonomy (NCBI): domain Eukaryota; kingdom Metazoa; phylum Chordata; order Crocodylia; family Alligatoridae; genus Alligator; species Alligator mississippiensis. The sequence continues at coordinate 39,739,100 of NC_081824.1, forward strand.
CTTGGAGCTGATTAGACTCAACCACAGTATTTTGTGCAGTTCTGGGCTCCACAGCTTGAAACGGATGTAGAGAAGTTTGAGAGGGTTCAAAGGGGAGTAATGATAAAGGGTAATGATAAATGATAGAAGACAAGCCATCTGAGGATAGGTTGAGAGAACTAAGTGGAATTTCCTTTGAGAAAGATGAGTAAGGTGGATGTGATAGTAGTCTTCAAACATCTGTAGGTCTGTCATAAAGAGAATGCCTTCATTGTTCTAAGCTTATCCTCCAAAGTGTTTGTAACCCTTCGTAGCTTTGTGTCATCTTCAGACTTGATCAGGAAATTCTTTGTCATTAATAAAACTGTGAAAGAGGACCTAGAATACATCCCCGCAAAACCCCACTTAAACATCCTGCCATTCTGACTCTGATCTGTTTACCTATTCTTTGCTTACCACTATTCAGCCAAGTGTGTGTCTAACAGTAATTCAATGTAGTCCATATTTCTTCAGTTTACTTATGAGACTATAATGTGAGACCTTAACAAAAGCCTCATTAATGCTCAAGTATGTTATGACTACTGCATTCTCCTCATGCATCAAACTAGTTATCCTGTCAAAAAAGGAAATTAAGTTGGCTTAGAATGATTTCTTACTTAAATGCATGATGGGTGCCAGGCATCACCCTTTTTCCTCCAATAACACAAACTGACTGTTTTATAATTTTTGCCTGTAACTCCGCAGGTCTTGAAGTCAGACCGATGGGTCTGTAATTCCCCAGATCCTCGCTTTTCCCCGTTTTAAAGAGGGGTACTGTGTTAGCCCATTTTCAGTTTTCTGAGACCTCACCTGTCATCTATGGCTGCAAATGCTGCTGCCAGTGGCTCAAAATATCTCCAGCCAATTCCTTCAGTCCCTAGGAATTAATTATGTCAGGAACTGCCAACTTCAATATATACTATTTTGTCAGGAGATCTCTGATGTACTTTATTTATCGTGATCTGCAGCCCTTCCTTCATTGTACGTATTAATTTTGTTAACTATTTCGTTTTATATACTGTATTTACTTGATAAAAAGACAAGTTTTTTTTTACCCCATTTAACATGGGGGGAGAAAGCCCCTCACCTTACAATCAAGTGTGAGACAGTGAGGGGCAGAAAGCTCCTGCACTCCCAGCTCCAATGTGGAATTGAGGCCAGAGCTACAGCTGGTGCCTGCCTCCCACTACCACTGCATGCCCTGCCATTTCTCCCTCAACCAGACTGCCTGCCAGACTGCAGCCTCCAGTCTCACCCAGTCACTTCTCCCCCACTCTCCCCCCTCCTCTGCTGCACACCTCCTTATTTTTACTCCACACCAGTAGGCTCTATCCTCACAGCAGCCTGGAGCAGCAGTGTAGCAGCAGTGCCAACTCTGCTATGGGGCAGGCTGGAACCATGCTCTGTGCCCCAGGCTGCAGCAGGAACAGAGCCTGCCACCATGAAGGAAAGGTAAGGTGAGCAGAGGTGCAGGCTGGGGTGAGAGACATTGAAGGGGGAGAGACAGGAGGAAGGGGGCAGGCGGCAGGCAGGAACTAGCTGTGTGAAGCTTCGGGTGGTAATTTGATTCAGAGGAGATTTGGCCCAATTTGGTAACTGAATCTCTGAATCCAAATCAAATCAGAGGACCAATTTAAAGGTCTGAATCAATTCAAAGCTCACCAAATCTTTGGAAAAGATTTGGAGAGCTTTCATGATTCAGGCAATCCCCAGTGGCTGCAGCAGGGAGCTGCAGCTGACTCAGAGGTGGCAAGTACTTGGGTCAGGGAAGGGGTGGATGGGGAGGGGGGAGGGGACCATGGGTGGACCCCTGCCAGCCCCCCCCAACCCCCCTACTCCCCCAGCCCCCTGCCTGCTCCCCCAGCTTCCCCCATGTCTTCCCTCCCACCCAAACTCGGTACTTTAAAAAAAAGCCCCGGTGCTTACCAGGTGCTGCCAGGCAGGGAGGAGATCCCCGCTGCCCCACACTTCCCCACACAGCATGGGGGGCTCTGCCATGAGCCCCCCAATCCCCCACTGCTTCCCCAGCCCCCCCACAGGTGCCCAGCCTGGGCCAGCTCTGGCCCTTTAAGAAAAAAAAAAGTGGAGAAAGCCCCCAGAACTCATCACTCTTGCAGTAGCCTTGGGGATTCAGGGGGTTCATGCAGAGCCCCCACATGGGGGGGGGGCAGTGGGGATCACTCCCCACCAGCTGGAGTGATGAGTCCAGGGATTTTTTCAGGGTTTTTTTTTCTTAAAGGCTGGGGCTGGCCCAGGTGGGGCATGTGTAGGGGGGCTGGGTGAGTGAGGTGGGGTCAGGGGGCTCATGCAGAGCCTCCCACACAGCATGAGGCAGTGGGGGAAGAGGGAATTGCCCCCTTGCCCAGCAGCACCCAGTGAGTTGGGGCTTTTTTTTCCCAAGTGTCGGGAGCTGGGGCAAGTGGGGCAGCAATTGCCAGACTGGGGAGCAGGCAGGGGAGGGGCCTGGCCTGGCTTATTTGGATATTTGGTAGCAGCCAAATCTCTAAATCAGATTTGGCTGAATTGAATCGGGACAGTGATTCGAATCACCAAATTGAATCACTGTCCCCCGAATCGGCCAAATCTGAATCCAAAGCAAATACTAGCCACTTCACACAGGCCTAGCAGGAACCTGAGGCTGCATGGGGAAGAAGTGGAATGGAAGGGGAAGAGGGAAGGATGGGGAGAATGGGAATCAGGGCAGGCACAATGTGGGGTATGTTGGGGGGACAGGTGGCAGGGGGGAAGCAGCCTGCTTCTCTCACTGCCTGTCCCACAGCCTGTCCTCCACCACTCCCCAGTGCCTGCTTCATTACTGCATCCTTACTATCTACCCTACCACATGCCCCCTACTGCCTCCCCCACTGTTTGTCCCCCCCGCAACTGCCCCATTACTACCTCTCATCACCTCTTCACCCCACCATCTGCAGTAGCTAGGGGACATAAATTTAAGATGATCTTACAAAAATTAGATTCCATACACAGAAAATTATAATACATTTTTAAATGTTCTATGTATAGAATCTAATCATTGGGGGGTTGCCATAAATTCAGTCATCTTGTATTCAGGTAATTATGGTAGTTGACTGCAAATCTATGTTGAACCACAACATGAAATATCTACAATATATGGTGTAAAACTTTAATTAAAACAATTTTTTTTTCTTTTTTCCAACATGACACAATGACCAGTTAAAGCAGGGGTGGGCAAAATGTGGCCCGTGGGCCAGATGTGGCCTGCCAGGCCATTCTATCTGGCCTGTGCGGCCCCTAAAAAATGTAGAAAATTAATATTTATCTGCCCCAGCTGGCTTTCATGCGGCCCTTGATGGCTTGCCAAAACTCAGTAAGTGGCCCTCCTCCTGAAATAATTGCCCATCCCTGAGTTAAAGGCACTTTTAAATAATTTTCTCAAAAGACTTCAATAGGAAAGTCCAAGAGCTCTATCCCATCTCTTCTTTAGCATCACAATATTAAAGAAGATGCTAAGGTAATGAAATGACAAGGATTTCACCTCTTGGAGGCTTATCGTCCAAATAAAACCATCCAGCAAGTTTTTTCACTTGTAGACTGGTAATTGTTTGTGGGTTGATGAGAACTGAACAGTGCATTTGAAACAACTTCATCCACCACCTTTTATATATGCTGGCCTTCAAAATTATCACATTCAGATTAATGTTTCTCTTAGAGGAAAAAATATCATATGTCATTTTTACTGGTTAAAAGTTATTGTTAGGGTGACAATATTTGGATCTTGAGGAGCACTGGATTTGCAGCTGAATAAAGGCATGACCTGTGGCCTAGCAGAGCTGCTGACCACAAGGGAGAATGATATCTAAGCCAGCCATTGGCTTATGCTAAGTAACCATCTTAACTGTGTCAACCATTTTCTGAGGAAAAAGCAGCAAGTGAATCTGTGTGAGTCTGTGTGCTGTGAATGAGGTTATGTTTTAGGAATGTGGAAGATGGTAGAACATGAGACAGAAAAACAGACTAGAATGTGTAAAACAACACGTAATTGGTAACAGAATCTGAGATGAACATATGCGAAAAGGTGAATGGTAATTAGTGAAGAAGCCTCCATAAGCTTCCAGGTTTTGGTCAAAGTCTGCCCATTACTGAAGAAGTAAGTTTATGGCCTTGGACATGCGCTCATAGCAAAAAGACATGTAAATGAGTAAAATGCATAGGCAATTCCATGCTAATGAAGCAAACAGTAAACAAAGGCAGACTTGAAATGGGAGGAGATATGGGTGGAACAAAGGAGGAGTGAGGGTGGAATAAATGTTAATAAACATGAACCAAAGAGTATAAATATGGGAAAAAACTATTGTTCATTGCTGCTTCCCGTGTTCATAGACTGGGTGTCTGCGAGCTCACCCAAAGCTGTCTCCTTTCTGAATAATGTTGTTGTGAACAATGTGTGCTGGTGTTTGCTCCCTGCTTCCTCTGGCTAATGAGTACCAGGATCCATAAGCAATTGGATCGTCATCTCCCTAGTCATTGGGCGCTGCATGGAGTTGGAGGTCTAACAGTTATCATCAATAATATGTATTAGAAATGTTTTAAAAAGTCAGATGATCCATCTACACTGCAGCAGCAATATGTTACAGCTGGGGTGCCCCCAAGCACTCCCTGTCCATCTGTTCCTCAAACCTGCCTCCCTGCTCATGCCTCAAAACTGGAAATGTGACAGTGAGGGGAATCTGACGCTGCTCTTAAGACCTTAGCCACAACCACAAGAGACAACCACAGCACGTCCAGGTATGGAACGTGTGAGCAGGAGTGGTAGTGGAGCACATTCTGGAGCATCCTGGATAGGACACACTGCCAGGGCTTTCTGCTCCTGTTCCAAAGCAAGTAAAAATACCTGTGTATAATTAATAGGTCATTCACCAGTGACCTGACAATTAGTAAAAAAAAGTAAAACATGAGTTGCTACTACGTTGCCATTGCAGCTACATTTTCCAAACTTCTTTGCATTATGTTTTTGATCAAGAGCCACATTAGCCAAACTGTTGTTGACATGCTGTAGTTGGAGCTTGGACTAGATGAGTCATGCTTATGATTCATCATGCTCATTATTTGTACATTATACAATAGTATGTACTGGAGGAATTAAAGAAAGCAGGTGGGATTCTCATCATGCTCTGGTAAAACCTATAGACTGTATTGACTCCAAAACTTGCCCCCTTCCACAAGTTTGATTTTACTGGTTACAGAAGAAAAAGCAATAAAACTATAAAATCTTTTCTCTCCATTTTGTCTGTCCTCCCTGACCAGAGATAATTCTCGCCTTTCTTATATACAGCATGAAACTAATAAGCTACCTGTTGCATTAAAAATTATGTGGCTTTTTCCTGAAAGGGTTATGCAGCCTTGTTATGTATTTGCACCCAGGGTAATGCAGAAAGAAATGCTGTCAGCACGGTACAGGCTATCAAACCTATCAGAAACCTGCTGCATGGTGAAGGGCAATAAAGTCTTCCTTTTGCTTGCTCTTCTGGCTCTATGAATCTTGCAGCCTGCTTGCAGAGTGGCTAAGCTTCCATACGAGGGGTGAAGAATTTCTACTGTTTTGTCTTAGTACAGTTGTTTCTTACCCTCCTGAGAAATGGGAGATGTGGGTTTGACGCACCTGAAGAGAACGGCCTAAAATCCAGTTCTCCCTCTTCCTGAGTGAGTCATCTAATCTTTATCATATAAAAGGTGACCACCATCACCACTTATTCTCCACTTTTCCTCACAGTCTCAGTTGGCAGGGAACTTCAGGGAAATTCAACAATTGTTAACACTATGGCTTACATAGATGACTGAGGATATGCGATAGAAAAACACAGCCAAGGGCTTCAATAAGCTTTGGTAAGAGACAGGGCTTCTGGGCTAAAGCGAAACACACACAAATCTTAATTCCAAATAATGAAAACACCACACCTGAAAAAGAAGTTAATGCAGAAATGTGTATAAGTAAATTAGAGAGAGAGTTTTATTTACATTGCCTGGGGGGGAAGTCTATTAGTGTTGAAGTTATTGGTATGTTATAGTCCTAGATTTTTCTTTGTTCTCTTCGACAGCATTATAAATGATTGCTATAGTAAATCTATATTTGCTAGATACAGTACACCTGATATAGTAATATTTGACTATGGGCAATAGTTTAGTGGGCAGGATTCTACATTGCTTGGAAGGAATAGGTTTAGACATGTAATATGCTATCTCCATTGCCTCTGGTTAACTAGGTTAGTGGAAAATAGTGGAAAAACAGTAAATCACCTGCTAAAAAAACAGTGGACTCAAATTCAGATCCACTAAGTTACAGCAGAGCAACAATGAAGCATCTGTCACCTGCTTACATTTTATTCAAGAGAAAGCTGAGAAAAGGTGTAAGAGAAATTGCTGTCAGGGTCAATGGGATCTTGTAGATATATTAAGAGATGGTTAAGGCAAAACAAAAAGCTCAGCATGATTTAGGATCCTGGGAGCAGTCATCACTTCATGAAAATGATGCCATGCATATGTATAATGGGAATCTGGTCACCATCAGCAGCTGCATCACAAAAGATAGCCCACGGTCACATGACTTACTCCATGAGTCACCGGGAAGGAATAGGTGACACCTCCAGATTGCAGAAAGTTGGGAGATAAAGGGTATTGTGTCAGCTGTCCTACCCAGTAAGATCTCAGTCAGATAACAGCCAGAACAGACTGTATAAATTAAACCTTGAGATGTAACACAATCAGAACTAATGACTTTTAAGCAATGTTCCGATATCAGCAATGCTGGTATCTTAGGGGAGACCCACAGATACACAAAACAGCACAGGCCACTTCAGAACTAACAGAACACCAACCGTTTAATCAACAGATGGATTATTCGTGTATTGAAAAATCTGTATTTATCCATTTTGATTATTAAGGGCTATTATTTTTATATTGGGATGGCAAAAGAAGATGTGGGATCTCTTTAAGAGGCTCTGACATGAGCCAAGTGGAATCAATTATTATTTTATGCTGAGGCTCCAGTTATGGAGTTAGAACTGAAGGCATGTCTATATAGCAAAGTTACTGTGCCCAGAGCAATGCCCTCAGGCACAGTTTGCTGCTCTGTGAGGGCTGCCTTGGCAACCAGAAGCAGGTGGGTGGGCTAACTAGTATTGGGGTAAGCCAGGGTTTGTCCCCAGGGATACTTGGAAAGGTGGTAGGGGGTACGCACAGGTGGGTGGGGCTGGAACGCCGCCACTCACCACCCCATGCCGCCACCTCCCAGGAGAAGGGCTGGGGGAGCAAGAGCAGGGTCTCCCCCCTGCAGGCCACACAGGTGCCATCTGGACAGACAGACAGATGCGGGTGGATGGGGGAGGAACAAACTTGCATGCAGTGGCCACCATTGCCATCCACCACCCCACCAGCACCGTGTGCAGCAGTGGTGATTCTGCCCCATGGAGCCTGGCCAGCAGCCACAGTGCAGCTCCAGGTGGCCAAGCTCCACTTCTGAGTGGCATGCACTGCCCGTGCATGTGCTACTCTGTTTTTTTTTCCCCCCGTGGGTTTTTTTTGACCCCATAGACAAAAATACATGGAGCAGCAAACACATGGGCAGTACTCCCTTGCTGCACTGAGAACATCTGAAAGTGCGGTATGTGGCACTGCAGATGTGTTTATGGTGCCACATACCACATGGATGTGCTCATCATCATCCTAGGGAGTAGGCTCTTCTCAGCCAGACTGGCTGACCTGCTCCACCGGGCTTTAAACTAAGCCCGTTGGAGGATGGGGGGACTACCGCCACTGCTGGCCCGCTGAGCAATCCTTGCAAAGCCAGTGGATCACGGCACTCAAGGGAGCCCACCCCGGCTCCAGCCCTGGTAAAATCTGTGGGCAAGGAAGGAGCCCCCCAGGGGGCACTTGCCTGCCTGTACACTAATGCCAGGAGCTTGGGGAATAAGCAGGAGGAGCTCATCCTCCTGCTCAGTGCAAACAATTAAGATGTCATAGGGATAATGGAGACCTGGTGGGACTCCACCCATGACTGGACCACGGGTATAGATGGCTATACCCTGTACAGGAGGGATTGTGTAGAGAAAAGGGGCAGGGGTGTAGCTCTCTATGTTAAGGAAAGCTACACGTCCCTGCAAGCCAATATTGGCGACCAGGGTGGATGGCTGGAGACCCTCTGGGTTAAAATCCGTGGGGAACATGGCACAGGGGACACAATGGTGGGAGTCTACTACAGACCTCCCACCCAAAGTCCTGAGCTTGACCAGGAGTTTGACCAGGAACTGGCTAAGGCAGCTTGCTCCAGGACCATGGTTGTCATGGGTGACTTCAATTACCCAGACATCTCATGGGAGGATCGCTCAGCAAAATCTGAGCAGTCGCAGAGCTTCCTCTCATGCGTGGATGACCTCTACCTGACTCAAGAAGTCTATGGGCCAATGAGAGGCAAAGCGCTGCTCGACCTGGTACTGGCTACTGGGGATGACCTAGTCAGCGACCTAGTGATTGATGGGAAGCTGGGTGACAGCGACCACGAGCTGATCACCTTCACCATCCGCCGAAAACCTGGCAAGTCAGTCAGCAACACGGAAGTCCTTGACTTCAGGAAAGCCAACTTTGACAAGCTCAGGAGGCTTGTCAGTGAGGCCCTAAGGGACTGTGACCACAGGGAGAGGGGAGTTCAAGAAGAGCGGTTGCTCCTCAAGGGAGCGATCCTCAATGCACAAACTAAGTCTATTCCATCTCGGAGGAAAGGCAGCAAGAGGGCACAGCAGCCCCCCTGGCTCTCCAGGGACCTAGCAGACCTCCTGAGGCTAAAAAGAAAGGCCTACGAAGGATGGAGGATGGGAGTCACCTCCAAGGAGGATTATTCTGCACTGGTCCAGTCCTGTAGGGAGCAGACCAGGAAAGCCAAGGCTGCAACTGAACTCCAGCTAGCTTTCAGCATCAAGGACAACAAAAAGTCCTTTTTCAGATATGTGGGGAGCCAGAGGAAAAGCAGGGGCGACATTGGACCCCTGCTGAACCAGATGGGGCAACTGACAACTGACGCCCAGGAAAAAGCCAACCTATTAAATAGGTACTTTGCATCAGTCTTTCACCAGCCCCATGGGACACCCATGCCCACTACAGGGTCGGGAAGTCTGGGTGAGGGTGATCCCCTGCCCTCCATTAATGCTGACTTCATGAAGGAACATCTTGAGAAGCTGGATACCTTCAAGTCAGCCGGCCCTGACAATCTTCACTGCAGGGTACTTAAGGAGCTGGCGAGCATCATAGCCCAGCCTCTAGCGCGGATCTTTGAAAACTCTTGGTGCTCTGGTGTAGTGCCCGAAGACTGGAAGAAGGCCAATGTGGTGCCTATCTTCAAGAAAGGGAGGAAAGTGGATCCGGCTAACTATAGGCCCATCAGCCTGACTTCTATCCCAGGGAAGATCTTAGAAAAGTTTATTAAGGAGGCCATCCTTAATGGACTGGCCGACGCCAACATCTTAAGGGATAGCCAGCACGGGTTTGTTGCGGGTAGGTCTTGCTTGACCAATCTCATTTCCTTCTACGACCAGGTGACCTATCACCTGGACAAGGGAGATGAGATTGATGTCATATATCTTGACTTCAAAAAAGCCTTCGATCTGGTGTCCCATGATCATCTCTTGAAGAAACTGGCCAAATGTCGCCTTGGGTCCTCCACGATCCACTGGCTGGAAAATTGGCTCCGGGGTCGGACCCAGAGGGTAGTAATTGATGGAAGTCACTCATCGTGGTGTCCTGTGACCAGTGGGGTCCCCCAGGGCTCTGTCCTTGGACCCATACTGTTCAACATCTTCATTAATGATGTGGACACTGGAGTCAGAAGCGGACTGGCCAAGTTTGCAGATGACACCAAACTTTGGGGCAAAGCATCCACACCAGAAGACAGGCGGATGATCCAGGCTGACCTGGACAGGCTCAGCAAGTGGGCGGATGAGAATCTGATGGTGTTCAACTCTGATAAATGCAAGGTTCTCCACCTTGGGAAAAAAACCCCGCAGCATCCTTATAGGCTCGGCAGTGCTATGTTGGCTAGCACTATGGAAGAAAGAGACTTGGGGGTCATCATTGACCACAAGATGAACACGAGCCTGCAATGTGATGCTGCAGCTAGTAAAGCGACCAAAACACTGGCTTGCATCCATAGATGCTTCTCAAGCAAATCCCGGGACGTCATTCTCCCCCTGTACTCGGCCTTAGTGAGGCCGCAGCTGGAGTACTGCGTCCAGTTTTGGGCTCCACAATTCAAAAAGGATGTGGAGAAGCTTGAGAGAGTCCAGAGAAGAGCCACGCGCATGATCAGAGGTCAGGGAAGCAGACCCTACAAGATTGTTTCAGGCTGGACATATGGAAGAAATTCTTTACTGTCCGAGCCCCCAAGGTCTGGAACAGCCTGCCACCGGAGGTTGTTCAAGCGCCTTCATTGAACACCTTCAAGATGAAACTGGATGCTCATCTTGCTGGGATCCTATGACCCCAGCTGACTTCCTGCCCTTTGGGCAGGGGGCTGGACTCGATGATCTTCCGACGTCCCTTCCAGCCCTAATGTCTATGAAATCTATGAAATCTATGAAATCTGGATGCAGCCTAAGTGTCTATTTACACCTGAAGTGGTGATGTCCCTTTATAGGCTTAACTTTTTGTAAGAAGTCAGACAGATAAAAGGTTTAGAAGAACTTTCCCTCAACTTTTTAAACTGCCTTTGTCTCAGAATTTTCTGGTAAATATGAGTAGTGCTAAAATCAACTAATTCTCTTGATCTTTGGAAACAAACTCAAACAGTTAAGACTGCAAGAAAATACCATGTGATTTCAAGCAGATGATCTATTCCAGACAGCCAGACTCAGAAGAAAGATGGAGCATGGAGTAAAATCTGACAGTTTGCAGATATCCAAAGAGATAAAATGTACTACACAAATCCCTTTTACATGGTCAGAAATATAATTTAAATTAACCACTGTAACTTCATTGATTATTACCAGTAGTATAAATTAAGCCTGATTCCAGCCTACTGTTGTGGTTCACATAAAACAAATTAACATCTCTCATCACAGGCAGAGGGAGAAAAAATTATTTGGGTGGGCTGTGTGTGTACATGCATGTGCACACGCACACCATGCCCCCTCCAGCAGGTAAGTCTGTGGAGGAAGAGGCAGGGGGAGAGGGAAGGGCAGGACAGATCAAGGCCTCCATGGTGAGGGAGGGAGTGGGGCAGGGGCTGGGGTGAATGGGGTCCAAGAAGCAGTGGAAGTGGGGCACAGAGCTCAGTGCACATCAGCACCCACCTCCACCCTGTGCACAGATCACGGGGAGCACATGCACACTTGACCTTCCCCGGGGTGCGCACAAAGGCTGGAGCCCCCTCTATACCCTTGGACAAGCTGCATAGGCTATGAGCATCTCATGACCCAGCCCAACTGGGACCCCATTCACCCCAGCCCCTGCCTCTGCCCCACTCCCTCCCCCAATGTGGGTGCCTCAATCTGTCCCCCCCACACACAACACTGCCCCCTTCACAGAATAGACTGATACTTGCCTGCCAGTACTGGGCAGTGATCCACATATGGGGCTGCAATCCTGGCTGTGTGCATGTCCCCTGCTGCAGCCGCCCGGATCCCATGGCCCGGTTGCCCTGTGGCCCTACCAGCTTCCCTGTGATGGGAGGGCTAAGCCCCATTAGCCCCAGCCTTCCACCACCTATGTTTCTCATCTTAATACCTTATGTTTTTTTATTAATATAGATCCATGACACTATGTTTAAAACTCATTTGGAGAGCATGAGATATTAGTGCAATACAGAGCATAAAATGGTAGAGCAAGGAGGAAAATGGAGGGAAAATATGAGAAGACGTGGTGGAATGGGTTCATTCTCTTTGTCAACCTGCAAAAAATTGTGCCAGTCAACCAAAAAGATGCAATCATTCAGAGAAGCACACATGGAGTTATTTTATAAACATGTGCAGTGGAGTCTACAAAACGAAAATTCAACATCATCTCATTGTAGCATGTAGTAATCAGGAAACGCACAGTGCAGACTTCCTGCAGGGAAGGAGGTGGGTCATACAATTTTTCACAAGTTGAGTGGCTGCCAAAGCATGGCTATTTTTAAAACCTTATCTTCCTAATTGTAGACATGCAGCTGTGGAGCCTAATTTTGTATTACAGGGTCCTTAAAGATAGCAACCAGAGCAGAATTTGCAATGGCTATTTTTAAAAGTAACTTTTCCATGGTCTAAAAGTGAAGGTAAAAAATGATTACTTGAAACTTGTGAGATGCTTTGAACAGCATGCTTTGTGAATGTCAATCTGTATGTGGCAGAGTTAGTTTCAAATAATTTGTGAGATATGCAAAGATATGAAACTGAACAAGAACTTAACTTATTACACAAAAATGGAAACACAAACATGCAAAATATAAAATAAATTTGGATCAGACTAATAACTTGACCCACAATCTGTTAAATGAGAAACTTTATATTCAATAGGTTTTGAATTTGGTCCTGTATGGCAGGCTGTTTAATACTCAATTTTCCATTAAGACAGGTGAGAGCAGCACTGTTGATATGTCCATCTTTGTGAAGACAGAAGTTAGGTTCTTGTCAACTAAGGGCAATTGTATAAATGTGAAGCTTTATTAATATGAATAAAGAGAGAATAGAAAAATGGCAATTAATTGTATTGTATTAATGTAAATTAGATAGTTGTTGTACAATAGATTTAACAAAAGTTTGGGAAGTGACTCTGGGAAATGACTTTCTTTGCCTCACCTTCTGCGTTTTGAGTCAAGCTGTCAAGAGCAGGGTATGCCTGAAAAGATTTGTTAATAAAAGAAGCTTAATTAAGCCTACCTTATGTGGATCATCATCCTGTAAACTCTTTAAATTCAGATACACTCCTCAAATGATATCAGGAAAATCAATACCTAAATTAAATGTATAAATAATATCAACATTATTCTCCTGAACATAAGCAAAACTATACTGTAAGGGCCTTGTCACACAGGGACACTTAGTACATATTACATCTGTGTAGTATGAAAGTTAGAACATGTTCTGAAGAGTTGCACAGTAATGTTTATTATGATTTCTAACATGTACAGCTTGCTCTCAGCCTCAGCACCACACCAGAGTCTTGAACTAGCTGTGGTGCAGTCCTGGGACTGATACCAAATAGTCAGCTGATTGGCTATAACAGGGTTGGGCAATTCTTTCAAGCAGAGGACCACTTACTGAGTTTTGGCAAGCTGTTGAGGGCCTCATGATTAGCCCTACCCCTTAAAAGGTGCCTTACCCTGGCTGCCATCTTGGAATTGGAAGCCCCACCTCTAACCTCTGACCTTTGCCACCGGAAGTCACTCCCTTTGCCCCCGAAAGTGCTCCTTTGGGGAATATGGCTTGCCATTTTAGAATGGGGAGAAAAAACAAATTATATACTAAAAATCAAGCTCCCATAATAATATATTTTAATTTCATTACAAAAGTATATATTTTGTCCAGATTTGTGTGTGTTTGTGCTGTATATGTAGAAGTGATTGCATAATAGTTCACAAAGCAATGTTACTCTTGTATAGTGTGGGGGGTATACAGGGGTATCGGGAGGTATGGGTGGGTGGGTGTCAGGTTTGTGGGGAGTTGTGAGTGGGTGAGTATGGGGGGTTTGTAGGGATGTGTGTGTGTGTGGGTACGGTATTTGTGGGTTGCGTGATTCTGTGTGGGGGAGGGTGTGGCTGTGGGGTTTGCACGAAGAGTTTGAGGGTATGTGGGGTGTGTATGGGAGCCCACACACACATGCCACCCTGAGCCAGTCAGCACTCGCCCTGCAACAGCCCAGAGCCCAAGTGCCCAGTGGTGCCTCCCCAACACTGTCAACAGCTCACAGCCCCAGTGTGCCCCATGCCCGCTCTGCACCACCCCACTATGGTGTGTCCTCCCACCCCTGCACATGCAGCAGTAGCAGCAGGGACCAGTGCATGCAGCTGTGACCCTGCATGCTCCATGCTGGCTCCGGGCTTGTCCACTGTGGCTGAGCAGCAGCAGCAATGGGGCAGAAACTTCTGCTTGGCGTGGGGGAAAGCAGTCCCTCCCCCTCACCACTGCTAGGCAGGTTTTTTTTTGTGGCTGCCCAGAGCCCATGCCATGCGCAGGTACCCTACAGCAGCTTCACCTCTACCTGTTAGCTGCCCTGTGGCTACTCCACACTGTCCCTGCTGCCACACTGGGCAGCCCAAAAACTGCCTGGTAGCAGTGAGAGGAAAAGGCTGCTTTCCCCTGTGCTGAGCAACAGTTTCTGCCCAAATGCTGCTGCTACTACTGCTGCTGCTGCTCAGTCCTGATAGCCAAGCTCGGAGCTGGCACTGGGGCCCATGCTGAGCAGCAGCAGTGCGGAGCAAACTGCTGCTCAGTGTGGGGGGAAAGCGCCCCCTCCCACTGCTGGCACTTCCCTGGTGCAGCTGCTCAGAGCCCTCATGGGGCTGCCCTGCATCTATTCTGCACTGCCACCACTGCCCTGCAGGGCAGCCCAGACACAGCAATGATGCAGTGGAGCTCTGAGTGGCTGCACCAGGAAGCACCAGCAGTGGGAGGGGCCGCTTTCCCCCCATGCTGAGCAACAGTTTGTCCTGTGCTGCCACTGCTCAGCCCTCATGGGTGAGCATGGAGTGCGTGGGGTCGGGGCTGCACACACTGGTCCTTGCTTGTACCGCAGGCTGGAGCTGGGTGGGAGAGGGGGCGGAACTGGGAGCAAGTGGGTGTGAGGGAGCACAGTAACAGCCAGATGGGAACGTGGGGCCAATGCTGATGTCCCAGGGCCAGCACCAGCGGGGTGGCAGGAGCATGGGGTCCCAGCCAGCAGGGGCTCTATAGAGCTAGGACAGTTCTCCTCTATCCCTGCTGGTGCAGCCCAGCCCAGCTACATAGACCCCTTCCGCCCATGCCCCATGTTCCTGCCACCCCACTTTGGGCCCTGCTGCCATTTTCCCCACTTCCTTGCTCACCCGCTGACCACTCCTGCACCATGTGGCTCCCAGCTGCATGGCTAAACCATGGGAATCAGCAGGAGCCAGCCCAGCCTCAAGGACTGGGGTGATTGCCTGCAATCCTCCCCTGTCTCCCTGCACTCCCCCACCTTCTACCTGAATTTCCTGCTCTGGCACAGGCAGGCACAAAGAGCCCCATGGTCCCAGACCAAAAGCCACTTCTAGGCAGGGGCTTCTGGCTGGGGGCGGGGGGAGGGAGACAAGCAGGACTTGCTACTGCAGGGTCCTGCCATGCCTTCCCCTGGGTCCTACTGCCCCTGGCTCCTGTCATTGTTGACAGGCAGTTATAAGTTGGAGTTATAAGGTGACCGAGGCTGGCTGGGACATAAAGGTGCTACAGTTCAGGGTCTGTCTGCTGGCTGGGCTCATACTTTAGCACCCTTGTGCCCCAGCCATCCCCTCCACAACATGTTTAGTCAGGGTGGAGCAGCTCCTGACTAGCCTAGCCACTCACATCAGTCTGCTACACTACAGCTGGCCATCTGGGCTGGTCATGGCTGTCCTGAATCCTCCAGCAGGACCTATCCCTTTGCCCAGTTATTAGCACCAGAGGGGCCAACCAGGGTCAGCTTGACCTTCCTGTTTTATTCCAGACTGCTTTGCTGTTCCCTCCAGTTTATGCTCTGACATTGCTCTCTTCTTAATTTCCTGGCTTCTTGACCCAGCTTGCTCTCTGGCTTTGCTCTCTGTTTAATCTCCCAGCTTCCTGACTTGACTTGTTACTAGGCTTCACTGTTGGACAGATCTTCTGGCTTCCTGACCCAGCTCATGCCTGCATTCTGCTCACTGTACCTGATTGTGGTTGGAACCTTAATTCCCGAACTGGCCCTAGACCTGGATGCCCAGTAGGTCACAGGCAAACATTTTTATTGATGTGAGTGTTTACTGTGAGATATAACTAAATGATATCAGGAAAATCAATATCTGAATGAAATGTATAAATAAAATCAACATTATACTCTCAAATATAACAAGCTACACTGTAAGGCCTTGTCACACAGAACACTTAGTACATATTACATCTGTATAGTATGGCAGTTAGAACATGTTCTGAACAGTCTCACAGTAATGTTTATTATGATGTGGGCTACTAGGCTGCAGTGTGTTGAGATAGATAGATAGATAGATAGATAGATAGATAGATAGATAGATAGATAGATAGATAGATAGATAGATAGATAGATAGATAGATAGATAGATAGATAGATAGATAGATAGATAGATAGATAATCATCCCTGTGTAACTGCAGCTAGCCACGGTTTTACAACCTACTAACCTCACCACAGGGATCCCCTACTCACTCCACACACTGATACCCCTGACTGCACCCCCCCTACCATACTACCCCCTCTCACCCCAATCCCACTCCCCACATCCCAGCATAGACCCCTGAAGAAGCCTATCTGCAATCCAACAGTATTACAGGATGGGAAACCACTGCAACACATGGCTAGAGCAGGAGAGATCTACAAATTACTAAAAGAAGGCTTCCTACAGGATGCTGTACTTCTGCTTGTACAACAGGTGTTGCTCTTCTCTGTTTCTAGCAAGCTCTGGTTGTTTTTCCTGGCAGGGAGTTTCACAAAGCAGCCTGACCTTAATTGTTTTGGCTTACATTTATTTATGGGCTTTACTGCCTGTGAGTATGTCTTCCTTGTGCAATTCTGACTTCAATTTGGAGATGCTTATTTCATAATACTCCTCTGTAGGAATACTCATCTCTGCACTGGCAGCTTGATCATCCATGAGGATTTGATGATATGCTTGTTCCAAATCTACTTTAGCAAAAACCTTCTTTTCAGGAGCTGACATCTGATATGGTTGTTTCTTCAGTGCTTTGTCATGAACTAGTAGTCAGCGCATATTCAAGCATCATATTTGTTTTCATGAAGGGTACAATGGGAGTGGACCACAATGGATTTACTACTACTTCTAGAACACCTTGTTCTATAAAACAATCAATCTTTAGACAAAGACTGTCAAGCGCAATGAGGCTTCGTTCAAATTGATGCCGCAGTTGGATCCAACGCAAACAAAAATGGTGAGCCTTTGGATATACTTAGCCTTTCTTCAAAAACTTCTCTGAATTCCTTTTAGATATCTTGAATAGTGTCTGTAAACACCGTGCACCCTTGTTTTTGATGCCCAGTGCTCAAACCATTCTCTACTTAGCAAGCTTGCTTGCTGTTCTTTGGCAAGTATGAGGCAGAAAACCCCTTGACCCTTCCCATAGTGTATGTTGTTATAACATTCTCCCTTCAAGTCAATTATTTATTTTAGGTTGCCAGTAAACCTTTTTTTACATAGAACAATAGCAAGACAATTTCAGAGTCATAGCAATTCATATATTTCTTCTAAAATTTAGACCAACTCAAGTCCTGAGTCTATCTCCATTACACATAGAACACCTTGGAGTATAACTGTAATGTGGGTCTTCATTATATCTTTGTGAATCCATAGTGGTGGAGATATGAGTAACGCAAGAAACAAAGAGCGTCACAAAGCTAACATGGCTGGTAATTTTATTGGTCTGAACTGGGACCCAAAACTGAAAGCAAACATGGTACCTGAGGAGGTACATAAAAGTAACAGCATTTACACACAGAGTAACTTTACCATATATAATGGCTAATGAACACTAAATTACATAGTGCTTCTGTAGAGGCAGTACTTTCACACCATCAACACACCCAGTAGTATATACATCATTCCACAGTCTGAATTCCATTCAAAGCAACTTTCACACCATCAACAGACCCAATAGTATAGCCATCATTCCACAGTCTGAATTCCAATCAAAGCAGCAACAGTATTTGTGGCAGCCATATGCATACCCTGCTTGTCTAACTTTTTCCAGATGGCTTGAAATTTTGATTGCACACATTCACTGTGACCCGTGCACTTGAAATGATGGCATTTAGCCTCATGAAAACAGCATGTGTTGAGTTGGTGGCTCCCACCTAAGCTATAGCAGCTTTTTTTGGCATGAGTTTATTTTTCTGTGTCCTGGTGGTGACTTCTTTGATGAAATCCCTTTTGAATCGCACTTGTTGAGTCTATTTTCTGGACAACACTTGGATCTCCTTTGATGGAGAGATGCAGCCTCATGAGCAAGTACTTCCTCTTGAGCAATGGTGAATGTTAAGTTTCTGCTTTATGAGGAGTCTGAATTGTAGGGCTTCATCTCAAACCCTGCATACAAGCTGATCCCTCAGTAGGGGCTCAAGACTGGTACCAAAATTTCAGTTCTCAAATAGATGACACAACTCCACTCTGAATGCTGCAGTCCCATAATCTGGAAGCTGATTGTGCTAGTTGATATGGAACCATCTCACTGTTTCAGATGGAGTTGGTATGGAGTGATTTTTTAGTAGCATGGGGATTTCATCATGGGACTTGTCATTAGGTTTGGCTGGTGGCACAAGTGAGTGAACAATGTAAAATCATGTGAGCCAATGAAAATCAGTAGCACAACACATTTCTGGTTAGCCTCAGTAATCAGATTGGTTTCCAGTATAGAAGATGAGCAAAAAGAGGACTCTTAGGACATCAGCTTAGCCCCATCAATTTATTCAATGCAGCCCAAGTTCTCCATAGCGGAGACTAGCAGCACTGAACACCCTGTAGGTAGAACCCCATGGCTCTCCAGGCAGTGAAGGCTCCCCTTCCCCCTTGCAGCACTTGGCACTTGTAGTTCAAGATGCAGCACTAGAAGCATCCAGCTCATGGAGCTCCCATCCTTATTGCCAGTTTGGTGTATTTTTCCAAGGAGATCAGACAGGGAGCAATAGAGCAGACATCTATATTGTACAAACAATCTTAGCTGAGACTTTCTATGGAAAACAAACAGGGGACAACAGGACATAAACACAATACAGAACAGTGCCACCTATTTACTAGATTTATATCCTACCCTATCCAAAATGTTCAGAGTGGTTTACAATAAACGAATAACCCACAGATGGGAAACAAGATTAGATTCCCCAACTAGCTACCTAAAACTTAAGAACTCCAGCTTCTCCTCCCCTACCTAAAGTCACAAGCAAAGCAAACCTTCTGGCCAATCCCAATGATGCTCCCCAACAGCCCTTTCCATCCAAGTACTTCCCCCATCCCCTGCTGACCCACTCTCTGCAGCCGCGTGGGTGCAGAGTGGTAGGGACGATCCCTGCTGCCCCCCACTGCCCTGCACTGCACAGGAGGGATCTGCCACAAGTCCTCAGAGGCTCTGATCCCCACTGCTGCAGCTGTTGAGTGCAGGGCTTTTTTTTTTCTTTCAGTGCCAGGAAGCTGCTGCCAGGGGGGTGAGGAGATGGAGCAGGCATGGTGGCTTCTCCTGCAGCTCCCTCTGCCTGGGGATTAGCAGGCACAGGTAGAGGAGCCATGGGAGAACCTGTAGTCTCCCAGCTGTGCGCGCCTCTCCCCAGCCAATCCAAATCTCTGAATCAGCCCCGAATCAGTGCCAAATCTCTGTTTCTGATGGGATAGTGATTTGAACCACTGAATTGAATCACTGTCCTCCAAATTAGCCAGATCCAAATCCAAATTGAATACTTCCCTATTTGCATAGGTCTAGCAATTATTGCACTCCAGCAGACTGCAGTGTCACATGTACCAGCATCCCCATGCTGAAAAATGGCAGAGGGAGGGGGCTCTTTAACTAAAGCTTGTTGAATAAGCCATTTTCCAACATGGGGACACTGATACATGTGATGCTCCAGGCCATGGGTGACTGGTGCTGCCTTAGTCAGCAGGGGCACATGCCCCCCCTGTGACCAGTCCCATTGACCAGAGGGAGGGGGTACACCGCGGGTTATCCTGCAATCCGGGGGAGGGGATCCCCCATGGGTGATCCCACTGCAGTCGATCACTGTGATCACTGCAGCTGCTTCCAGGAGCAGCTGTGGTAACTTCTGAGAGCAAGCACCAGCTGATAGCTTCAGCTGCTCCCAGAAATGGCCACAGCCACTCCCGGAAGCGGCTGCAGTGATCGCAGTGATTGGCTGGCACTTCCAGGTGGGGCACCGGCATTCCCACTTGCCCCCGCTGGACATTGCCTAAGTGGTGAGCATGGCCATCAGAGGGTGCACCGGCGCTCTCAGGGGGTGCACATGCACCCCCATGCACACCATACGTGCGCCACTGCTCCAGGCGCTTTAATTAAAGTGTGCCTTGGAGCCATTCTAATTAAAGTGCCCTCCCCAGAGCACATGTATAAATGCCCTTTGAGGTTTCCTGATTTGGAGGGAAGACTCTGAAAGGACTGGATGAGAGTAGACTGTGTCTTTCTTACCATCCTGCCTGAAGACTGAAGTGTTTAGAGTCAGTTAGTTTATAATACCAATCACTACATTATTACATTGTTATAGTATAGAAAATGTATGATGAATTTCACAAGACAAAACAGATGAGTGATTTCCTTACTTCCCATAACTTTCTTGGAGAGGTCATGGATAGTTTAATTCAAAAAACTTATTTGGGCCTAGTAGCCCAAATAAATATAGTAAGAGAAGAAAATGCCCCAATCGTTTATTTAAAACAGGTAATTTTTCCCAGTCTTTCTCTGTGTTATCCCAGTTTATGGATAGAATTAACCATAATAATAGCTTCCCACACCATCCCTCTTAGATAATAATCAATCTGAATCTGTGCTATTAGTCTCAATAAATGCATTTTATTCAAGCTAATACAATGAAAACATACCAGCAACAGAAAAATTGAGATTAAATGTCTCCCAGAAATGTTTTGTTCTATTGTACCTTTCTTGCTATTATCATTTTGCAGGCTCTGTAACTTATTCAGAAAGGTCTTAAACAAATATGTATCTAATAATATGAAGAGATTTTTTTCTGGCATAATTACACAGACCCATGCTGTTCTTCCTGCAATTACAAACAAAGTGAGAGAACTTCAGCTTCAATTGACATGTGATTAGTAACCGGTAGGTTACTATTTCTATTTCTCCAAGACCTCTTAGTAAGTCCTCCATTTGGTTGGTTGGAGATCTTTGTAATGAGGATTTTGCTCAAACCAACATGTTAGTAGGACAAGTAATATTTAGTATGGGTAAGAGCAGGAGAACCCAGCATACAGATATACACCTTCTATCAAATATACGGTATACACCTTCTATCTAATATAATAAAAATGCCATGGCTGTAACTACAGAGTTCCCAGCTCCTTATCTGTTTTTTTACATAGAGAGGATGTTATTTACCCTACTTTTAAAATCATCTTTTTTTAATGTTTCTTTATTCATTTTATAAAATCTTTTTTTTTTTTTTTGGAAAGGAAAACAAAGAAGATTATTAGATTAGGAAACAGATATCTGAAATGCAAGTGTGCAAGGTCACCAAACTTGTTTTCTTATTTGACTAACTCTACCTGATATTGTGTGGTTATTCTGACCACTTACAAACTTAGTGGGGAGTTTAAACTCAGTGAAAAAAGACCAAAGTCCTTCCCAGTGTGTGCCATCATAATTCATTTACTACCAGGCCAAGTAGCTTCCCTCAAATCAGATCTGGAATTAACCTCAACATATCATACTCTTAGAACAGAATCTTTCCATTGTTTAACTGGATTTATTTGTCATGGTACAGCATAAATCCCCTTGTGTCACCAAAGTTGAAAAATGTCACTCTAGAGTATTAAAAAAGTGTACCAGGCAACTGACTCACTGAATAAAAAGCTTCTTCCTGATTTAGTTATTTTCACTCAGGAGGACAGAGTTGTGGTGATCAAACTGAAGGATAACTGAGTTAAAGAGCAGCATCAGTAGCGATAACGTAGATAATTTGTATTTCAAACTTGAAGTTTGCAGAGCAGTGGAAGAGACAGAGCTCTGAACCTGAGAAAGCAAGCATCATTTCCACCCTTCATTTTTTTTAAAGGATAAGGACTAGTTCAGGCATTGAAATCAAAATCAAAAAGGAAAAGTGGCAGCAGCACTTTCCATAATAATTATGATTTTTTTTTTATTTTTTTTTTTTACTGGACTGCTGAATGAAATGGAGTAGCTATGCCCCTATTTATTGATATGTGATTAAGGTCATCTCCGGATGTGCGTTCAGATCTTAGATCCTCAGCTAGTTTTCTTTATGATTAAAGAAACAGATGAGACAGAAAGTAAACTTAAAGCTACAACCATAGAAACAGTAGCAGAAATACCAATATTTTGTTGATTTTTAAAGCCAGAATAAAAACCCAATGTGATTAGCTAGTCTGACTTTCTACATCATAGAGCAAAATATGACTTTCCTCAGGAAAGCAAAATTCTATTTTATTTGATGCTTAAGCTTCAAAGTGACTCAGACCAGTCAAGACTGCAATGCCACGTCCAGCCCTGAGGTTTTGGCTGCTGAAGGGGTAAGTGCCAGGAAACATGATTCTGATAGTTATTGTAACTTATCAAATGATGAGTCTTTGGAGGTAATCTAAAAGTAGTGTAGTCATGCAGGAATTATTTAGTGACACTGATGTATGGTACTGAGACATACTGATACTTTCTGCCAACCACAGTACTCAAAAACAATGACTCATGTCCAGAAAGAACCCCTGCACATGGTTGAACATTTATCTTTGGGGGACATAAACAATAGGAACTGCCAATTACTTTTTGGATTTGGGACTATTGTTTCTATCACTGATGCAATGGCTTCTGATTGCTACTATTCAAAATATATCTAAAAGAAGGTTTACCTCATAAAGCAAGCCTTAGGCTCCTGGTATGTGTTTCATTTAAAGAAGCCATGTGATCTGACACCCAATCCCAACAACTGAGCCCCCTGCTATGCCACACATGAATGGCAGGAGGTGCAATTTTGGGATCAGGGATTAGATACCAATTCTGCCATTTTTGCTTGCCATTGTGGGGGAGCCTGGGATCATGACCCTGGGTTCCCCCTGAACCAGCAAATTGAAAGCTAGGTGCCCATATGTCCAGGGCTGACAATCAGCTGATTTTTACCTCTGGTTCCAGAGCTGCACTGGGGTCTTGAACTAGCTCTGGTGTGGTCCTGAAGCCAGGGCAGAAAAATTGAGAGCCTGGTAAAGTCCCAGGATTGGAGGCAATAATCAGGTAACTGCTGGTTCTGGCCCCAGATCAATTTTAAATGCCATACAAACCAAACTAGTTATATATTATATGTGGACAATATATTTACCATTTTATGGCACCTTAAATTGGGTGCATGTGTAACACCTTTACCATTTATGTTTCAATTGACATGTTAAGCAGTGCATAAATGTAATGTAGAGAGGGCTAAGTGATAATTGAGCATGGGAACTTTAGTAGTTTAACTTAATATAGGAAACTGATGAGGACTGAACTTTACAATACTCCTCCTTTTAATTTTGGATTCACTTGTAGAAATTGTCTTCATGATTACAATCGGTTCTTGAGGTAAATAGAGATGCAGTTGTCATGCAGACAACCATTTTTAGAAGTACAGTCAGTTGTCAGCATGGTGTCAATATGATGATCTCTCTCTCCCCCTGACTTTATACTTTCTTTTGGTTCTGGATCAGATGTAAAATTGCATAGTAGTATGAGGTACACAGCCCTAGTCTGCCTCCCAGAATACTTTCATGATGATTTTGCTTCATAGTGTCTTCAGACATTCAGAAGCACTGATCTGTTCAAAGCTGTAGGTCCTCTTCAGGGTTGCCAACTGAAGAAATTAATTTTACTGAATCTACTGGTAGTTTGCAGGCCACTTCTGAAGCCAGTTCATGGGTAGTAGTATAGTTTATTACCATACAATGTTGGGGATGCATCGTACTCCACAGCTTCCTGCCTTGGCCCCAGCTGGTGCCCCCCGCCTCCCCCATACCACTGAGGCCTCCACCCAGATGGAGCCTATGGCTCCAGGATTTGGGGGCTGCCTGGCACGACTGTCAGCATCTGGGAACAGGAGCAAAGGTGCCTCCATTCATGGGGTATGCTCCCTAGTGAGGTCTCTAGCATGCCAGGTGAGGGAGCTCCAGGCAGAGGTGAGCAGGATTCGCATCATCAGGGCCCACGAGCAGGAGACTTATGATCACCTGAAGAACATACAGGGAAGAGCACAGAAGCCCATCAGCAGGAAGAAGGTCATGGATGAGACAGACCTAGAATCTCATCTTGGAGTTGCCTGGAAGATGGTCGCCTCTGGCCCCAAGGCACACAGTGCCAGAATTACTCCTCCCCTGAAACTGTGAAACAGGTATGTGCTTCTTACAGCACCAGAAGAGTCATCAGTGGTAGCATGGGCTCTGGAGAAAGAAAGGTAGCCAACCCTCCCTCTCCCACTCCAAAGAAGAGACACAAGGTAGTTGTGGTGGGTGACTCCCTCCTGAGGGGGACTGAGGGAACGACCTGCCACCCTGACCCCCTAACCCTGGTCTGATGCCTCCCAGGGGCTCGCATCTAGGATGTGGCTGAAAGGATCCCAAAATTTGTCCAGCTTTCTGACCACTACCCCATGCTCCTCATCCATATGGGCATGAATGACATGGCCAGGAACAATCCTGGCTGGGTCATGAGCGACCACAGGGCTCTGGAGGATGGGCTCAAGTGGTTTGGGGCATAGGTAGTTTTCTCCTCAGTCCTCCTGGTTACAGGTCATGGGTACAGAAGGGATAAATACATAGAAGTAAACAGAAAACTTTGGTGTTGGTGTTACTGCAAGGGCTTCGGCTTCTTCGAACATGGCATGCACCTCCAGGACTGTGGCCTGTTGGGAAGGGATGGCATTCACCTCATGCCAAAAGGGAAAAGTTTTTCTTGGGTAGAATGGCAAACTTTCTGGATAAGGCTTTAAAATGAGATCACTGGATGATGGGCCATCAACCACTAACAGAAGCCCCAAAAATGGCAACCTTGAAACCAGCTCTCCAGGGTACAGTATGAAAGGGGTACAAGAAGAGTGGTCATTCCTCAAAGAACCAATCCTAAAAGCTCAAAGAAAGTCCTTTCCCTTTCATAAGAAAGGCAGCAAAAGGGCTGGGAGACCCCCTTAGCTCAACAGGGAAGTCATGGACCACCTGAAATTAAAATGAGCAGCCTACAAAGATGAAAGTAAGGAATAACTAGCAAAGAGGAGTACTCAGCAACAGCCCACACATGTAGGGAGAAGATTAGGACAGCAAAAGCACAAACCAAATACAGATTGGCAACCAGAATCAAGGACAACAAAATATATTTCTTTAGATATTTTAGGTAGTCAGAGAAAAAATAAGGGAAGCGTACGGCCCCGATGAATAAAATGGGATGGCTGATAACTGACACTCAGGACAAAACCAAACTCCTGAATAAATACTTCACGTTGGTATTCCACCAGTCCAAGGGTGTTAGCCTGCTTGACAGGATACAGGATGATCATGATGGAAGTGACCACCTCCCTAAAGTTGATGGTGCCTATCTTAAAGAAAGGGAGAAAGTAGGACCCAGGAAATTACAGGCCAATCAGGTTGACCTCAATCCCTGGTAAAAGCTTGGAGAAAATTATCAAAGAATCCATTACAGACAGGCTAGCAGAAGGCAGTATTATGAAGGATAGCCAACATGGATTTGTTACAAGCAGGTCATGCCAGACAAAACTCATTTCCTTCTATGATCAGGTTACTTGCCATCTGGATGGGGGAAATTAGGTTGATGTCATAAACCTGGACTTCAAAAAGGCCTTTGACCTGGTCTCCCATGAAATTCCTCATGAACAAATTGCAGAAATGTGGCTTGACTACTCTACAGTCCAGTGGCTAGGTAACTGGCTCTGTGCTAGGACCCAGAGAGCACCCATTGATGGAACTGAGTCATCATGGCAGAGCATGATCAGTGGTGTCCCTCAGGGTTCAGTACTAGAACTAGTGCTATTCAACATGTTCATCAGTGACTTGGATTCAGGTATTTAAAGTGAGCTAGCAAAGTTCACCGATGACATCAAACTATGGTGGAGTGTAGTCACACCTGAAAACAGGCTGGCAGTACAGGTTGACCTGGGCAGGCTTGTGAGGTGGACAAACCTCAACCAGATATCATTTAATTTGGAGAAAAGTGAAGTGCTCCATCTGGGGAGAAATAATCCACAACACACTTATAGGCTCAGCAGTGCTATACACCACATCTGAATGAGACCTGGGTGTCATGATAGACAACAAATGCACATGAGCCACCAATGAGATGCCATAGCTGGCAGAACTAATCAAACACTGGCATGCATCTACTGAGGCATCTCAAGCAAAGCTAAGGATGTCATCCTCCTTCTCTACTCAGGCTTTGTGGAGTTCTGCATGCAGTTCTGGGTGCCGCACTACAGGAAGGATGTGGAGAACAGAGTCCAAAGGAGGGCTACGCACATGATTACAGGCCAAGAGACCAGGTCATATGAGGAGAGGCTGAAAAATTTGGGACTGTTCTGCCTGGAGAAGAGAAGACTCAGAAGGGACTTGGTGGCAGCCTATAAGTATATCAAGGGTGTACATCAGGGTGTGAGGGAGCATCTGCTCACCAAGGCCCCCAAGAGAGGACAAGAAATAATGAGCACGAGCTGATTGAGGATTGATTCAGGCTAGACATAAGCATTTTTTTTTTTACAAGTTGAATGCTATGGGTTTGGAACAGACTCCCCCCAGAGGTGGTAAAGTCACCCACCCTGGCAATCTTCAAAAAGCGTCTTGACACAAGTCTTTCTGGGGTCATCTGATACCAGTAGTCTTTCCTGTCCAAGTGCAGGGGACTGGACCCGATGATCTGTAAGGTCCCTTCCAGCCTCTAAAGAACTATTACATTATGAAACTATTATGTCTTTCTAGATGCTTCTAAATCTCTTTTTTTGGCCTGCCTTATTTTGCTTTTACATTTGGCCTTCCAAATATTGTGAGCTTTCCCATTTTCTTCATTTGGGCACATCTTCCATTTTTTTCAGAATGTCTTTTTGCCTTGAATGGCTTTCTAACTCTGCTATTAAATCATGCAGGGGTTCTAATGCTCTGCTTGGTAACCATTTTGATTTGTGGTATACATTTTTGTAGAGCCTATAATATAGTATTTTTAAACAGCTTCCATGATTCCTGAAGGCTTTTTACATTTTTGACTTCTCCTTTAAACTTCTTTCTAACTAATTTACTCATTTTTGTGTCTGTGGAAGACCTTGCTGTATGAAGGAACTTGTTACAGAAAGTTGCAATCATTGCAGTGATGGCTCATGTTCATACTATGGTCTATTACTCCTAGGTCCCTTTCAGTTATGGTGTTAGTCAGTTTGGCACCACCAAGCCTGTATGTTGGGTATTGTTTGTCTCCAGATGGAGCACCTTACACTTCTCACTGTTGAACTTCATCTGGTTCTGATCTGCCCAACTTGCCAGCCTGTCTAGGTCCACCTGTATCTGCAGCCTATTTTCAAGCGTGACCATGCTCCCCTATAACTTGGTGTCATCTGTGAATTTGGCCAATAAGCTCTTCACACCCACATGCAAATCATTGATTAAGATGTTGAAAAGCACTGGACTAAGCACCGACCCCTAAAGGGCACCACTGGCCACTTCTCACCAGGATGACACAGATCCATGCATTAGAACTCTCTGGGTCCTACCCCACAGCCAGCTTCCTACCCACCTAACTATCAAGCAATTAAGCCTGCAATCCTCAAATTTTCCTGTGAAAACATCATGGGATATTAAATCAAAGACCTTGTAAAAGTCTAGGTATAAAATGTCAACCTCCTCTCTCTTATTCAGGTGGCGAGTTATCTGGTCGTAAATTCAGTCACTGTCTTGGCCTTTCTAATCTGCTCCCTACAAGTGTGGGCTGTTGTTGTATAGCCCTCCTTAGGGACTGTCTCAAGCTTCCATTATTTGTCTGCCTCTCTTTTTTGTCATGAGACCACGATATCCCTATTAAGCCCTTCTGCTACCTTTCCTCCACATGGGAATGGACTTCTTTTGTGCTTCGAGGATTGTGTTTTTGAGAAATGACCACTTTTTATACACTCCTTTCACCTTTGGTCTCTGGTCCTGCAGCACTTCCCCTACTATTGCCCTGAGGCTGTTGAAATTTACTTTTTTGAAGTCCAAAACTTCAATCCTGCTAGTTGATTTACCTTGTGATGGACAGTAAATGTGATAGTTTTGTGGTCACTGTTGCTTAGGTTACCCTCTATATGCAAGTCACTCATCAAATCTTCTCCTTTGGCGAAGACCAATTCTAGGAGAGTGTTACCACTTGTTTGGCTGTGCACTTCCTGAGTCAGGCAGAGCTCTTCATACAGGTCAGGAAGAAACACAAATGATCTGACTCAGTCAAGTATTCCTCCCAAGAGATACCTGGGTAATTGAAGTCACCCATGATGATCACATCCCGTGCATGCACGGCCTCTACCAGTTCTCTGTCCATCGTCATGTAATTGGGTATCTGTGTTCTTCTCTCTTTGTTCTTCAGGAGAAGAGCCTGACAGTTGTAGTCATCAATCTCCTGCTCGTGGGCCCTGATGGCATGAAGTCTGCCTACCTGGGCCTGGAGTTCAGTCACTTAGGACTCCAGGGACCTCTCTAAGGAGCATACACCAAAGCTGGGGGTGATCTTGCTCCCATTCCCAGTTGCTGGCAGCCATGTCAGGCAGTCCCTGCAGCCCAGAGACAGGGGCTCCATCTGGATGGAGCCCAGAACCATGGGTTCCATCTGGGTGGAGACCTCAGTGGTGCAAGGGAAGGGAGCACCAGCTGGGGCCCATGTAGGAAGCTGCAGGGTAAAACACATCCCCACCATTATATGGTAATAGGCTATGCTACTACCCAGGAACTGGCCTAGGACCTGGCCTGTGAACAACCTGCAAACTGCTTCCCCTGTTTGTGTCCTTGTTTACTGGCTCCCTGTCCAGTCTCCTTTTATACCCTTCTGGGACTGGGCTGACTCAGCCCCCTTGTTAGAGCTTTTGTGAGACCCAGGCAGCAATCACTCACTCAGCAGTCAGCAATCCCTGAACAATCAACAATCAGCAATCACTCAGCAGTCAGAAATCACTCTTAGCTTCTCAGAGCACATGCCCCAAAAACACATAGCCCACCAAACAAACACTCAGCAAAACCAAAGGCACAGGCAGCTAGATCACTTGCCTTTCCTGGGTGGCATATGATGCCTGGCTTTTCTCCTCCTTCCTCCTCTTGCCTCCAGCAACTGCCTGAAAACTGTTTCCCCTGTTTGCAGTCCCTGTTCACTGGTTCCCTGGTCACCTAAAGAACATTTGGAGGCAGGGGTGGGCTGCTCTGGGCACTGCTCCCACACAGCAGCAGCAGTGCCTGCCTGTCCACATGCCTGGAGCACCATACCAATCTGCCTCCCTGCTAGACTGCACCCTGCATCCCTCCAGTGCTTCTGACATTGGGGCAGGGGGCAGGGAGGAAGAGGGGGAGGGCTCTGCCTTCACTTGAAAGTGTGTCCCAAATTTCCATAAAAATAATATCGTTACCATACTATGGTGTGCTGTGGTTTGTATTGAGCAGAATGCTATTCATGTCAATCAGGCGTTGGGAATATTCTGCAAATGCTGAGAACTTAAGCAGGACACGGATGTTTCACAGCAACAGAGTTTAGGCAGAACCGGGGCCTTCAGGTGACTGCTCTACATTACTTCTGGGCATGTACACGTTCCTAAGGCAAAATACCTAGGAAACTTTCCAGGCCAAAATATAGATGCCTAATGAATCTTGGTGCCTAAGTTTTGAAGTTGCTGAAGCAGGGATGATCTAGATCACTTTTGGGGACAGATATTCTAAATTCTAGACCTAAATTCTACCTATATCTTTTTATAACACCTGTGGGAATAAATTGGATTTAGTGCTAAGTGATTCTGGATAAAGGCAAGAGCTTTATTACCACACAGCTTTTCCAAAGTTTCAAATCCCAAGGACATAACCTCTTTAACAAAAAAGGAAAACCACAAAGCATTAAGAACATTGCAAAGAGAAGGTATTAACATTAATATTTTGTCTCTGTTCCCTAGTTACACAAATTCATACCGTAATTCTCCTTTTCATTATTCTGGAGACATGTATGAGAGAGAAAAAATAAAATGAGAATTGTTCTGTAAAGAAAAGTTTTGACCCTTAAGAAAAGTTGTTCCAATATTATTCTTAGGCAGCGGCCTAGTGTTTTGATTTCCAAATAAGCCCAGGTGGTTTCCAAATGAGCAAAGCATTTAAAGATAATAGTTTGATAATGGAAATGTTTGCTAATTCAAAAAGCCTTCATACTTTTAGCATGTTTATCCTTTATCTAAAGTCTTTCCCAAATATGCAGTTCGTCCAATAAAAGATATCACCCACAAAAATCCTTGCTTCTCACATATTTCCCGAACCATCATAGCTACATCACTATAGTACTTTGAGATATTATTTTACTGTTGAAAACATTTTAAACATCTAAATCAAAAACATCCATGATTCCATATACTTGAGCAACTCCACACATGGCACAAATGATTGAGAACAAGTGGTCAGTGAATATAACCTACCATAAACATTATTCTGTTAATAAAACAAATGGTAGAAAACACCCCCTTTAAGTGGCTACAATGTCATTCATGTTAATAAGCGGTAGTTACGGATGCTATTACTTTGAATCTGGAATGGACTTTACTGATTTTCCAATGAGCCAGCTTCCTGACAAAATAGGCCTGTGACCTTGGAAAGGGTTATAAGATGGAGAACACAGCATGGAAGTGTTGAAGAAAGAAGATGAGAGAAAGACAAGAAGAAATTAACTTGGCCCCTGCTGGAAAGTCCATCACTCCACCGGCATCCCTAGTTTCAGCTTGGTGTAAGTAAGCAAGTATCCCACTAAGTAGCTGAGAAAGGACTGGAATCAATCTTATCTTGCTTGCTCAGCCTGATTCATGTCTTGACTCTTCTAAGTTCCCCTGTACTCCACCCCACAAGTAGTGCACTCATGAGTTTATTCTGATTTGGGGCAATGCCAGAAATTTCTCCTTCTACATGCTCATTGGCATACACATTGATAATATTTTTTAGGGCTGGGTTCAGTTCTTCCCTGGGGGTCGTGCAGATTTACAGTCCCAGCTGTTACACTCACAACTCTGGGGTGCCCTTTTAATGACCCTGAAAAGTTCATGAAAATTATATTTTGATTAAGTAGGAAATTTGAGATAGGTTCTGATATTTCTAGCTCCACTAGATGTGTGGCTAAAAAATGGACCACAAAGCCTGTTTTAGAATGAACCTTTTCAGTTCTTACAAGTCAGCAAAGTAAAAGAAAAAGAACATGGGAAGTACCTTTCCCAGAGGAAAAGAGATAAGGAGTCCTCTCTCCTGGAATTGTACTTTTCACAAGGACACAGACACCAGCTAATTGGCTTCTTCCAAGTACACAGAAAAACTAGTTCTGTCTAGTTCCCAAAGTCTCAGTGAAATATAGAAATGTGAATAACAGGAATCAAAATCAAAACGGGAATCAAAATATTTGTTTAAATAAGCCACATACAAATGTTGGTTGTAAACAGGGGGAATTTGGGGAAGACTTCAGCAAATTCAAAACAATCTGCTGCCAGCCTGCATGCCACCTTCCTCCTCCTTTTGTGTCTCCCCCAGTTGGTATAGTTAAGAATCTCTGTTGTGCTGTTGCAAGATAGATAGGGACCTACTCAAATTGTGGGTGCATGGATTTGGGGGAAATCAGGGAATCAGGTGACTCCACAAAATTCACGGGGAAATCAACCAGCATAGTGGCAGTGTGTCTTAGGCACCCTTCCACCTGCACAAATAGCTCAGCCAAGGGCATATACAACAGGGACACACTCAACCCACAGCAGCAGTTTGGTGGGGGGGCAGCCCCAGGGGATCTCCCCAGAGTGCCCCCCAATGGGGAGGGTGGAGCACTACCAGCACCTCACCCAAGTTGTTTGAGAGCTCCACGCATCCCAAACCCAGGCACCGTGGAGTGGGCAGGAGTGCAGCGGAGCAGTTCACTTCCTGTGGGGGAGGGGGGTGGCGGGTAGGTTTCTGGACTCACAGCAGCAGATGCTGCTAGCAACCTGTCCTGTCCTGCCCAGGAAGGAGGCAGGGGAGGCAGGCTGCCTATAGCCAGTGACCTGCCATCCCCAGCTGAGTAAGTGGGGACAGGGGCCTCTGCTGGCATCCACCTGGGCCTAGGCCTGCCCCATCATCTTACCAGGGTCCCTGGGCACCCATCAGCTAATCTCTTAAATTTTGCAAACTCTCACAAAAGGCTTTTGTCTCTTGCCTCTGCAGAGCTAACATTTGGACATGGAGGAAATTCTACCAGCCCCAGTGGGAATGCTGCCTCAGGGATGCTTCCACCCAGGGCCAGAGCCTGCCACATGTATCAGCTGTGCCAGCAGTGGGCATGCAATGCAACCCATCTGCTCCAGCACCTGGTGGAGCTGGTTGAGGGGCAGAAGGCATGGGCGGTGGCCTGGTGGGTGGAGGACATTTCCTGGGAGGAGGTATTCTAGCCTGGCTTGGAGGAGGAGGAGCTCCTACAGCTGGAGAAGGAGCTCCTGCAGCTTCTGCAGGAGCAGATGGCTACCAACCAGTGGGCAGTGGAGGCCATGGAGGATGAACGTCAAGCCCTGGACACCATCCTGGGCCTGCTGGTTGCATGCCTGTTCCCTTCTGCCTGTCCCCTGTCCCAGGCCCTGCAGGCCTCCCAGCAGCCAGCCCCTGCCCTGGGTCCCTCAGCACCTGCCTGAGTCCAGCCCGATTTCTCACCCACAGGCCATGCCTCCGAGGACCTAGAGGTTCCAGGCATGGCACCACCAGGGGACACTATCCCTTCCCCCAGGCAGCCAGAGGGGAGTTGCTTGCCCCAGAGCAGCACTGAGTGCTGTTGCCAATGGAGGAGCCTGCTCCCCGCAGTAGTCACTGCAGCCACTGGACCTGAGGGGGAACAGCCTGAGGCTGGGGTGTTGACTGTCTACCCTCCAGGCTCTGCTCCTAGATGCCCCTACCATGGCCCCCGCTCTGGGTTAATGACAGATTGAGAGACTATTGTATACAGTTTGAACATTGCAGAAGTGGGTTTTTTATTGTTGGAGGGTAGAGAGGGTGGTGGAGGGGCTCTGTTTGTTGTGCAGGGACGGTGGAACTTGGGGTTGTGAGAGCAATATTTTTTTTTTGTTTCACCCATGTGCGTGTCCTGAGAGTGGTGCTGAGGGTGGGCAGAAGGTAGGGGATGTGATACAGGGAGGTAGGGTGGACAGGGAGGGAGCTGGCACATGCTGGCACTGCACTAGGCATGCTGCTTCAGGGAAGGATAGGGGCTTCCAAGATGGTTCTTAGGTGCTGGCAGCTGGGTCTGGCTTCAACATGGCTGCCAAGCACATGTGCTCCCCACCACAGGGGCACATGGCAGGACTGAAGAGACTTGGGACTAACTTAGGGCCAAGTGCACTAACTTTAGTCCCAAGCCTCTGCACATGTAGATACCTGTCAAAGCTGGCTTAATGTATTAAACTTAGTCTTGCTTAAATGCATGTGTAGATGCGCCCTATAAGATCCTTCAAAAGGATTTTAAAAATGGATATCAAATGCTCTTTATATTTGTGCAGAAAGGAACCAATAGCTGGAACCTGAACAAGACAAATTTAAGTAAAGCACACATTTTAATGGCAAGGGTGATTAACTTTTAGAATAGATTGCTGAAGAAAGTAGATACTTTCCTAGAAATATTTAGCCAAATTCAAGTTATATTGCTCAAAAAGCAATAACTGGGAAAAATGTAATGATCTTTGTTATAAAGGAGGTTAGACAAGAGGACTTATGTTCCTTTATCACCTTAAAATGTATGAATCAAAAAAAGCTTACAAACTGTATAATCTATAAAATTTATGGCTCGGTAGAGCCCGGCAGATTTTTGGTATATCTGAATCACAGAACGTCAGTTTGTTAAGGACAAAGTTTTGGAAGTGGCATCTAATGTTGACTGCCCAACTTAAGCCATTTGGGTCTCAAAGGCAAGTATCTCAGATTCAACAGGAAGAAGGAAGGATGCTTTTAACCCTGATTTTCCTATTGCTTGATGAGTAGGGCATTTTCATAGAAAGCAAGAGATGTGGATACAAACCCCATCAAGGTGATGTGGGTTTCCCAGCTCCTAGGCAAATGCTAAGACATTATGCAGAAGGGATGCATCTACACAAGATGTTTTACTGAGTATTAAACTACTCTAATGAGCAGTAAAGTATCAATATTGACACATGCACAGCAATTACTGTGGAGAAGATTAGTCTACGGCGCTGTTTTCTAGTACCCGTAGATAAAACTACTAGAAATCAGCACATTAAACTAATGCACTGATGCACACATATAGACACTGAGCACATCTAAACATTCATTTGATCCAGGATCAATTTACTCATGAGTAAACTACTTGCAAGTAAATGCTGCAGGGCAAGCATCTACACATGCAGGGAAGTGGGATTAGATTTGCTGCAGTTTGCGCCCAGTGCAGGTGCATGTGTAGAGTACATTTGGGAACACTTTACTGAGCCTGAATTTTCTGCAGAGAAAATTCAGGTGCATTAATTGCACAAGTAGATGTGCCCAAGGTCAGCTGCACCACTGCTTTATGATGAAGTAATTGCTGCTTTCTGAAATTATGAGCATTGGTGGAGGATTCCTTTGAGTGAACTGGATTGTAAGAGGTCATCTCTCTTCTCAGTGTGTGGAGTTGAGGTTAGTCCCACCATGTTGTTGGCTCTCCGTGGGTGCATCTACATTCGACTACATTAATATGCAGTAAAGCATGACCATCTAAGTGCACAGAAATTGCTGCACAGTATATTAGTCTAATGCACCGTTTTCTAGTACCTATATATACTAATGCACTGTACCATACATGTAGATGCAGATTAGGAGCAAATTGCTCTTGGTCTTCCTCAGCAGTAGGAGGCCACAGGGGGTGGGGAGAGCTGTCCTGGCTCAGTGGGACACTACCTGCCAGCCACACTGAGGTTGGGACCTGTCCCGATCTCCACATGACTGGGAGGTAGCTATTCATCCAGCTGGGACATCTCTCCCTTCACCCCCCACCCCCTGGCTCAGGGCCAGCTCAATCTCCTGCTGAGTTGGGACAGCTCCTCCACCCTACCCTCTGGAGCTTGAGGCTAAGCCCCCCGTGCCTCCTGCTAGCCTGGGGCTGGCACCCAGGGAGACTGGAGTTCCCCCTGGCTGCTGCAGGCAGGCAAAGCAGGGCAGGAGCATCCCTGGAATGAGCTGCACCTGGTGGGCTCAATTTGCTCCTGGTGGAGGTGCACATGCCCTGAGGAGCACTTAATGAGCCTGAAATTTCTGCAGAGAAAATTCAGGCATATTAATTGTATGTGTAGACATGATCCTTATGTCTACTCATTGAAAGAATGGGGCACTTAGGCTCCAAATCATCGAATAGAATTAGCTGCCCAGAGTAAGGTGTGTAGATTTGAAGCAAACATAAACTAAAATCTAAGATGTCTTAAAGGAAAAAGAGGATTGTAGTCAACATTTTTTCCAAAATTTAAAGATTTTAGGTACCTGTGGCAGGGGATCATCTCAGGGGCCTTTCAAAACATCAATCTGCCCACCTGTCTAGGGCAGTCTACCCACCTGACTTGCCTACCATGCCTTTGATGTAAATGAAAAGTTGTTTCTATGGTGGGAGTCTGCCCATTTAATGCCCGATGCCAAGGGTGTAATATACAGCTCCAACCTTCCCTTTACTGTGTCCCATGCCTTGCAAATGGAATCCAGAAATTACTTCCAACTCCCCTGACCCCATGGATGGGTTGCACTCAGCCTCTGGCCCAAACTTGGCCTCAGGTGTCTGTAGATGTGCCTGGGCCACCTGCCCCCTCACTGGCACCTCAACACATGCCCACTCCCTGAGGCTCACTGGATTGATCTACTTCATCCGGCCTATGTGAAGTCTTACAGGCCCCACATGGACCCTACCTATATATACCACTGCTTTCTCACATGGCCCCTCACTGGAGCCACTACACCACCCCCTTCTTGGCCTCAGGTATCTATTGGCATGCCTAGACCCTGCCTGCCCCTTCCACAGGGTAACCCACCAGGTCATGGGGGGGGTGAAACTATACGGCACCCCATACTCGCCTTTCACTAGGTAGGTACTGGTGCGGCATTTCCTAGGAACCACCCTGCCACAAGCAGCCCCACCACACCATCCAACCCCATCAGGGTATAGTTTTAGGTCATTCCCCAGGACCAGGATCCTCCTCCTCCCCATAGTCCCTACCCTTAACCTCCAGGTGTTCTGGGAGCAGCAGCTCCAGCTGGTGATGTTTTCCCTCTGGCCCCCTGCAGCAACTGCTAGCTCAGCTCTGAGGGCCTGGGTTTAGACTGAGTCTTCCCAGGCTCATCTTCCAATCCAAGAAGACTCTTGTGGTCATGTGACCACCTTATTAGGCTACACCGCACCTGCTGGCTGCTCCACAGCCTGCTTAAGCCTCTTACAGTGGCATGAACCAAAGGTGCCCTGCCACAGAGAAAAGGTATGTTTGACATTCACATATAGAACAGTGAATAGACAAGCCAAATGCTATTGAGGATAGAGAGGTAATTAGCCATTTAATCCAAAATCAGGCAGAAGGCAGGATAGATTTGCCCCTTACAGGGTGCATCTACACATCACCATATAGTGACGTTGCTACAGCACGGTGCTTTAGTACTTCCTTTAGTATTTCCTTCCAGTATGGGCTGTTACTCACTGTGCAAGCTGTGCACAAGTAATTTTCCCAGCTACATTTCCATAGTGGTATGCTGTACTTGGGGAGTGTGCCACTATGATGACATAGACAGTGATCACTTGTAGACCCATGTAACTGCTATGTTACTGTAGCATAGCATGTCACTATGTCACCATAAGGTGATGTGTAGATGCGCTCACAGGCTAACTAAATCACAGATGCTTATACTGCCTTAACCCAAGTACTGCATCTGATGAAATAAGCTTGGGCTCAAGAAAGCTTAGGCATCTCTGATTTAGTTAGTCTGTAAGATGCAAAACTACCCCACCCTTCTGCCTAAATGCTCTTGGACTTGTTTAGAAAACAGGTACGTTTCTGCAGCTGACTATCTGCTGATAAAGCCCATACAACAAAAAATCCCTTCTCAGAATATTTTTACAAGGTTGTATTAAAAATATTATTATAATTTTGCAGTATGTAGGCTAGTCATGCTCCCTCTGCTGAATATGTAGGAAGAAGCACTTATTATTTCCCTGCCCCCTTTTTTTGCTATATGTGTCAGGTTGTTTTTAGCCTTCCCAGAGGCATTGGGTGTTGGGTACAGCCAAGGCTGGGGACTTCAACTGGGGTATTCCAATGCTCCTGTTGGGAGCAAAGCTGGAAGTTCCTAGCTAGACGGTCCTGCCCCTTTGCTCATGGTCAGACTAATCATCATATTTGGGGTCAGGAAGGAAGTTTACCCCATGATCAAATTGATATAGACTGTGGAGGTTTTTGCCTTCCTTTGTAGTGGGGGGAGGGGAAGGGGTGTGGCCTTCCACCCAGGACCTCTTGGCTAAGCACAAAGGGTCAGAAAGACTAAGGTGGAATCGATTCAATCTTTGCATGTTTTTCTAAGCTGTATAGATTGGACCAATAAGAAACTTAAGTGATGCTCAGTGTTCTGATGACTAAAGCAGGCAGAAGCCTTCACTAGCAGCTCAAGCCAGGAACCTGGGGGTATTCACACATGGCTCCAATTATGCTGGACACGGATGAAGGCTGCTGAATCCAGCCAATTGGCAGTCCATGACTAACTGGCTGCTGGACACATGCCTCTACCCCCTGCTGTCAGCTGCAGAGAAGGGAAGAGCCGGCAGAATATCTCTCCCCAGTCCCTCCCCCTTGCCAGCCACCCACCTGTCTGGGGAGGAGGGAAGGAATGTATCCTGACCCAGCATTCAACCCTGCCATCAAGGGCCTGCACAGTGTGGGGAGGATGTGAGGGGTCTTTTCCCCTACCTGCAGCCCAGAGAGCCAGTCTGGGAAAGCCCCAGTCCTTCCCCCTTACCAGCTGCTAGCCTCTCTAAGAGGCAGGGGGAGGGAGAGGAACACACACCCTGGCCTGGCATTGCCCTCCCCCAGCAGAGGCCTGCAAGGGACCCCCATGGGGGAGTTTTCCCCCCTCACCCACAGCCCAGTGAGCCAAGCTGGGAAAGCCCCACCCCTGCCCCTTCTCCCTCTACATTCCCCACCCCCACCTCCTCCAACCCCTTTCCTCTCAGAGGCCAGAGGCACACAAACTTTGTGATAAAAGCAAGGACTATTAATTTGAAATGAATAAGAAGCACGCCTGGACATGATGAAAGAAGCCTGAAACAGGAGAGACATAGAAAAGCCAGAAAAAGAGGGAGAATAGTTGAAATCATGTGGGATGTGACTAGTATCAAATAATTACTGAGTTCACTGTTATTTTAACAAATAAACGTTTGCAGAATATATTGTTCTACAGTTTACCAGTCATCTTAGAGCAAATATTTTAAAACAACATAATCTTCATCTAGAAGACAAGACTCACAAACACTGTTATAAATAACATGTATTACCCTATACACTACTAAGAGTTGATATGTTATGTAGCTATTCATCCTTGATGTATTTTTTTCTAAAATGTATTCAGCTGCAAGAGTAACATTGTATTTTGGAACTGTTGTTAGCACTTGCCAGCTTGCTGCAAATTCCCAATCATGAGTGATATATTTATATACTCACTTCCTTCTCAGAGACAATGATTACTGTTTTCTGGTATTCCATTTGCTCATCCATCAGTACACCAAAAACAAGAGACTAAACTGCGGGAAAAGCTATTATAAAATCAAACAAGCAGTTAAGTGCAGACATATTATGATAGAGTAATGATTTTACTCAATCAACTACCAAAAGAGTAATTTTTTTTACTGCTGGGCCCCAGGAGACCACACCAGAAATAACTCACCAAAATAGTGGAAAATGGTTTTTATTTGGCTATGAAAGGAAGCTTCTTTACATCTGGCACATCACCCATAGGTTACTATTCTGCTTGCTTCAATTCTGTCCCCTATACAGAATGGGTCAGATCTGTGGCTGGTATAAGTGGGTGCAGCCCCAAGTGACGCCGACAGAACTGTGCCAATTTCCACCAGCAGAATTCTGCCCTAGTATATCAAGTCACTGAGGAATGGAAGTATCACTGACATCACATCATAGACATCTAGCCATCAGCTTCAGTTCAAAAAAGCTAAAACAGAGCTCAGTCTTCCTTCTCAAGCCCTTACTGTTGCCTCCCCCTCAATAACTGAACCTCACCACCCTTTTCCGAACAAATGAAGTCTGTAACTCAGACATTATCTTTGACTCAGTTTTCTGTGAGGACTCGTACATTCTGCCTGTGCCTAAATCTCAGCATCTCTAAGACACCACCTTTCCTATCCATTCCCATATGTTTTCACCCAGTTGTCACAGGCTGGCTAGGCACTGTGAGTGTATCAGCCATTAGGCTGCTGGGTTCAGGATCAAGGAGGCAAGTCGGGAGTGAAGTAAAAGCAAATTTACTTATAGCTTAGCATACAACAGTTAACAGAAAGGTTAATGCGACAAACAGATAGTACAGTAATAAAGAGCTAATAGTGAATGATAATAACAGATAGAATGACAAAGAGTTCCCGCATGGGGTTGGCAACTTACTGGCAGTCCCTCTATGCCAGATGCATGCTAAGTTGTTCCAGTGAAGTCAGGTGTCCCCAATCAACGCTGTCCGAGGGGGTCACAGGGAAGGTCCCTTGGTCAGGATCCGGTCCTCACTCACACTGGGAGTCCGGGGTCCAGGCTTGGTACAACAATGGTCCTTCTGTCCCATCCTTCTAACTGATCACTTGACATGTGCATTCCTTTATGCCTTATCTTATGCTAATCTGTTAGCTTTAGAGCCACTCAGAATCTTGCCCTATAGCTATTACACTATGGGATCAAAAGGTGTTAGAAATTATCATGAAAGGTTAGCGCCCAAACTTGGGTTCACCCAATAAGCAAGTTACACCACATTACTTTGAGGATTGAAATTAGCATTACTTTGCCCTTAGTTTCTTATTCCTGGATTCCTTGGAATGTGCTAATTATATTAGGTGGTCAGATCTTGTTATGGCTTGACCTTTAAAAAACCTGTTAGATCAGCTAATCTTGTAGTTTGGCTTATTTTTGAGGCTCAGTGGTCCCATGATCAGTGAAAACAGATTCAGCACTTTGGTTAAATTGTGACAGACATATTCCACTTGCAGGTTGCAAATTTCCAAGCTTTGCATTACCTAATCTTAACCGCTTAGACAATTGCCTGAATGCCTCCAAAAGCATATATTTATTGCTCATGATAGTAACCCCTCTGGTGCTGGCCACCACACCCAGTCTCCTTATTTCATGTCTTGTTTACTGCAACAGCCTTCTCTCTGGCCCTGACAAATGTAATTTTATCTTTTGCCATGTGCCAGCCATTCTGAATGATGCAGAAAAAAAGTATTTTCCCAGCCCATTTCTTTGACTATATCACCCCTTTGTCACCCTAGTGGAGTTCTCTTTGTGGATCTCCACTGGCTCTCCTTTTTCTATTGCATGAAACATAAGCTACTTATCTTCATTCCCACAGCCCTTTGTAGCCTGTCCCTGCCCTAAGTAAATATTAAGTTTCCAGTCAAGAACCTTTGTGTTTGTTTATGCTGCCCCTCCATGCTCAGGGTGACATCCCCATAATTATCTGCAAAACTAACATTCCCCTTTGGGATCTTGCTTAAAAGACTTCTTTTCCATGATGTCTATCATAATTTTGACACCCACTGCCTATGATGCTGACCAATATTGTCTCATTGTATCTTTTGTCTGTTTACCTGAATCCATATGTTGCCTCTTGTGTTAAACCTAAATTGTAAGGTGTTTAC
This sequence comes from Alligator mississippiensis, assembly GCF_030867095.1. Lineage (NCBI taxonomy): Eukaryota > Metazoa > Chordata > Crocodylia > Alligatoridae > Alligator > Alligator mississippiensis. Next base: position 39,780,104 of record NC_081824.1, read on the forward strand.
AACAAGCAGCATCTTTTTTTAATCTACGTGTGTACCATGCTCAGTACAAATAGGTCCTATAGTTCATGGCTAAGGCTCCTTGGTACTACAGAAATACAAAAATATTAATAATACCATTATATCTGTAGCCCATGTACACCCAGGGGTGTGCCCTGTCTGCAAGTGGAAGGGATGGAGTGGTCAGGCAAGAGTGTTGTGAGAGGGGCCTGCTACCTGGGAGCAGTTCCCTCTCTTCTCCACAGAGCCAGGCCAAGACTAAGTGCTTAACTATATACAAATGTATTGCTACACAAAATTAATATGAATAAGAGATATTAAATATTTACAATAGAAATAGTATGGGACACCATATACAATAACTGTCAATCAACACATTGCACCACTTCATGGGACTACAAAATATAAACCTGGTGATTCATAGCATAGGCAATACACTTCTCTGCACAGAATGAATTTTAACACTCTGAAATAGGTAAGTCAAGGCATCAACACAATAAACACATATAAGCATCAACTTAGATAAACCCAGGTAAGCTGAGGTACCAACGCAATATTCTGATAATAGGCAGTAAACATATAAAGTAATGAAGACAGGTAAACCCATATAAACCCCATTAAGGAATACCCATAACTATATTGACCTTTACAATATGAAGCAACATCAATCACAGAATATGCGCAGCACCCCATGGGGTGTTCCCTGAAGCCCCTCCCCTTTAGGGCCCTGGGATGTAGACACGCTCCCTCCCACAATGGAAGAGGATGGAGGCTACTTTCCCAAGCCCACTTCCCCTTTGGGACCCTACTTTCCCAAGACCCTACTTTCCCAAGCCCACTTCCCCTGTGGGACCCACTTCCCCACCAACTCATGCTCCCACTCTGAAGCAGCCAAGGCTCATCCCCTGGAGGCCAGTCCCAGGGGGGCCTCTCTGTGGTGACATCTCTGGCTCCTCTTGATGCCCTGGTACCCTGCACCGGGCACCCAGGGTGCTTCTACAGGAGCCAAGCCCTTACTGGCTCTGGTTCCCCAGCCTCACACTGTGGGTCCTTCCCTTTCCCAGGCCCTGCTCTGGACACTGGGTTCTTTTAGTTTAATGTGGAGCCACACTGTGGGGCTCTGGTTACTTGGCCTAGATCCAGGGCTAACTTGAGCAGCCTCGAGCTGCTCCCAAGGCCAGCTCTCCATGCTCTGACCTGTGCACCATGTGGTGCCCATGCAGCCTCGAGCTGCTCCCAGGGACTATTTTCTGTGTGCTGATCCATGCCTGAGCACCATGCACTGAGCCGCACACTGTCGAGACTTAGGAGGGGTCCTGAGGATGGTCATCTCCAGAGCTCCTCTCTCCTTGTCATCCCTCACCACGTCTCTCCCCTAGTGTGCCAAGCACACTCTCCTTTTATATGCTTTGGGGGTTCCGCCCCTGAAGTCTGGCAGACCTGCTGTGCTGCAGTCCACAGTCTGGTTGGGGAGCTCCTCTTCCCCTCCCTTTGGAAAAGGGGCTGTGCCCACTTTCCCCCAGCTTGTTTCTGATTGGTGGATTGGCTCCACCAATCAGAATTGAGGATTCTTGAGCCCCTGGACATGTTGGAGTTCAATTGGTTAAGTCTGTCACATATCCAAGAAAAAGTAGTTGATCAAATGTTTGCCAATTCACAATACGATCAGTAAAGAAATACTACTAAACTGGCAAAGTCCTCAAGGGGCAAAACTAAAGAAAATCTTGCTCATATTAGCAAGATAATGGCATAAGTTCCATGGGACCATGCATGCATGTGTGTGTGTGTGTGTAAGTTAAAAATACTACAGAATATCCAGTGAAATCAAGTTACATTTAGAAGTATCTCTGAGACTGAAAAAATTCAAGTCTCAAAATTGCCATTCCATAAGCATAGAGTATTTTTGTTATGATTTTAATGTAAAGCTATACCTTGTCTCACTTTTTAAAACCTTCTCCATCAGTCCAAGTATGACACTGCAATATATTTTTTTATATTCGAACAATTGTTAGGAGAGCACAGGAATGATACTGGAAAGTGTCTTGCACAACATGCCTAGAGAATTAAGCAACTGTAAATTAGCTACAGAACTGGGCAGAACAACTGCTACTTTGTGATATGAGAGACCCAAGTGAAATCTCTGTTTTGCCTAATTCAGATCAATTCCAATAAAAAAAAGAACTCTGATCTGAATCAGACTGAACAGGGACTTTATTAAGTCTCTCTCCTAGGATACTATATTCTTAATTGCTAAATCATTTTGTGGCACATAAGCAGTAGAGTGGTTTGGGAAATGGATTTTGAGGATATTTAAAAAAACCTCTACTTGGAATTAGTTGCTTTGTGGATGAGAGAATGCCCCATCTTCAGTTTTTCACATCCAACTTTCCTGTATTTTCACAAAAAAAGAAAAAGAATGGGAATTAAATGTAGTGAATATTGTTTCTTTCCTCACAAACTAGACCTTTGTTATTTAAGTAAATATATCTATAATTTCACTTTAATCCCATATCAGTTATAAAAAAATCACTTATTGATTTTATACTGGATTTTAACAGTTGGTTAAGTATTTAATTTTTACAATTAAGGTTTAAAGTAGACTCCAAGGCTTCAAGTGCTTGTTCTGCTTTGTGTGCCACCTCTCTTCTATCTCTTAATTAAAACTCCTTTCAAGAGTGCATCTAACATCAGATGGCTGAGGATACTGAGAGAGCTCTATAAAGTCTGTAATACTAGCTCTTAATATAATTTCATAAAAGGTGATATGCAACATTCTTGCTCTATGTGCTAAACTAATTTCAAAGTACTTGTAAAATTTTTTAAACCTTTTGTGTTTCAAGAGGCATCAGTCATATCTTATATGAGACAGAGCAAAAGTGTCTTCACAGTAACATTTAAATTCAAGAAAACCAACCAGTGTTTGCCAGTTAAACCAGCACAGAGAGTCAACCTTTTTGGTAGAAATGCTACAAATTAAGCCCTGTGGGGGTACATTTCTCACAAGAAAACCACTCTCTCTCCAAGCTCTCAGTTCTAATCCTCAAAGGGAACTTACAAAACACTTTTCACCGATGAGCCTATGAACTTCACTTCATCAACCTCCTGGACACAAAAACTCATGGACTAAATATAGACATTGGCTTTATGAAACATTATAACCTGTCTAATGTCTGACCCAGGTACCTCTCCACTATTTACCTGCTACATTCATCCCTCTTCTCCCTCCCTGACCCCTCCAGCCTATCTCTCACCCACTGACTCCTCATTTACATGTTCACTGACTTCTTGTCTTTCATGCATAACAGCCTCTGGCTTCTTTACTATTCATTCCATCCAGGAAGAGTACACACCAACTGCAGAAGCTTCCTCAGCCTGATGAAGGGTTTTTAAACCTGAAAGCTTGCTAAGAAAAAAAAATTCCAACTATTTAAGTTGGTCTAATAAAAGATATCAGATTCACCCAAAGAACCTTGTCTGCCTATGTCCTTAGAGCAATACAGCTACAATCTACACCCCACAAGTTAAGCCCTGCACTTTCCCTGACTGCCATTTTGATCCCTTTCCTCTACCCAATACACTGCTTTATTTTCTGCTCCCTGGTCTGTGCTCTCTGCCAATACTTCTGTTCTGCTTTCTGCTCTGTGGCAGTGCACCTTTGGTGCCTGCCACTTTAAGGGCTGGAGCAGGAAATCAGCAGATGCCTGATGGAGGTGGTCATTTTCAAACTTATGCAAGGCAGGCAGAAGCAGTAGTTTACTGCTTGCAGCTGAGGGAGCAACAGCACCCGGCTGAGCTTCTGCTCACAACATCTTGGAGGTAAGGACAAGAGCTATGTGGATGGCAGGAGGCTCCTGGTCCTGGGCATGACCTGAAACTGCACCCTGCTGGGGGAGGGAGGCCTGGTGGGACTGCCTGTGGTGGGGCAGTGCCATTCAAATACCAGGACCACTAGCCTCCCCATTGAAAGGTGGGTTGGGGCGCCTTAATAACCTGAGCCCCCACAACAGTATGGATAAGAGGGCGAGGCATGGCTGTGGCCACCTGATTCCCAGGGGGTGTAAGACCCCAGTGGAGAAGTGGGGGGCCAGGCATGGCTGCAGACACCGGAGCCCCAGGGCTAGGTAAGATCTTTGATGGCCCCAGGGAGGGGGCAGTAACATAGCTGCCGAGAGAGAGAGCAGGAGAGTGGCCCTGGAGTAGGGCAATAAGATATTTGGTGGGCACACACAGAGTAGGGAGCATCTTTACAACCAAAGGACTGTGCATAAACAAGGTGTTGAGTAGGGCTGAAGGATGGTCTGAAGTGCAGCACCAGGAGTTGTGTTGAGTAGGCCTGAAGGATGGCCAAAAGGGCAGCACACAGGCCAACCCCCACAAGAGTGTGTTTCTATGTGTAGAAGTGCCTGGTGGTGAAGTTATCCCAATGTCTGGTGAATTGGCTGGTCACTACCCAAATGAGGGTTGCAGGAGAGGCCCAAAAGGCTGCATGTCTGCCAGTCAAAGAGTGAAACTGATAAGTCTGATGGCCTATGGGAGCTGCTCAGCGTAGCAGGGCAGAGTGAAGGAAGCCTGGTACGGTGTGGTGTGAAAGAGGCCTGGTGAGAGGGTGCAGTATGAGTGAAGCTCAGAACAGAGCAGCACGTGAGAGGCCTGAACAGAGGACTAAGTTGGTCCAGCTTTAGGCTGGGAATGCAATAAGATTCTGGATGCCATCTCTGAGGCATGGGCCATGGTGTAGGGGAGGTACAGAGCTGTGGATAGTGCCCCCTGGCATTGGGGCATATAATGGACAGCCTCCTGCATTTACCACCAGTTTATTATACCAACAAAGTTGTAGCAGACGAGACTGGGCGGACTGCCCCATATAGACAGGTGGATGGACCGACATGAGATCTTGGCCCCGGGGTGGCTCCCTGTTACATGCCTCCTGTGCAATCTGCTGGTCTGCTGTCTGCTCCCTTCCCTATCTGCCACTGTTCTGTCTTCTTCCTCCCCAATCTGCTGCGTGCCACACTGAAAAGCTACCCATGCCACTTGCGCCTGCTGGCCACCCACTTCCTAGTAAGACTAGGAACAGATATTAAAAAAGTCTGAGGCCATGTTGATCTAAGGTCTTCTGTAAATGGTCTAGTTTAGATCAGCAGTGAATAGAACACACAGCCCTTTGGTGTGTGGGGGGGGAGGCACACAGGCTGCCTGTCTTAGATCAGATTCCACCATTTTGAAAACAGTCTGTGTGCACTGAACTTCTGTTCTGTTACAGGTTAAGACCACGTGTCCAATCACTTATACTGATAAATGTGTAATGTCTGTACCTGGCGTAAGTGGCCATTATGGGCCTATTGGATAAGAATAGACACTGGTCTGTTTTGGGAAGACTTCCATGACAAGTTTGATGAGTACAGCTTGATATTCATTCATCCCAACAATGTCCCAAGTTTTTACCATATCATTACTGTTCCCAAGACATGTAACAGATCCTTGCAAAAGCTAAGTGTCAACTGCACAGCTTTCTAATCTAATCATGTATTCATCTACTATACAGTATATTTGGAAGAAAAGCTATCTAGTCCCATAACACTTGATGACAATGAACAGCACATGGAAAAGAGATGATCTTCATATTATCTTGAACTTCTCTGGCAAAGATAATATTCAGGTCTACTTAAACAGATCATTTAGAGAAGGACATTGTGTTCTCTTAGAAGCTTGTTTACAGCATGTTCTTTTTCTTCTAGTTTCCTGTCACATTGGGAGTGTAGTGACAGAACAGTTAAAGAATCTTGCCACAGCTCCTGAGACCTGAATTTAAGCTTAACTTGAACTTGTGCTCAATGCCAAACCAAAGTGGTCCAATTATACATGGGTACCTAGCTACCTAGAAGCTGTGTAGTTCAGCTTGTAGGGTGGCTGGCCATGGGCTAGAAAGACCTGGGTTTTATATCAAGTTGAGAGTGATTTCCACTCATTACTTCTACCTCTCAAGGCCCACTCAACCTCTTATTTAATGGGCTTCTAGGGGTGCTAACTAGGGCCATGTGAAATGGAAGAGTTCCGTTTTGACCAGCGGTTTGACGATTCAATGGAGCAGCGTTCTGTTTTGACTTTTGTTTCGAGTCAAAACAGCTGTTCCGTATCATTCTGTCGAAACAGTTTCATGTTATGAGCCTGAAACTCATGTACTCAATATACACAGTGGGATTCTGACACACTGCAACCTGCCAGACATCTGAATCCCCAGGTACCTCTGCACCTTTACCTGCACTGCTACATCCCCCTTTCCACCCCAGCCCCCCCACTCCAGCCTGTCCTTCACCCCCTGACACCTCAATTTCCATTTTCACTGACTGGCTTTCTTGCCTGCATTGCATGCCAAGCTGGCCTCTGGCTTCTTTACTATTCCTTCCATCCAGGACCAGGAGACATACCATCTGCTCATACTTCCTCAGCCTGACAAAAGGTTTTTCAACCCAAAAGCTGGCATCCCAGGCAGCTAAGCCAAGCACATTGGGAGCCTCACAACTTCACTGCAACCAGCAAGTGTCAGGCCTGTCAAAGACATGACAGGTCTGGGCTTTCCCCAGCCAAGACTGCGTGTGCATGTGTTAGCTGGAGGTTACGGTGCCTCCTATCCACCTTTCACCAGGGAATCATTGGTCCTGGCATTTATGGGGCTGCCACACTGCCAGGAGTCCCACCAGGCCTCCCTACCCTAGCAGGGTGCAGTTGTAGTGGTCATGCCCAGGACCTGGGTACCCCTCCTTCCCCATAGCCTCATCCCATACCTCCAAGTTCATCCTGGCAGGGGAATGAGCTCAGCAGGGATTTGTTCTTCCCCTGCTGGTTGGTGATGCAGTTAGTGCCACCTCCAGCTGAGAGGGTTACCTGGTTTTTAAAAAAGGAAATAGGTGTGGATGGAGGGTGGCAACCAGGTCTGCACCTCGAGCTTGGGGAACCCCAGCAGTGGGAGATTCACCTTCAGGAACACCAGCTGCTCCACCAAACCATCATCCAAGCAGGTGTGGTGGGGTGTCACTACATCCCAGTGATGCTGAACACCCTCATCTTCGGCACACTGGTTGGTGGACAGGCCAGGTGTTCCTGGGCAACTGTGGCCACATCCAGTCACACCTAGCTGAAGCTTGTCCAGTAGGCCAAGGGGTCACACAGCAGTGGCTCCACATCCTTGGTAAGATAGGCAGCCACCAAGGTGTGAGTGCTACCTGCCTGATGCTGGGTCTAGTGGCTCTGGACCCCACCATAGAAGTCACTCCCTTAGCCCATATTGGCACCGCCTGTGGTGGAGGACAAGACTGGATTGTGGATGGCCTGATAGCATAAGACAGTGGATCCCCCTGTTCCACGTCCCCCCGCCTCTGCCATTCTGCCTCCCTGACTTCCTTTACCAGCACCTCCATCCACTGATTCAGTGTTTGGCTGCCACATACGGTGCCCTTCACCCTTAGGTCATACACAGTGGCCAGCACATGGACTGTACTGGACCTCAAGGGATCAAGCCATTTCCTGATGCCCTCCTTTAGCCACCTCACCAGTGTCTGCACATCTGGTGACAGTGGCCTGCCCTAGCCAGGAACATTGATCTCCTGGAAGTTCTCTGTATGTTGCTGAAGTTCCCTCACTATGGGAATCACCTGGCTAAGGAGGGCATCAGCAGTGCTGAGGCTCTCAGTGGACTCAAGGAAGGGCTTGAGGACCACCAAGATCTGGGAGATGGTAATCCCACTTAACTCTGTTCAGGGGGCCGCTGATCCCAATCTCCTCAAGCAAGGCCATCTCATGGGTGGCCTTCTGTTGCCCCACCAGCCTCTCAAGCATCAGGTATGTGGAGTTTTAGCAAGTCTCCACATCCTGCATGATTTTGTGGTATGGGATGTTCATCTCATTTTGTTTATCCCACAGCATCTTGACAACTTTGAAGCTCCGGTGGAAGTAGTCTGCCACCTGCCTGCATTTTGAAATTAGCTTGCTTGTAGTGGCAGCACCATCACCTGCAGCCCTGTCCCACTCCAAGGCATCCCTGACAGCAAAGTGCAACTTGTGTGCCACACAGTGGATGGCAATTAAGTTGGCATTGTGGACCACCTTGACCATACTGGCCCCATTGTCAGTGAACACGAACCCATGGATGAGCTTGCCCTGCCCAGTGAGCCACCCCTGCACCAAGTGGCTCATGGCTCCCATGATCTCTGTTGCTGTGTGGGACTCATCCATCACCTCAGCTTGAAGAAGAGCCCACTGATGGCCTGACTGGTCACACCAGTTCCCTGTGAGGGAAAGGTAGGTATGATCTCCACCCTGGCTGCTCCAGATGTCCGAGGTGCAGTGCAAGGCCACCTATGGACCTGCCTCTCACAGCTCCTCCTGCAAGTAGTCCATGCATGCTTCATACAGGGATGGCACCACTGTCCTACTGAAGTTGGTGCATGTGGGCACTTGGTATGATGGGACTGTGAGAGCCATGAGCCACCTTAACCCTTGCTGCTCAAGTAGGGAGAATGGCTGGCCATCAACAGCAAGCATCTCTCCAATGCTCTGGGTGAGTTTTCTCACCTTTGGAACATGCCCCACTTTCTGTCCACCTTTCCCCCACTGTTCCAGGGTGCCTGCCTCTGCTTTGGGGGGACAAGGGCTTTGGAGTGAGTGGGGGACTTCCCTTTGGGCATGCTCCCACTAGTGCCAGGCTAAGGAGGGGCAAGGGCAAGGGGGTGGTGCCTGCAAAGATGCATCAGCATCCCCATGGTGCTCATATGCTTTGTTCCCTTGCCCTGGCTGGTTTTGGCTCAGCAGTGCAGGCAGATAGTGTATGTGGGATCATCTGACAGCTCAAAATGATCCCAGACCACACTACCCACTCACTTCTGGGGTGTGGTGTCATCTGTGGATGCTGCTGCACTTTCCCCCTCCTCAGCAGGCAGAGGCACAGCAAGAGGAGAAGCGGACTCAGCTGAGCTGCTTGGCTCCACCTCTACATCAACCTCCTCCAAAGTGCCTTCTCAGGAAGGAGACCTGGCTTGAGGGGAAACTTGAGGGGTGTTGGGCACAAACTCAGCTGATTTCCCCTCCTTCCCCAGAATTTCCCTTGATAGGGCACTGAAATCCAGATCCAGCACCAACTCTTCTTCTGGCACTGGAAGGCTCAGCATGGGAAGTGACATAGCGGTGGAGTAGGCTGCTGTGCTGGTGCTGCTGGTTGCGTTTGTTGTCTTGGTGGGGATGGGGATGGTTATGGCTGCTGTGTGTAGAGGGGATGCAGTCTCGGGCAAAGGCAGTGGCAGTGGCACTGCTCCCCTCTCCTTCCTGTTTGTAGCAGCCTCATCCCTTTTAGCTGGAGGAAAGAGGCTCCATCTCAGTTTAGTGGGGGGGAAACTTACAGCTCTCCCTCTACTCCCTCTTCCACCTCTCCCTGAAGGCTGGCCAGTGTGGCCACCTGTCTTTCCACCATGCTTCATGATGTGTTTCATGTCTTCCTTTTCAAGAAATATATAAATGTATTTGCATTCCTATATAAATTAAAAAATGTAGGTGTGGTCCAGTCAAGAAATTTATGGAAGTGATAGAAATATATCTGTCTCCATATATAAATTCAATAGCATAGGTGTGGTGCAAAGAATGAATGTATAAAAACAAATATATATAGTAAATTCTTATATAAAGTAAATTCTATAGTAATCCTATCCAATATAAGTATAAAATTCAAAAGAATAAATCAATGAATATAATAATAAAATAAAAGCACCTACAAGAAAATGGTATTCTGAAATCCCTCTTGCTAGGGTAGCAAGCACGGAATCCTTTAGAAAATTAGTGATGCTAGTCATACTGGTCTGATGGTGAGCTGCTAGAACATACAACTCAGTAAGTCACCCAAGGCAGAAAGCAGGGTACTTTTTAAAATGCTGGCTTTTATGCAGTTTTTCTGTCTCTTCCCCAGAGCACCGGGGTTGGAAGGGACCTCAGGGAAGGGTGACAGTCACTGGCCAGCTAGACAGTCAATAATAAGAGCACTCCTTCCCCCTGCACCTTCCCCCCTCCTCCCCCTCCCTCCCCTTACTTTGAAGGGAAGCCATTGAAGGTAAGCCTAGCTTCATAGTCGAAATTTGGAACATTTAAAATGTTTCAAAACATTTCAATCTGCCCTGTTTTGTTTCAACCCTGTTTCAAGCCTGTCTGTTTTGTTTCAATTTTGCTTTTTCAACATCGAAATGGTTCAAAACAGCATTGAAGCAAAATGGGCGGTGAAATTCTGCACAGCCCTAGCACTAAGTACATTAACTCCTTCTCTCATGCTGAGGTTAAAAAAATAGCAGAGCCATGCCTCAATGGCCTGTAAATGGGACAATTTCTTCCTTGGCATGCTGCATTCTTTTATGTGCTGATGGCTACAGAACCTGGCATGTCTTAACTCTGCTCCATGTATGGGCTAGTAAGCTCAAAGAAGGACCTTTGACCTATCTGTCTTGGAAAACCGTCACATTATTGCTGAGATCAAAGCTTGCCCTACTCCTCAGTATACTTAAAGTTTATGATGTTTCATATAACCAAGCTACAAAAATGAACACCAAAGTATATTGCATTAAAATAAATATACCTGTCACCATCCTGTGATCCCAGCCCCGGCCCCCACCCACCCATCCTGCTCCCAGATGCCACTCCCTGCCCACCCACAGTCTCATCCCATCCACCTGGCCAAGCACATCCTATCTGTAGGGGTCCCAGTTGGTCTCTATGAAGACCTACCTACCTGTCCACTCAGTTCAGTGCCCTGGACATTGGCTGTGGGGGTAAATGGGCCCTGTGGGGGTGAATGGGCCCACCCCCACCATGCCAGGCTGGGTCAGCCTCCCCACACTGTGCCAGAGCCAGATCAACACCTTACTCCCCGACCACCACACCAAGCTGAGCCAGCACCATCCCCGCCCCACACTGTTGTCATTCAGCACACTGCCACTGGTTCTCCAGGTCAGCACCAGCTCTCCACACCCTGGCTTACAATAGATCACCAAAACTCTTTAAGTGGCCCTCCAGTTGCCAACCCGAGTCAATTGCTAACCCCAGTTTAATGCAGGGAAAGTCTATCAAGAAACGGATCTTTTGATTGCCTAAGTACTATCACATAATCTTGGATAAGTTTCCGAAACCAAATGCATCTGTGTAATATTTATTTGTCTTGTATATATTTGTTTTTTTTCAGCAGTATAGGATAGCCAACTATTGAATATTCAGATTTATGTTTTTAAAAGGTCTTTTTAAGTGCATTCTTGTGCTCTTTTCTTGGTGTAACTTTATGAAGAAATTATATGAAATATAGGTGCACAGTTGATAAAAAAATAAATCCCTTATTTTTCATTGTGCACCTTTCCCTTTTACAAGACATGCCTTTCACATTTCTAGGGAAAAAAAATCTAACATAAAAATAAAATATATTCCATAGAGACTTATAGAACGAATAAAAATTATCAAGAAATCCTCAGATAAAATATCCCTTTATGCTATTGTCAAGGGATTCGTTACGTAGCCCTGTCAAGGGACTCGTTACATAGCCCCCAAAAGTCTTTGCTCCTCCAGGGCTGCCCTCAGTCTCTGGGTAGAAGCTGTTACCTCCTTTTCTCTTTTTATAGATAGATAGATAGATAGATAGATAGATAGATAGATAGATAGATAGATAGATAGATAGATAGATAGATAGATTGTTTATATCAACATAGGACCTCAGCCTCCTGGCTGATGTCAGTGATGAGTCCCAACCAGAGGTCCACACACCCACATCCTTTCCTGCCACGATTTGATGTTTATGGGAGTGGAATTATATACCTGGGCGTGTAGTTCCAGTTGGTCGTTGTTCACCATCCTATGTTCATGAGGGCTCCACCATCCCCTACACCCTCGTCCATTCCACCGGGTAGTGAATTATCTCCTCGTCACTAGCCTGGCTGGTGTATTCTCACTCAGGGCATCCATCCTCATATATTACAGACAAAAAAACAACCCATGCTCCTGGCCTGGGTTATTGTTCCCCTGGCTTTTTTGACAAATGAGAAAAAAAAATACTCGGTGAGGTCACTTTCTCCTCCACCTTGTTTCAGCCTTTATGGTACCTTTTTATGAGCCTCCTATTGGGGTCATTAAGGTCCTCTCACCCCACTGGGTATACCATTAATAATTTGTTCTTGCCCCCCTTTTAGGGTATTTATGGTATCTTCTCTCTGAAGTGCCCTCCTATTAGGGTCTTTATGGTAGTTTACCCTGCTGTTTGCCAGCCGTAGTTAGTTTCTGGTGCTGCTCCTCCACCAATCCTTCATCTAGGCTTTCTCTGGGGAGCTCTTTCTCTGCAGGAGCCTCCTACCTGTTTCCCAGGTTGTTCTCAGGCTTTCCCGCAGAGTTGCTTGACCTCGCTCCTCTCCTTCCTTTCCAGTCCTGTGCTCCCTACTCCTGCCTGCTCCAGGCTCCTCTTTATATTGAGGTTTGAATTCCCTGCCCCTCCCCTCCAGAAACACCTAGGTAAGGAGAATTTCTGCCGGGCTCTTTGGGGCTTTGGGGCTGGGGCAGCTGCTTCTATCTTTGGCCAGTGCTCCTTTGCCCCCTGTGGCTCTCTCTCTCTCTCACAGCTATCAAAAGAGAATAATGCCAATATGTATAATTTTTATATATTTTTTTCCAGCATACCTTAAAAGGCCACTAAATTGAATTGAACACTGAGTAAATCCATTCATAAAAAACTATCAATAAATAAAAAACATACACTTCAGTCTTAAGTAAAACTACCAATTAGAGATTTCAAAACCAAACAAAGAAAAGTAGCCTGAAAAATTAGCATTACAATTGTTACAGGAAAATCATATCATCTGTTTTGAGTAGACCCAGATGAATAGAAAACAAAAATAGCCAAAACATTTTATGAATATTTACATGAGTAATAATGCTAAATCATTTGAACCCACTTAGGCATTTTTTGAAAATCTCACTAAGCACCTTTTTAAGTATTTCTTTAGAAATCTGGCCTGTGAATGTGTTGTGTGACCAGTCATACAACATAAATAATGAACAGTTAAAAGACTTATAGAACAGTGATTCATTTACAAGAAGAAAGGGTTGGCTCCAAATAAATATTATTCAGAAGGAACAATCTTACCAGTTCTATCTTAGCCCCCTGATATATATTACATTCACTGTACAGCACAATTATTGTGTGACAAAAATGGCCAGTTAGCCACAAAAATGTTTCTTAAAAATTTAGAACATTTTTGTAGCTAGTTTCTATCAAGCTTTAAATTTGAACATGTGATATGTCACACATTGGGTAATAAGTATTTTGTGGGTCCTTCAGCATCTGAAGGTGAACTGTTTCATCTCCTATCTTACCAGCCACCTATCTGGTGATGTTCACAATCAGATGGTTGTCAGCATCCACATGGGGCTGGTGGTCAGCATCAGGACTGGGACAGACCTAGTCCAGATGCTGAAAATGAGCAGGGGGAACAGACTTCAAGGTTCCCCAGTAAGAGGAACCAAGGGGCTGCCCCTGCCAGGAGCTTGGCAACACTCCAGCCTGGCAGCCTTTCCTGCAGGCCCGGGCTGAAAAAAAGTGGGTTTTAGATGTGTTGGAGCATGAGAGAAAGGCTCCCAGATCCCATGGACAGCCTAAAGTCATGTATGCAGCCAGGCAGTCCTGGGGCTGTATATTATTTCTACCTTATTCAACTGTCCAGACTACTTTGGTCTGCAAAAATGGAATAAAAATCACTTTATAAGAGAAGTTGAAAAATGTCTAGTAGTCCTTGCTCTTACCTGGTTTGATTTGTATTTTGACCATGCTTATGCTGGTTCTTCTTTTTTTTTTTTTACAAAATCATTTTACTCTTTCCTAGTTTGCACTTGCAGTGAGCCTTCCAGAACAACAGGTATTGAAATCCTGAAATGTAGTGCCACATTTCATTAATTCTTTTTTATTCCTTTCTTTGTCCCCTTCTTATTCCAGGACCCCCTCTTTTCTCCCTACTTTCCTCACAGTTCCAATAATCTTTCCCTTTTATTCTTTTTGCTTTTACCTGTTCCCATTCTTTTTCTCCTGCTTCTTTGTAAACTGACTTTTTCCTTCTTTTAATTGGCTTTATTCCATTGATTTAAAATGGCGAAAGAGCTATGTGTGTGTGGTGACTGGGAAACATAGGAAGCATGTCTCCTTTCATTCCTAGTTCCTCAAAAGATTACAAAGAAAAAAAAAAGACCTGGGGTGGGGGGAAGTACAAATCAGGAGATCATTTGTACATAACACAGAAACAAGCCTTTTATTATCATGCTGCCTCTGCTTATCAGAAAGAACACACCAGAACCAAAACCAGTCATGTGGGAGCCGTATGGGTAGCATTCTCTCACCGTGGGACTTTTTAGCAATATGGTAGGATATAGCCAGGTGGGAAAAAATCTTAACACAGGATGTCCTGCTGAACAGTGTGTTAGAGGAATTCATCTGCAGACAACTCTCCATTTCAGCAGTTGCTGGTTGACTGAAAAAATAGGATAGCAATTGGGACTGGTTGCCAAATGGCTCCCATTTGTGCAATTAAACAGATGATTTGTTGGAACTTCCTTATGTGAATTGGGATGTTCTCATACACAATATGAACTTTTGGATGCCTGGCAGTCATTGCTTTCATTTCCTGCATAATTTGTTGTCAAAATTTAAATGTATCTGAATTTCAGAAGCAAAACTGAAAAAACAAAGTGTTCATCTTTGGCTTGACCAAGAACTGCAGGCTGTGGACCATTGGCCATTGTTCTTGCCATTGATAGACCATTAAAGTCCAAAGTTTTCATTTTCTACCTGGTCATTCTGACACTGGACTTAGAACAATGTACAATATTATAACAAACTGATCAGTAATAGCTTTGAAATATAAACACTTTCAATTCAAGGAAATGTAAGCAAATATACATATATTTTATCCTGGACAAATTTTGGTTTGGCAGAGAAAACTATTCTCCTTAACCTTAAAGGGTAGGATAAGAAGAAAATTTATCTGTCAAATAATTATGCTTAAATAGTCACAACAGAGAACAGAGCCTAACTGAAAAGCAGAGTTTAGGATGAGCTCTGACAAAATCTCTGTCTTATTTTTAAATTTTATATTACCTTAATTTCTCCTACACTTTCACCAGTAAACCATGTTCTGACAGACAGGGAAGAGGCCAAAAAGTTAAAGAAAAGCAGTGGAAATATCATTAACTATTTCTGTTATGAAATCCATCCACAAAGGGCTAATGAAGAAAATTAAATGCCAGAATGGTTCCCGGTTCTAGCCACTCAGGCAAAAATATTGTTTCTATGTTGCTCAAGGAAATAAATGGAAGTATTTCCAAATTTATTTAAAAGAGGACACTGCATTAAATAATAATTTGCAAAGAGAGTATAACATTAAAATGTGTCTGACAGTAAGGGTAGCTGACTAACAGTGTCCATAAAGAAAATAAAATTATGTTGCGCAATGAATAACCAGGAAGCCCATTAATGGCTCTTTCATGATCATCAGTCCTGATGAATCTCTGCCCCTTTCCCATTTGAGTGCACCTCCTCAGGTGTCAGGCTTCATACCCTTTAATCTCCAATGGTATTGTTCTGAAATTCTCTAACTCCTAATCTTGGACCTGGGCTCTAGTACCTTATACATTAGTTATTATTACCCTACAGGGATGACTGAGTTCAGACACTGATTTCAAACATCTTGTAGTACTCTGCCATGATGTACAGAAGATTAAACCTATTTCTTAGTTTTGGGTACAGGTTAATTCTGTATGGCTTTGAGTATGGTAGACACTGATTGGATGTGACCACACCCCACCCAATATTCTTAGCATGTTTCCTCTACAGTCCCTACTTTATCCTGTAGTTCCTTCATCACTAACCTGGAAGTGTGAATTTGACTGAACATCAATAGTCTTCTCATGACTGGGTCACCTTTTCCAGGTCTGGAAGAAGATTTATTTCCATTGAATAGGAATCAATATCATTATTGTATCTCTGATTGTATATGACCAGGCACAAACTCTCTGGTAATACCACACTTCTAGCTTCTTCTGGGCTTTCTCCAAGTACTCCTGAGGCATCCATCTTTAATTTCTCCACAAAACTCAGCTCATAGTCTACCACCAACTGCCTTTTTGGAAGACCTTTCCCTCTGACTCATCTCTCACCATGTAAGGAATCCACAAACAAACAGTAGTTCCAATGAATATTTGTGACCCTGTATCTGTTCTATTGTAAAGTACAGGCCATAGGACTTCCTTGAATTAATTATTACTTGCACTACGTTTCCTTCTTGAGTAAAAGAAAAACAGAATCCACATATGGGGTTACTCAGGAACAGCTGACCCGGAACAACTCCATGCAAAAAGAGAGAAAAAAAACAAATTGAAAAGAGGGAACCTATCACTAGGGCATTTCCACAGGAAAATCCAGAATGTTATCCTGTAATCCAGAAATGTTATCCTGGAATATGAAGGTACTTACCCAGGAAGGGACCTGCAGGGAATGAAAGCCCAATTACAAGCCCTCTTTATTATTTAAAGTGCAAATGTGGGAAGTGACCAGCTTGTCTCAACAGAGAACTCTTTTGTAAGCTTAAAGACAAAAAGGAAGCTTACAAGAAGTGGAAGCCTGGACAAACAACTCGGGAGGAGTATAAAAATATGGCTCGAGCATGCAGGGATCAAGTTAGGAAATCTAAAGTGCAATTGGGGTTTGCAGCTAACAGGGGACATAAAGGGTAACAAGAAGGATTTCTATGAGTACGTTAGCAACAAGAGGAAGGGCAGGGAAAGTGTGGGTCCCTTACCAAATGGAGGGGGGGCAACCTATGGACAGGTGGTGAGGAAAAGTCTGAACTAATTAATGCCTTTTTACAGGAACTTTGCATGCCTCCCAAGGCTGAGGTGGCATGGCAACTGCCTGCAGGCAGTAGCACCAGTGTCAGTGTTGGGGGGTGTGGCAGCAGTGAGTGGGGAGTTCCCACAGGCAACCATGACAGTGTCAGCAGTGAGGGCGGGGTGGTGAGCAGTGACCACCTGCAGGCGCCACTGGCAGTGTCGGCAGCAGCCAGTATCAGGGGGTTCACTGCCAACATCAAGGGGTGCACGTCATCACTGCCACGGTTAGCCCCAGACTACTGCACCAGGCAGCACAGTTTGGGGAGAAGGTGAGCAGCCCTCAGTGGTGAAAAAGCAGATTTGGGACTATTTAGAAAAGCCAGACATGTACAAGTCCATGGGGCCAGATGCAGTGCATTTGAGAGTGCTGAGGTAGTTGGCTGATATGATTGCACACCTGCTGCCCATTATCTTAGAAAATTCCTGGCAATCAGGGGAGGTCCTGGACAACTGGAAAATGGCAAATATAGTAGTGCCCATCTTTAAGAAAAGGAAGGAGGAGGATCCAGGGAACTATAGACCAGTCAGCCTCACCTCAGTCCCTGGAAAAATCATGGAGCAAGTCCTCAAATAATTCATTTATAGGCACTTGGAGAAGAATAAGGTCAGTAGGAACAGTCAGCATGGATTCACCAAGGGCAAGTCACGTCTGGCCAACCTGATTGCCTTCTATGCTGAGATAACAGGTTGTGTGGATGAGAGGAAATCAGTGGACATAATATACCTTGACTTTAGCAAGGCTTTTGATACCACCTCACACAGCATTCTTGTGTGCGGGCCGGGCCCCGATCCCGCCCTTGTTGCCATACACGGCGGTGATTCCGATCCCACTCTGGCTGCCATGGGCAAGCCGGGGGCGAACCGGGGTTGTACTGGACCCGTCTTCGGTGCACGCAGGTTGTGGCCAGCAGCCTGGGCACGCGGGGTGGGAGAGAACCATGGGGCAGTTTAGCGCATGCGAGTTAGAATTAGTTACAGAGGTGTAACGGTTGATTGAAAAGATTATTTACTTACACCCAAAGATGGTATTGGTGTAGGCTGGACAGGTTTCCAGGCACAGCTCCCGCTTGAACCCTCGTTGGAGGACTCTGACAAATCGATTGCTCCCACGGAGTTTGCTAGGCTCCGCGGGTCCGGTTAAGTTGGGTTCAAAAAGTTTCCCCGGAGTTACTTAGGCTCCGCGGATCCGATAAGTTTTCCCCAGAGTTTGCTAGGCTCCGCGGGTCTGAAGTTACAGGAAAAGGATACGTCTAGGATTGCGCTCGGCGACGGGGAGAGGTGAGAAGCGAAAGCTCCATAGGCTCGGTTCTATTGCCTCTATTGCCTGCTTAGGGGAGGCGCGTCGGGTCCGTGAGGGTCCACAGCGCTTGGAGATCTTCACACAGAATCTCTCTCTCTTCCTCCCTCCTCTGGCTTGGGCGGAAACTACCCAAGCCTTTTGTACGGCTAGCAAGCCAATCGCTAGCCGCCACGTGTGCCTAAATTAGGAATCGGCCAATAATATGGCGCAGATCCTAATACAAATGGCGGGAACTTCTTTACAGCGTGCATCACTATGGTGCAAGAAAGAGATGCACACTGTAAAGAAGCTGCAATCCGGCGGGAAATCCCCCACTGCACCAGAGTTCTCTCTAGCAGCATAGAACTCTACCGTGCAAAGAAAGCGACAAATTTGGCAGGAAATAATTTAGCGGTGCTGAAGCATGAACACAAACAAAAAATCACAACTTTGGGTTGTGACATCTTGCAGGTAAGTTGAGCAAGTATGGGTTGGGTGAATGAACTGTAAGGTGGATAGAAAGCTGGCTGGATTGTCAGGCTCAAGAGGTGCTACCAGGATCAGCAACACTTTTGGGCAGAGTGCCGAAAACAGACACAATTTCAATTTGTAAGTTGTTGTGTGCTGGGGTGGATGACAGGGGAGCCACAAGGGGCCCAATCCTTGCTGTTGCCATGTAGCCTTGACCCATTCCCTACCATCCAGCCAAAAGCTTTCAAGTGCCACATTCTGGAACCCATGCCAGGGTTTGCCTACCTCTGTAGCTAATCAATAGCTCAATGTCTAGCAGGCACCCAGGGTCAAGTGGAGTGTCCCAGGAAACAGTCCTGGGGCTGGTTTTGTTCAATATTTTCATTAACAATCTGGAAGATGGAATGGATTTCACCCTCATGAAGTTTGTGGATGACACCAAGATGGGGAGTATACTAGATACACTGGAGGGTAGGGCTAGAATTCAGACTGACATAGACAAATTGGATGATTGAGCCAAAAGAAATCTTATTGCCAGCAAATCAAGGGAAGTAATTATTCCCCTCTACTCTGCAATGGTGAGGCCACATCTTGAGTACTGTATCCAGTTTTGGGGCCCCCACTATAGAAAGGATGTGGACAAGTTAGGGAGAGTCCAGGGGCATCAACAAAAATGGCTCAGGCGCTGGGGCACATGACTTTTGAGGAGAGGCTGGGGGAACTGAGTTTATTTAGTCTGCAGAAGAGAAGACTGAGGGGGAATTTGATAACAGCCTTTAACTACCTGAAGCATGGATCCAATCACATCGGCCAACTCCCTCAGCACAGCTAGACTGTTTTCAGTGATGACAGATGACAAGGACAAGAGCAATGATCAAGGACAAGGAGCAATGATCTCAAGTTGCAGCAAGAGAAATTTAAAGTGAATATTAAGGAACTTTTTCACTAGGAGGGTGGTGAAGCACTTGAACAAGTTATCTAAAGAGGTGATGGAATCTCCATCCTTGGAGATTTTTAAGGCCCAGCTTGACAAAGCTTTGCCTGGGATGATCAAGTTGGAGATGGTCCTGATTTGAGGAGGGGGTTGGACTAGGTGGCCTCCTGAGGTCCCTTCCAACCCTAATTTTCTATGATTCTATATTGAATTACATCCAATGCCACCTCTCATTATATTCTTAAATAAATAACAACTACAGTAGTTAAAAAACAAAACATCCAAAGCAATAGCACCCACTTATCTGAGGTCTTTATCTATTTAATAGTCAATGGCTTAAAAACCACAATCCAACATTTTATTTCAACTACTTAAGCTAACCTTAACTGCCTCAGTCCTTGAATGGTCATAGAAATTAGCTTTGCATTTTGCTGTATTGTAGCCTATTAAACAGGTCACTGGGACTAATCAGGTAAACTGGTGTCTATTCCTAGCTCTGCCAATGACCTGCTGTGTAGCCACTAGCAAGCTGCCTTATAAGATTTTTCTTGCTTCTGTTTCAGTTCCTGTCATTTTAGTTTTAACTGGATTGTAAATGCTTCAGGCCAGGGACATGTTGAATTATGAGGCTCTACAATATAGCTCTGACTTTAGTTTGGACTACAGTAACATAAATAAGAAACAGAAGTAACCTGTTCTAATCTCAGAGGTAACCTTTTGCTCCTATCTTGGGAAGAGGGGTAATTTCTCTGAGAAAAAGATCCTATATATCTTACTGGAAGTATTTATCTGTGCATTTATCTGTCCATTGCCAATATGCTCACAGTTTCAGAATGATCCTAGATGCATTCTAGGATCATCAAGTCTCTTGGAACAGCACCTATGTTTCTACTTAGTATTTCTTATTAATTATTTCCCTGCTTTAAAGCTTAGATTAATTTATCATTCAAAAATAATATTGTTGTCCTTCTATTGAGCATCAGCAGATGCCTGAAGCTACATAAATTGTACTCCAAAGAAATGAGAAAAGAACACCATGGATCCTAGGTATACAGAGGAGTTGTCTACAGTCCTTTTCATTTAGCTAAGTGGAATAATAGCAGTCACTCAGCAAAATAACAGAAATAGAAAGTATTTCTGTTAAGTAACAGACAATATCTGATAGTAGATTTCATAGATTTCAAGGGTTGGAAGGGACCTATTAGATCATCAGGTCCGACTCCCTGCTCTGGGCAGAAAAGAGCACTGGGGTAAAATAACCCCAGCCAGGTGTTTGTCTAATCTCCCTTGAACACCTCCAAGGTAGGGGAAAGCACCACCTCCTTTGGAAGCCCATTCCATATTTTGGCAACCCTCACTGTAAAGAATTTCTTCCTGATGTCGAATCTAAATCTACACTCCTTCAGTTTATGGCTGTTGTTCCTAGTAACCCCAGGGGGCACCCTCGTAAACAGAGTAAACCCCGAGGGGCACCCTGGTAAAACCCTGAAGGGTGCCATGGTAAACTGAACCCCTATCCCCCGCTGACCCCTCCCTCCTGCCCCCGATGAATTTTTAGACAGCCACAAGATCACCTCTCAGCCTTCTCTTGCAGAGGCTGAAAAGATTCAGGTCCCTCAATCTGTCTTCATAGAATCTTACCTGCAGGCCCTTAACCATATGTGTAGCCCTCCTCTGAACCCTTTCCAGGTTATCCATATCCCTCTAGAAGTGCAGCGCCCAAAACTGGACACAGTACTCCATTTGCAGCCTCACCAATGCCACATTAGGGGAAGTATCACCTCCCTAGACCTGCCTGTGATGCACCAACTAATGCAAGAAAGAGTGCAGTTAGCCTTACTTATTACCTTGTCACTTTGGTGACTCATGTTCATTTTTGTGTTGACTATGACTCCAAGATCCCTTCCCACTGCTGTGCTACTTACAATGGTACTTCCCAGTCTATAGGTGTATTAGTGATTCTTTCTCCCCAGGTGCAGCATTCCCGCCCTCTGCTGACCGGCTGACTGGGAGCAAATTTGTTCCCAGTTGACCATCTCCATGTGCCTTACTGTGCAGTAACTACTCCACAGTTAATTTGCTGCCTGCATTTGTATTCCAAGATGAACACAAATGTACATTCTCTTTGGACCCTCCCTTCAGGTAGCAAATTAACTATGGAGTAGAGTGAATTGCTATGCAGCAAGCAACTTCATATGTAGATGGTGATGCTTATCGTGCAATAATTTGTTCTACAGTTCAGTAAACCATCTCATGAAGATGTACCCACTATGTAGGAAATCCCTACTTCAAGAATCTCAGTCCACCACTAATTCTTGGCCCCCACAGAGGAACACTTATTTTTTAAAGACATGATTTTAGTCAGAGTTTATGCTGGGAGGATGGTCGCTGATGATCACAGAGCTCTTTCAATCCATTGTTTAGCATAACTAAACTAACAATGCAACTTACTTTCTTCAAAGTGTGAACTTCATAGATTTCATAGATTTCATAGACATTAGGGCTGGAAGGGACCTCTGAAGATCATCAAGTCCAGCCCCCCACCCAAAGGGCAGGAAGTCAGCTGGGGTCATAGGATCCCAGCAAGATAAGCATCCAATTTACTCTTGAAGGTGTTCAATGTAGGTGCTTGAACCACCTCCAGTGGCAGGCTGTTCCAGACCTTGGGGGCGCAGACAGTAAAGAAATTCTTCCTTATGTCCAGCCTGAAACGGTCTTGCAGTAGTTTATAACCGTTCGACCTCATCATCCCTTGAGGTGCTGTAGTGAACAAATGTTCACCCAGATACTGGTGGTCACCCCTGATAAACTTATAGGTGGCCATCAGATCACCCCTGAGACTGTGCTTTTCCAGGCTAAAAAGCCTCATAGCTCTCAGC
Source organism: Alligator mississippiensis (assembly GCF_030867095.1). Lineage (NCBI taxonomy): Eukaryota > Metazoa > Chordata > Crocodylia > Alligatoridae > Alligator > Alligator mississippiensis. The sequence continues at coordinate 39,802,605 of NC_081824.1, forward strand.
CTGTCGCCGTAAGGTCTGTTTTCCTGACCTCTGACCATGCACATAGCTCTTCTCTGAACTCTCTCATGCTTCTCCACATCCTTTTTGAATTGTGGGATCCAAAACTGGACACAGTACTCCAGCTGTGGCCTCACCAAGGCCGAGTACAAGGGGACAATGTCGTCCTGGGATTTGCTTGAGAAGCATCTATGGATGCAAGCCAGCATTTTGGTCACTTTACTAGCCACAGCATCGCATTGCAGGCTCATGTTCATCTTGTGGTCAATGATGACCCCCAAGTCACTTTCTTCCATAGTACTAGCCAGCGTAGCACTACCAAGCCTATAAGGATGCTGCAGGTTTTTCCTCCCAAGGTGGAGAACCTTGCATTTTTCGGTGTTAAACACCATCAAGTTCTTGTCCGCCCATTTGCTGAGCCTGTCCAGGTCAGCCTGGATCGCCCTCCTGTCTTCAGGTATAGATGCTTTGCCCTAAAGTTTGGTGTCATTGGCGAACTTGGCCAGTCCACTTCTGACTCCAATGCCCATATCATTAATGAAGATATTAAACAACATGGGTCCAAGGACAGAGCTTTGGGGGACCCCACTGGTCACAGGGAACCATGGTGACTGACTTTCATCAATTACCACCCTCTGAGTCCGACCACGAAGCCAATTCCCCAGACAGCAGATCGTGGTGAACCGAAGGCCACAATTGGCCAGTTTCACCAAGAGGTGATCATGGGCTACCAGATCAAAGGCTTTTTTGAAGTCAAGATATATGACATCAATCTCTTCTCCCTTGTCCAGGTGATAGGTCACTTGGTCATAGAAGGAAATTAAATTAGTAAAGCAAGACCTACCCACAATAAACCCCTGCTGGCTATCCCTCAGGATGTTAGCGTCGGCCAGTCCATTAAGGATGGCCTCTTTATTAAACGTTTCTAAGATCTTCCACGGGATACAAGTTAGGCTGATGAGCCTATAGTTTGCCAGATCCACTTTCCTCCCTTTCTTGAAGATAGGCACCACATTGGCCTTCTTCCATTCTTCGGGTACTATACCAGAGCTCCAGGAGTTTTCAAAGATCCGCGCTAGAGGCTGAGCTATGATGCTCGCCAGCTCCTTGCGTACCCTGGAGTGTAGATTGTCAAGGCCACCTGACTTGAAGGCATCCAGCCTCTCAAGGTGGTCCTTTATGAGGTCAGCATTAATGGAGGGCAAGGGATCTCCCTCACCCGGACCTCCATGTCCCATAGTGGGCATGGGCATCCCATGGAACTGATGAAAGACCGATGCAAAGTACCCATTTAATAGGTTGGCTTTTTCCTGGGCATCAGGTGTCAGTTGTCCCATCTGGTTCATCAGGGGTCCAATGTTGCCCTTACTTTTCCTCCAGCTCCCCACATATCTGAAAAAGGACTTTTTATTGTCCTTGATGCTCAAAACTAGTTGGAGTTCAGTTGCAGCCTTGGCTTTCCTGGTTCGGTCCCTGCCGGACCGGACCAGTGCAGAATATTCCTCCTTGGAGGTGAATCCCATCCTCCATCCTTTGTAGGCCTTTCTTTTTAGTCTCAGGAGGTCTGCTAGATCCCTGGAGAGCCAGGAGGGCTGTTGTGCCCTCTTGTTGCCTTTCCTCTGAGATGGAATAGAATTAGCTTGTACATTGAGGATTGCTCCCTTGTGGAGCAACCACTCTTCCTGAACTCCCCTCCCCCTGGGGTCATTGTCCCTTAGGGCCTCACTGAGAAGCCTCCTAAGCTTGTGAAAGTAAGCTTTCCCGAAGTCAAGGACTTCAGTGTTGCTGACTGACTTGCCAACTTTATGGAGCATAGTGAAGGTGATCAGCTCGTGGTTGCTGTCACCCAGCTTCCCATCGATCACTAGGTCACCAATTAGGTCATCCCCAGTAGCCAGCACGAAGTTGAGCAGTACTTTACCTCTCATTGGCCCGTAGACTTCTTGAGTCAGGTAGAGGTCATCCATGCACAATAGGAAGCTTTGCGACCGCTCGGATTTTGCTGAATGATCCTGACACCAGATGTCTACGTAATTGAAGTTACCCATGAGAACCATGGTCCTGGAGCATGCGGCCTCAGCCTGTTCCTGGGTGAACTCCTGGTCAAGCTCTTGACTTTGGGTGGGAGGTCTGTAGTAGACTCCAACCATTGTGTCCCCTGTGCCATGTTCCCCACAGATTTTAACCCAGAGGGTCTCCAGTCATCCACCCTGGTCACAAACATCAGCTTGCAGGGATGCATAGCTTTCCTTAACATAGAAAGCTACACCCCTGCCCCTTTTACGTACTTGATCTCTCCTGTACAAAGTATAGCTCTCTATACCCATGGTCCAGTCATGGGTGGAGTCCCAACAGGTCTCTGTTATCCCTATGACATCATAATTATTTGCATTAAGCAGGAGGTTGAGTTCCTCCTGCTTATTCCCCAAGCTCCTAGCATACAGGCAGGCAAGTGCCCCCTTGGGGGCTCTTGCCTTGCCAACAGATTGTACCAGGCCTGGGGCAGTGGTGGGCTCCCTTAAGTGCCTTGGCCTGCTAGCTTTGCAAGTGTTGGTCAGTGGGTCAGCAGTGGCGGTAGTCCCCCCATCCCCCAGCAGGCTTAGTTTAAAGCCCGGTGGAGCAGGTCAGCCAGTCTGGATGAGAAAAGCCTCCTCCCCAGGGGGGAGAGGTGTGGGCCATCTCTTCCCAGAAGCTTGCTGCCTCTCTCACCAAAGAGTGTGCTGTGGTCATGGAAACCAATGCCTTCCTGATGACACAAGCACCACAGTCTTTGGTTCACTTCCTGGATCCTCCTCTCCCTACTTAGCCCATACCCCAAGACTGGGAGAATAGAAGAGAACACCACTTGTGCCCCTAGACCCTTTAGCCCTGCTCCCAAATCTCTGTAGCACTTCATGACCCAGCTGGGAGTACTCCGAGCTGTGTTAACAGTGCCCACATGAATAAGGAGCATGGGATAGTGGTCTGTGGGCTGGAGGAGTTTAGGGATCTTTTCCACAATGTCTCAGATGCAGGTCCCCAGGAAGCAGCATACTTCCCAGGCTAAAGGGTTGGGGCAACAGATTACCCCTTCAGTCCCCCTCAGGATGGAGTCTCCCACAACAAACAAACGTGTTTGCATGCTGTGAAAAAGAACATGAAAAACTATGTGTAACAGCACCTAAGGCACCATAATAATGGGAAATTCAGCTGGGACTATATCATTTAATTATGCCACCTAAAAGCTCATGCTGAGATATGCCATGCAAGCTTCATGTATGCCAGTGCCCAAACTGGAAATGGTACTGATCACTTAATAAAGTTTTTCCTTTTTATAAAACCATAACTATATTTCCACTAATACCCAAAGTACCTAGATTAAAGTGAACTCCAGGAAGTCTAGATGAGTTGCATCACACATTTAGACTGCAACATAGATTTCATAGATTTCATATACATTTGGGCTGGAAGGGACCCCAGAGGATTGACTCCAGCCCCCTGCCCCAGGGGCAGGAAGTCAGCAGGGATCATAGGATCCCAGCAAGATAAACATCCGAGCATGTCTTGAAGGTGTTCAAAGTGGGTGCTTGAACCACCTTCAGCAGCAGTTTATTCCAAACCTTGGGGGCTTGGACAGTAAAGAAGTTCTTCCTTATGTCCAGCCTGAACTGGTTGCAGAGCAGATTATGACCATTCGATCTTGTCATCCCTTGCGGTGCTCTGGTGAATAGTTGCTCCCCCAGATCCTGCTGAACACCCCTGATAAACTTATAGGTGGCCACCAGATCATCCCTGAGCCTGTGCTTTTCCAGGCTGAAGAGTCCAATGGCTCTCAGCCTTTCATCATAAGGTCTGTTTTCCTGACCTCTGATCATGTGTGTGGCTCTTCTCTGCATCCTCTCAAGCTTCTCCACATCCTTTTTTAATTGTGGGGCCCAAAACTGGACTCAGTACTTCAGCTGTGGCCTCACCAAGGCCGAGTACAATGAGAGAATGACGTCCTGGGATTTGCTTGAGAAGCATCTATGGATGCAAGCCAGCATTTTGCTTGCTTTACTAGCTACAGCATCATATTGAAGGCTCATGTTCATCTTGTGGTCAATCATGACCCCCAAGTCCTTTTTATCTGTACTGCTAACCAGCATAGCACTGCTGAGCCTATAAGCATGTCGTAGGTTTTTCCTCCCGAAGTGGAGAACCTTGCATTTTTCGGTGTTAAACACCATCAGGTTCTCATCTGCCTATTTCATGAGCCTGTCAAGATCTGCCTGGAGCACTCTCCTGTCCTCAGGTGTGCATGCTTTAACCCAGAATTTGGTATCATTGGCAAACTTGGCCAGTCCACTTCTGACACCAATGTCTACATCATTGATGAAGATGTCAAAAAGTATAGGCCCTAGGACAGAGCCTTGAGGGACCCCACTGGTCACAAGGTGCCATGATAATTGACTTCCATCAACCACTACCCACTGGGTACTAACATGGAGCCAATTCCCCAGCCAGCAGATCATGGTGAGGTCAAGGCCACAGGTAGTCAGTTTTGCCGAGTGGTGATTGTGGGATACCAGATCGAAGGCTTTTTTGAAGTCAAGATATATGACAGCAATCTCTTCCCCCTTGTCCAGGTGATAGGTCACCTGGTTGTAAAAGGAAATGAGATTGGTAAAGCAAGACCTACCCACAACAAACCTGTGCTGGCTATCCCTCAGGATATTGCCGTCAGCTAATCTGTTAAGGATGGTCTCTTTCATAGTCTTTTCCAAGACCTTCCCCAGGAGAGAGGTCAGGCTGATGGGCCTGTAGTTTGTCGGATCTACTTTCCTCCCTTTCTTGAAGATAGGCACCACATTGGTCTTTTTCCAAGCTTTGTTCACTTCACCAGAGCACCAGGAGTTCTCAAAGATCCATGCCAGGGGCTGAGTTGTAATGCTAGCCAGCTCCTTGAGTACCCATGGGTGTAAACCATCAGGGCTGTCTGACTTGAATGTATCCAGTCTGTCAAGGTGTTCCTTCACAAGGTCAGCTTCAATGGAGGGTGTACCTTTCTGTGCCTCTCCTCCCGAGCGTCACACATCTGGGTCTCCTTCGAAACTCACCATCACCTTCTGGGTTGCACAGCCAGGCTACTGGGGGAGCAGCCTTGGGTCAGCTCCCCAGGGATCTCGCCTGTCACGTCTTTGATGGTGATTAGTCTTTTAGCAGAAGAAAGATGTTTGATCCTGTGTCCCCTGGTACTCCCCCTCAGTCGTCCTCATGGCTATTGCTTTTTGGGGCTCCACCTCCCCTACAACCCACCTAACACCAACCATAATGTTCTCTGTCAGGGCCAGTGTTCTGGCCCTCACTGATGCCCTGTTTGCTTAAGGGCTGTGGCTGTGGGCTACAGATGGTACTGGCACTGAGCATCCACCGCCCCCATTTGGACATCAATTTGCTACCTGCATCATTCACATAGCACATTTACACCCAAGTCAGCATAAGTCGCCACAGTTACTGCACAGTATGGGTACACACATGTAGACACATGCCCATACTGTGCAATAATTTTCAGTTACTGTGTAGTAACTGTGTACATGGAGATGTACCTAGTATGATCCAAACATTTGATTTATTGAACTGTGTTGGATACACTTATGTGCACAGTCACTGAAATGATGCTGAAGGAACATCATTCATATAGTTCAATGTTTACACTTTTTGTAATACTAAATATTGAGTATTTTTAAATTGACAGCAGGACTTTGCTAATACAGTAAAAGCTCCAGTAACCAGCATCTTACAAGCTGGCATGCTCAATTAACCATCATACTGGCTTGTAAGATAAAGAGAAACCTGAAGTGCCCACCGTGGCACTTCCTGTTTCTCCGAGCCCCCATGGCTGGGGCAAAGCAGCCTGAGCTGCCGAGCCCCCACAGCCTGGGAGCATAACAGGCTGCATGGGGCTGTTCAGGGCCTGCCTCCCTGTCCCACAGGGCCCACAGGGCCCACAGGAGGGGTGGCAATGCCATGGGAGGGGCGGAGGGACACCCCAGACACGGAGGGAGAATCAGTGGCCCAGACTGCTCAATAAACCAGCATATTTTGTTATCCAGCATCCCCCATTCCCAGGGACTTTTACAGAGCTTTTACTGAACCTCATTTTTATGTTCAGCCAATCAGATTCTGATATCAGATTCCAATACATCACACTAGACCAAAACTCCCACTGACCTCAATGGTAGCAGATATGGCATACTGTGAGCTCATAGTCATCAATTTTCTTTCAACTAATTACATTATTGCAGTGATACAAATCTGATTACTTATTACATTGTCATAAATTTCTATCAGAAAGCTAACAGCAGATTAACTATTCTCCTTCAGATATGTTCATATTGCAACATTGTCTTGCAGTAAAGTTACAGTTCACTTGGCTGGAGTATATCCACAATCAGTGGTTCCCATGCAGCTAGTAAAATGGTCTGTCCTTAATCCCTTACCATTTAACTTGCAGCATGGGAACTATTTTTTTTTTCCTCTGTTTACTTTCACCAATGGAATGTTACTGCATGTGGAAGGTCCCTTTATTTATTTATTTTAGTTCTATTCTTTGCCGCACTTTTTTTGAATAGACTGTAATCATATATAAAGTTGAGATTTATCATTAGTTAATGCCAGTTAAAACCAGTTAACCAAGAGACTCCACTGATTAAAGAAAAAGTGAAAGGGAAGGGACATAAGTGTATTAATAAAGAGGAAAAGAAGGTGTCAAAATGGAAAGATTAATGGAAATTGTTATCAATAAGGAAGAAAAATCAAAATCAATTACTGATAAATTCAACAACAGTATATAACCCACAAGTACAGCAAACAGTTTCATACAGATTAAATATTTAAATTCAAAGCAAATGGTTCACAACTAGGAGATGATCTGTCCTTGTTTCTGAAACAAGACAATACTTTACAAAGCAAGTTAATGTAAATTCATGGTAGCAGTTGAAGCAGCAAATTACTACCAGTCATTAAAAATATAACAAAACAAAAGTAGAAACATGTTGATACAGTGTTTCAAAGCAAAATAAACTCCCGTGTGAAATACATTGTCTCTGTATCAAAAATCCACTTATTAATTCAATTAAAAAAATAGCAGCCCAATCACTTCTTACTATATCTGGAAGTGGCTGCTCAGCATCTGCAGCTGTGACATCCATTTCTGTATGTATGTTCCTTGGGGACAGCAAAGCACAGAAACATGGAGTGCAGTGAGAGCTACTACATCTTCTCAATCCAACTGTAAGGTTTCTTTTTTAAATGAAACTGCATCTTTTATTTCTGTATGATGTCATCCACTGTTAGCAGAGGATTTAATGTTAACTTGTGAATAACCTCAACCCTCTTCTCTAGTTTTTGAGAGAGAATGTTGTTGAGATACATTCACAGAAAACCAACAAATTTACAGACAGATGGCCAAGTTTATCAGTGGTGCTTCCCCAATAATTAATGTGTCCTAGGGTATAAATTCTCCTGACATCTGATTGAGCTTTAGAATTTTTCACTTATTAATGCCACATTCTTCACGCCACATTCTTCACTCTCCGAACAGGTCAAGAGATCCAAGTGGACCCAGAGGAGGAGGCGACGAGTGCTCATCATAGGCGACTCCATCCTGAGAGGTACGGAAGGGCCCATCTGTTGCCAGGACCCCTCAACACGAGAGGTATACTGCCTGCCCGGAGCAAAGATTCGGGATGTGAAGGAGGTCATCCAGGCCAGGATCAAGCCCACCAATTACTACCCCATGGTCCTAGTCCATGTGGGTACTAATGATGCGGCCAGGAGAACCCCCGATCACCTGATGGCGGACTACAGTGCTCTGGGCAGTGCGCTGAGGGAGTTGGGTGCACAGGTGGTATTCTATTCCATCCTACCTGTGAACGGACGCGGAAGACGGCATGAGAACTGCATCAGAGAGACCAACTGGCGGCTTCGGCAGTGGTGTCTTTAGGCAGGCTTCGGCTTCCTGGACAATGACCCGCACATTACGACGAGGGACATGCTCAGTTGGGATGGGCTTCACCTGTCCCCCAAAGGTAAGCGTGTGTTTTCTTCTAGGTTGGCGGATCTCCTCCGGCGGGCTTTAAACTAGGCTCGCCGGGGGGAGGGGAAGATGAGGGCAGGGGAAGCTATGGACCACCAAACCTTGTGGCACCCACAAGGACAGCCCAGCCTGAAGAAAGAGGACATTGGGAACCTGCAAGACGGGGGGCGGCCAGCACTACGGCACAGGTAAGAAATGAGAAGGTAAGAAATAAGGGGCCTCTTGGGACTTGGAGCGGAGGGGCAGCAAAGGCACCTGTCGCAGTGCTCAAGTGCCTATATACTAATGTGAGGAGCATGGGAAACAAGCAGGATGAACTAGCGCTCCTGCTTGCACAAAACACCTATGACTTAGTAGGGCTAACGGAAACTTGGTGGGATTCGTCCCACGACTGGGCGGTACATATTGAGGGTTATAGATTGTACAGAAAGGACAGGGTGGGGAAAAAATGGGGAGGGGTTGTGCTCTATGTCAATGAGCAATATACATCGACCCTCATCAAGACGGAATCAAAGGATAAGGAAGTAGAAGGATTGTGGGTTAGGCTACATGGGGGGCAAGGAGAAAGGGATTTGGTGGTAGGGGTCTGCTACAGACCCCTACATCAAGGGGAAGAAATAGATGCGGGGCTCCTGAGGCAGCTCACGGAGACCATAAAAGCTAAAGAGGCAATAGTCATGGGGGACCTAAACTACCCAGACATTTGCTGGGAGACAGACAGCAAAGTCCCACCACTCACGCAGGTTTCTAACTTGTGTACAGGACCTCCACCTGACACAGGAGGTACATGGTCCCACTAGGGGGAATGCCATACTGGATCTGGTATTGGCAATGGGGGATGACATGGTAGGGGACCTCCAGATCGGTAGCCATCTGGGGGACAGTGATCACCTAATAATAGAATTCACCATAAGACGTCAAGTGGGTAAGGTAACTAGTAGGGTGAAAGTGCTAGACTTTAGGAAAGCAGATTTAAATGAACTCAGGCAATTAGTCAAGGACGCACTGCAGTGTAGGAGTTTTGAAATGATGGGAGCCCAAGAAGGGTGGCTGTGCCTTAAGGAAACGATCCTTTGGGCACAAAGCGAGATGTTCCCCATGCAGGGTAAAAGAGGGAAAAGGGCCAGGAGGCTTCCCTGGCTGACTGCAGAAATCCAGGGCAGCCTAAGGGCCAAAAGGGGAGCACATAAAAAGTGGAAACAGGGAGAGATCACCAAAGACGAATATACCTCCTCTGCTCGTGCTTGTAGGGAGACAGTTAGACGGGCCAAAGCTACCATGGAGCTGAGGATGGCATTCCAAGTAAAGGACAACAAGAAATTGTTTTTTAGATATATAGGGAATAAAAGGAAGGCCCAGGGAGGAATAGGACCCCTGCTAAATGGGCAGAAACAATTGGTGACGGACAGGGGGGACAAGGCTGAACTCCTCAACGAGTTCTTTGCCTCAATGTTCCTAAGCGAGGGGCATGACAAGTCTCTCACTGGGGTTGTAGAGAGGCAGCAGCAAGGTGCCAGACTTCGATGCATAGACCCTGAGATGGAGCAGAGTCACTTGGAAGAACTGGGTGCCTTTAAATCGGCAGGCCCGGATGAGCTCCATCTGAGGGTGCTGAAGGCACTGGCCAACATCATTGCAGAGCCACTGGCAGGAATATTTGAACGCTCGTGGCGCACGGGCCAAGTCCCAGAGGACTGGAAAAGGGCCAATGTGGTCCCCATTTTCAAGAAGGGGAGGAAGGAGGACCCGGGCAACTATAGGCCAGTCAGTCTCACCTCCATCCTTGGCAAAGGCTTTGAAAAAATTATCAAGGCTCACATATGCGAGAGCCTGGCAGGACAAATTATGCTGAGGGGAAACCAGCCCGGGTTTGTGGCAGGCAGATCGTGCAAGACCAATCTAGTCTCTTTTTATGACCAGGTTACGAAACGCTTGGACTCAGGAGGAGGGGTGGATGTTGTATACTTAGACTTCAGGAAGGCCTTCGATACGGTATCCCACCCCATACTGGTGAACAAGTTAAGAGGCTATGACTTGGATGACTACACAGTCCGGTGGGTGGCGAATTGGCTGGAGGGTTGCACCCAGAGAGTCATGGTGGATGGGTCGGTTTCGACCTGGAAGGGTGTGGGCAGTGGGGTCCCGCAGGGCTCGGTCCTTGGACTGATACTCTTTAATGTCTTCATCAGCGACTTGGACGAGGGAGTGAAATGTACTCTGTCCAAGTTTGCAGATGACACAAAGCTATGGGGAGAAGTGGACACGCCAGAGGGCAGGGAACAACTATAAGCAGACCTGGACAGGTTGGACAAGTGGGCAGAAAACAAAAGAATGCAGTTCAACAAGGAGAAATGCAAAGTGCTGCACCTAAGGAGGAAAAATGTCTAGCACACCTACAGCCTAGGGAATGACCTGCTGGGTGGCACGGAAGTGGAAAGGGATCTTGGAGTCCTAGTGCACTCTAAGATGAACATGAGTCGGCAGTGTGACAAAGCCATCAGAAAAGCCAATGGCACTTTATCATGCATCAGCAGATGCATGATGAATAGGTCCAAGGAGGTGATACTTCCCCTCTATCAGGCACTGGTCAGACCGCAGTTGGAGTACTGTGTGCAATTCTGGGCGCCGCAATTCAAGAGGGATGAGGATAACCTGGAGAGGGTCCAGAGAAGGGCCACTCGTATGGTTAAGGTCCTGCAGACTAAGCCCTACGAGGAGAGACTAGAGAAACTGGACCTTTTCAGCCTCCGCAAGAGAAGGTTGAGAGGCAACCTTGTGGCTGCCTATAAGTTCATCACAGGGGCACAGAAGGGAATTGGTGAGGTTTTATTCACCAAGGCGCCCCCGGGGGTTACAAGAAATAATGGCCGCAAGCTAGCAGAGAGCAAATTTAGATTGGACATTAGGAAGAACTTCTTCACAGTTCGAGTGGCCAAGGTCTGGAACGGGCTCCCAAGGGAGGTGGTGCTCTCCCCTACCCTGGGGGTCTTCAAGAGGAGGTTAGATAGGCATCTGGCTGGGTTCATCTAGACCCAGCACACTTTCCTGCCTATGCAGGGGGTCGGACTCGATGATCTATTGAGGTCCCTTCCGACCCTAACATCTATGAATCTATGAATCTATGCAAACTTCAACCAGTTGCAAATTTAGGATGCCAGTTTATTAATGATAGGGGACTCTGAGACAGACATAGCATAAACCAGTTAGAGCCAAATCAATTAAGTCTGATACTACAGTCAACCAAGTTTATCTCAAACCAGATTCAGCCATTTTCAAACTGGTTTATGTACACTGAGCATCTATTCTGTTACACATTTCAACCAGTTTCTGATCACTTAAACCGGTTCAGGTGTATTGTCTGTCCCTAGCCATATACTCTTCCATTTCTTCATTTGAGAAGAGCATTACCAGTTAATTCATATTCAACACCTTTTTATAAAAGCCTGAACCAAAGTCCACTAATTGGAAAAATTTCCATTTATTTCCCTGTGTCTTGGAGTAGTCTCCAAGAGCTAAAAAAAAATAAAAAAAGGCAAGACAGGAAGTTAGGTATTTTGAGTTTTTATTTAATCTTCTGAATTTCATTAAGTACCTTAGTCTTTTTCTAACCCATAGTAGAAGTGTTTAAAAAATATGTATTTTGAAACTAAAATATGTACATCAGTCAAAATATTTTCTGATGTGCCAAAAAGGTTTAAAGAAGTCTTCACATAAAGAAGGTACAGTTATAAAGTTTATTAACATTAACAAATATTATCTTGATGATACAAAGCATCAGACAAAGGTGCAGATGATCATTATTTCTTTGGTAAAATTCCTGAAATTGGGCTAAATACATTTGACTCTACTCACAGTTAAAAGTATTTAGAAAAGGGTCAATTCCACATGAAAAGTCAGCAAAGAATTATGTTGCTGGTTCAAACAAAACTTTGGAAACACCTGGGGGAAAATTTTGCTTTCTTCTCTAAAGTCCTCTAGTGGTATAGACTGCATATGTTTAACTTAGACAAGAATTTTGTTTTATATTTTCACTTCATTTTGAGGAATATTTTAAATGAAATATGTTAAAGTTCCTTTACAAAATTGAATATAGTTCATGTACTAGGTGCCAGATTGAGAGCATTCCCATGAAGTTCTCAATTAACCCACAAGATGACAAATGCAGCATAAGTAGTCATAATAAAATTATTATCCTTATATCACTGTTTTATTTCAACCCAACATGGAGGGATCACCAGTAGAGACAAACAAGTTTAGTCACCACATTTCAGCCTTTGGCCTGAGATAATCAATAAGAATGTGAAGTACTAGCTGTGGTTATTTAGGAATTATATCATAGATGGCTATTAATTAAATACTTGAATGAAACCACCAATACATACCCACTGACAGCGCACAGAACAGGTGAGGGTCATTTCCTACCAGCTTGCCCTGCTTCAGTGATTCAGAGACTGAATGTGGTTTTTATTTTTTCATTACCAATGCACTGAGCAAACCAGTAAACTTCTTAATCTGGTTATTTTAAACTCAGTTGTATATATGACGTGGCCATAAATGGAAACATGTCTGTAAACACATGCAAAGTAAATTGTTCCTTTTAGTTAATTTCCAGGACCTGAGGAATTAATTTTCCATCCACCTTGAAAATGAAGATAGCTTCAGCCTTTTTTTGCTAGCTAATTTGTCTCCTGTGAAATAGGGGATATTTCTGTTCTTAAAGAATTCTGTATATTTTTAAATTAGATTCTCCTTTGTCTCTCTCCAGCTTCTTAATAAAAGTTTTCCTTGACTTTATTGATCTTCAAACACTTCATTTTCTTCCAAGCTGAAGGTTTTAGCACAATGCTTATTTTCAGCACCTACCTAAAAACTCTCCCTCTCTCTCTCTCTCTTTCTCTCTCAAAATGTTAACTCTCTCTCTCTCTGGAAACGTTAACTAGCTTTCATCTTTTGATGACAGTATTTGTGAAGGACTGATAAAACAAAGTGTCAATCACAACTGTTGCCTATATATACTTGTTTGGAGATCTGTTTGTCCCCTTGCTTTCTCCAGCCTGCTCTAATCAATTCTGTGAGTTATGGCCGTGGCAAGGGATTACTGAAGCATGGTAGTGCTCTAGTAACATCTCTAGTAACATCTCTCTAGTGACATCCCTTATTTGTAACACTGCAGCCTTTGACAGCTTCACCCCCCTACCCCCCATCCCCACTGCAGGAGAGGCAGGCTGAAGGCAGAAGCAGTGAGGGGCCTGATCCTTTTTTTTTTCCCCCACAGAGCCTGCCCATGTCTCCCACAGTCGGGGAGCAAGCTGCTGGTGCGCCGAGCAGCCCCAGAGCTGCAGAGGGCCCCAGTTTTCCTTCTGTGGCAGCGGCATCCCCTGGGGCTGCCCAAGCAGGGTGCTAACAGTCTGGTGCTGCCCCAGCTCGGGCTCAGGAAACAGTTCAATCAAGCTGTGTGCTACCTCTGAGCTGGGACAGCACCTGCCCACTAGCTGCCCATCTGGGTGACCCTGGGAGGTACCGCTGTTGTGGAAGGAAGGTCTGGGGCCCCCCATGGCTCAAAGCCCCCCAGCAACTCACCCCTAGCCATGGGAGAGGTGTGCAGGCTCCACAGGAAAAAACAATAAAGGATCAGGCTGCTTGATGCTTCCCGCCCCCACCACCCAGCAGAACCTGCCTGTGCAAGCTGCCATCCAGCCCACAGGCCCTGAGCTGTGGGGCGGCCCAGTCCTCCCCTCCACAGCTGCAGCACCCCCTGGGGCCACCCAGGGCGGGTGCTAGCTGTGCAAGTACTGCCTCAGCTCACAGGTAGTACATGCCAGATCCAACTCTTCCCCAAGCCTGCACAGGAAGCAACACCCAGAGGGCTTCCAGTGCATAGGCTTGGGGAAGAAGTGGATCTGACGGGTGCTGCCTCCAGGCTGGGGCAGTACCCGCACAGCTAGCACCCTGCCTGGATGGCCCTGAGGGGTGCTTCCACAACAAACGGAAGGACAGGGCCCTCCCAAAGCTCAGGGGCTGCATGGCCTGGTAGCAGTTTTCACAGAAGGGCTCCACTGAGGGGAAAAAAAGCATGGTTAGGGGCCTCATCCTTTATATTTTTCCCTGTGGAGCCTGCCTGCCTCTCCCAGGGCTGGGGGGGGCAAGCTGCCAGCAGGCCCTGAGCTGACGGGGGCCTTCTATCCATGTCTGCAGTGCCCCCCAGGCAACACCTGCCCACCAGAAGCCCACCCAGGCAGCCCTGGTGGGTGCCGCCACCATGGAGGGAAGGACCAGGGCCCCCTGCAGCTCAGAGGCCATGGCCTGCCAGCAGCTCACCCTCAGCCATGGGAGACACGGACAGGCTCTGCAGGGGGAAAAAAAGGATCGGGCCCCTCATTGTAATGGTGATGGAAGCCCCTAATTGAAACAGTGAGTTTTAATCATCACAATTAAAACCCACCATTTCAATTTAGGGGACTAAATCCCCTTTGTGTGTACAAGTGGCCTAAGAAGTTAGACAGACTTGTTCTGAATGACAAAATTTAGCTTTTAAGGAGAAGTTTGTTTATTCTGGGAATCCAAACCTTCCTCTCTACAGGTTATACATGGACCATGCCCTCCTCAGAAGCTAGCAGCTTCGTCTTCCCATACAGGCACCCCTTTCAGGCCCTAAAAAAGCTCCTTTCTTGTATGCTTCTGCCAGCATCTTAAAGGGGCACCGCCAATCCCCTTGCATTGCAGAAATAAGATCATGAACAACCAACATACAAATATAAATAAATAGGCAAAATTGCTGTTAAATGTAAACACTATGAACATATTTTTAAAATGTCTAATCTAGGTACCTCAAATTTATTTTGGCTTATTCCACTGTCTGTCTGAGGGTCACTAACAAATCAATTTTGCTTTTTTAGGAAACAATACCCTGTACAGGCAAAAACTCAAGCCATAACTGGAACATATAAGCAAACCCAAGATATACCCTGTTATGCATGTATGCTATTTGATTAGTTTAAGGATGTATTTTTAAATAATACTCAGTAAAATCCAGCTCCATTGCAGTCAATTCAACATCCCATTTAGTTCAGTGAGGTTAGAATTTCATTCCAAATGTTCACCTGTTCCAACCAGGCAGAAAAAGGATTTTCAAAACATTAATCTGACAAAAGAATAACAACATAAAGACAAGTATTCAGTGTGTGAGTTCCAGTGGGTTTGTTATCTCACAAAACCATCTCCATACCATGTGCTTGTTCTTCACAACAGAGGAAAATTAATATGTTTACTGCCAAACGAGTGAAAAATCTCACCTAGTGAAGAGCTGATGTATCACTTATGAAGGCTTTTGAATTGAACACTGCAGCTGAGTCATTGGAACTCTATTGTCTCTTCTGCAAAAGGTCCAAGTGTGGGCACACGAAACATACACTAAGCATCAGCAGTATCCTGTGTCGTGCCCTCACCAAAAGTGTTGAAGATAATTGCTGTCAATCCACGAAAATGAAATGCCAATTTTAAAAAATATGTCTCTCATGCCTAAAATTTGACAGACACATCTAAAAGTAATTTGCTGAGCAAACCAGAGTTGTTTACTTTCCAGCCCCTTTTCATCTATTGGGTCACTGCTATTTTGGGATGTGGTTGCTGTTGAATTGTCAAGCACTAGCAAAATGCACAGCACTGTATCAAGACATGGGTCTTGCCTGAGGTAGCATATAACCTAGGAAACAGACCTAGAAAGACAAGATATTGCTGTAATAATCCAAAGAGAAAAACAAAAAAAAACTTGTATTTTTTTGTAAGGGGTTTTTGTAATCCCTTCTATGCCCAGGATGTTATTTATTATTTTCAGACAAATAATATAAAAATGACAAAAGAGCACTTGATAAGTCTGGATCATGCTGAGCAGTCTACTTTACTGAAAACTCTTGCTACTCTTGCTATATCATCAGTCATATTGCTATTTGCACTTTTGTCATCATCTGAAAAGATGATGCAGATGACCTGCTGTTCAGTAAAATGTTTCCTGTTCCTTTACTAACACTATTTCCACCTCCTCCTCTTTCCTATTTCTTCTCCTCCTCTCCAGTTTCTGATTTACTTCTTACCTTTAATCCTTTCACCCTCCACTACTGTTCTGAACTTTCTGTTCACTTTCAGTGCTTTTTTTATCCTCCCTTAGCCTTTCCTTATTTAAAATGCTCTCAGGCTGTTACGTCTTTCACGACTAAGCACTCTCTAGTTCCTCTTTAGAGGCAATCCTGCTCTTGATTCTGCCTACTACTCCAATTACCTCCTACATTTTGCATCCAAAGTTTTTGATGTTTCCCCTCAAAGGAGAGGGAAGAGAGACTTTGTCTGAAAGGGTGGGGAAAAGAACTGGTAGCTTCTGTAAAAGTCACCCTGTTTGTTAGTAGTTTGCAATGGGTATGTTCAGGAATGTGGGTGAAGCACAGGAGGAAACAGAGAAGTTGTGCTCCTGGCAAAAAGTACATAAATTTTTAAACCTCTCTCATGTAATTAGTTGAAGGACCTACCTCTATAAATGATGTTAGAAGCAAGGAAGACATTTTTGAAGTATTGTGTAATTTCTACCTGAGGTGAGGTAAAGCGTAAGATATGCATGCAACCTTTGATTGTAACAGAGACCCTGCATTGCATGCTGTTGGTGGGTTGCATTATTGTAAAAAAAAAGAAACACAGAGAAATCTTATCCCCTCCTGCTGAAGTCTGCTGGCTTCTCTGGAGAATAAGAGTCAGGGATCTCTGTTCTCTATTGATAAATGGACTAGATTGAAAGTTTTGGTTTGGAGGGCTAGGGCATTAACTGTAAACTGGACCATCTTCAATTCCACATCTGAGTTGGTGCCTCAAGAGCAGCATTTTCACCTAACTGAGAAGATGGTCAACTACCATAACCAGAGTCAGGTCAGGTTAGGTCTCACCCACTTTCTGGATGTGAAGCAGATCTGAGTTGGCTATGAGAGAAATACTATAAGGTTAGCAGATGCCCATCCTACATACCTTGATCAATAAAGCAGCCACATGAATGGATCTGAATACAGCTTGAAAAAAACAATTTAGGGAGTTTGTAAAACAAGAGGGCAAAGAGCTTAGAGCTGAAGTTGTAACCCCTTTTCAGGTGGTCAAGGCCAAGAGATAAAGAAATTGGATGGTAGTTAAATAATGTGATTACCAGTCATGAAACTACAAAGGGGTCAAAAGTTAGTTACTGACATTCAAATTCTATGGCAACCATCAATCCTACTGGATTACAGTGTATGCATGAGGGCCACCCAAAGCCTCAATGCATATGCCTGGGAAGGAATTTTTGGAGAAGTGAAAGCTGCTCAGACCTTCCATCTCCTCTTTAGGTCACTGAGACAGAATCCAAAGACCGACTGAGTCCAGATGTTTGGTGCCTCCATGCCTGTAGTTGTGTGTGTCTGGGAATCAAATGCAGGTCTCCTGTGTAGTAGACAAGGATTCTACCACTGAGCCACAGGTAACTCCCTTCATTCAAATTCACCCAGGATGTATATGAAGTTCTTGGTTGAAAATGAACCTGTATATAGAATAGTATGCATCTATTTATTCAATTTATATGAACAAGGGAATGGATTGTGAGAACCAGTGTTTGCTTGTGTGGGCACAGTAATGGTCACTGAATGCACAGTGGAACAATCACCTCCACTTGAAATCTGCAGGTGACCACCAGTAGTAAGGAGATTCTCAAAGGGCATGGCAAGAGGGGCATGTCAGGAGAGCGAAAAGATTCCCTTTTCACACTTCCGGCAATCAGGAAGCAGCTCTCTGAAATTATTACTATACTTTAAGCTTCAAGGAATGGTTTTGGGGAGAAAGTTTGTCTATCAGTACCTTTTCTTTGATTATAAACTGGTCTGCAATACTGTAGTAAAGAGTATAGGTAGGAACTTCCAGGAGTATAGGAAGGAACTTGGACTGAAAAAGCCAAAAAGTATTTGAATCACTGGAAAATGAGAAGATTGATACTATCCACCAAAACTATTATATTTGGTACATAAGTTATTCAGCAAAAATGAGTCACCAATCTCCCTTCATTCAGGAAGAAGATACATTTTTGCTGATGTAAGGGAAAGAACTATTAACTACGTGGGGCTCCAATATAAGTGCTGAAGGAAGCCAGGTTCATTTTTAGAGTCTCCTTGCAGCAGGTACCTGGTGCAGATACTTATTTCATAATGGGATTCAATTTCCTTGTATTCAAAAATTGAAAGTGTACTTGGCCAGAAGCATCTCTTAAAGAAGGTGGTGATTAGGATTTGAGTTTCTACTATCCATTCCAGAGATATGACAATACACTTGTTTCTCAGTCCCTTAATCCTTGTATTGAAGATATTATTGGGGGCCCATAAAATTGTCTGAAGACCACCTATGGAAGGTCATGGCAGTCCCCACCAGAGGGGATTCATGAATGCACTGTACCACAAACTGCTAGGTAGTTCAAATGACTAATTCCGTGGCCAAATTTAATTGTATCCCTGATATTTCTTCCTGTGTGTGTGAGTAAAACTCCTGTCATGTAGCTTAATCACCTAGGTTTATTTTCATTCCTGGGATCCTTGGAAGTTGTCATTTTAAGGTCTCTAACTACTACTACTTCCTATTTTCTAGATCATTTCTCCATTCGTGTCTCTTTTGTTCGAACTGTTCTCTTTTGCAGTGGCAGGGTAAGTTATTTTAATTGGTACATATGGTATGTCATGTTGTTCTTTGTTTCTTTGATATTATATTGTAGCAATGTTTGAGGGTCTAAAGTGGTGGTCTGGGGAATTTCTTCTCTACAAATGCAAGGGATTGGACATGATGGCCTAGAAAATCCTTTCCAGCATTACATGTTCCTATGTTTTGATCACTCTTTCTGTTTTATCTCCCTTCCTGGATCCCACAATCTTTTGATTGTCCTTGTCCCTCAGTCATCACTCCTTCACCATACTCTTTGAGTCCCCTCATGGTCTCTTTCCTTCTCCCTGTTAGAGTCATTTGTATCTTCTCCTCTTCTCTCATGTATACACATTTCTTTAGGTGAATCGATCAATCCTGAAGTTCATGCTTTATCGCTGTACTTTTGACTCCCTCGTATACTTTTTAGTTCCTTCTCTGAGCCGCTTCATCCAGATTTTTCTAATATCTCCCCCAAACATCCTGCCACCATTTCACATATAGACAAAAATAACAAAGAGATGATGTCTCTTCATCTGTCTCCTAGGTCCTGCCTCTAGGGCCTCCCAAGTGATCTCAGGACAGCCATTGAGAAATAAGTCCTCCTGTTGGCTTCAACTCTGCATGCTTCAAAGTTCATAATTAGGCAATACATAGAACTTAGAAGAATGTAGGCACCTAAAACAAGACACAGAAACTTCAGGCATCCTAATCCAGAACTCCTTCTTTCCACAACCATCTTACACACCAGGCACCTCTCATTTGACTTATTTTTTTTCTAGATATCTCTAATACTACTTTAAGGCATGCCTCAGTCTTAGCAGCTATTGTCAACCTAAGCTTGATCAGGATCCAGAAACTATGGAGGTAATCTGTGGGTAGCAAAATAAAAACACTGGACTTCAGAAAAGAAAACTTTAACAAGCTCAAGGTACTGGTGGACAAGATTCCACGATTCCAGCTTCGCCCCGGTGCCTTGCCCGGAGGCCAGGCAGGCCCGGGGGCCTTCGGCGCGGGTGGGGAGCTGCTCCCACAGGGGAGCCAAGCCGCGCTGGGGCCCGGGAGGGAAGCCCGGGGTCGACCTGGCGCCCGAGCTCCGGCTCCTGTGAGGCAAGTCTGACAGGAAAGGATTCCAGGAGAGCTGGCTGTTCTTTTTGGCGGCTGTTTAAGGGTGCAAGAGCAAGCTATCCTGATGCAACAAAAGAATGGGAAGTACAACAGGAGACCAGCCTGGCTAGAAAGCAGTCTCTTCAATGAGTTGTAAGTAAAAAAGATGACAGGCTCTGTGGATGGGGAAAGAGCAGTAGATGTGATATACCTGGACTTTACCAAGGCTTTTGACATTCTTCCATGACATTCTTATTTACAAGCTAAGGAGATACAGACTAGATGAAAATACTTTAAGGTGGATATGTAACTGCTTAGATCATCATGCTCAATGAGTAGTCTTCAGTGGCTCAATATCTATTTGAGAGGAGGTATCAAGTGGGTTCCGTAGGGGTGTGTCCTGGGTTTGATATTGTTCAACATCTTCATTAATGATTTAGGTGATGGGACTGAGCGCACACTTAGCAAATTTGCAGCTGACAGCAAGTTGGGTAGAGTGGCAGATGCTCTGGAAGCAGGCACAGCTGATTAACTCAGACAGGTGGGGTGTTGGAGCATCCCATGGGAGTGGTGGGGGTGATTGCAGCTGGCCAGGAGTGGGAGTGTTTGCAGCCTCTCCGCTACTGACTGGAGTGCCCAGCCAGCTGCAGGCCCCCCACCTCCCTACCACTCCCAGCCAGCTGCAAACCCCACCCCACTCCCAACCGGATGCAAACCCTGCCCTCTCTGCTCCTGTGGGATACTCCACCGCCCCACCAGTCTGAGTTCACCAGCCGTGCCTGTCTGGAGGGCTAGGATCCAGAATGATCTTGCAACTGTGTGCTCCTGTTGCAAAAAAAGCCAACAGTATCCAGGGTTGTATTAACAGAAGTGTAATTTGCAAATCAAGGGAAGTAATTCTTCTGCTCCAGCATTGGTGAAGCATCACCTGGAATACTGTATCCAGTTTGTGTCTCCACACTTCAAGAAGGATGTGGACAATTTGGAAAGAGTCCAGTGAAGAGTGACAAAAAATTTTAGAGGTCTTGGAAGCATGGCTTTTACGAGTAAAGTTGTAGACTTTAGAAGAAGACAAAGAAGAGGTAGAAGTACTTTTGTCTGGTGTAGAGAGAACTTTTGGGTGGAGGCATGGAAAGGGGAATTTAATAAGTCCTGAAGGGCAATTAGTTGGGAATGAGATAAATTTATTTTCTGACTCTCAACTCCCAGCATAAGTGTTCTTCTCCCAGCTTAGTAATGGCCTGAAATCTCACGGTGGCCAGAGGAATGCTACAAGGACACATTGAAGGTATACCTCAAGAAAATGGATGTTGACATGAAGACTTGGTAGAAGCTGCCTACCACTGACTGTAATGGTGCTGCAACCCCAACCAAGCAGCTGCCCATTTTGAGGTAAAGTGCTTCATCCTCAAAGTGGAGAAGAGAGGACTAAGGAAGGAAAAGGAGAGAAATCTTGGCCTATGTCCTACCCACCCCTGTGGAAAGACCTGCAACTTTTGCAGACAGGTCTATGGTTCAAGGATTGGACTTGTAAATCACCTTAAGACCCATAAGTGGGCCATGGCAGAAATCGTCCTTTAACTGAGGGATTGCCAATGATGAGGGGATGGAACTAGGAGCAATGGACTCAAACTTCAGAGGAAATTTAAGTTAGAGATTAGGAGAAACTTTCTGATTATGAGGGTAGTCAGGTATTGGAACAGTAATAGTCTCTACCTAGAGAATCTCCATTCCTAGAAATTTTCAAGAGCAGGTTAGACAGGGATGGGATGGTTTAGTCAGAGATGATCCTGCCTTGAGCAGGGTGCTGGACTGGATGACTTCACAAGGTTCCTTCCATTCCTATTTTTCTGTAATTATATGGTCCTATGGGGAACACTACTAAATCCTCTGTGGTTTTCTCAGAACACACACACACACACACACACACACTAACCAGGCCCTGAAGACCAGCTGGTGTTCCTTTATTTTTAAAACACAGCTCATAAGGGTGGTACTCTAAACACAGGACTGCTCCTCAAATTATATAAAGAATCCTAGATGTTACAGAATTCACTTATAAAGTAGGAAATTAAAGATCAGGGGTCTCCTCACCACATTTCTCACACTAAGAAGAGTTCAGAAAATACTAGGCTGTAGACTGTAGTCCAACCCTGTGCCTTACCAGCTAAAGCTGTCCTACTGAGCAAGAAGGAATGAAAAATCCATAGGCCACAGGGAGTGTATATAAATAGCAGTGTATCTCTGTAGGCTAGTGGTTTCACAGGTTTCATAGACATTAGGGCTGGAAGGGACCTCGGAAGATCATCGAGTCCAGCCCCCTGCCCAAAGGGCAGGAAGTCAGCTGGGGTCATAGGATCCCAGTAGGATAAGCATCCAATTTACTCTTGAAGGTGTTCAATGTAGGTGCTTGAACCACCTCCAATGGCAGGCTGTTCCAGACCTTGGGGGCTCAGACACTAAATAAATTCTTCCTTATGTCCTGCCTGAAACGGTCTTGTAGTAGTTTATAACCATTCAACCTCATCATCCCTTGGGGCGCTCTAGTGAACAAATGTTCCCCCAGATACTGGTGGTCAACCCTGATAAACTTATAGGTGGCCATCAGATCACCCCTGAGCCTGCGCTTTTCCAGGCTAAAGAGCCCCATGGCTCTCAGCCTGTCATCGTAGGGTCTGCTTCCCTGACCTCTGATCATGTGCGTGGCTCTTCTCTGGACTCTTTCAAGCTTCTCCACATCCTTTTTGAATTGTGGGATCCAAAACTGGACACAGTACTCCAGCTGCAGCCTCACCAGGGCCAAGTACAAGGGGAAAATGACGTCCCAGGATTTGCTTGAGAAGCATCTATGGATGCAAGCCAGCATTTTGGTCCCTTTACTAGCCACAGCATTGCATTGCAGGTTCATGTTCATCTTGTGGTCAATGATGACCCCCAAGTCTCTTTCCTCCATAGTACTAGCCAGAGTAGCACTACCGAGCCTATAAGGATGCTACAGGTTTTTCCTCTCAAGGTGGAGAACCTTGCATTTTTCAGTATTAAACACCATCAGGTTCTCGTCCACCCATTTGCTGAGCCTGTCCAGGTCAGCCTGGATTGCCCTCCTGTCTTCAGGTGTGGATGTTTTGCCGCAAAGTTTGGTGTCATCGGTGAACTTGGCCAGTCCACTTCTGACTCCAATGTCCACATCATTAATGAAGATGTTGAACAATATGGGTCCAAGAACAGAGCCTTGGGGGACCCCACTGGTCACAGGGCACCATGATGATTGACTTCCATCAGTTACTACCCTCTGGGTCTGACCATGGAGCCAATTTCCCAGGCAGTGGATCATGGTGGACCCAAGGCCACAATTGGCCAGTTTCACCAAGAGGTGATCATGGGATACCAGATCGAAGGCTTTTTTGAAGTCAAGATATATGACATCAATCTCTTCTCCCTTGTCCAGGTGATAGGTCACCTGGTCATAGAAGGAAATGAGATTGGTAAAGCAAGACCTACCCACAACTAACCCATACTGGCTATCCCTCAGGATGTTGGTGTCGGCCAGTCCATTAAGGATGGCCTCTTTAATAAACTTTTCTAAGATCTTCCCCAGGATAGAAGTCTGACTGATGGGCCTATAGTTTGCCGGATCCACTTTCCTCCCTTTCTTGAAGATAGGCACCACATTGCCCTTCTTCCACTCTTCGGGCACTACATCAGAGTGCCAGGAGTTTTCAAAGATCCACGCTAGAGGCTGGGCTATGATGCTCGCCAGCTCCTTGAGTACCCTGGGGTGTAGATTGTCAGGGCCACCTGCCTTGAGGGTATCCAGCCTCTCAAGGTGTTCCTTCACGAGGTCAGCATTGATGGAAGGCAGGGGATCTTCCTCACCCGGACCTCCCTGTCCCATAGTGGGCATGGGCGTCCCATGGGACTGATGAAAGACCGAATCAAAGTACCCATTTAATAATTTGGCTTTTTCCTGGGCGCCAGTTGTCAGTTGTCCCATCTGGTTATCAGAGGTCCAATGTTGTCTTTGGTTTTTCTCCAGCTCCCCACATATCTAAAAAAGGACTTTTTATTGTCCTTGATGCTTGAAGCTAGTTGGAGTTCAGTTGCAGCCTTGGCTTTCCTGGTTCGGTCCCTACCGGACCGGACCAGTGCAGAATATTCCTCCTTGGAGGTGAATCCCATCCTCCATCCTTTGTAGGCCTTTCTTTTTAGTCTCAGGAAGTCTGCTAGAACCCTGGAGAGCCAGGGGGGCTGCTGTGCCCTCTTGCTGCCTTTCCTCCAAGATGGAATAGAATTAGCTTGTGCACTGAGGATCATTCCCTTGAGGAGCAACCACTCTTCCTGAACTCCCCTCCCCCTGGGGTTGTAGTCCCTTAGGGCCTCACTGACGAGCCTCCTGAGCTTGTCAAAGTCAGATTTCCTGAAGTCAAGGACTTCAGTGTTGCTGACTGACTTGCCAGCTTTATGGAGGATGGTGAAGGTGATCAGTTCGGGGTTATGGGACTTGTCTGACAGCAAGAAGCCCTAGTTTCTGGTCTCTACTTCTAGGACTCTCCATGTATTAAAACTGTCATTGGATAAAATCCAGAAATAAATTTATGATTTTTTAATGTGAATTGCAATAAATAATCCTGGGATTAGGGACTGGAACCTAGGTCTTTTGCTCCTCAATGAGTGATCACTAAACTACATAGTCACACTCTCTGTTCTGCTCTTTCTTTCTGCCCTCAGAATGTTTTCACTCTTTTCTGCAGAATGGCACCATCTTCATCAAGAGGGATGGTAAATACCATCAACCTAGACTAGCCCCAAACCTGGTGCTTACCTCAATCTTGTGGGCGGTGGATTTGAATTCTCCTAGACTGAAAATAGCTTAATGGCCTGGTTTCCTACTTCCTTGATGACTCCTCTTACTGCTAGGATACTGTATAAAGATTGTCAGTAGTAGTAGTAGCTTCTGTCACCTTTTACAAGACAACAGTGAGATCTGCTTAGGCACTTCAAGGAAATGATGATGACATCTGCATCATTTAAGAAAGGATTCCAGGCTCTGGATGCCAATTGGATGGAAATGACTGCCTGAAGCTTTGACTCAAGTGCCTTGATGCAGGGGGGATTTCTGATGTACCCCATGTTTAGCATTTTGTATTGGCTACCTGGAGGTACATTCTGGATTTGGATTTTGAGGTGCCTAACCTTCCCTATGTACCGTATAGGAAAGAAAAACTCTAGGGTTTGCATTCCACTTTGGGGGCCAGGTGCCCAAATGTTAGGTGTTGTAGCACCTAATTTATGCTTACCCAAGTCCTACGTTGGTTCTATCCCTAAACCAACAAACATACACTAGTTTCTGCAATATATTTGTTTTCTTTCCCTTGAGCTGAGGGCTGCCACAAACATCTGACCACTTCTATTGTTTACCCATTAATTTCTTGCTTTTCTGATTACAGTGTAGAAAACACTCAGAGATGGGCATGGGAGCACAGTGACATTGGCTAATCCAGATCAGTTTGCTAATTCCAGCATTTCAAATGGTATTAGAATGGGGCAGACAGCAGCTGTGGTTCTTTGCTCTAATTTAGGTTTCTGGAATATGGCACCTTCTTAGGATTATATACAGCAAAATTCAAATTCTTCAGCCCAACTATACACTCTTGGAGCTCATACATACCCAAGCTTTTTGGAAATATAATGAACTGAAGACTTTTAGAAATCTTTTAGTAGTTACCACAGTAAAGCTATTGGATATTCAGATATTTGCATAAGTTTCAACCATAGATCAGCAACAAGTTGGCATAACTTTACTTTGTCAGACAGAGGTGGTTAGCTGTGTTACTCTGAAGTCAAGCAGAAGCTAGGGAAGAGTAACACCTTACAGATGAACTAATTCACAGAGGCAAAATCTTTCATAAACAACAAATTAGTTCAGGGGTTTACAACCTTTTTTAGTCCAAGTGCCCTCAGCAGCCAGACGCCAAGTGAGGGGTGGGGGCCAGGGTGTGGTAGTGTGCAACTGAATATCAAGTGTGGGGGTGGACAGCATGCAACTGGACACCGAGTGGAGCAGGAAGGGGTATGCAGTGAGGGCATCGGCACCCCTCTGTGGGGCAGGAAAGTTCACTGGGCTGCTGTGTGGTGTCCGCCACGTGTGAGCTTCCCCGCCCTGCAGAGGGGCTCTGCTGCCCTTACCCCACCCCAGCTCTGCTCCTGGGAGGTGGCAGCACTCTGTCCCCACCCACGCATACCCCCTAAGACCGGTCCACGTACCCCTAGGGGTACGCATACCCCTGGTTGACAACCCCGGGCTTAGTTAGTTATTCTATAAGGTGCCATTCTGCCCTACCTTTAACTTAATTTTGTCACTAATCTCTAAAGCAGTGAAACTTTACAGTGTATAAGGACCTTAACCAGGATTAAGTAGTAACAGCTCTACTGGGTAACACAGAAGGTTGTAAAGGATTCAGTGGCTAGAAGGTGAAGCCAATTTTTTTAATGTTGAGAATAATTAGGCATTGGAAGTGACAGTCTCCATATCTTTGGATCAAGATTGGCTGACTTTCTGGAAGATATATTCTAGGCAGACATAAGCAACTGTCCTCAATACTGAAGCAACTGGGTGCAAATGAATCGCTTGAGACATAAAAGAAGTCAGGGTCACTGATCCTTTCTGTAATTCTATGGAAACTTCCATAAGGAAGTAAGTAATATCATCATTATTAGCCTTCCATTGGCACAGCAACTGGGTAAAAAGATGGGCATACCTCACCACACTTGTTATTATCATGCTAATGTAATCATTAATGTAAAGATAGTTAGACATCCCTTACTTTTCTAAGTATAGTTAGATACTGTAAAGACAAAGCACTCCTAATGTGAACGCAGCTTAGACTAGGAAGACGGTTGATTTTGCTGGTATAACTACTAGCCAATTTCACCACCATCACAAAACCAATAAGCAGGGGGAAAAAAGAACAAATTTCCTGGTATAAACTGTACTTTTATGGGGACTTTTGCAAGCACAGCCATGTCAGTCAAGAATCAAACTTTATACCTAGGTATAAGATAGGTCTAAACTGTAAACTTACCATTGCTTCCAAAGGTGTCCAAAGGCAGGTTTCACTGTTGTGGGTAGGTTACCTTCTAAACCAGAAGCAGTGTCCATGCAGTGGTGCTGGGTTTCTAAGGGCCTTGTTGCACAATAAATTTAGGTGGCTTCTGGAGCTCTTATCCTTTGGATTGATTTCACATTACCACCTTTAAGTGGTTTAAAGCACTCATTCGCCTTAAAATTATGCCAATCCAGGGCAGAATTATCTCTAGTCTGCCTAATTTTGCTCCTATTCCATTAAGGAATGGTATGTCCATTTTCTACATCTGTTCCACCCAAGTTGAAGCACTCCAGCATCCCAGGATGCCATGGCCCTTCCTGAGTCAGGGCATGGGTGTCAAGGTGCAACAGGGCCAGGCATGGGGCTTCTGTTCTACTGCTTTCACTAGCCAGAACCAGCACTGCAGCCCTGGAGCACCCAGTGGCCATGGTACCTCCTGGACCAGCTCACTGTTCTGATTGCCCAGGCCAGACTTGCACTGCAGTGCCTGCAGGGAGCAGCAGGCTGGTGCTTACCCTTCCTGCTGACCTGTGATTGAACCTGTGCCCAGCCCCATGCTCCACTGCAGCACATCTCCCACTCAGCAGGCCCAGGCAGCTGGAACAGGGCAGAGTTCAGTGGCTGAAACATGGAAGCCCAAAGCCAGTTCCCACTGAATCTGTGCTCTGCCAGGCTGTGCAGGGTCTGGCCACTGGGTCCCTGACCTGCCTCTCCCAGCAGTGGCTATGGTTGGTAGACACCTGAAGACCCTAAACCTCCATAACGGTGAGGCAGCTCTGGGTTCAGTGCTGCCCATCTGGGCTGGGACTGCACAGAGCAGGCAGGGAAGCTGTGACACTCAAAGCCATCTTCCAAGCCCAGCAGGGCCTGGAATCCCATCCCTTTTTGCACCCCCAGGTATGGGGTTCATGGGTTCAGGTGCCTGCCATCTGCAGCCACTATTGGGTGATCTAGGCAGGGTGAGCCAGCAGCCAGATTCTGCACAGCCTGGTGGAGGTCAGGATCAGTGAGAACCAGCCTCAGGCTACTGCACTGCAACCACTAAGCTCTGCCCTGTTCCAGCCACTCAACCCCACAAGGATGTAGGTCTGGGTGTGGGGGCCCAATCCTTTTTTTTCCATCCGGAGCTATTCTTCCATGCTGCCACTGGTTGTACTGCTGGCCACCTTGGTGGCATCTGAGCTCCGAGGGCAGGAGCCTTTTTAGAGCTTAGGTAGTGGCCAGGCAGCTGGCACCCTGGGCAGGAGGTGGTATGGGGGGTGGGGGTGGGCTCTGGATTAAAAAAGGATTGGGCCCTTTAGAAATCAAGCAGTGAGCTGGTATCCATGCAGTAGCAGGAAGCACCATTGCTACTGGATGCTCCAAGGCTGTGGCACTCACTCTGCCCAGTGGGAACAGTAAACCAGTCCTTCCCCTAGTTCCTAGTCCTGCCCCTGCTCACCAGACCTCTAGTGGCAAGTCACAACTGTGCAGATGAAGGACAGTCAGAGGGTTTTTTTGCTTTTAAGGCATGAGTGCTCCACAAAGATGAACGACACTAGGTTGATTAACATTTATTCAGCTTATACTGTAACATGGAACAAGGCCCTAATTAGCACTGCTGAATGACTGAATCAGTCAGCTTGGCTGAAAATAAATTAATTTATTAACAGTGCTACACAGATTTGACCATGCTATTTCTGATTTAGAAAGCAGCCTATCCAATCAGGTGGCATGCCTGAGGATGTTACTGCCAGGTCTGGTAAATTTCCCTTGTAAACTCAGCCATAGCTGTCCTGGCAAAAGCACCTAGTTTAAATGCAATTATATTTCTAAAACTAAACTTTTCTCGGTAGCTTATTTTGCTCAAGTGGGGTGAAATAAGCCATACTGGTAAAACCTTACTTCATGTTTGCTCTGACTATTTCATTACCATAGTATCCAGGTCCCTCACAATTCCCAATGGTAGTCCGAGCTCTCTGAAGTTGCCTTGCTTAGCTAACGTTCTATCTTGCCACTTACAGTCTCCAGAACAAACACAAAACACTGCTCCTGACACTTTCTGTCTTGCACAAACACATTCATGTTAACAACCTTTTAAAAAAAGCCCTCTCCTTTAGGCTCTGCTCCTGTCACAAACACAGTAATGCTTACAAATGCCTCAGAGTCCCAAGGACTCTTTCTCTGTTCATTCACACAGTCCTCCAGGAGAGAGATCAATTTTCTTTGTTCCTGGCTTCCTATCAGACCCACAATAGGAGGTTACCTTACTTAATCCAAGCGGACCACAGCCTGTACCCTTGTCCAAACCATGGACCTCGGGCAAACTCCAAGATCAGGTTGTGGCCTTGTCTTCCTTGAAGTTGATGTTCCTGCCACCAACACACCTTTCCCTCTGTACACTACTCTGCCTGACCCAGACAATCAACCATCCCCTTGGTCAGCAGTGCAACAAACCAACTGCTTGCACAAAAGACTTTGACACAAACATGGTTACTTAGCATACAACCCCATTTGTAACTACTGTATGGGTTCACCTTACAAACAGGCCTCTACCCATAGTTCCACAGCCTTACCCTACTATGAGTTTTGGCTGACCCTCTGCAGAGGTTCAGTCTGTATTAACAAATTCCCTGATCAGTCAGGGACACAGTCAAGACACAGTCCCAGAGTCTCAATCACCAATTGTTGGCACTGGAACTGGTCTTAGTCCCAGAGTCACTGTCCTGGCAGAGTCGCCAACTGTTGGCATTGGATTGAGGTGATGATCCAGATACCTTATTCCAGGTGGACCCAATCCCTCAGATTGACCATGACCCCTCTATTCAATGATAGGCAAATTTTGATACACAGTGATAACATAAGAATAATTCAAATAATTTTATATCTACCAGTCCTAGAGCTGTCACAGAGTCAAGGTACATCTGGCCAGTGCATGAGCTTCACTCTGAGGTTCTTTCTTGAGTGTCAGATGTCAGCAGCCTGGAAGTCAAAGGTCGATGTCCCTGCCCCCTGTGGGGTGAGTGAGATGGGTTGGTGGTGTGACCTCTGTCTATGGTGGCCTCGGGTTCCCCTCTCGGGGACTCTTTGCTGCTCTGAAATCCCTCCTTTTGTATTCTTTCTCCTGACTGATGATCCTCCATTTCTGGGCATTGCTGATTGGTCTCCCTATGGTAGTCATACTGTCCATGTTGTGTCCTGTCAGCATATTTGTTTGTTTCACAACCCATCACATGCACACATATCTTAATTTGGGCATTTACTGGTCTCCAGTAAATGCCCAAATTAAGTACATGGCATCCACCAAAGCCAGAAATCCCAATGGCTCTGCAGTTCGGCACTGTGACCTAGTACCAATGCTATAGAGTCCCTTATCTCTGTTTGGGTACACCGTTCATGTTATGAAACAGTGTGGTACATGTCTTTAATTTCCCAGCTTGTGTGTCTGCTGGCTTCAGACACAGTGGGCCTTAAAGGAAACTTTGTCACAAACAGGCTTTTTGAAACCAATTAACCCTTGCCATTCCCCTGGACCATTGTTCTAAAACATACCTATTTAACCTGCAAGCCAATTCCTAAAATCAAACCCCTAAATACCATTTTCTAGCCATCAGCTAAGCAGTTAAAGATTCTTGGGTGATAGGTACCATATAAATGCAAAAAAGCCATAATTATAAATACAGTTCTCTCAGCAAACTGGGAAAGTTACTTTATATATAGAATTGTTACACTAGAGTGACTGAAAAAATACAATTATTTTCTAGTGGCATTCTTTTCCAGTGAATGATCCTTACAAACAATATACACTTTTTATGAGAGCATTAACTTTTCTAAAAGTGAGTGTGCTTCATATTGCTTTCTAATATATATTTTAAGTCTCAAAGAGGCTTCTGGCAAGAATGATATTAAAAGTTATACCCACTCCATTAATAACTGTAAAGTTTTTGTTGAATGGGTTTGAGATGAGTGAGCACAGAGCTGGTGCACTCTACAGCATTCTGTACCCCAAATAAATAAGGGATAGCTACACATGAGTTACACTGAAAGAATTACCCATGTAGTAGAGCACCGGAATGGTGTGGATCTCAACATACAAAACTGCAACCACACAAAATGAAGCCTCAAATTTTCCATTGAAAGAAAAAAAATCAACACTGTTAATTGTTACATTCAAATGTTATAAAATACAAAAACCCCAAAACCTAGATCTTATATAAATTGTAGAATGTAGAATGAAATAATTTAAATCAATAAGATAACACCATCACTGATAATTTAGCATTTGCTCCCCCCTTACTGTCAAGCACAGCTCAGCTCTGGCTCAGGCTGGATTCTCTCCCATACACAAAGTACAGGAAAACTCTATCCCCTGCCTGGCCAATCATCAGTGCCACCACTAGTGCATGACCCATCGAGGGCTGTGCTTCCATGTTCTGTTCTGGGAGGAAACAGAGCTCAAGCTCTAACAGTAAGGGGAGAGGGGAGGATGGGAAGAGTCAGAGACTATGGGGAGTGAGGAAGAAAAGGCAGAGAATGTGGGGTGTGGGGGAAGGGCCAGAGATTGTGGGGAATGGGGGGAAGAGGGGAAGGCTGGGCAGGGGGGGCAGGAAGGATGCAGGGGGAAGAAATGGAGGGACACAGGGCAAGAGGGACATTGACCCCCTCCCCCCAGCCAACTGCTTTCCCTGCTGCAGCAGTGTGGGGAGGAAGAGGAGGGGACAAATTCCAGGCACCCCTCTGATAATTAGATTCTATACCTGGAAAATTATAACAAATGTATAAATTGTCCATATATGGAATCAAAGTATTGGGGGATCGTCTTAAACCCATAGTTGACTTATATTTGAGTAAATACAGTAACATCTAACAGACCAGGCCCTTATTGTGCAGTAAGCACGCGGTAAGCTTGCTACAGCCATAACCAAACAGATGCTCAGGGCACAGAGTGCAGTAAATATGGCAGATCCCACTCTGGATAGATGTGGTATAAGACTTCATGGGGCTTTGAAGCACCCTGCTCACTCCCCTCCCAGGACAGCACTCTAGCCTCAGTCAGAGCTCTTGTGGTCTGCCCAAGCTTTGGGCGAGCACTTCTTCTGGGCTGTTACTGACAAGACTCAGTGAAGCCTCTATCCCCAGCACCCACGTCTTCCCTCCAGCTAGCATAGATCCATCCACACAAAGAAAATTGCTTATTGCTGAATTTCTCTTATTGCATATTATCATGGGTGCAGCTGAGCAAATGCTGAATGTGCTTCAGCTGGTATTTTGTCTTTTCTCACAGTTAACCTATCTTAAGAACTGATTAATCTGCAATGATTTCTGGAAGTTCCCTAATGGACATGAGGCTTTTGGTATAAAATCATGTTTAATTCCTGGCTATTTAAAATGGTTCAGAATGGCATTGAGATGCAAATACCCTCTAACCCCAGCCTCTACCGAGGTACTTAATAGTTCTGTAACACTGTTAAATTGTATTAGGCAGACAAGGTTCTTTGGGTGAATCTGATATCTTTCATTAAACCAACTTAAATAGTTGGGGAAAAAATTATTTTATTTTTGCAAGTTTTCAGGTTTAAAAACCATTCATCTTTGCAGTTTGGTGTGTGCTCTTCCATGCAAAATTTTTTTCCAACTATTTAAGTTGGTCTAATAAAAGATATCAGATTCACCCAAAGAACCTTGTCTGCCTATGTCCTTAGACCAACATGGCTACAACCTACACCCCCGTTAAATTGTATTATGCTTTTCAAATGCTGTTACAAATTCCCTGGCATAGACAGGAATCCCAACTCTTCTTAGTATAAATATACTTGAACATGTCCAAAATATATAGCATTACACTTAAACATGCGAATATGTAACATCAGCATTTCCCAACTTGTTTGGGGAAACCAAATGTATGTGTTAAATGTAGGCTATGAAAAGCACTTACATTGCCTAGGATGTTGGACCAGAATGAAATCCATGAGTCCAGACCACAGACTCCAAGTCCCAGAAACCTTGGATGCATTCAGAAGCCTATAAAGAAGCAAAGAGTGTTTCTCTGTTCTCATGTCTTAAAGCCAATTTCTAATAATCCTGGTCACTTTAGTAATGGTTTGGAACCATGTGCACTTGACAGAAATCTGGTTCAGAAAGTCTGTTACAGAGTTTAAGGTAGGCTGTTAGGACTCCCACAGATATAGATGTAAGGCATCTCTGGGAACTCTTGTTTTTGTCAAGCTCCCAAATTGTTTGTTTTATTAGTTACCATTTTACAGTTGTTGCTTTTCCTGGTGTAGTGGGACCTAGGCTGAAGGGTCACACCAGGGTGCTACCAGGGTGTCACACTCTCAATAGGTGTTTAGTCCCCTTATCTATATCTTGCCTCTTATGACTTGTTGTAAATGAGAAGAATATCAGGAGGTGGTACCTCACACTGGGATGTGTGGAGATAGGTGCAGGTCTTGGTGTCTGGGCATATTCTGTGAAGTTCTGCCTCCCCTACACCCCATCCCTTTCCACTCAGGTGTTCTGGTGATAGTCTTGGGCTAGGTGCCTGGTCCCCTAGGTGCCCGCCATCACATGAAAGAAGAAAGGTCCAATGTGGAAAAAAAAACCCCAGAACAATCTGAGACCAAAGTGACCTGGCCCTGTTACTCTGACAAGCGTTTACCACCAATGATGTCCATACCATACAGAAATTAATAAAGCAATACAACATAAACAGTCATGTCTGTTCTTCATTCATGGGCCTAGCTTCACCCTTGAAGTATAGGTCAGCCTTCTAGGGAGGCTAAAGCTCTTCAAGGGTTGATCCCAATTGTAAGCCTGATTCACAGGGCTGGCCTAACAACCCCTGTAGATGACTGGGGGCCACAGGCAATATGAACTACCATGAGGCCCTGGCAGGTACCTAGCATCCAGTGTCTGCAAGGCCATCAGGTTCCTGTCATGGGAGCAAAAGTCAGGCTGGCCTCTGGTGAGGCATCCTTGGCTCTGGTAGAGAGACACAATGTATTTCGGTCCCTATGCCAGCACCTCCCCACTCCTGGGACTGGGACCCCTCTATAATGGAAGTTCCAGGTTGATCTGAGCCAACCCAGACCCCTACAGGGCTCATCACTGCCTGCATCTGTGGCTCTCAGGCTTTAGGTGGTGTCATTCACTCTGCTGCCTGTTCTCAGTCCTGCTTGGACTCTGGGCCTGTGTGGAGCCCTGCTTCTTGCTCCCAGCCCTGCCTGGGGGGTGGGCATGCAGGGAGTGCATCACCTGCTGTTTTTCTGCTCTGCCTGGGGGGTGAGCATGATTTTCTGGGGAAATACAATAAAAATAAAAGGAAACTGTATGGTGACATGCTGCTTGCCTGTAGGCCTACTTTTTGCCACCAGGGTGGCATGAGATCCTGCTGGTTGTGGAGCACCCCAGTGGCCATTATTCTGGTAAGTGCAGGGTCAGGCCAGGTCCCTACTATACTAGCTATATGAATAATCATTTTCAATGTTCTTGCTAGCCTTAATGTAGTGTTCCTTTCTTAGATCAACTCAAAATTTAGGGGGAAAAAACACTCTGGGACACCTAGTGTATGACGTCTCCCTTAAGAAACACCTCACATTCTTCAATGGGAGGAGAGGAAACACTATCCCCACATTCCTAATCTGGTACCTGCAAAAGAAGCATTGATTTTATTTTCCTTTCTGAACCCAGTATATCCCCTAAAATATGTATAGAATTAAGGAAGCCAAGAGATAAACAGGGTCAGCTTCCTGATGCCCTAGTGAGTGGAGGCAATCAGGTTGTCCCCATTTGCCAGTTTCTGCCCCAGAAAGAATGACTTAGGATCACCAGGTATTTTGCTCACTGGTTAGCACTACAGATGAAAGGGACTTGAGGGTCATGGTTGACCACAAGATGAACATGAGCCTTTAGTGTGATGCTGCAGGTAGTAAAGCAAGCAAAACACTGGCTTGCATCCATAGATGCTTCTCAAGCAAATCCCAGGACATCATTCTCCCACTGTACTCAGCCTTGGTGAGGCCGCAGCTGGAGTACTGCATCCAGTTTTGGGCTCCACAATTCAAAAAGGATGTGGAGAAGCTTGAGAAGGTGCAGAGAAGAGCCACGCACATGATTAGAGGTCAGGAAAACAGCCCTTATGATGAGAGGCTGAGAGCCATGGGGCTCTTCAGCCTGGAAAAGTATAGGTTCAGGGATGATCTGGTAGCCACCTATAAGTTTATCAGGGGAGCTTATCAGTATCTGGGGGAACGTCTGTTCACCAGAGCCCCCAAGGAATGACAAGATTGAACGGTCACAAACTCCACTGTGACCGATTCAGGCTGGACATAAGAAAGAACTTCTTCACTGTCCAAGCCCCCAAGGTTTGGAATAGATTGCCACTGGAGGCGGTTCAAGCACCTACTTTGAATGCCTTCAAGACACATTTGGATGCTTATCTTGCTGGGATCCTATGATCCCTGCTGACTTCCTGTCCTTGGAGCAGGGAGCCGGACTTGATGATCTTCCAGGGTCCCTTCCAGCCCAAATGTCTAATCTATGAAATCTATGAAATATTCCATCAGTTCTTTTTGGCTAATTAGCTAGCACACTAACATTAGCAGCCAGTAGGAGGTATTGCATGTCTGAATGACAGGCAGCATGGCCACTACCTGCAGAGCCAGCACAATACATTGTTTTTTACCAAGAAATACTTAGAAGGTATTCAAAGGTGCTGCCTGTTTACACACAAGGCAGTAACACTCCCGTCGTATGCTTTCTGAAGTGGTCTAATAGCCCAGTGAACTTGAAGGTGGGGAGCGGTTAAGTTTATCACACAATCTTTCAGTTACATGCAAGTTGTTGAAATGTAGTAATACTTAAATGTGAAATTTTCTACATACCTCAAGGTACCAGGCGTGGCTCATGAATGCTGAGATGGTGGGGTGGATGCAGCGTCCCACGGGAACATTGTGGGTGTGGAATCCCCCGTGCACTCATCAGTGGACCTAGAGGTGGACCAGAAGTAATTCTGGTCCATTTCTAGGTCCATCACTGAGCATGCGAGAGACCCCCCTGTGAGGGGGGGTCCCCCACATGCTCTGTAGTGGACCCAGAAGTGGACCAGAAGTACTTCTGGTCCACTTCTGGGTATGCCACTGAGCACACGGGGGACCACCCCCCACGCTCCCATCTGCCCCACCATCTCAGCATTCACAAGCCATGCCTGGTACCTCAAGGTACGTAGAAAAAACATATAAAGCTATGTCTATGACTGAATCATCAGATAGCTCTGAACATCTCTGAATCAAATCGAAGGGTTCCAATTCAATTCAGAAAGATTAATGGGTCTCCTGATTCAATTCAGATTAGGAGATTCATCCACTGAATTGGGCCGAATATCCTCCAAATTGAATCAGCAACTGAAGCTTCGCATAGTCCTAGTATTTATCCCTTGATTTCAAGTGGAGCATGATTGGGTCTTTGTACTGTACTGTTTGGTCTATAATGTATATCTCAAGCCAGATGTTTTGTCTCTTGCAATGAATTAGACAAACAGCCTGACCTGGGGAAAATCCCATCTGCAGTTGAATAATCATTGAGAGAGAGACAAGAAGTACAGGGAGCCATGGCTGTTCTTACACGCCAGTGCATTGCACCAGTACCCCCAATAGCAGTGAAGTGGATGCTGAACTGGTATGACCTGCAAGATTCAATGTCAGTTCTCTCCACACTTCTCCTGATCAGTCAGACCCCATGTGTGGATGCTGTACAACCTGTGATGGTAAGGTTCACCTCAGCTCCATGTGACTTCAATGGGGACCCAGGCACCAAAGGGGTAAGGGAAGGCAGGAAAATGAAGGGGGAGCAAGAATGCCAAAACCACCACAGGCCACCCCCTGAGTTCATAGCCCTCTCTCAGGCCATTATGGCTGAGAAGCCAACAAAGGGGTTGTGGCTGGGGCAGGGAAGTGGCGGGTGAACCACCTGATTTGTCAGCCTTTCCTCATATGGCCTCTAATCATATGAGTGGCTCTTTTCTAGACTCTTTCAAGCTTCTCCACATCCTTCTTGAAGTTCGGTGGCCAGAACTGGACACAGTACTTTAGTTGCAGCCTCAGCAATTCCAAGTTGAGCATGAGAATAACTTCCTTAGTTTTGCTTGAGATGCATTGGTTGATGCATGCCAGCATATTATTTGCTCTGTTAACTGTAGCATCACATTGATGGTTCATAGTCATTTTATGGTCAATTATGACCCCCAGGTCCCTTTTGGATGCAGTACTAGTTAGTGTAGCACCACCAAACCTGTAAATTATTTTGTTGCAGATTTTTCCTCCCCAGATGGAACATTTTACACTTCTCAATGTTGAACAGCATCAGGTTCTGGTTCACCCATCTGGCTAATTTGCCAAGGTCCACCTGGATTGTCAGCCTATCCTGATGCATCACTGCACTTCCCCTCAGCTTAGTGTCATCAGCGAACTTTGCCAGTGTGCTTTTCATCCCCACATCCAAATTACTGATGAAGATGTTGAAAAGCACTGATCCAAGTACTGAATCCTGGGGGACCTTCCACCAAGTCAACACAGATCCATCTATTAGTATTCTCTGGGTCTGCCCCTGCAGCCAGTTTCCCACCCAACTGAACATTGAATTATTGTGTGTATACATTGAGACATGTACATACACAAACATACACATATAAGCGCACACACACACACAAAACCCAGGTGACTGAGACACACACACATACACACGCACACAGAACCCATTCATTCAGAAGACACATACACACAACCCAGGTGTCCGGGACACACAAACACATATACACACAGATCCCAGGCATCCCAGACAGATACTCACACACAGCAGGCATCTGGGGTGCGTGCGCGTGTGCACACGTACAGCAGGGACGTCCAAGGCATACACATAATGCAGACATCTGGGGCATGTTAATGCATGCAAACACATACAAACACACAGAACCTGGGCATCCAACACACCCACACAAATACGTGGTGGCGCAGGGTGTGTTGGGTGGCCATGTATGGGACAGCTGACTGGTGGGTTGCAGCCATGAGGACACATGACATGACAAACTGCTGCCTCATCAGGTCCAGGTGGGTGACCAGGATGTCCCCCAGCCTCCAGCAAGACTCACACAGGGTGACCAGCAGGATTTGCCAAAGCTTCTGGATCTCCCTGATTGCTTGGGTGCAAAGGCTAAGAAATGAAGCCACAAGCAAATCAGAACAGGAGGGGGCTGGGGGTGGGATTCCATGCCCATCAGCCAACCATGGGTAGCTTGTCTGTTTGTCTCTATTCAGGAGTCTTTGGCAGCCCAGGGAGACTGTGGAGCACACTGGGAGTTGTGCGAGCATCCCCACTATCTGCTGGGCTTGACCCATGATGGAAGGCTCTGAGCCCAACCCCACTAAAGGGTGAAAGTGTATTTTGTTTGCTTACAACCTAACATTGGGTACTTAGGGTGTTTATACACATGCTCCGGGAGTGGGGGGAGGGCACTTTAATTAGAGCAGCTCTGAAAACCACTCTCATTAAAGCGCCTGAAGTGTCATGTTCCATACTGGTACACTGAACATACAGTGCCCACCTATATTTCCATGCCTGGATTCAAGGTTTAGATAGCCCCCACAGGAAGATAGTCCAAGTTACAACCTAACCTTAAGAAAGATATTCTAGGCCTCATTCTTTCAATGAACTCCTACAATGGAAATAAGGTCCAGAATCTAGAATGGAGGTGATAAGGCAATCATTATATAGCCTCTTGAATTGCTTTTGCACTACGAACATACATGGTGTTGTTCTTATACTCTTGTATTATAAAATGTTTTCCTAGACAAAGTGTTTTTAAAGTAAATTGCTAATGAGAAATAATGAAATGCTGAAATTTCTTCCTTCCTTCCGCAATTTCTTATTTAAGGCACCCCCAACATTAACTTATTCCCTTCAGAGTCATAGGACAGAGTCTGGCTTACTAACTTCCTGCCTAATGGATCTTTCTACACAAATTGGGCTTATACAGTTTTATTTTTCCCTAGGGGGAATATTGTTGGATTATGAATATTTTTTGTTCTTTATCTATTATTTACATAGCAAAACATTCCTATTTTTTTCTTTTCTTTCTGAAAATATAGTTATTCCTGGAATCAGTGAAAGGATTTTGTTAGTGTAATAAATGAACATTTACTGTACTATACTCAAGCCAGTATTACTGAACTTCATGTAGATGTATGACAAATTATGATTTAAAATCTAATTTCGATTTGTGTAATTGATATAGACATTCCATTTCAGAAAGCACATGATTTTTAAGTCTGCATCTAAGAAGTATATGAAGCCAGCATCAAAAGTCAATATGCATTTTTCTTGATCCATAAGGACTATTTCATCCAGAATGTTCTTCTGTGCTTCTGTCAGCATTGGGATCTGCTCATAACAAAATGCGAATTTCCTGTAAAATTTTATTACAGCTAGTAACAATAATTATTTGAATTTAGCACCTTGATCCAGCAAAACTCAAAATGTATTTAATATTGACAGCATCCATGAGAGATGGTAAAAAATTAACATATGTTTGATAAATGGGCAAACTGAGGATGTATTGATGACTTGCCAAGGATTATACAAAGTATCCAACAGGGAGCTAGCACAGTATGCCATGGCTGAAAGCCGGATCTCATTAAAGTCAATAAGAACCACCAACTGACTGCAACTGAGCTAGTAATGAAAGTAAGTTTCTTTCCTTTAATATTATAACACTTACTGTCTAAGCATTGCAATACTGGTAGATTATCCCACTAATGAAGTGGTTCTCAACTGGGGTGCTGATGCTGAAAGACCCCCCTTGGAGGTCCTGCAATGCAGTACCCAGGTAAAACTGTCCCATACGCAGAACTGCAGCCCATGCATGCTCCTCCTGCTTTAGAGTTCCCTGATAAGCGTGCAGAGAGCACACTTGTGCTGCAGCTCTTCCCAGTCCCAGAAAGAGAGGCCTATGGAATAGTTCCACCTACCCTGTGCCTCTCTGTTTCCAGGAGACACTGAGCAGGATTGTGCACTGCCTGCTTTAGGCTGAACAGAGAACCCTAATGCAGGAGGAGTGTACACATGTCACAGCCCTTTCCAGTCTGACTTACCTGGTAGCAGCCCCTGTTTGACAAGCAACGAGGTAAGCTGAGCATAGCAGTTATCAGCTGCGGGAAACACCACATTCAACAAAGTTGTGGAGGGGTGCCATGATGCTGAAAGGTTGTTCTAGCGAGTCACAGTTTTGCTTCTTGTGTATGTATGTGTGTGCATGTGTGTACTAGGGGGATTGGAAAGAAAGCAGAGGGCCCAGGGAGCAGGTAGGGCAGAGTGTCCATAGGTTTCACCGGCCTAGGAGTGGGGCCATGGGTCAGGAAGGGCCAAAAACCAAGAAAGGCCACAGCTGGATACCGGTGGGTCTCAATTGGCCTAGGAATGGAGCCAGAGTGTAAGGACAAGGAGCAACGGACGTGAGGGCCACAGCTGGAAACCAAGGGGGCCAGAGTGCCTATAGCACAGAGAGGGACTGGTATAAGAATGAAAAGAACCTGTAAGACCAGTTATAAATATAATTTGAGTAGTAGGTGTGACATCTGTGAAATATCGGTGTGGGTACTGGAAAGGACAGACCACTTAGTTAACCCTAAGGTGATGAGCATGGGCACCTGTATTCATGAGTGTGAGACCAGGCTTGAGGAGCCCTGAGGCAACCTCCCTTTTTCTAAAAGATAAATACATCAAGGTGTGGCAGTGGTGGATGTGGTCCAAAACATGAGAGCCCCCCTGAGCATGCGCACACTTATTGGAAGTGGGAAGGTTCTAGAATAGGTGAACTTTCCACCTTGATGATGTCAGTGACCCACTGACATCTGGGGAACCTGAGCAGTAGCTTGTGTGGTCCAGTTAAGTGGTGTGTGCTGTACCTGAGCGCCAAGAGCACCATCGTAGGGTGTTGTGTGCACGTACGATCGGTGAGAAGAATGATGTCATTTTGGTGTGATTTTGGTGAGTATTTAAGGAATCCTGAGGCGTGATTTGGTGCACAAATGGAATATGGACGCTCGAGAGTACTTGAGATCTGAGCGGTGTGTGAGTTTATTTGGTTGGTGATCATACCTGCATGTCTGAGGTGTATGAGCAGTAACTGTAGCAGTGAGAGAGGGGTGACCTATCGGATTGTATTATAATTGGATACTTTACCTTAAAAGTGTTATTGGATCAGGACCTCAATCATCTATTGGACTGGTAATTATCACCCTTCCCTCCCTCTCGGTCTGAGGCCCCCTGAGGGAAAAGACTGAGGGCCTGACTGTCGCTCCAGCTCAATGAGCCTGTGAAGGCTCTGCTGCCACCCTTAACTGTCCCTGGCAGGTCTGGCTGTGGTGCATTGCAGTTAATCAGTGTATATAGTTCATGCTTGATGTAATGTACATTTCCTACCGTTAATCTAGTTTTTGTTATGATTGTGAGCTTATAATATACTTTTGAATTTTATTGGAGCCTTGTGTATTTATACAGTATATGAGACTGAGTTGTAGCTCTATGTATATCCCTGACCCCAAAATCCACCCCTAACAGAGATAACACACTGGCTGTCTGAGGAGGCCTAACAAACCTCCACCCCTTAGATTTCTCATAGGTGTCCAGTGTCCGGGACACCCAGCAGTGTCCACCTTTCAGCAGGAAAATGGAAGGAAAGATTGCTCATAGAGGACAAGGCCTAAGGAGATTCCAGGGGTTCCACAGCCACCCCTGGGGCAGGACCCTGTTATAGTGATATATATTTTTAATGCATTCAGGAATAAAAACAAGCCTTTGTGTGTGCAGTAGAAGTGGTAGGCATAGTTCACAAAGAATAATTCTCATACTGATTCAGATATCAACTCTTATGTACTTGTTTTAAAAGAATACAGTCAGTACAATAGCATATGGCCAAATGGAGTTGTATCAATACAAGTGGAAGGGATCTGTAGCACACAGGGTGATCTGAAAATAAATTGGTCACAAGTCTTGTTTATCAAATGTATCTGCTCCACCCTGTTGTAGTAGAAGGTGCTGCAAGAGGAATATGATTTCAAGAAAGATTTGGCAGTGGAGAAAGGAGGCTAGTGCCCCATTTGGTATGGTGGACTATTGACAAAAGTTTAGAGAATTATGAGTATAATATATATGAGGGATTTATATTATTTCCCCAAAGGGAAAATTTAGCTGAGTTAGGTGTCTTATGTGAGCCAAGTAAGTCACTTTGTGATTCAGATGCCTAAGAAAGGTCTCACTGCCAGGTAAACACCTTGGTGGCACAGTAGAATTTCACTCTAAGTGATCTGACAGATCAGATACGTTCACCATTTTGCCATCCTAAAGAAATAAATGAGCTAAGTGCAACAGAATGTGAATGTTCAGAGCACACTTTATCAGACTGCAAATTCACAAATACCATTTTCAGAAAAGTAGTGCACATTATTGATTGTAAATTCTCTGGTTCCCCAGTTTGATAACCAGGCAGCATCCCATGACTACTTCTGTGTTATTCCTACACTTATCAGTCTCTCCATGAGAAACCATAGTCAGTCCAGAGGCATAGCTGGCCAGTGCCAGCTGCTGCGGTTCTCATTGCAGCAGTGCAATGAACTGTCCCTGCAGTCTCAGCTATTTTTTGCAAGGAAAGTAGCATCTGGGGCTTCTGCCCCTGTTGTCCCCTCCTTCCCCTGCTTAGTAGTGTTCCTGGGTCAATCACACTCACAGACAGAAGTAATAGTGATATGTTGGCATTAAATTAGTGCTGCCTTATAAGGAAATATAAATTCATGTAATAAGTTGACTCTGATCATTAAACATTTATATAGCCATTGGCTTTTGAAATCATTGCTACCATAGTTATTTTTTTCACAAGGAATCCAGAAATGGTACAGCTGTTTGGCTTACAACAACAGCTGAGTTATTTAGGCAAACAGCTCTTTATCACACTTTCTGTCTTTGTTTTTCAGAGCAAGTTTTGAAAAATATTGATCAGTTGTTACTGAAGGATAATCCTATATGTTAGATCTCATTGTATGTTATATCTTATAGTGCAAGCAGGCAGCCTGTGACTTCTGATTGACTTAGCTTATCCCTGTTTTTCAGAACAAACTTAGCAATAGTTATCCTATATTTTAAAAGAGTATAAAAATCCTCCAAAATATACATACCATCCTATGAAATAATTTTCATTTCAGCTCCTGACTTTGTTAAAAGCCCCACAATGCAGCCAACTAATGACTCATGACATCTGGAGAAGAGGAGACTGAGGAGGGATATGATTAGTCTTTAAATACCCAAAGTCCAGTTATAAAGAGGATGGCGATACACTTTTCCCTGTGGCTGTAGAGGACAGGACTAGGAACAGTGGCCACAAGCTGCAGCAAAGGAAATTCATGTTGGAGATTAGGAAGAACTTTCTGACTATAAAGGTGGTTAAGCATTGGAACAAGGAAGTTTTGGAATCTCCATCCTTGAAGTCTTCAAGAGCAGGTTACTCAGACACTTTCCTTGGATAGTTTAGTCATGGACAATCCTGCCTTGAGCAGAGGGCTGGACCAGATGACCTCATGAGGTCCCTTCTAGCTCTAATCTCCTATGACCCTATGATATCCTCTTAAACTAAGTCATCACATTAGATGGTTATGCTTTGCTGTATATCGTCTAAATGTTGTTTTGATTTTTCTAACTAATGCAATTTAGGTTGAAATTTGACCTTACTTAAACTGTTGCAAACCAAGAATAATTCCACTGAAATTAACAGAATTTAGGCATTGCAGGCATTTGGGAATCCAAACAGGATTCCTAGAGGGAGTGCCTGACAGGTGACAATTCCATTTCCTTAGAAACACAGTAAAGCAAAAAGTAAACTTACCATGTTTCCTATTTTGTTTTTCCAATCTCATTTATATACATTATTTCCTTGCTTTCATCATAGAGTTAGGGTGAAGACTGGTTATTTGTAATAGAACATAAGAAAATGCAAGGTCCTTATAATGATGGAAAACCATTAAAATACAATAAACCTCTATTAAAGTAAGGTTCATGTTTTTCTTGCCCTTTTATTTTCATCAGCTCTACAGAGCTGGATTGGAATGTAATTTATATTAGTGATAAACTTAATATGATTTTCTAGCATTACTACTGGTTATTTAAAATGAATTGATATGAGCTTCTCTTTTGTACCATAGAAAAGGTTTCTGTTAGCTGAACATTTACAAAACCCAAAGAATGAGTTATACTGGTACCTTTCTGAGCCATTGGAGGCAACACAGAGAGATCTTTAGATCTCTAGCTGTTCAGAAACTTTCCTCTTTCTAATTTAGAACCAGTTTGGGAAAAGGCCTTGTCCTTGCACACTGGTTCTTGAATGGAACATTCTCCCTTTGAACTATGGTACTGATCCTTTGGGACCCAAAAATGTGTCCTCCTCCCAAGGTTCCTTAAATCCTAGTTTCCATAACAAAGGGACACAAGATCTGCCTGGGAATTGGTAACTCAGGGGCCCAGAGGATTTCCTAAAGGAAAAAAGGCAGGACAGCTACACTCCAAATCTAAAGGACGTAATAGCACAATCTCTCAAAAGTGAGCTGCTAGTGTGTTGAGAAAACTCCCTTAAAGAGTACTCTTATCCCACATAACAGGATTTCTTATTTTGTGCTGTAAACTTTTCTTTGCACTAAGTGGCCCAAATAAAAGAAGGCCTTTATGGGAAGACTTAATTTTGTGATGTCTCTTTAAAATAAACAACCAGATCCTCTTTCCCAAAAGAGGTATTTCTTCCTTGCCAGAAAATGGTCTCCTGTTGTTCACAGGAAGGATTGTGCAATTGAGCTCAGCTACACTCCCAAATCATATTAAACCAATAACAAACCTGTTGCCATTTCAAAG
Source organism: Alligator mississippiensis (assembly GCF_030867095.1). NCBI lineage: Eukaryota > Metazoa > Chordata > Crocodylia > Alligatoridae > Alligator > Alligator mississippiensis. The sequence goes on from NC_081824.1 coordinate 39,847,476, forward strand.
AAGACTGTGATTTTTCTAATTTCCCTTTGTCCCATAAGGAAAATGTCTTTATGAGCACCTGGTAAACTTTCTTTAATGAGACTTTGTTCCTGCCAAAGCTGTTTCTACCATTCCCAGCACTGTAGCATTTTTTTTCCCCAAAGCACAGGCTAGGTTGGTCTTAAATTCCAAAGGACAATGCTCGCAACACTGGAGAGGTGGCAAATATCTGAGACGGGAGGAAAAGAAAAGAGTAACTAAGAAAGTAAAACATAAGTAATTTGTCAGGAGGAGAAGTAAATATACCTAAAGTAATGTAGCTACTGAACAAAAATGTAAGAGTTCTGTAGATGACTGATGTAGATGGAGACATGAATATCAAATTAAAAGACTTTAAAAAATATGAAGGTGGAATATCAGACTATCTCAAAGCTTACAACAGTAAAACTAGAAATGTGTTTAAGACAATGGTTCTTAACCTTTTTAGACTCAAGGCCCCATTGTAAGATTTCAGAAAACACATAAAGCCCAAGAGGGGAGACAGGGACCATCTTCTCACTCTCAGTCTGTACCTGAAGGGGAAAATGAAACTCTCGCCTCTGTGGCTGCTTTCCTAGGGATTCACGCACTAGGGACCAGAGCCCCCTGACCCTACAGTCTCTCCCACTGGTCCTGGGAGTGTATGAGGAGCTGGAAAGCATGGCTCTGCATTCACTCAGTCACCTGCCTGCTGCAGAGCATGGCACTCAGTGCCCAGTGCTATGGTGCCCCTTGTCCTCAGGGCTTTGCGGTGGGAGAGGGGAGAAGTGAGCACTACACTTACCTCCTCACAAAGGGGCTGGGCATCACAGCACCCTTACAGGGATCTCACAATACCCTGGGGTACTATGGCAGCCCTGTTGAGCATCACTGAACTAAGGCAAAAGAATACAGGAGTTTCAAAATATTAGAAGCAGTTTGGAGAAGAAGAGAAGAGAAAAGAACAGCATGGTAGATTAAAGAATCTAGTTTAATCCTACGAACTTCTTGTTTTTTTCTGCCAATATGCATTACTGCTGATGAAGATCTCTTCTGCCTTTATTTAGCCTATTCTGAAGTCCTTCCTGTTTGATATGATCATAATAATGATAATGATACGGAAAATGACTCATATCAGTGATTTTGGGGCCTTTAACTTCATGTTGCAAAGCTAATTATTCTATAGAAGTTATTTATATTTCTAAAATTGCTTGCCGATTATCAACATTTACAAGCAAAATGTGTTCTGCTGGAATATGTATGAACAGAAGGGCAGAAAAGGGTAGTCCTAACTTTCCATTCAAGGTGCTCTCCCAACTCTATAGATGATAGATGAGATTTTCAGAAGTGCCTAAGGGAGTTAAGTCTCAATTAGAAGTCAGTAGGAGTTGGCTGACTAAATTACTGAAATACTTTTGAAACTCTCATTGTTTAAAAAAACCCAACTTCTCTTGGCTGTTAATCCTCTAGGAATAATAACAAATGATGGCAAAGTGCGGGAAGCATGAGGATTTCCTTTTGGAGGGTTTGTATAAAAAAGTAGTCTCCCTGAATTTCCCTGTCACCAAAGTGTTAGGTAGAGGGCAGCAAAACTGCATAGAGCTTTAACTGCATACTGTGCATAGCTAGAAATAACAACCTTCTAATGCAGGCAGTTATCTCAAGTTTCAACACTCTCTCTCAGGATCTACTTGTATATACAGCAGAGAGAATAGAAGTTCCACCACTCTGGAAAAGGAAAAAGAAAGCACTTTGTAGAACTAAGAGCCAGCTGAAATGATTATCTACTCCCTAGAGTTTCTGAAGAGACCTACACTATGAAGTAATGGTGAGGCCACCAACTCATTAGTGATCAAATAAACACACTTCAAAGGGTATTTTTAGAAACTGTCATGCTGAGATAGATTTGAACATAAAGGTGACAGACCTCATTATCCACTACCATCATCTTGACTTATCCAGTCCCATATAAAAAAAATAAAGGAAAGAAAAATAAAATCTATTTGTGCCTGTAGACATAGAGGGACGATGTTCCAACGCATCACAGCAGACTCAATTAATTAATGTTAATTAGCTTGCTTCAATAGCCTCTGCGTCTCATGTATCAGTGTCCCCACATTTAAAAATGGCGGCAGGGGTGCTTTAACTAGAGTTTGTTCAATGAGCTTTAGTTAAAGCATCCCTGCTGCCACTTTGAACTGCAGGGGTGATAATACACAAGATGCTGTGGGTGTTTTAATTAGAGCGGATCTCAGAGCCGCTCTAATTAAAGCACTCTCCTACACCCCCAGAGTATGTGTAAAAACACCCAATATGGTAGAAAATAGGTGAGAGACTTAAAATGGTAAAATGTAGGCTTCAGTTTCACATTCTAGCTGCACAGCTGATATTAAGGCCCCCTCTACACATGCAGGTAAAGGCACAATGGGATCTAATGCATAATTCATGCAGGATTTGGATCCTGGGCTCCCCCTGCACTGGCAAGAAACTAGCTCCCACAGCTGGGTGCCCCATGCACCCCAGTTGAGGTACTCCTAACCACAGGGCCTCCTCATGTACCCCTGGGCCAGGAGGATCACATGAAACCCCCAGGGCAGGAGGATTACTGCAACAATCCCCCCACCCCAGGTTTGTGGGAAACCTCCAGGGCTGGAAGATCACCACGGGCATGATCCTACCACCCTGGGGTTTCCCCATACCCCTGGAGTGGGAAGATCACCCCTGCAGTGATCCTCTGGTCCTGGGCTTTCTGTACCCCTGGGGAAGACGAATTGTCCCTGTGGCAATCCTCCCATCCTGGGGTTTCACACATCCCTGTGGCTAGGAGATCTCCACAATAGTGATCCTCCCACCCTGGTGATTTGCCAGATGGCACACTGAGGGGACCCAGTCTCCACAGCTGCGGGGTGCTGCCAGGACCCAGAGTCCACAGCTGCTGGGCCTGAGAGTTCTCAGGAGTCGTGGGACTCACTGCCCCAGGTAGGCAAGGTGCACCCCTATGGTTGGAAGCCCACAGCTGATGGGGCTCCCAGACACTGGGGAGACCCTGCTACATTTACAAATTGAAGCCTGAAAGCAACCAGCTATAAAGTTAGTGTACATTTTTGAGATCTAACTGGTTGGAGATTTTTATTGTATGATACCTACTTTGCACATGTAGCTGGTCTCAAGGTATTTGCACAATTAATCAGTTAATTGTGCAATACCTGTAACATGTAGAGGAGGCCTCAGAGTACTTACTACTCTCAGTAAAAGGACTCTCATAAACATGTGGCACAAAAATCCTAAATTTCTTATTTGAAGATGGGACCACTTCTTACAACTTCTAGACAAGATATAATAGATACATACTGCACCTGGGAAACAAAAAAGGAGACAGCTGTCCCCAAAATATTATTATTTCACTATCATTTGTCCAAGCAAATTAAATTCATTCTGAAAATATGTTGTTTCAGCCCAGTTGTGAACAACTTAAAATTAGGCCTAATAGTTGTCATCTTCCTGCAGCAAAATAAAAAATATGGATTTGCCAGGCCATTTTATCCAGCTGGTTCTAAGCACATAAACAAAAGATATCATTGCAGCTGATTAATTTTTCTAACGTCTATAAACAAAACCCTGCTAACCACCCCAATCCAAGCACAGTTCCTTATATAATGAAGAACATAATAGCTCCTGAGAAATGTCTAACCAATTCCACAAGCAGGAACAACAAACAACAAAAATTGATAGATTGGAATCATCCCACACTGCAAACATTCATCAATTTTCTGCTGAATTGGATGTCAAGGGACAAAAAAATCAGTGAATCACCATGTGAGTAGCTAAAGTACAGAATGAACAATTTGCTCAATTATGTGTGGGCATCCTCCCTGTTTTCTTTGCCACTGATGTTTCTGTTGTCAAAATTTATCCTGTACATGATACAATATTTATAGACATATTTCCAGATGGAAAAAGGACTAGAAGGCACATCGACTGGTGCTAAAAATAAGTAGTGAAGATAGGGTTAGGAATTATTTATTGCCCAGCTCTGGAAAACGTTGTATTTGATGCACATCTCTAAATACATGTATATAAATGTTCCTGGTATCCTAAATCAATCCAAACTATTACAAATAGGTAGGCAGTCTTATTTCTGTAATCCTTAAGTTTCCCCCATGTGAGGCACCTTTTCTGGTCCTGAGGTGAGAATGGAGCTTTGCACAATGATTGTTGAAGGATTTCATGCCAAAACCTGTCCTTTGGTCCCATCTGTGTCATGCCTGATAGAGAAGAATGGGAAAAAAGAAGAGATAACAATTGACAAAGACTGACAAGTTCTTGCTTTCTCTTATGTAAGCCCTTGTATCACCTCTGCTCAAAAACAAGTCAGAGAATAACAATGGTCTGGCCACTATCTATAATTCTATATGGTTAAGATTGTGGATAATTGTATGGCAAGACAACACTCAGAAAACCTAGATCTCTGTTTTCTTGACCCTTTCAGACAGGTTACCAATCAGGGTACCCCACAGTAATTTCACGATCCCCATTTATAGATGATCTCTTCTGATGATAGATCTAGAATCTATACTACTATAGTTAGTTTGTTTGCCTTAGATAATGTTCAGCATGAGATGAATTTGACTCACCTGATACTCCTAGGAATTGTTCATTAGTGATTTAATTATTTTCTTGCATAGTCATTTTTTACTATATTTCTTTTTTCGAGAGTAGGGTTCTTCATTGTGTTGCCACTTCTATTCAATGCACACAGTCCTCTAGGAAGCAGGTGTGAATTCAGGTGTGTTTTGTTCTTTGATGATATCCCCGCCTTACCTCTTTATCCTGATCTACCCAGTACAGTCAAGAGCTGTATTTGTGTGTATCTATCTTCTTTCTCTCTCAGTGTCGCGAACCCCCTCCCTCCCCTTCCCCCACTTCCCCTCCCCCACCACCAGACTTAGTTGGCTAACACTGTATTTTCTGTAACCTACTTGTGATCCCCTCCTCACCCCCATCCCTCTTACGTTAGTCCCTCGCTTGGGTGATCTGTATTTCCCTACTGGCTTTGTCATCTTTTTGGATTCATAATTCTAAACATCTACTAATAAAATTCAATCCATTGGGGATTGAGGGCTAGCTGTCTTTGGCTCCATCCAAACAAGAGGGAAGTAGGGCTAGTAAACCAAATGATACAATCATCTATCAGCAGAGTTCATAATCTGACTGCACATATGTAACACATGTCCACTGACAATAGCTGTATTAATTAATACCAACTATTAATCTAACACCAACTATTAATTAATTAATTAATTAATAGTTGGTGTTAAAAGTGATCTGGTAGAAAAGTGCTAAGCATGTTCCAAAATACCTTGTTTCCAAATCTTTGTTTGCTGAAGGTAGTGTAAATATTTTTGTAAATGTCAACCTTACTGTTGGCATAGCAGCTGCAGAAGCTAAAGTATCAGGAATTCAAAATTCAGAATCTGGGAGATTGGCAGTTACTATTGCATCTGCATTTGTGACTTAAAATGAATTATTGTTATGGTGCTTACATATCATTATTCATCATGCTTTACCTGATGTCTTACCTCAGGGCTGTCCAACTTTTGAGTGGCTTGGGTCAGCATCTCAGGCCTCTGGGTCCCCCACACCACATGGGCCATGTGGGCTTGCCTCACTATGTGGACAGCGCAAATCCCCTTCCTGCACAGACCATGGGCTCCCTAATCCCCTGTGTACTCAACTGGCCCATCCTGCCCCCCAGGGATAGAGGTAAGAAATAGAAGCTCAAGAAAGGGACAGCCAAGAGACCCTGGCAGTAGCACCAGGAGCAATGGAGCGGGGGCAGAGGGGGGAGTCACATCTAGGCAGGAGCCCACAAGCTGGTCATTAAGCCCTCATAGACTGCATGAAATTGATGGGCCACCAGTTGGACATCCCTGTTTTACCTGATAGGATTTTAGTCACTTATCTCAAGCCAATTATGTAACATGAAACCTTTGTTAAGACTTTAAGCAGAATTATTAGAACAAACAACAACAAGAAACCTAAAGCAACTCCAGCTTATACAAATTGAAATTCTGAGAAGGTTATTATCAGTGTATAGACTTCAGTAAGGAACTAGACCAACTAAAAAAAAAAAAACACCGATTGAGGGGGGAAATGGCAGATAATTTATATGCTTATTATTATTTAAATTTCAGAGCTGGCTGAGTAGTAGAAAAATTATCTGTGGCAACTTACTTCTAAAACTGTTCATTTTAAAAAATGATGGGCACCTATACACATGATGGATCTGTGCTCCATGTGCTAATTAGCTAATCGAGTCTGCTGAGAGTCTGTTAGAGCATTCTAATTAGTGTGCTCCAGCAGCCTCTGAGTCACGTGTACTCAGCGTCCCCACATTTCAAAATGGTGGCGGGGGAGCTTTTACTAAAACTCGTCAAACACGTTGCCATTTTGATGCACAGGACACTGAATGCATGTGACCCTGCGAGTGCTTTAGAGTGGATCTGAGAACTGCTCTAATTAAAGTGCCTCGCCTACTCTGGAGCACAGGTATAGATGACCAATGTAATTATTATTAAAACAAAGCAAAAAGAGTATGGCATGTAAAAGTAAGGTGAGGACGGTGATTTCATACTTGTTAATGGGCAGTTTATTGCTACAGAAATTATTATAATATATTCCCCGTTACAATAGTATATTTTTTAGTTGTACATACTGGTAATTGCAAGTGTATTAATAATGTTATCGCTAAACAAAACTCCACTCTGTTCTAATTATCCAAATATAATATTCTAGAGCATAGGGTGAGCTAAATCTAGTCCTGGTATAAATTGGGTATGACCATACTGAGGTCAGTGAACTTGTAGCATGGATGGTTTTGATTCTAAGGATCTGGATGACTTAGCATACCTCCATAATTTTTTGTGAGGACAGAGAAGGACTATAAAGAACGCATACTTAGATATTGGATATCTTGCTACTCCTGAGTTCCAAGAATAATAGATAACAGTATACATACTTGGGCTTAGCAACTACAGAGGAGGAAATATTCTGGAAATTTGGAAGTAATGAAACCTGCCATATCTCCAGTGCATCCTGGAAGTATCCCAAGTAAGAAGAAACAAATTTAAATATATCAGAAAAAAGTCTGAATCGTTAATATTTTTCAGAGACAGTCAAGTTAGGAAACAGTTGCCCAGACTCAATCAACATCCAAGACATTTGAAACCCAAACAAAGCAGACCCAGTTGCATGGACCACGGTATGCTAGACATTTTGGCATCATAGAATGATTTAAAGTACTGATTTTAAAAACCCTTTGGACCAATCATTATTAATGGCAAAAGAGTTTCAGCATCTATAATTATCCATGCTTCAGCATCCAGCTCCGTTAGGAGTTTTTTTAGATTTCTTTGGATTTTACAGTTCATCAGCAGGCTTATCAGCCTATAAGATTCAAAGAATGCAAATTCCCATAACTACAATCAGTATCAGACGAACAGCTCCAAATGATTTGCAAGATGAAGGGATAAACTGACTCTGGCATAGGTCTTATTAAAGAAGAACATCTGGAAGAAGGATTTTTGTGTTCCTGCAACCTCCGCACTTCTAGGAAGGCCGGAAATGGACTGCATAGTTTGAAAAATGGAGAAAGGACCTAGTCTATGTGACCACAATGGTTCTGATTCAAGACATCTTTTTTATCAGCCACTGCTTGTGCAACTGCTACAGAGCACATAACAAAAGCTAGTATTGTAGTAAAAACTCAGTTAAGAGATGATGGAAGTATCTCCTCCTACTTTGCAGTGGTCTTTACTAATGCACGGACATAAGAATGTTTTTTGATGGAAAAATATTTTGGTTGCCTAAGCTTGTTATCACAGTAGAAGTGTTATCACAGTAACTCGGACACTGTTTCCCCCATATGCATAAAGACAGCTCCCTAAAAGAATCATAAAGTCACTACATTATCCTCCCTCAGATCTGTCTTTCTGCTTCACCTCTGTTGTAGTATGATTAAGATTCTGCCAGTTGATCCTTGTTAGTTGAATTATGATCTACAACTAATGCTTACTGTGCAAAATATGTTCATTTCATACCTGTCTCATTCTTCCCACTAGTTTATTTTACACAACTACAGCATCTTATCAGATAGCTAAGTGAATATTTTGGAGCAATGGGAACTTTATTTGTTATATCTTCATAACACCTCACATACTGGGGTCCTTATCTCTTAGGGTAGGTACAGACATTCAAAAAGCCTAAAGCGATGTCAGTCTAAGTTACATGGGTTTCTGTAAGTGGTGTAGTTTAGATCGATAGACATCTGTGAATAATTCTAATGACTTCAGGAGAATGATATGCAAATTAAATTGGTCCCCTAGTACTGAAATTTAAAAATTATTTTAAGAAGGTATGAATGGTTTGCATGGATTCTCTCTCATTTTTGCACTTCAGATTTCTAAATCTCACTCATATTAGAGTTATTTGCAATGAGAAAGAGAAACATGACTTAGTCCTATAAGTTGCCACCCTTCCTCAATTTAAGGAGCTCACCATTTTAACTGTAACTGAAGTCTATATCCAGTGATGACTTTTTGTGCTCTTGGCAGCTGAATCTGTTGAGGCTGCAACAGTAGCCAGGACGGGAGCAGTGGCCACCATTCTTTTGTTCCCTCAAAATTGGCACCTAGGGCTCCTGCCTCACTCATCCACTCCTAGTTATGCTACCTTTTGTAACTGTAAGTACATTTACCCTATTACTAAAAATAAGAAGTGTCAGAATTTGGGTCTTTATAAGGAAATACATTCTGCTTTGCATTATGTGAAGCTATCAGCAGATTTTTGCTTTCAAAGATCTGAACAAAATTTGACCAATGGATAAGTATGTTTTGTTTTCTCAGTGGTTTTGATTATTTTAGTACATGTTTTTTTTAATCTGTGCTGTCCGTGTGAGGAAGCAAGGAGTATGGCCTGTAGTGTTTTTTCTTGCGTTTCATTTCAGCAAATTAATTTGCTATGGCTGTTGATGAAATAACAAGCCTCAGTGATCAAGCAATTCTGATGACAAGGAAACAAACATGGGATTCATGTCTTTTTAGTTTGGAATGGAACCAGCATTTGAAAGCTGTTCGCTGGGTTTTTGAAGAAAGCTGCTGATGTGGAAAGGTTGTGTTGTGATCAACTTAGCAGAAATCCTTTTAACAGATAACATTATACCACCAGAGTTGTCTAGATAAAATATAGAACTGAACTTTTTTAACATGAGTAATATTTCAGAAATATCTATTTGAAATGGCACTGTTATTCTAGTAAATATTTTGTTACAGTTCAATGGACATCACTGTATATTAAGTATTCCTAAACCTATCACAGAGTGTTATCGAGAATAAAAGTGTTCATATATTTAGAAAAAAGATCTTTTTGAAGATAGTGCTGACTATTAGCTTTGACATTGTTATTAATAGCTTTAAAGTCATGTGGAAAAATATTTCCATTTAAGATATCTCTTCTATTATCGTTTGTTTAGTCAAAATGTTAAACAGAGAATTTTTGACCAACCCAACTGGTGGAGTTATAAATGTCTATATCCATATTTAGGAACTAAAATCAAGCTAACTTTCTAAGTGCTGAGCATTTACTTAGGAAACAATCCTTTAATCTCATCTGTAGGCACCCAAATTGAGTATTATGACCATGTTCCAAAAATACTCCTTTGAGCCATACTCCAAAACAAGAAGGAAATCCTCACAACAACATCAAATACACAATTTTGTTTGTGCTTACAAATACTTATTTTTTAAAAATTCACATATTTAAAGCCAAATATCAAGAACGACTCCATATTTGAAGGCAAAGAAGTTCCTTTGACAAGGCAATTAACATAAGCATAAGTTTCTTACTGGGGGAATTTAAAAGTTTCCCCATACTTAAGTTTCAACACCAATACAACCCCTGATGCATAAGGTTCATAAGCATTTTCTTTATCTCCTTTCTAAAGGCCTCCTGCAAGAAGTTAGACAGCATATTGGAAATGTTCATATATATGTGATTGTTTATGGAATTTTAAAAAGAAACATGTATAGAAAAATACTTATGAACTTTGTGAACATTTATTTTTGTTCCTCCACCACCCTTTACAAACAAATAGTGTGGCATTAAAAGTAGGATAAAAGACAGGGGGCACATCTACACATGCAATTAATTCAACTGAATAAACTCCAGTGCAGTTTGGGCTGGAATTTATTGCTCCCAGGCACCATGTTTACACAGTCACCGAGGACTGCAGCATGGTGAGCTGGGTCTGAGCAGCCCTGGCTGGCAGGGAATCCAGGGGATCAGCCTGCCAACCTGGGGTTGCTCTGACCCTACTCAACATGCTGTAGAGGGGCTGCCTGGGGTGTGAGGGTGCTCCAGTGCAGGGCTAGCAGCAGGCAGCCTCCTCACTGAAGCACCCTTGTGCCCCAGCAGGCCTCATCAGTGTCTACATGTACACACTAAATAATGATGCCACAGGATAGTACTTGTGTTTACAAGTACTAACCTATGGGGGCATTTATTAATTTACTGCAGTCTAATAGAGCTACATATAGACACTGAGACTTTACTATGGAGCTAATTAAGACACTGCAGTAAGTGTCTCATGTAGACGGACCCAGGAACTTGGAAGACATGCATTCATTTTCAACCTGTACTCTTCTGCTGCTTGATTTCCTCTGTATTTCCGTTTCCCCATCTGTAAAAGGAGTATAATGCTACTGACTTCCTGTGAGGTGCTTAGAGATCTATTGATGAAAAGCTTTGTGAAAGAACTAGGCATCATCATTATCAAATATATTGCCTACCTATATAGACTGTGAGCAATTTGGGTAACGTTAGAGTTGTTTATTGTTCATATCTTCACCTGGACCATTAAATGTGACAACAGTGCAATATAAAATAAAATATAAATAATGAATATTTAACAAGCACGGGTTCTACACAATTCACAAAAATGTTTTGTTGTCTTAAATAAGGTATCTGCAGCACAGGTGAAAAAGTTAACCTTGTATCCTTTTCTTTTCTCACTGAGTAATTTTATGTCCTTTGATATACCACTTTCAATGATGAAGTAAACTGTTCTGAATGCTAATAGACGAAGTCATTAGATATCATTTTCTTACATCCTATCTGCAGTACTTAAACTATATCTTAATATCAAGTTTTCTTCATTTAATTACTGTGTTCACATTTTCTGCTTCCACCTGAGCCCTCACACAAACAACTGGAGCACTGAAGTTCTTTTCTGTCTATGGTACAAAAACTGGTTTGGATTTCTAGCCAATATTTGTGCAGAGAGTACTATAAGAATTGCTGGCATATGTTTTTTTACACAAAAGGGTGAATCCAGCCCTCTGGTTACTATTAAATGACTTCCACAAGATTACGTATATAGCTTTATAACTATGTTAAAGGATGAGCATAGTGATGAATGCTATGGAAATGCCTATAAATCCAGTTAAAATCAACTATTTAAATTTGCATTATGGTTCATTAACCTAAAGATGGTGCAAAGTAATTTCTAAGTAAATTTGCCTCTTATATACACACCTGTGTTGAAGACCTGTAGAAATTAAAATTCTCCAAACTCTTTGTGTATGTACAAATGCTACATTTAGATGGACCTAAGTTTGAGGTTAGATCAGTCTAAATGCCCCATTGTGAAACTGTTCACAGGGCTTACATCACCCTAAAATGGTGAGAGCAATATGAAGTTCACCTCAGAGGTAAACTAATTTTAGATTGATTAAGGGTTAATCCAATCAAGCAAAGGTTAACCTGTCCTAATGAATGCCTGCACACATTCATGAATGCCCAGCCACTTGCAACAGCTCTGGGGCTGTGGTGTTCTAACCTCCCCAACCATGACTGGGCTATTTTTAGCTCCCCAACTACCCTTGCAGGCTAGTCATCCCCTTCTGGAACTACCAAGCACCCTAGACCCACAAGCCTCCCCCATGGACCCACTAACCCTGCCCTCACAGCTGAGTTATGTGCCTCCAGACGAGTACGCTGATTCCAGTTTAGGCTTAAGCAGCATAAACTAAGCTGCTTAAACCTATGCTAGATCTCCAGAATGCTTGTTCATACCATTTGAGACAATACTTTAGATATTTCTGTACTTCTTACACATTTCTTGATTTCCTAATCTGCCAAATGTGTTAGCACATTGGTGTGTTGACTTTGTTCAGCTAGCTACTGCCAGAATCTATGAAGTGAGCTAAATAATTTAGTAAACTTGACCTTAAAACAACAGATATTTTAAAAAGTCTAATGCAGCCACAAATGTCTTCAATTATTTAATCCACCCACCTGAAAGTACAGATAGTTAAATAAAAAAAAACACTGCTCAAACACTCATCTAGATTATATTTGTTTTAATTTAAAATGTTTTGCCAGCATGCAATATTAAATGTGGCTTATTAAACACAGATACTTATATCCTGGCAATCTCCTTTCTTTGCTAACACTGTTTAAATATTTATCTGAGGGTCTTTCCCCACAGATAAAAAGGAATGGCATAAAGTCACTTTCTGTCCTTCTGTCTTCAGCATCCCAGGACTCATGGCCTTTCAGTAAACTGCCCACCTCATTGAGCTTCAGATGGTGCATCTACATGAGATATTTACTGTGCAGTTGACTAATTAGCTGCACAGTAAACATCTTGGTGTCTACATGTGTGCCCCTATTAGTCTGGAGTAAACTAATTTACTCTGCAGCAAGGTTGTACTCATAAATACAAGTGCTACCCTGCTGTGGAGCAAAAAACTCCACAGCAGTGCACATGTAGATGCTGGAGGGTCTGGCTGGGGCATGAGAGTGGTTCAGTGCAGGGGCTGCCTGTTGACTATCCTCACACTGAAGTTTCCTTGTGCCCAGCCAACCCCTCTGTAGTATGTTGAGCTGGAGGAAGCTGCCCTGGCTGGCAGGCTGACCTCCACTGCCCCCTGACTTCCAGGGCTGCTCCAACCCACTCCACATGCTGCACATGAATAAACTGTAGAGCTTATTACTCCAGAGTTAATTACTTCTGAGCGTATGTTCAAACAGTGTGACCAAAAGCAATAAACTGAAGTAATAAGCTGCACTGTTTATTTATGTTCAGTAATAGCACATGTAGTCATGCTCAGACTCTCTGCCTCCTTGCTAAGGCTCTCTGCCTCCCTGCTCTCCTTCTAGTCACAGCTTGACTTTTCAGTGGCCCAGTCTCTATAACAGGAGTGCATGGGCTTAGCCCAACCAAGCCCAGCCCATAGCTCAGCAGATAGGACACTTCCTTGGGAAGTGTGAGATATTCTTAGGTATACTGGAGGTACAGTTAATGGATCGGACATCCCAGGGGACTTAGGCTCAAAACTGCCTTTTTTGCAAGTCTCAAACACCCTTAGGTAGGATTCAGATCCTAACATACATTCATTCACAATGGCAGATCTACCAAGCAGGGGCAATAGCTATGCTTTTCAACATGTAGACTTATTCTTGCCAAAGCACTAGAAGATATTATAAGGTCTCCAGCCACAAGGGTGTGTGGGGTTCCCCCATGGCTGGAAGTCCCATCAGCTGAGAGGGTTCCCAGCCACCACAGGAACTTGCTTCTTGCAGGTGCATGGGGAGCCTGGAATTCAGTTCTCCCCGCACTGACAATAGGCATGATGGAACCTTATCCATGATCCTACAATCATGCCTCCTGACATACATATGTGGCATGGCAGGAAGCACAATTATGTAAATCACACATTAGATCCCATTGCACCTTGACCTGCACATGTAGAGAGAGGCCCAAAGAAAAAATAATCTTGAACACAATTTCACTGAGTTCATTTTTATTCTCCAGAAAAGTTCTGGGTTTTTTTCAATTTTAATGAACATTCCATCAAAATATTTTCTTACCAAAACATTAAAAATATTTATAACCTTTCATTTAAAAAAATCAGATCTAAAAAATCAGGCTATATTGATTTTCATTTAATATTGCCTACCTATTTTCAATTCTTCAATATCCTTTTATACAACTTTACAGTTTCAGTGTTGAGTCATCATATATTCTGAAATATAACTTGAAATGATGACATGTTGGTCAGAAGCAACAAAGAAATTACCTACAGTCACAGAAATAGGAAATTCAGTAGTCCTATATAAAATTGCTATGCACACATGATCGATGTCAGTTATGATTTGCGTAAGATCAAGCAATTAAGTGTGAAAGAGAATTTGGTCTATTATAATCCTAGTGTATGAACACTTTCTCTAAATACCACTTTATATCTTAGAAGCAACCAGCAAGTGATTGTATGTGAATAATGTATCAGACCTAAATGCAGCTTTTACTCAAAGTTTAATAGAGATGATAGTAACATAAAAGCTATCCTCTAGATCATATAATTAAAGGGACAAGAGCCTCAGAGCCATAAGGAGGGAAAATATAAGTTAATTAGTATTCAGAATAATAAGTCTATAACCTTAAGTAGCAGCCAATTTATAAGTTTGAATTCCTGATAACTGATTTAAAGGAAGAATCAATTCAATTCCTTCTAATAATTTCTTCAGAGAATGACCCCAAGCAGATTAATTTGTTATTCTTCCCAGCATGTCCCGTTTTGTATGGATTTACTCATGAGTAGGAAAGACTGAAAGCTTACAGTAATTCTAAAATTTAAAGTACTGTAGAGATGTTTTACAGTCAACAATCACAAATTATAATAAAGCAATAGTGCTGTTGTAAGGCATTTCCATAGAACAAACAAAATGTTTGAAAGAATTCTAAGAAGGTAATATTATTAGACTGTTTAAATTGGTAATATGATTAATTCCGTATTTGAAAACGAGTACTTATCTTCTGCACTGAAATTATTTCCAGGATCTGCCCCAGTGACAAATGTATTTGAACTTTAGCTTAATTCTTTACTGTTATAAAACAGTGGTTCTCAATCGTTTAGATCTAAGAACTCACCTTAACAATTACCAAGTGAGCTGCCTGACCTCTGAAACCAGAAGTACAATAGTTAGAACCAGAAATAGTATGGTGCAGCCATCTTAATTCAGCTGTAGATTGGTGCAAACCAGTGCCATGTACTTAGCCAAACTAATTCAGCATATGATACCTTCCAAGCCTGAAGCATAGAGCTGTTCTCAGGTCTTCCTGGTGCTGTACAAAGGTAGGTATATTGCTTCTCAATAAGGAAGTAATGCATTTGGAGCAGTACAACACGTCAATGCAAAGTTACTTGGTGTCTATGACATTTGAGGCAAGGGTACAAGTCATCATTCCCACCCACACCTCTTATCTGCCCTTTGTACCACCTTTGATACCTCCACAGCACATCTCCTGTTATGAACCACTTTTCTAGAATGTAAAAGACCTAGGTCCATATCCAAAGGAAGGTTTAAGTATATTATCAAGGCTCACATTTGCGAGAGCCCGGGAGGGCAAATTATGCTGAGGGGAAACCAGCACGGGTTCGTAGCAGGTAGATCATGCCTGACTAACCTAGTCTCTTTTTATGACCAGGTTACAAAATGCCTGGACGCAGGAGTAGGGGTTGATGTCGTGTACTTAGACTTCAGGAAGACCTTCAATACAGTATCCCACCCCATACTGGTGAACAAGTTAAGAGGCTGTGACTTGGATGACTACACAGTCCGGTGGGTGGTGAATTGGCTAGAGGGTCACACCCAGAGAGTCATAGAGAATGGGTCGGTATCGACCTGGAAGGGTGTGGGCAGTCGGGTCCCACAGGGCTCGGTCCTTGGACCAATACTCGTCAATGTCTTCATCAGTGACTTGGATGAGGGAGTGAAATGTACTCTGTCCAAGTTTGCGGATGACACAAAACTGTGGGGAGAAGTAGACACGCTGGAGGGCAGGGAAGAACTACAAGCAGACCTGGACAGGTTGGACAAATGGGCAGAAAACAACAGAAAGCAATTCAACAAGGAGAAATGCAAAGTGCTGCACCTAGGAAGGAAAAATGTCCAGCATACCTACTGCCTAGGAAATGACCTGCTTGGTGCCACGGAAGCAGAAAGGGATCTTGGAGTCCTAGTGGACTCCAAGATGAAGGACAGGGTGGGGAAAAAAGGGGGAAGGGTTGCGCTCTATGTCAATGAGCAATATACATCAACCCTCATCAAGACGGAATTGAAGGATGAGGAAGTAGAAGGATTGTGGGTTAGGCTACATGGGGGTAAAGGAGAAAGGGATTTGGTGGTAGGGGTCTGCTACAGACCCCCCACACCAAGGGGAAGAAATAGATTTGGGGCTCCTGAGGCAGCTCTCAGAGACCATAAAAGCTAAAGAGGCGGTAGTCATGGGGGACCTAAATTACCCAGATATCTGCTGGGAGACACAGACGGCAAAGTCCCACCATTTACGCAGGTTTCTAACCTGTGTACAGGACCTCCACCTGACACAGGAGGTACACGGTCCCACTAGGGGGAATGCCTTACTGGATCTGGTATTGGCAACGGGGGATGACATGGTAGGGGACCTCCAGATCGGTAGCCATCTGGGGGACAGTGATCACCTAATAATAGAATTCTTCATAAGACGTCGAGTGCGTAAGGTAACTAGTAGGTTGAAAGTGCTGGACTTTAGGAAAGCTGATTTCAATGAACTCAGGCGATTAGTCAAGGACGCACTGCAGAGTAGGAGTTTTGAAGTGATGGGAGCCGAAGAAGGGTGGCTGTGCCTTAAGGAAATGATCCTTCGGGCACAAAGCGAGACGATCCCAATGAGAGGAAAAAGAGGGAAAGGGGCCAGGAGGCTTCCTTGGCTGACCAGAGAAATCCAGGGCAGCCTAAGGGCCAAAAGGGGACCACATAAAAGGTGGAAACAGGGAGAGATCACCAGAGACGAATATACCTCCTCTGCTCGCGCTTGTAGGGAGGCAGTTAGATGGGCCAAAGCTACCATGGAGCTAAGGATGGCATCCCATGTAAAGGACAACAAGAAATTGTTTTTTAGATATATAGGGAGTAAAAGGAAGGCCCAGGGAGGAATAGGACCCCTGCTAAATGGGCAGAAACAATTGGTGGCGGACAGGGGGGACAAGGCTGAACTCCTCAATGAGTTCTTTGCCTCAGTGTTCCTAAGCGAGGGGCATGACAAGTCTCTCACTGGGGTTGTAGAGAGGCAGCAGCAAGGCGCCAGACTACCATGCATAGACCCTGAGATGGTGCAGAGTCACTTGGAAGAACTGGATGCCTTTAAGTAGGCAGGCCCGAATGAGCTCCATCCGAGGGTGCTGAAGGCACGGGCCGATATCGTTGCAGAGCCACTAGCGGGAATATTTGAACGCTCGTGGCGCACGGGCCAAGTCCCGGAGGACTAGAAAAGGGCCAATGTTGTCCCCATTTTCAAAAAGGGGAGGAAGGAGGACCCGGGCAACTATAGGCCAGTCAGTCTCACTTCCATCCTTGGCAAAATCTTTGAAAAAATTATCAAGGTTCACATTTGCGAGAGCCCGGCAGGACAAATTATGCTAAGGGGAAACCAGCACAGGTTCGTAGCAGGCAGATCGTGCCTGACTAATCTAGTCTCTTTTTATGACCAGGTTACGAAACGCCTGGACATAGGAGGAGGGGTGGATGTCGTATACTTAGACTTCAGGAAGGCCTTCAATATGGTATCCCACCCCATACTGGTGAACAAGTTAAGAGGCTGTGACTTGGATGACTACACAGTCCAGTGGGTGGTGAATTGGCTAGAGGGTCGCACCCAGAGAGTTGTGGTGGATGGGTCGGTTTCGACCTGGAAGGGTGTGGGCAGTGGGGTCCCTCAGGGCTCGGTCCTTGGACAGATACTCTTTAATGTCTTCATCAGCAACTTGGATGAGGGAGTGAAATGTACTCTGTCCAAGTTTGCAGATGACACAAAGCTATGGGGAGAAGTGGACATGCCGGAGGGCAGGGAACAGCTGCAAGCAGATCTGGACAGGTTGGACAAGTGGGCAGAAAACAACAGAATGCAGTTCAACAACGAGAAATGTAAAGTGCTGCACCTAGGGGGGAAAAATGTCCAGCACTCCTACAGCCTAGGGAATGACCTGCTGGGTGGCATGGAAGCGGAAAGGGATTTTGGAGTCCTGGTGGACTCCAAGATGAACATGAGTCGACAGTGTGACGAAGCCATCAGAAAAGCCAATGGCACTTTATCATGCATCAGCAGATGCATGATGAATAGATCCAAGGAGGTGATAGTTCCCCTCTATCGGGCGCTGGTCAGACCGCAGTTAGAGTACCACGTGCAATTCTGGGCGCCGCAATTCAAGAGGGATGCGGATAACCTGGAGAGAGTCCAAAGAAGGGCCACGTGTATGGTTAAGGGCTTGCAGACCAAGCCCTACGAGGAGAGACTAGAGAAACTGGACCTTTTCAGCCTCCGCAAAAGAAGGTTGAGAGGTGACCTTGTGACTGCCTATAAGTTCATCACGGGGGCACAGAAGGGAATTGGTGAGGTTTTATTCACCAAGGCGCCCCCAGGGGCTACAAGAAATAATGGACACAAGCTAGCAGAGAGCAGATATAGATTGGACATTAGGAAGAACTTCTTCACAGTTCGAGTGGCCAAGGTCTGGAACGGGCTCCCAAGGAAGGTGGTGCTCTCCCCTACCCTGGTGGTCTTCAAGAGGAGGTTGGATATGCATCTAGCTGGGGTCATCTAGACCCAGCACTCTTTCCTGCCTATGCAGGGGGTCAGACTCGATGATCTATTGAGGTCCCTTCTGACCCTAGCATCTATGAATCTATGAATCTATATAAAACATGGCATAAGCAGACTTTAAGCACTTAAGTTCCAAAATCCAGTCAAAAAACTCTTTACTCAGTAGTTGTCTAACCATGGTGATACTTAAATTTGCTAGATATGTCCCTTTTTGACCAGCAAATTCCCTGAACATATTCAATTCCAACTTCTGCACATGTTGGTACTGTTCCAGTGTAATGAACTAGGTGCATGGTTTCACCCTAAGCACATTTTGGTGCTAGAAAGTGGAGTGGCACATAAATCCCTAAATGTGCCTGGTCTAGACAACACCTAACATACACAGACAGTATTGAGTTCAGCTCTTAGTACAATGACCACCACTGAGCTTTATGTCTAGTATTATATACACCAAAACATTAATATGGATTCAAATGACATGTGCTATTGTACTAAAAGCCTTGACCTCACTGGGTGCATCTACATATGCAATTAATGCTACTGAATACACTCCAGAGCCAGAGTAAACCAATTCCAACATTACCATATACACATGCATTTAAGCACAGTAATTTACTCTGCCATCAGATAGCACCTGTGTTTTATGGCACTGTCCAATGGTGTTGTAAATTCATCTACACCAGCCCAATTGCAGCACATGTGCAGATGGTCACTCTTTACTGCACAGTAAATTAGTCTACTGTGCAGTAAAGCACATATGTGGGTGCACCCATTATATATTAAAATTACATTTGGAAATAGTTTATAATGCGTTATTAATAACTGATTAATAGATGTTTTAAACAAATTTACTCAACAGCAATAGATTTTCATAGTCTCAGACAGATCTAATAACTTGCATATCACCTGACCGGAATAAGATATGTACCCTGCTTGTGAAAGGCAAAATGAAGAAAAAAGATCTTTCCTTGTAGTACAAAACTGAGTAGTATCAGCTAGGAAGCCAAACCTGCTTGTTATTTTGGTCCCTGTGGATTGTGTTCAGAGCAACTTTTTCCTGCCAGAAGCATGTGGCAGAAATTGATGTTACTGTATTTTGTAACTTATTATGCACAATCCAAGTTCTGGTTTTGTTTGTTTGTGAAAACATGAGCATTGTATGCAAGAAAATATGGTATGTTTCTATAACATATAATACAGATATATGTGTAACATGGTTGTAACAACCCTTATTTATTTATTAATTGTTATAAATCTTGTACAAATATACCTTCATATAAATTACCTCCCAAATCTGAATAAAATCAATACATACACTAAATAACTTGTTCTTTTAGAAAAATCACACTGGCAGATCTGGTAAATCAGAGCTGTGCAACAGCTGGCAGTTGCAATTTGTACGGGTTTGTGTGTGTCCTTATGTTTGACTTTGTGATATAATTACACCCTGGGTTTCACCTTGATTTTCAGATCCCCCAAACACAAATAAATATGACAAACCTCATATGATTTTTTTTTTTTAAGTTTGTATTCCTTTGAAATAAAGATAGTGTGGTTCACATTTGGAAACAGAAGGAAAATGTGCGTTTTTCAGATTAAGGGAACCTATAGATGATCAAGCAGATGTATACAGGCTAATCAAACCTTGTGGGGAAAGTAGTTTAGCTCTGTTTCACTTATGTGTATAATCTATACAGGTTGTGTTCTATTTTTAGCAAAACAACATCATCATAGATGGAAAGAAGTTCTATAGTATTTTAAAATTAAAAACTATGTTACACAGCTGTCCACCAAAGTAACAAAATACCTAGGCAAAAGAAAGCAAATAGAAAGCCTCTATTGCTTTCTTCTTGCAAGTAAGTCCTAGCAACACAGCAGGTGCATGTACATGAGACATTTACTGCACAGTAAATGTCTATGCATTTACACGTGCCCCTGTTCGGGCACATGAAACTAATAGACTCCCCAGCAGGACAGTCTTGAAAAATACAAATACTACTGTTGAAGAGTTGGTGGGGTGGGGGGGGGGGGTTGTGCACAGCAGTGCCTGTGTAGATGCTGACCCAACTGTCTGGGTCACAGGGTTTCTCAGTACTAGGACTAGGTAGCAGGCAGCCCCCAGGCTGAGGCACCCTGCACCCAGGCAGCTGCTCTGCATCACATGGAGACAGGAGGAACTGCTCCCCCCATCTACATGTGCTGCCAAGTGGCTGCGTGAGGCACAGGGTGCCTCAGCATGGGGGCTACCTGCTGACTAGCCCTGCATTGAAGCACCCTGTGCCCCAACCATCTACATGTGCACTGCTGTTCATGAAAAAAATCCGAAGTAATAAGCTCTAGAGTTTATTCATGTGCATTAATTGCATGTGTAGACATGCCCAGTAATACCTACTTATTGATATAAACCCACTGTTATGCATTCCAAAGAGCATGTTGGATATTAAATAAATGCTGTGTTCAGTAGAACTCCCTAACCTGCTCATCACCTGCATCACCAAAATCACTTGGGTACCTATTTGAAGTGTGATAGCCAATCAGCCTAATTATCCAGCATATCACTGTAGTACCCAGTATATGCAACAACCCAACAACTTTTTCAAGTGGTACATGAGAAACATACCCACAAATGCAGCAAGGAAACTCTTCATCATCTAGCCAATCAAGGATCAACTTGAGAATAGAAACTAGTAGCAAAGCAACATGTAGTTGAATTAGGGGTTGTTGTTGCAAGAGAGAGAGAGAGAGAGAGAGAGAGAGAGAAAGAATGTATCTTCATACACATATATACAGTTTTCCCTTGAGATACTAATATATGCATTATTGAATAGTGTTTTTACTAGTTAAGAATCAAGGCCCCGCAAGCCTTGTTTAATATGCTTAGTAAGAATGATAGATTCAACATGCAAAAATTGCATGTAAATCCATATTCCAAGCACCATATCTGAAAAATACTTGGATTTAATATTTAGTCTAGCTGTGGAGATAGTTTAGCCTCTTGATACTTGATAGGACTGAAATGGTCCCTTATGCTTGTAAGGCCTAGAGCAGCCTTCACTTAAGTAGGGTAAGACTGCATTCATGGAGTTACATGATTGTATGACCTGCTCTCTACAGAGAAAAGGGTCTGATGCAGCTTGTTTTGCTGCAAAAGTCTGATGCTGAAAATGCTTGTTATGGATAAAGGGTTTGCTATGGTACATTCCAACCATAACTGAAACAAATGGCTCCTAGTGCCAAGAAGAAGAGAAAAACAACAATAAAGTGAAGACAAACCCCAAGTTGTTGATGAAAACCAGAAAAGTGGCCTAATTTGACATGACTAAAAGACTAGAAATATTCCCCTCCCCCTTTTTCCCTCTCCCTCTCCCTCTCCTTTCTACCCCTTTCCCTTCCCCTCACCTTCCTGTCCTTTCCCTTCCCCTCACCCCTCACCCCTCACCCCAGGGAGGAATAGGACCCCTGCTAAATGGGCAGAAACAATTGGTGACAGACAGGGGGGACAAGGCTGAACTCCTCAATGAGTTCTTTGCCTCAGTGTTCCTAAGTGAGGGGCATGACAAGTCTCTCACTGGGGTTGTAGAGAGGCAGAAGCAAGGCGCCAGATTTCCATTCGTAGACCCTGAGATGGTGCAGAGTCACTTGGAAGAACTGGATGCCTTTAAGTCGGCAGGCCCGGATGAGCTCCATCCAAGGGTGCTGAAGGCACTGGCCGACATCATTGCAGAGCCACTGGCGGGAATATATGAACGCTCGTGGCACACAGGCCAAGTCCCGGAGGACTGGAAAAGGGCCAACGTGGTCCCCATTTTCAAAAAGGGGATGAAGGAGGACCTGGGCAACTATAGTCCAGTCAGTCTCACCTCCATCCTTGGCAAAGTCTTTGAAAAAATTATCAAGGCTCACATTTGTGAGAGCCCGGCAGGACAAATTATGCTGAGGGGAAATCAGCACGGGTTCGTGGCAGGCAGATCGTGCCTGACCAATCTAGTTTCTTTTTATGACCAGGTTACAAAATGCCTGGACACAGGAGGAGGGGTGGATGTCATATACTTAGACTTCAGGAAGGCCTTCGATACGATATCCCACCCCATACTGGTGAACAAGTTAAGAGGCTGTGACTTGGATGACTACACAGTCCGGTGGGTGTCGAATTGGCTGGAGGGTCGCACCCAGAGAGTCGTGGTGGATGGGTCGGTTTCAACCTGGAAGGGTGTGGGCAGTGGGGTCCCACAGAGTTCGGTCCTTGGACCGATACTCTTTAATGTCTTCATCAGTGACTTGGATGAGGGAGTGAAATGTACTCTGTCCAAGTTTACAGATGACACAAAGCTATGGGGAGATGTGGACACGCCGGAGGGCAGGGAACAGCTGCAAGCAGATCTGGACAGGTTGGACAAGTGGGCAGAAAACAACAGAATGCAGTTCAACAAGGAGAAATGCAAAGTGCTGCACCTAGGGAGGAAAAATGTCCAGCACACCTACAGCCTACGGAATGACCTGCTGGGTGGCACAGAGGTGGAAAGGGATCTTGGAGTCCTAGTGGACTCCAAGATGAACATGAGTCGGCAGTGTGACAAAGCCATCAGAAAAGCCAATGGCACTTTATTGTGCATGAGCAGATGCATGACGAATAGGTCCAAGGAGGTGATACTTCCCCTCTATCGGGCGCTGGTCAGACCGCAGTTGGAGTACTGCGTGCAATTCTGGGTGCCACAATTCAAGAGGGATGCGGATAACCTGGAGAGGGTCCAGAGAAGGGCCACTCGTATGGTTAAGGCCCTAAAGACCAAGCCCTATGAGGAGAGACTAGAGAAACTGGATCTTTTCAGCCTCCGCAAGAGAAGGTTGAGAGGCGACCTTGTGGCCACCTATAAGTTCATCACAGGGGCACAGAAGGGAATTGGTGAATATTTATTCACCAAGGCGCCCCCGGGGGTTACAAGAAATAATGGCCACAAGCTAGCAGAGAGCAGATTTAGATTGGACATTAGGAAGAACTTCTTCACAGTTCGAGTGGCCAAGGTCTGGAACGGGCTCCCAAGGGAGGTGGTGCTCTCCCCTACCCTGGAGGTCTTCAAGAGGAGGTTAGATGAGCATCTAGCTGGGGTCATCTAGACCCAGCACTCTTTCCTGCTTATGCAGGGGGTCGGACTCGATGATCTATTGAGGTCCCTTCCGACCCTAACATCTATGAATCTATGAATCTATGATTCCCGAGACCTGAAGATACCTGATCTCTCTTCAAGGAACCTTGCCTGCTCTGGAAGTCTGGCCAGCTCCCAAGTTGTGTATTATTAGGACTGGTAATATGCAATTACTTGCTTGCCAATATTTTATCTTGTTAAGATTATTGAAATTGCTATGATTATATCTATATGCATGCTTGAAGTTAATACTTTATAATGCTCAATAAAACTGATTTATTAAAGAGATAACTGGGTTCTCATTTGGAGAAGATAACTGGGTTCTCATTTGGAGAAGACCGAAGCATACTTTAAGGCAATATCAATCCTACTGCTTGTTCTCTCTCTATTTGGGAGGAGAACAAGATACTTCCTGGTTCTGAGGGCAACAAAGCTTTTTCTAAAGTAAGAATTATTTGCAAATTTGTAATCCAGATTCAGGTGGAATGCCCCCAAGTGTTGTGAATATTCAATACTTGAATAATACTTTCAGAAGTTGGGGGAGATGAATATGCAGAGCTAAGGGCATATATTGTCCTAGGTGATATACATTATTAACGATAACATGCTACAGATTTTTTACATTTTAACTTCCCTTTCTTATTTAAGACTAAGTGTTAGTACTAAGGCAACACCATTTTTTCTTGAATATTACATGCCTCCAATTAAGACATGTAACTTCTTGTTTTTCCATATTGTAAACCTCATCAAGATACTACAAACTGCATACAGCAGCTCACTTGCCCTGAGTCATCTCAGCTGCTGCTTCAGGCAAAAGCTACAGTGCTCATTCAACAGTGGCCAAGAAATGGTTAACACTGGACTGCCTCTGCTGCTTGCTGACCCAGAAAGTAGTGGCAGTCATTTTGACATCTACTAGAGTGCAGCATCTTCCCACTTCTATTCCAGAGAAGAAAAATAAGTTTTCATATTTCAGACATGCACCCCAATTTTGGAGAGCTGATTTTTGGGGGGAAAGATGCATGTTGTATATGAGAAAACACAACTGTAGTAGAAGTAGTAGTAGTACTACAGAAGAAGATAAAGAGAGGGACAGTGCCATTCTTTAAGAATTAATTTTACATGTCCTAAAAAATATACTACTGGGGACAAATTACAATGGATCTGTTTTACCAATAACTGTAAGGTATACATTCCCCTTCAGCTGACAAGAATTCACTGATTATTGGTATGGAAGATTAAGTGTTTTGGAAAGAACAAAAGAAAGGAAATTGCAGCACAGAAATCATATTACAAAGGAGAAACGATTGCAGCATCACTTATTATTCCCATTAAATATGAATCATTTATTAAGAAAAGTGACTGTAAATGGTGTGTATGCATTCACAGCTAATTCAATGTAAGACTTATGAAATTAATGGGAAGTAAAACAATCCTTGAAATGTCGTGTTCAGTGGCTGCCCCTTCCTAGCATTTGGCCAATGTTTGCTAGTCTATAGGCACATCTACACAAGATGCTTTATTGCACATTCCAGGGGCTGGCAATTATTTCAGGCAGAGGGCCGCTTACTGAGTTTTGGCAATCCATCGAGAGCTGCATGACAGGCAGCCAGGGCCAGAAAAATATTAATTTTCTAAATTTTTTAGGAGCCCCACAAGCTGAATAGAATGGCCTGGCAGGCCATTAACTGTGCAGTAGTTACTGTGCAATACCAGACTTACAGACACTGACCAGCAGCAAATTTGCTTTTGTCAGGCTAGGCAGCAGAGGGTCACTACAGCAGACAGGAAACTGCTGCAGGGAAAAGAGCAGGGTGGGAGCAAATCTCCTCCAAAGGAGCACATGTAGATGTGCTACCAGGGAAGACTTACTGTATAGTATTTTACTGCACAGTAAACCTTAAATGCATTACTAGCATGTGTAAACCTGCTCTGTGACAAGGAATCAACCAGAGATAATCCCTGAAGCGTTTGTCTCGGCTTTGATTAGATCAATTCACTAGATCAAAACTTCAGGTGGGATTAATAGTGAAGGAGTCATGGGCATGTAATAATGTATCAATAAATGCTACAAATAAATATAAAAGCTGGTCACTAATGGTCAGATACTCACAGGTATGTAGAGGCCTGGGGCTGGGAGCCTAATTCCCATTGAAATAAGTGAGAATTAGATACCTAAATAACTTTGGGGTTTAAGCAACTGATTCAGGAGAATTCCTTAAAAATTCTAGTCTATTTCTGTTAAGAAAACAGAGTATGCACTACCAAGACATCTGAAACCTGGAAATTTTAAAATACTCTGAGAAAGCAAATTCATATTTCTTTCTGTTTCTCTAAAGAGATGGCTGAACTTCTGTGGTGTACTTCTTCTGCTCGTGTCTCCACACAATATTTGACCATTTTGTTACACATGCGTATGGGCCTGGCACTGGACAGGGATCTGGAAGGAGTGGAGCAGAGCCAGGCCCAGGATTGGGATCAGGGCCAAAGACAGGGCCAGCTGTGCCCATGCAGCCAACCCTTTCCCCATGCCCAAGGTCATTGCCTGGCACTAGCACCCCCTGCACCAATGAATCCACCCCCACCACCACCACCACCGGCCCTGGCTGCCTCCCTGCAGTGACCCTGGTCCTGCAACACCCAGGGGACCCAGAGACCCCCAAAGGAGGTGGAGCCCCCAGGACCCCTGCACCCACCCTACCCTGCCCCAGGTTGTTGCTGCTGTCTGTGGGGCATGGCAAGGAATGGTGGCTTCCTTCACTGCATGCATCTTGGGAGTGCATGGGGGACATGTGCCCCCAGATCTGTGTGGAGCAGGGCAGGTGCTGCTACAGGCTCAGGTGGAGGCTGTGCTGGGCTTTTCCCAGCCAGGCCCTCCCCCCCACCGGGAACAACCTGGTGCAGCTCTGGCCCCAGCCCACACTGGCAGCCTTCCCTGCCCCATGCAGATCTGGGGGCACCCCCCACCCCGTGCTCCCTGGGGTGCAGGTAGCAGCAGGAGCCATACCTCCTGGATGAGCCACTTGCAGCTCAGTCCTGCATATCACTGGCTGTGCAGTGCCTGCCCCTCTCCTAACCCAAGCCCCACTTCCTCCCCACCCCTGCTGCACCACAAGCCCTCGACCAGACTGCCTTGCATCCCTACCGCTACCCTGCATTTGGGAGGGCTAAGCCCCATTAGCCCCACACTTCCACTGCCTATGATGCTAAACCTTGCATAATGTAAGTACTCCCATTCAGTTCAATTAGACTGTTCTCAATTTGTGTTAACCATGTGTGCAAGTCTTTATGTAATGATATGTATAATACCAGCAGAATTATACATATCCTTGCCTTTGTGAAATAGAACTACTTTTACCTCTAGATGAGTGGTTCAAATTTATGGTGAGTGGATAGAGGTTGAAAGTTACTACTCTATAGTTTGCTGGCAAACTTTGCTAGTCTTGAATCAATAAAACTATTTCCCTTCCTTGAGCTTCCCCCTTTAGGGGCAATTGTTGACTAGGTTATTATACTAATGGGTCTGAAGCTATTCAAGATCACTCATATTTTTCTAAATGTTTCTAATGTGTATTAATGCTAAATGTTTGAAAGGTGTGACCAGCTAATTTGGGGTTCCTTGTGCTGATTCCTGAAGAAGCTGCAGCATAAGGTAAAAATACATTGATGAAAATTTTTAATAAGATTATATGAGATCCTAGGAATCATAGGAGTATATTAAATCAGTCTTTTTAAAAAACCCTGAAAAATTGTCCAGTAGAAAAATCTGCCCATGGGAATTTCCTTAGGAAGCTCACTGAAACAGCAACTTTTTTTTACATTAGTGAAAAGCTATTATCTTTCATACTCATCTGCACAGCTCCTATTTAGATCACATTGAACTTCCCCTAAACCCTGACATTTAAAAATAAAGGTTTGAGACAAGGTTATCTGCTTAAACTATTTCTAGCATGTTGTTTCTTCTTAGTGAAGCTTATGTTTGACTTATTATTCCTCAAAGATCTTTTTTAAAATGGGAGTCAATTATTTTACTTTTTTCTTTTGTCCTTTTGATGTTGCCTTTCTATAAATGTAGCACTTTGCACATTTCTTCAGTGAATTTCAATTTATGATTTCAAATCATTTCTTCAATTTATCAAGATCATTGTATATTCTAATGCTGTTCGTCAGAGTGCTTGCATCCCTTCCCAGATGGTGGTATCTGCATATCATATAAGGGTACTCATTTCATCATCTAAGCTGTTAAGTATAGACCGTTGCATGGATACACGTAGCCTTCTTCATTTTTACGGCTGAGAAACTTCAAATTATATTAACCATGCATATATGGAAAAGGCTATGGTTTCTCGTGATAACTGTACAAACGCAGTATTCAATAGATACTGTAGTGCCAAGATACAGATTCACGATGTGGTGACTGTGTTCAATTTTTAAAGGTGCCCTGGCTGTAGAAGGATGATTATACCATAACAGTCTGATAGGCCATGTATTTCAGTATCCTGTCTTCCTGGTACTTGTTCACAGTAAGCACTTTAGACAAGTATAATTTAACCTTTTGCCAGGTGTTGTCAGCAGCAAAAGAGGGACAGGTTCAATTATTCAGTTATTCTGTAAAATGCAAAGGGATCTTGATAAATTGAATAACTGGGTTTTAGAGTATTCTATAACTATAGATTGGGCTACAATGAAAGCCTGCCCCAGCCCTGGCAAAATCTGTGGGCAAGGAAGGAGCCCCCCCAGGGCATTAAGCAGGAGGATGAGTTCCTCCTGCTTATTCCCCAAGCTCCTGGCATTTGTGTACAGGCAAGTGCAGGGGCAGGGGCTGGGCTGGAGCTGGGGCAGAGTGCCTCCTTGCCATGTGCCACCTCGCTCCCTGAGGTAAGGCGGGGGTGGGGGCTGGGGCTTTGAGTTTACATGGTTCTAACAGGTATGAAGCAAATGCATCTTGGTCTAAATATTCGGTCCACTTGGTAGAACTTAGTCTTTAAACCCTGCATTTTTCCTGTATCTTCAAGTTGAGTGCGGAGCACCTTTAGCACAAGCCACAACTGCTTTAGAGTTCAGATGGCTGATGTTGCGACTGTGAGGCTAAAGTTGAAAACAAGTTGCAGGCTTCAGCAGCCTCTGATAACATTAGAAGTGCTTGAGAGGCTTTTTAAAGAAATTTTCTCTTATGAGTGAAATACTCCAGGATAAATTGTTTTATCAGCACACCCTGGCATTGTTTGTATTAAGGTGTGACCCAGAAGGATATCATTCATTAATATTATATCAATACTTTATATAGTTAATTTCTTTGTTCTTTGTGTCAAGGAAGTAGCCTTGCCTAGAGCAGTAATTCCCAACCTTTTTAGACTCAAGGCACCCCTTGGAAAACGACAGCTCTTAGTTGGACCAATTCAGGAATGGATTGAATCACCTCACGGATCACTACGCCTTAGAGGGAACATTGATCCTCTGTGAATGTAAATCAGCATAACTGAATCAATTTCCATGGCGCTTTTGCCCATTTAATGTGGCTTAGGATCTTGCTTTACTTATTCCAATACAAAATTTAACTCAAGCTTTTTCCCACATTGTTAATGGAAGCTAGCTACAAAGGCCCAGCAAAATCTAGAGTCCAGTATCAAATGAGATAATATACATTTTATATATGCTGTACTTGTTTTCTAAACAAAACACAGTTTCTTCATATTGCAGTATAGCTCTATTGTGGTGGGCTTATAAGAAAAGCAGCTCTCTACTGTTGTCAGCTGATGAATGGAAGAGACCAAATGGTCAGACATAAGTAATCCTCTCTCTGGCAGTGCAAACATCTTCCTTGTCTTGGCTGAAATTCATTTGGCTTGGTTATAGGGATGAGGAAATGTTGCTAACCTCAAGAACAGCCGAACTGTAATTAATAGGTGCAGACAGAAGTGGAACTCCCAGCTGTAACTCAGAACGTTTTTTGAGTTATGTTACCCCAGACCAAACAGAAGTTCACTGCTGGTTCCAGGGAAGAGGGGAATCTAGCTGCTCACTGCTTTCAGAATGGGAGGGGGGAAAGGCAGTGCAAGGAGCTTGTTCTTGGTGCTCCCCAGCTAGTGCTGAAGGTTGGGGTGGGTGATTGGAGCTCCCCCACCTCAGAGGTGCTGCAATACACCCATCCCACCCCACTCTCAGCGGTGGGTGAAAACCCCCCAAACTGAACTACCTCTGCTCCCTTTCTCACCCTCCCATTCTGAAAATAGAGATAAGCTGGGAGCTCCACAGACACAAGTGACAAAGGATGCTACATTTTGTAATATCTTTATCTGATACCTCATGCAACGAGGGGTCAGATTTTCACCCAGTTGGCCATTTAACAAGCTGTTTACAGATATTCATTTGTGTTTCATCACAAACTGCTTTTTGTGGTCAGGCCAGGTGAAAATTGTCACTTCTGTCTGCACCTAATATGCCCTCAATGGTTCATCTCAGTCCTGAATTTCAGACACAGTCAGGATTGTAGTAGGATAGAGCAGGTGGTGTTTCGTTTCATTCTACCTCATGGTAGGAGAGAAAACTTGGTAACTCAAATAACCTATCTGTACTATCACCCTGATGTGCTGCAATGTTTTGGTGAAAGGAGATGGGAGCTATCTTGTCCCAGCCATCAGTGGAGGGTTCAGGATTGAGAGTATGGTCAAGGGTAGAAAGGTAAGAAAGGTTTATTCACTTAGCAAAAACACAACTACGGGTAGTATACTAAGACAGATAATGACAGACAATAATAATTCATGTCAGCAATTTATCAGCAGTCCCCTCTGATGCCTGATGTATGATAAGTTTCTCTTTCCACAAAGCTCAACGAAGTCAGGCGTCCTCAATCAGCGCTGTCAAAGAGGTACCAGGAAGAACCCTGGTATTCAGTCCTTGGGCTACTTGAGATCCATGGGCCAACTGATCCAGGTCAACAGCTAATTAGTCCTTTTCACAACGCTGTATCTTCCTTATGAATGATTTCCTTAAGTGCCAGCCAATTTAAAACTTCTGAGCTGTGCTGATAACTTACAGCCATTCAGGTTCTTTTTACTTCAGCTGTCCTTAGACTGACCAATAGCAGTACAAGCCTTGCATTCCTTTAATAAGGTTAATTTAAACTATGCCACAGGGCCTTACTACTTCAAGGCGTTGCTAAATTTACTAGGCCTTACTCCATACAAGGCCTTACTACATCTTAAACTTTAAGTAGGCTCTTAACAACAACATATAGCTTAACATATAAACAAATGACAGAAAAACACTTGGTCTAATCTTCATAGAGCCTTCAGCAAGCACCTTTATCACACAGACATCATTTTCAGCTGTCACACTCTCTACTGAAGATAAAAAAGACAGCAAGAGCTGAATGAACTCTAATGTAGATCGCCCTTCACCCAGCACCCGCAGAACTGGAATCACTAGTGCTGTCAGACCAACTAAACAAGTGCAGAGATATCATTGCAGATGGAAATATGATGTGGAGACAGTATTGTGGCAAAGGTGGAGGCAAGGTTTCCCTTCATGAAAGATAGGCAGCATTCCACAGAAGCTGAATCCTCATTAGGCTCTGAGACTTTGTTAATCTGTGCTGAAAAATCATGAGTGAAAAAAAGTAAAAGCAAGATATCAATAGGGACCTCTGAACATTGTCAAACCAGAAGGTTGGGACACCTCATCAAGGGCAAATCACTCAAGCTAGTGTCCAGATAGATTTATGTTTTACTTGCTATCTGAATTTTTTTTATTCAGTTCTGCTGTGTTTTCCCAAATTGGTGCTTTATTCCTAACCTAACAAGCTTTCTTTGTTTTGTATATAGATTTGGTCTCTCATGTACCAGTCCTAGGTGCTTTAGATGTATTTATTATTCTCAGATTTCCGGATAGAGTCTCAAAGATCTTTTGAAGCCAAACCTTGCTGCTGCTGACAACACTTGACAGAAGTGTTCCAGGAATATAGTATAGAAATACAAATCAAAATGTGCCTTTGCATGCAATGTAAAGCACTTACTGTGACCAGACACTCAGTGACTCAAAAATAATGTTATGTCACAAACACAAAAAAAACCACCCCACAATGCATATTTCTTTTATCTGAAGGAAGTTAGAAACAAGTAATTTCACAATGAGAACACCCATTTTCTTGCAACCAAGAAGGGTAGTGAAAGTAGACTGCTAGCTTTGCTTTAATAAAGATAAGCAACTTCAGTTGTTACACTTCATTTGAAACAAATTTTAGATGTCACATCTATTTTAGGTTTTAATAAAAGTAGTTGCTTTGTTGCATGTATTCATAGATTCATAGATTGTAAGGCTGGAAGGGACCTCGGAAGATGATTAGGTCCAGCCCCCCTGCACCAGGCAGGAAAATAACTGGGGTCAGGTGACCCCAGCAAAGTGACCGTCCAGTCTCCTCTTGAAGATTTCCAGGGGAGATGATTGCACTACCACTGTAAGGAGCTTGTTCCACAGTCTGGACACCCTCACTGTGAAGAAGTTTTTCCTAATATTGAGCCTGAAATGGTCTTAAAGAAGTTTGTGGCCATTACTCCTAGTTCTCTCCTCAGATGCCCTGGTGAACAGTTGTTCACCTAGCCCTTGATGCACTCCCCTGACATAGCAGTAAACTGCTACCAAGTTTCCTCTCAGACTTCTCCTTTTCAGGCTGAAAAGTCCCAGGTCCCTCAGCCTTTTCTTGTATGGCTTGCCATGCAAGCCTCTCATCATACAGGTGGCCCTTCTCTGGACTCTCTCAAGTTGTATCACGTCCCTGTTAAAGTGCAATGTCCAGAACTGGACACAGTACTCCAGATGGGGTCTCACCAATGTCGAGTAGATTGGAATAATCAACTCCTTGTTCTTGCTAGAGATGCATCAATTGATGTGTGCCAAAAGATTATTTGCCCTGCTGCCAACAGTTGCATTACCAGCTCATATTCATGCTGTGGTCTATTATTACCCCCAGGTCTCTTTCATTTGTAGTGCTGGTCAGGTTGGAGTTGCTAAGCCTGTAGGTGTGCAGGGGATTGCTTGTCCCCAGATGGAACACTTTACATTCCTCAACATTGAACTTCATCTGGTTCTGACTCACCCAATTTGCTAGCCTGTCTAGATCCACCTGCATCTGTAGCCTATCTTCAAGCATGACCACGCTTCCCCATAACTAGGTGTCATCTGCAAACTTGTCCAGTGAGCTCTTCACCCCCATATCAAAATCATTGATAAAGATGTTGAAAAGTATAGGACCAAGCACCGACCCCTGTGGGACACTGCTGCCCACTTCTTACCAAGACAACATAGATCCGTTCATTAGGACTCTCTGGGTCCTACCCCACAGCCAGCTTCATACCCACCTAACTGTCTCACAGTTAAGCCCCCTATCTTCCAATTTTCTCACAAGAACATTGTGGGTACCAGATCAAAGTCTTTTTGGAAGTCAAGGTATACAGTATTCACCACTTCTCCCTTATCCAGGTGGTGAGTCACCTGATCGTAAAAGGAGATAAGGTTGGTTAAACAAGACCTGCCCATGATGACGCCATCCTGGCTGTCATTCAGAATCCTACTTTCTGCAAGCCTATTGCACATAGACTCCTTAATGAATTTTTCTAGGATTTTCCCCGAGATAGAAGTTAGGTTAATTGGACTATAGTTACCCTCCTCCCCTTCTTCAAGATGGGAACAACTTAGCCCTCTTCCAGTCCTCAGGGACCTCTCCAGAGTGTCATGAGTTTTGGAACAATTTTGCCAGGGTCTCCATGATGACATCAGCCAGCTCCTTCAGCACCCTCAGATGGATCTCATCCAGTCCTGCTGACTTATACATGTCTAATTTTTTTTAATTTACCACACACCAATTCTACAGCAACAGTAGGGAAGCAGTCATTTCTGCCCTCATCATTCTGTACCCATGATTTTTCCCATGGCCCAGTGAAACACTGAGGCAAAGTAGTCCTGAGTTGTTGAGCTGGGGCCCCACACTTCCATTTGCTTTCTTCTTGTTCCCTACGTACCTAAAGAAAGACTTCTTGTTGTCCTTGATTCCCATTGCTAATATAAGTTCAGTCACTGTCTTAGCCTTTCTATTTTTTTCCCTACAAGTAAGGGTCATTGTTGTATAGTCCCCCTTGGGGCCTGTCCCCAGCTTCCATTGTTTGTATGCCTCTTTCTTCTTTCTAAGGAGGACCGTGATTTCCCTGTTTAGCCAGGAGGGCTTTCCAGCCCTTCTGCTGCCCTTTCTCCACATGGGAATGGACTTTCTTTGTGCTCTGAGGATCATGACCTAAGGAACAACCACTCTTCATGTACATCTTTTGCCTTCAATCCCTGGTTCTGCAGCACTCGCCCTACTAGTGACCTGAGCTTGTTGGAATTTGCATTTATGAAGTCCAAGACTTCAACCCTGCTATCAGTCAGTCACCAGGTCATCTCCTTTGGCCAGGACCAAGTCTAGGAGAGTATTACCTTTGGTTGGTCCATGAACCTCATGACCCAGGAAGAGCTCTTCAGTGTTGGTTAGTATGGTAGAGTGAAGGAAAATAGTATTAGAAGCAAAATTAAACATGCTATTTAGAGCTAAGAGAGCAGGAATGGGAATAAATCTGTCATCATTAAGAAAATAAATTCTAAAAACCCTTAGCCTGAAAACACACGTGGAACAAAACAATAGCCTCTCTCCCATTACTTCAAACTCTTATTAAACAGCTTACCAGGGTGACCTGTTGATTAACTCCAAAAGCCCTGTTCTGTCTCCCTGCCTGTCCCAATTGAAATTGGAGACACAGACACCATTCAGCATTAGCTAGCATACAACATGCCTAGGGTCTGTGGGTCTGGGGTCTGTGCTGTGGGAGATGGGAGGGAGGGAGGAGGGGGATCAGCAAGGGGGATAGGGCAGGGGGAAGCCATCACACCTTGCTGTGTCTGCAGTCTCTGCTGGCGCCTTATATAGCACTAGTGAGCACACCACATGGTCCATGCTGTGGGAGAGGGAAGGAAGGGATGCCTGCTTAAGCAGCAAGTGGTGAGAGGGCGTTGGGGGGGGGGGGCACGGGGAAGCCAGCAGACCCTGTTATATTTGCCAGTCTGTGCCAGAGGAACTGCAGCCAGGGAGCAGAAGGTAGGGGCCAGCCCTGCTGTGGAGCAGAGAGCCCCACCTGCCCAGAGAGTGTGCCCGGAGGCTGTGGGGGGGAGGTCTGGTTTATCTTAAACTAGCAAGGGGGCTGGAACCAGCAAGGGACACACATTGCATAAACTGGTTTGAGCCAAATCAGCTAAGTCTGATACTACATTCAACCAGGTTTATTTCAAACTGGTTTCAGCCATTCTCAAATTGGTTTATATGTACTAAATATCTGTTCTGTTACAAGTTTAAACCAGTTTCTGATGACTTAAACTGGTTTACATGTAATGTCTGTCCCTAGCCAAAAAGGGAAGCAATATAATAGAGAGAAACTATGTCCTTAAAAAATATGAGAATCCAATACTATAGATGTCTGAAGGGTGAGAGAAAAATCAAAAATCTTCAATTAAAGTTGCAATTTGGAACTAGAGAGAGATTCATATTGGAAACTTTAGAAAAGCAATTCAGTAGAGCCAGAATTCAAAACTAAGTTGTGCTTCTTTTTTACCTTTGTGAAGACCCTTTACGTTACCAGACGAGTGTAAAGGAACAGGAGTGTAAATAGTAATCAACACTCCCCTTGCCCACCCCTCAAAAAAAGATCATAAAGAATTTTCTTCTGAAAATGTAAAATAATTTCATTTGCAAATGATACGTGTATATTTCATTAAATACTTTCTACTAAAAGATGAAGATTGTAAAATGAAGGATTCAAAAGTCAGGAGATTCTACTGGTAAGGTTGCCTCTGTAACTGTATTTCTTTCTTCTCATACCTATGCTTTAGAAATAAATATTTATTTCATATTCATATAATATTTTTAAATATAAATTATAATATCATACCATTTTTATACAATCTTACATACTCATGTACAATAGCTTGTACGAGTAGTTTCTGTATATCCTGGATGGACTACAACAAGGTAATTTGTATTCAAATAAGACTAACATTTCCCACAACTACCCTGCTTCTCAACCTCTACTCCCAATTCTTATCAAGTCCCATCTCTTTCTTATGTTCTACCAGTGACTCCAGTCCCAGGTCTTCCTTTTGTTTCCTTCTGCCACTCTCATCTTTGTACCTTCCTCCTATCTTTCATCTTTTGCTTCTTTCAAGTTGAATAAACACCCATCCATTCCTATCCTATAACTCTTCTGAGTACTTAAGCATTCACACCCTTGAGGACACTTGCCCTTAGTGGAACTGAACCACCTGCCCTTGAAATGGTATAAAAGCATGCCACTGAATATTGAACATTACAGCTAGGGAGTCTATTTGAATTACTCCAAGGGACTCCCTATTGCTTAACATGATTCTGAAAATGGCATTTGCAGCTGTTAACTAACATAAAAGTTCCAAGACTGTCAGGGCTCATCTCTGGAAATGGAAAAAGCTACCTTTCTCCACTTTTAGAGATATGCCCTGAGACTTTCGGAAGCACATCTCTGGAAGCAGAGAACATGTCACCCATTGTCCTGTATGATCAATGAGGGGACAATGGGTGGCATATGTTTCACCCAATGAAATGGATCGTCTATGCCAGGGCACATCCCAGCACAACTGAACGACTACATTTGGCAACATCTATTTCAAGTCTAAAGTAGTGATTCTGAAAGTCTGAAGGACCTAGAGGTAACTAATAGGCAAGGCTAAAGGTGTGCTCCTGAACTCCTGCTGCTCTAAGGAATTTAAGTGCCTGAGAACTTTCAAACCAATATCTGCCATTTTCCAGAAAAGGACCTAAACACTACTATAAAAAGACCAAGTGAGGTAGGATTCCCAACCCTCCAAGTGGAAGCATGCTTGTGTCACTTTGGCTGCTTACAGATGTTTAAAAAAATGTTGTTTTACATTAAACGCCATGTGCCCCCATGCCATCCCCAGTGCATGCCCAGAAGAGGCATTGTATTAGTTTGACCTGGCTTGCTCAACATTTGTATATATTGGGCACTTCAGTGGGACTTTTTTGGTGCTTTTATCTAATAGTTGATTGAATCGGCTTTAGATAAGAGCACAAAAAGCCCCTCTGAAGTGTCTGATCTATACAGACACTGTAGAGCCAGGTCAAACTAATGTTTCCTCTTCTGATAAAGCTCTGTTTTTTGTGGGATTTTTTCTCATGTGTGTCAGCAGCCCTAGTGATTATACTCTCCATACATAAATAGGTTAACACATGGGCCTGCAAGGCCCAGGCCCAGGGGAGCCTGCCAGTAAGGTCCCTCTGGGTGCCTACATTTCCTCAGGAAATGGCAGGTTTCCTCTGGCAGATGGGCAATACTCCAGCTTGCAAGAGGTCCTCCTTGGGGCTGCTGGGAGCAAAAATAAGGGGACGTCATGTACATGTGCATGGCCACACACATGCACATTGGCCAGGAAAACAGCCAGGCAGCATGGAGAGTAGGTACCTGCAGGTAAGTGAGGAAGGAGTGTGTGGGAGGGAAGAAGCATGGGGGGAGCAGATCAAGGCCCCCAAAGTGAGGGAGGGAGTGGAGCAGGCATTGAGGCTGGGGCTGGGGCAGGGAACAGGCTGCTCACCAGGGTGCTGCATTGGATCCAGGGCCAGGACAGGGAACAGGACAGAGCCATGCATGGCTCACTGAGGGGGCATAGGGGGGCAGCTTCCCACCACTGCATGCACCACCCAGGGAAGACATGGGGCATGTCCCCCCAGATTTAGGCGCGAGGCAGATGCAGGCTGCCCACTGTGGGCTCAGAGCTCTCTTCTCTGGTGCCTTACCTTGGGAGCTCCACATCGGTTTTTGCACCCCCTGCCCATCTGGCAACAGTGGGGGTGGCGAGTTGTGTCTCCCACTGCCAGGGGGGCAAAGGGCATAT
Organism: Alligator mississippiensis; assembly: GCF_030867095.1. Taxonomy (NCBI): domain Eukaryota; kingdom Metazoa; phylum Chordata; order Crocodylia; family Alligatoridae; genus Alligator; species Alligator mississippiensis. The sequence goes on from NC_081824.1 coordinate 39,885,279, forward strand.
GGCTGATATGCAGCTCCTGGGGCAAAGGCAACAGAGCAGAGAGCCCCGAGCCTGCAGCAGACAGCCTGCATCCACCCTTGCCTAGCTCAGCTCTGCTCCAGCCATGGCAGTGGAGATGGGGGTGGGGAGCAGGGAGGAGAGGCAGGCATGTGCCACCCCACTCCAAGCCTGGTCAGGTCCACCCAGCCTCCCCTGTGGAGCATGGAGGCCTGCCCCGCCCTTGGCAGTGGCAGCACAAGGAGGAGAAGGGGCCCTCCCCTTGCTGAAGGCCATACATTTTGTTTATAATAGATTGTGGGGGGCCTCCAATTTTCTCATTGCCCAGGCCCCCAGTAAATCTTAATCCACCACTGCTCCTCTAGGGGAGAGAAGATGTAGGTTCTTTTCCCTGTTCCAAGGGATATTTCCTGGCAGGGAAAGAGGATGGGGTTTTTTGTTTGTTTTTTTAATGAATGACTCTTGTAGTAGGAGGGCCTACAACACAGGTCTCCCTTATTCCAGAGTGCTATAAACACTAGGCTATAGTGGCAGATTCCCTCTTGCTTATCCTTCTTCTAGCTTCATAATTCTTTCACCTACAGCTGCCCAGTGACCCAATGTGATGGAAAGTTTAGGTAGGCTGAGTTCTAGCCTGAGTCCTTGCGGGGAATACTTGAGGGGGTTCGTGTAAGCTTATGTTGATGTAAACAGTTGTAGTATATAGTTTCATGTGTTGAACATCTAGATGCCCTTTTCATCCTAAAGGGAAAGGTAGCAGTCTGGGCCTGGCATCAGGCTGCAGAGACTGTTCCCTGGTAGGTTCCCCATGACTTTATGCTTAATTAGTTGGGCGACTGTTATCCCCTGTGTTGAACACCACAGTGTTAAAATGATACTGTTGGGAGTGTAGCTGGCTGTACTGGAGGAGATATTCTCCAGCTTTGAGAGGGATGGAAAGAGGAAGGAGCAGTCCCAGGGAAGACAGGGTAAAGTCCAATGAAGGACAGAGGGAACTGCAGTAGCGCAGTAAAGATTGCTTGTTCAGACCAGAGCTGTATCCTGTCCTATTTGGGATGTCACCATTCAGACCCCTCCTTGAAGAGGAAACACCTCCTTTTAGGGAGGTCTCTCCATGCCTGCAGATGTGCACCCCAGAAATTCCCCTGCAGGTGTGGAGAAGGGAACAGGCTTCCCCATTCTGTACTTGCAAGAGAATTCCTGGGATGTGTTTTAAGTGCAAAGCAAGGAAGCCCATGTGGTTCCCCACTCTGTTCCTGCTGATGCAGGTCCCAGTTCTGGGCCAGGAGACCAAGCCATTGTCATGAAGGATCAGGCTTCTGAAGTCCTAGGAACACCAACCCAGGGTGGCTGGAGAGCACAGACAGCCCTGGGCTGCCTATGATATTAAGCCATAAGCAAACAAATGTCCACCACAAAAAGGCAGCACAAACTAGTACTACAAATTGTAACAGCCACATTTTTGGGCATCCGTTGCACAGCAAGGGACATGGACATCTGTTCCCTTGGTTTCTGTGCCACCATAAAAAAAAATTGTGGTGGCACAAGAGTGACATCTGTTTGCAGAACAATCCAAATCCTAGCTCCCCAACTTCCTAGGCAAATTCTCCAAATACTGGGCTACTTGTCAAAGGTGAGCATTTCCAGCTAATTTCTTATTTCAAAATTTGGGGCAAAATTTGAAATTACTGGAATAAAAAAATCAGCTTTTGAGTTTCCAATTATGAAATTAAGTTTATTATAGTCATTTGAAACTTCCAAAGTTTTCTCGATGCAGGAAAAATATTTCCTCTTGCTCCTGAATGCCAGGGAAAGCTGTGGCAGGTAGCCACTGGTGTATGCAAGTGAGGGTGCCCACATTAGAGTATGAGTGTCCAGGAAAAAGAATTGTGACTCTGACTCATAGGGGAAATGCATCTTGTAAAATCTTTGATATTGGGCTCTCTGTTCCATTTTCTATGGCTGATCAATTTTGCAGGTAAGGCAAGTAAAAACCATAACCCCTCTTCTTCTTTATTACCTTTGGAAAGGGGCATCCCTTTCCCACAGTATGCCATACCCACAGTCCTTGTAAACTACTGGCTACATGGACTTCAATTACCCCTGGCCTGGCCTGGAATGCCAAGGGCAAGAGAAAATAATTGAAAGCCAATGAATATGGATTACCAAAGTAATATTTTATGGTCTTCAGAGTTGTTGTTTACTTTAAACTTCACTGAAAATATATTTCTTTCTGAAATATTTGTGATGAAATAAAATGTATATATCACTGCAGACGGTGGTTGTTATTTCTGTTTATGCACATTGTTGATGAAAGCTATGAATGAATAGTTTTAAAATGTTCTTCGCTGTTCATATATTGTTTAAAATATTCCAGCTTTTTCCTGGTATATGGGACGATAAAACCTAACACTATGAATAAAATAACAGTAGTATTTATGACATGGTCCACACTGAAAATAGGATTCCTCATTATAGTAGACAGAGTATTAAGTAAAAGCATCCCATTTTTATAACCAGTAAAAAACCCTGACAACTCTTTTTGTGGAGATCAAAGTTAGTTTTGTTTCCATGGCAGCTATGTCTAAAGTCCTTGTGTCAAATTGTAATGGACTGTAGTAAAGTTAAACATTATTCAGATGAGGCAGCTGATGGAAAAAATAATTCATTTAATTTATAACTTGTCAAAGTTTCCTCTCACACCCTCAGAACTTGATCCAAAAAGTCATTTAGACAGATACAGAATAGGGAACTAAAGCACTGGTTTGAACCAAGCATAAGGCAAGTGTCCTGGCTGTGCAAGAACACTGGCTGTATTCTTCACAGGGTAAGCAGCTCTGTCCTGACCTGTAATACCCAGTGGACACACTTAGACATACATTTGATCTGAGATCAGTTTCCTTGCAAGTAAAATACTCACAAGTAAACGTTCCTGGGCAGGCCTCTGCACATGCAGGGACATAGCAGCAGATTTGCTGCTCTTAGCAGCAAACTGGTACCACTTCCTGGGGCCCTGCAATGGGCCCCTGCCACCACCAGAGAAAGGTTGAGGCTCTGGCTGCACCTGCCAGCAGGTGGTAGCCATCTTAAAAAGGCAACTCTACTCTGTCTTCACTGACCAGCCACTTCCCTGGCCAGGAATAGCATGCACAGGTCAGGGGGAGCATGTGGCAGCTCTCTCACCACTTCTTCCTTCCTGCTCCAGCTCCCAACCCAGCAGTGATGATCAGTGCCATGGGATCCTGCTGGCCAATGCATTGGCCTTGCTGGCCCAACGCACTGACCAACAGCTAGTCTAGGCCATCTGGGCCCTCCCAGTTCTCCCACATGCAGCGACTGCCTGCCTTGCCACACCATGCATTCCCAGGCCACCTCCACAGCTGTGCAGCAACTGCCTGGACCCCGTCCAGCTAACTGGATCCCAGCAGAAATGCCAGCAATGGGCTGCTAAATGCCAAGATCAGGGCTGCCGTTGCCCTCCTGAGCCTCCAGCCCTGTTGCCTCTGGGCCCACTGGGCTAGCCAGGACTGGTGGCTGTATGTTGTTCCACACCTGGGACAGTGAGCAGTAGCTGGAGGCATTCCATATTACCTGGGCCATGTTCTGGGACCTCCTAGAGCAGTTCCAGCTGCACCTGGAACAGCAGGACACCACCATGCAGCTGCCCCTCCCCACAGACACCTAGCTGGTCCTTGCCCTGCAGAAACTGGCCACACTATATGGACCATTTCTTTGGGGTGGGCAAGGTCACTGCCAGGGAAGCTGTCCTGGAGGTGTGCAGTACCCTTCAGGATGTACTGGGGCATATGGTGCTCTGCATCCACAACCTCCTGACAGTGGTGGCAGGGTTCCATGCCCTGAGATTCCCCAAGTGCATCAGGGCCCTTGATAGGACCCACATCCCCATCACCTGCCCACCCCACAGTGACCACCCCTACTACAGCCAGAGGGTCTTTCACTCCATTGTGCTCATGGCCATCATCGACCACTGCAGTGCCTTCAGAGTACTAGCTGTGTGGGCAGTGCCCATGTGACATGTATGTTTTGTAACTCTGCCCTGCTAGGCCTGGTGCAGAGTGGTCACTTTATGCCAAGGATGTCAGACCTATAGCTGGGTGCCATGGTGGTCACACCCCTCCTCAATGGGGACCCTGCCTACCTGCTTCTGCCCTGGCTCATGTGGCCCTGCACCAACCAGCTGGAACCCCACAAGGTCCGGTTCAACTGGTGCCTGGGCCAGACCCATGCCCTGATGGAATCAGCTGCCTCAAGGGATGCTAGAATACCCTCACCACCTGCCTCAAGTTTACTGAAGACAACATCCCCTGGATCATCATTGCCACCTATGTGTTGCATAACATCTGTGAGGCCCAGGGGAAGCTGTCTCATGAGAGAGATGGATGGAGGAGATACTGCTAGGGAAGGACTCCAGGCAGCAGGAGCACTACTTATGGTGGCAGAAACAATGGCAAGCCCACCTCGCTGAGGCCCCAGGAGAGCCACACACACCCTCAGAGGGCCAGGTCACCAGGTGTGAGAGGCACTGGCTGACGACCTCATCCTGCACTCCCTGCTGTATCCTGCCTGGACAGCCTCCCCCTCTGCCCCCCATGCAACCCCCAGCACCATGCTTACTGCAGACACATCTAAGAAGAACAACAATTTTTATTCCCCTCATATCAAGCAGTCACCCCCTCCTCCCTCCCCAGCAAAGAAACCTCTCCCAACAAATGAAATCCCCTTCCCCCCACAAATGAGTCCCTCTACCACCCACCCCATCCACCAACAATAAAACACCCTCTTCCCTCTGCAAGGTATTTACAATGTAGTGGTTTGTGTGGATGCCCTCCAGGGGTGGGTGGCCATGAGGTGGGGGCACCACCAGGGACCGATGGCCAGTACCACGACCTCTGGCTATTTCCCCATGGGTGTGTAAGCTGTGGCAAATCTGATTGGCAGGGGGCTCACCTAGGGGTGATGGCAGCTGCTGGTCTGCCAGTGTAGACAGCTTCCCCTTCAGCAGCCAGTGTCCAGGACAAGCAGGGCTAGTGTGTGGTCTTGGCCCTGCTGCAGGCAGCTCTGTCTCCATTCCCACATGGAACCAGGATGAGCAGTATGGCTGGTCTGGGGGGGCTGGGTGCTGGGGGGACCCAGGGTGGGGTCTGGGGCATGGGCTTCTGGCTGAAGGACGCAGCACTGGACCTCTGCCCTGGCCCATGAGGAGGCCTACTACTGGTTAGGGGGTGGCTGCCAGGGGCAGGCAGGGCTAGGGTCAAGGGCTGAACAACAGGTAGCACAAAGGTGACTGCCAGGGCCAGGATCATATCTCGCAACCAGCAGTCATTCTCTGTGGCCTGCACTGCCCTTCCCTGCCCTGCCCAGAACTGTGCTCTGCTCCTGCAGGGCCTCCACCCACTCATGTTCCAGGACCAGGAGCTCGGCCCAGAACTCCCAGTCTACCAAGTCCCATCCTTCCTCGCACCGGTCCCATACCTCCTTGTATTGGTCCTGTTCCTCCTCATGGGACAAGTCATCCACCTGCCACGTGTCCTGGCAGGCCAGGTCCTCCACCCACCAGGCCTGTGCATCTGTGAGACTGTTCTCCAATGCCATCACCAGCTACTCCAGGAGCAGGATCCAGTCCTGGGTCCTCTTCTGGTAGAGCCAGCATATCCTCCTCAAGCAGAACCAGCCACTGAACAGTCTTCCATTCCAGCTTGATCCCCAGGGGCAGGAGGGCCACTGAGTGCTGGCTATAAGTAGCCCCATTCCCAGGCTAGGAAAGGCCATGCTCTTGGCACGACCTGCTGCCACAGCTCCAGACTCCATTTCCCACCCCCACCCCCATGGGCCCATGAGTTTCCTGTGAAGCTGCCCATCCCATGGCACCCAGGCTCGAGGGGAGTGGGGCTCCCAGACAACTGGGATGAGCAGATGCCCATGTTCCAACCCTCCCCACCATGGTCCTCTCTGGGGAGGCACTCCAAGGCCAGTCCCCTGCCTCCACTCTGATGCTGCACCCTGAGCATGCCCCTGCTGTGCATAGCTCAGAAGTTATAAATTAGCTAGCACATCTGGAAATCTCCGGCCAGCCATCCTCACAACAGGTGGCTAACCCAAGCAGCCTCCGCTGCTCCCTGGCTCGGCCCCGTGCACGGCCCTGCACACTGTGGGACCTGGCTGCTTGCTGGGAGATGAAGCCTGAGCCTCCTCACTGCAGGCCTCAAGGCTCTGCTGGGTTTGCAGGCTCAAGCCGCCACTTGCGGCTCCCAAAGCCTGGGCTCTGTGCACCAAACTGTGCACCATGATGGGCCCGAGCACTCTCACACTGCTCCCAGGGCCGGGTCTCCACACACCATCTCTGTGCGCTGTCAACAGCCTGAGTAGTCTCACACTGCTCCCAAGACTGCTCCTCTAGTGGCAGCTTCAGGAGCCTTGGGCCTATTGCCCACTGAGGGAGAGCTCCCCAGCTTTTCTTGGCTCCACTCTTCTTGAGTCCCTCACTGCATCTGCCCCGTGCTGGGGGCACAGCTCCTTTTATACACTCCAGGGCTCCACCCCTGAAGTCTTCCAGACATGACAGTTTACAGTCTTCAATCAAGTCCGGGGGAGCTCTTCTCCCCTTTCTCTCAGGAAAGGGGTGTGACTTTATGTCTCCTGCTGTCTCGTGATTGGTGGATGGGCTCCACCAATCAAAACAGCAGGATCTCAAGCCTGGGACTCAACTCAAGCTCTGAAAGGTGATTCTGCTACATACAGAATGCAGAAGGCTGCTCTAGTCCTATAATGACCACCTGAATTGTGGTTCTGGCCTTATGGGCTAATTGCATGGCTCCATACCTTCCCTACATCATGTCTCATGCCTCACAGATGTATCCTTACAGATGTTCTACCAATTGCTGATGCAGCCTCTCCCTGGACTATCAGACCACTTGGTCTCTCCACACAGCCCCTCTCCAAGCTACCAGGCAGGCCCTTCTGGTTCCTCATCCTGGACCCATTCAGTTCTCCACTTTCCTGGACTCTCTCCAGGCCCCCAGACCTGTCTGGTCCTGCACTCTATTCCCTAGCCCCTCACTGGGCCACTGGAACCACATGGTTCCGGCCTCCTTGCCAAGTGCTCTTCTGTGGGGGTGCACTCTTTCACTTTTCCCCCTCCACAGAGTAACCCACAGAGCAGTGTGAGATGAAGCTTTCTGTTGCCCCATCCTCACCTTTCCCTGGAGTGGCACGTACATGGCATTTCATGGAGGCTGCTAGGCCTGTGCGAGTAGGCATGTATTCAGTCTGGCTTTGGATCAGGCCACTTCAGATGTCAGCAATCCAATCCAGAGCTCCGAACCAGGTTCCCGCTTCAATCTGGCCAAAATGGCTAGGAACCTTCAAAACCACCTCCGAGATCCGGTCATAGGGTATAATGGGGGATCAGTGAAATATTTATAACTCTGTTGTTTTTTGTCTGATTTGGGTGAAACTTTCAGGGATGGTAGCCTCTGCTGAGAGTATGAAGCCTGCCATGCTTCAAGAAGGTAGGTGCAGGGGTTTGGGGGAAACTGCACCCAAAATTCTTGAAAGAAAAACATGTCACATGTACGTGTTACACCACAGGGGGGTGAAAACTCCAGGGATGGTGGCCCCTCATGAGGCCATGATGCCTGCTAAGTTTTGAAAAGATAGGTGCAGGGGTTTGGGGTAAACTGCACCTGAAGCTGCTGACAGAAAAAGCTCATGACATAGATGACGCTGTGTGTGTTAAGATGCAAAGGGCTGAAAACTGCAGGGGTGGTGGCCCCTTCTGAGGCCACAAAGCCTGCCAGATGTCAAGGAGAGAGGTGCAGGGAAAGTCTGGCTTCTCAGGGCCTGCACCTCTGGCTGCTAACAGGCAAAACTCGTGATGTGGGTGGGTACTTGGGTACCTGTCTTGGCATCTGTCTTGGGGCACAGGAGGGTGAAATCTACTGCAGGCCTGGGTGCTGGACCCTGCCAGGCCACGAAGCCTGCCAGCTGTGTGTGTGTCTCACTGGGGTAGTCTGGCTTCTGGGGCCCTGCACCTCTGGCTGCTAGCAGGCAAAACTCATGATGTGGGTGGGTAACACTGTGTGTGTGTTAAGTTGCACCCTTGCTGGTGCTGGGGCCTCTGCACAAGATGGCAGTGTACCCCAGTGAGGACTCCTCCTCCCCTACAGCCTCACACCTGGTCCACCACTTTATGTGACAACAGGTAAAATAACTTACCTGGCTCAACACCATTAGCATCAGCAGCAGCATCAAACGTACCCAAATGGAACTGTCAAAGGGCCTTTATTTTTATAAAGGAATTGACAGCAAGAAGTAAAGATGTTCTGTTGTGTTTGACATCTGATGTTACTCATGGTGTGTGATGGCTTATCTTGTATTTTTATGTCTATATGTTTATTATGAAAAAAAGGAGTACTTAAAATATATATATATCTTTGGAAACTTTAGGGTTGAAAACCCCTTTGTCAGGATGAGGAAGTACCTGCAGTTGGTCCTGGATGGAAGGAATAGTAAAGAAGCCAGAGGCTGGCCTGGCCCACAATGCAAGCAAGAAAGCTAGTCAGTGAAAATGGAAATGGAGGCGTAAGGGGGTGAGGGACAGGCTGAGGTGTGGGGTAGGGGGAAAAGGGGATGTAGCGGTGCAGGTAAAAGTGCAGAGGTACCTGGGGAATCGGATGTCTGGCAGGTTGTAGTGTGCCAGAATTCCACTGTGTATATTGAGTCCATGAGTTTCTGTACCTACTACCTAGGAGGCTGACCAGCACCTGCATCCAGTGATCGAGGGTTTTGGTGCTGCCAGTGCACATGCTCCCCTTCACCCTCAGGACACACATGCCTGCCATCACGTGGTCTGGAGTGGACTGCAAGGGATCCAGCCGTCTCCTGATGCCCTCTGTCAGCCACCTCACCAGTGCCTGCACATCTGGTAACAGCAGCCTGCCCCAGCCAGGAACATTGATCCCCTGGAACTTCTCCATTTGGTTCACCAGTTCCCTCACTAGAGGGATCACCTGTCTGAGGAGGGCATCGCCAGCGCTAAGGGTCTTGGTGGCCTTGAGGAAAGGGTTGAGGACCATCAAGAGATGGGAGATGGTACCCCACTCATCTCTGTTCAGGGGGCTGCTGATCCCAATCTCCCAAAGCAAGGCCATATCATGGATGGCCTTCTGTTGCTCCACCAACCTTTCGAGTATCAGGTATGTGGAGTTCCACTGAGTCTCCACATCCTGCATGATTCTGTGCAGTGGGATGCTCAGCTCTGCCTGTTTCTCCTGCAGCATCTTTCCCCGCTTGATGCTGTGGTGAAAGTAATCCACCACCTTCCTGAATTTTGAAATCAGCTGACTTGTAGCAGTAGTGGTGGTGGCACTGTCACCGGCAGCCCTGTCCCCCTCCAAGGCATCCCTCACTATGAGGTGCAGCCTGTGTGCCACACAGTGGATGCCAACAAAGTTAGCATCACAGACAGCCTTCACCATATTAGCCTCACTGTCGGTGACCAGGAACTCACAGGTGAGCTTGGCCTGCCCAACGAGCCACCCCTGCACCATGCGGTTTATGGCCCCCATGATCTCCCTTGCCATGTGGGACTCATCCAACACCTTGGCTTGCAGTAGAGCCCACAGACAGCCTGACTAATTGCACCAGTGCCCTGTTAGGGAGAGGCAGGTGTAATCGCCACCCCGGCTGCTCCAGATGTTGGAGGTGAAGTGCAAGGCTACCTACGGCACTGCCTTGCACAGCTCCTCCCTCAAGTACTCCCTGCATGCCTCATACAGGGAGGGAACCACCGTCCTGCTAAAGGTGGTGCATGCTAGCACTTTGTAAGATGGGGCCAGAAGTGCTATGAACTGCCTGAACCCTGGCTGCTCAACTAGGAAGAAGGGCTGGCTATCCAGAGCAAGCATCTCCCCAGTGCTCTGGGTGATCTCACTCACCTTTGGAATGCACCTCCCTTTCTGTCCACCTTTCCTCCACTGGTCCAGGGTGGCCTGCCTCTGCTTTGCGGGGAAGGAGGCTTTGGAGTGAGTGGGGGACTTCCCTTTTGGCATGCTGGCACTGGTGCCAGGATGAGTAGGAAGAAGGGCAAGGGGTGTTGCCTCCTCAGATGCATCAGCATCACCATGGTGGAAAAGTGTCTCACATCCTTGCCATGGCTCATGTGCCTTCAGCAGTGCTGGCAGATGGCAAGCCTGGGATCATCTGCCAGCTCAAAATGCTCCCACACTACACTACTCCCCCACTTCTGGGTTGAGGGTGAGTATCCTGCCTATCCCACTCCTCAGCAGGCTGAGGCTCAACAGCAGGAGGAGCTGTTTCAGCTGAGCCACTTGCTTCCACAACCTCAGCCTCCTCCGAGGTGCTGCTTTCCAGAGAAGGAGACCTGGATCTAGGGGAAATTTGAGGAGTGTGGAGCACAATCTTTGATTCCCCCTCAGTCCCCAGAATTGCTTGAGCCAGGGTGCTAGCATCCCTGGTTCCAGCTCCTCCTCTGGCAGTGGGAGGCTCAAGCTGAGAGATTACATTGGGATGGAGGAGACAATGATTCCACTGCTGGTGCCTACTTCTGCACTGAGGGGAGGTGGTGCAAGTGCAGGAACATCAGGTGCAGACACTGCTTCCACCTCCTTGCTTCTACTGGCAGCACTGATGTCATGGCTGCTTGGGAAGAGAATGTGTCTCTGTTTGCAGGGGGGAGGGAGGGAGAGAGGGAGGGCTTGCAGCTCTAGCCCCCTCTCCCCCTTCCCTGCCAGAAGCCCTGGCACCTGCCTTTCCTGCATGCTTCATATTAATGTTTCCTGTGCTGCAAAAGGTCTGTGTGTGTGTGTGTCACTCCTTTTGTGTTGTGTGTTTTATTCCCTCTGTTGCATGTGTGCACTGGACTCTTTTTTGATTGTTTGCTTCAGTGTTAAGAGCTATGTAAAAATTGTGTGCTGTCTGTCTTCTTCTCCTATGAATATCTGATTTTTCTTCTTTATATTGTCTGTGTGTGTGTGTGTGTGTGTGTGTGTGCACGTGCGCGTGAGCATGTGTGCATGCGTGCAATCTCTGTGCCTCCCTGAACAATGATAGATCATGCCGGCAGGGAAAACACATCTTTCTTTTTTCAAAATTTGCACACAAAAAAAGAGCAAATATAAATTTAAAGAAATGATTTGAATAGTACTAAGAGATGCTAAGATAAACTAAGATAAACTAAGCTAAGCTAAATCCTACCCAATCCTTTCTAACAACAAAAAGGAGCAAGCAAGTTCAACTACTGAGTAAAGCAACCAGGCTGTCTTCTAGGATACCTTTTTCACACAGTTCCTGACATGGAACAAGCTTGCAAAAGGCAAAGCACGCAGAGGCTTTCATGCTGTTTCTAGGTCCCTCCCCTCAGCCACTGTCATTGGAAAGGCAGTCAGAGAGAAATCCTTCTCACTGGCCACCTACACATGTCAGTCTTCCCCCCCGCTCAGTTTATAGTTTCATAGTTGGTAGGGTCGGAAGGGACCTGAGCAGATCATCAAGTCCAACCCCAGAGGATGGAGGAGGTTCCTGGGAACTCAGTGTCAGGGTCCAGGGTTCTGAGAAGGGGGATGAAATAGACTCTGCCAAAGTCTTTCTCACCCTTTGGCCCCTCCTGGGCCCTAGCCCCACACAGGCCAGTTGAGATTACCAGGGTCAGTCCTCTGGCTGACAGACCCTCATCTCTGTGGGTCTGTCCTCTTTGTCCCTTCCATAGATCACTTACTCTCTCTGAGCTTGCCCTGAGCCCTCCATAGATCTTCTGTAATGCAACCTTTTCCTTTTCTGGGCTCATCCTGACCCCTCAATAGGCACTCTGTACCCCATACTCTTCCCTGCTTAGTGGGTTCACCCAGACCCTCCATGAGGTCTCTCAAACACTCAGGCCATCTCTCAGAGCTCACCTGGTTCCATCCCCAGGGCTCACCTGGCAACTCACTTGGCCCTCATCCCCCTTCTCAGAACCCTGGACCCTTACACTGAATCCCCAGAAACCTCCTCCATCCCATTAATTTCTACCCAAACCTCCAGATGTTATTTTCCTTGCTGATATTCAAGATTCATAGATTCATAGATGTTAGGGTCAGAAGGGACCTCAATAGATCATCGAGTCCAACCCTCTGCATAGGCAGGAAAGAGTGCTGGGTCTAGATGACCCCACCTAGATACATATCCAACCTCCTCTTGAAGACCCCCAGGGTAGGGGAGAGCACCACCTCCCTTGGGAGCCCGTTCCAGACCTTGGCCACTCGAACTGTAAAGAAGTTCTTCCTAATGTCCAGTCTAAATCTGCTCTCTGCTAGCTTGTGGCCATTATTTCTTGTGAACCCCGGGGGCACCTTGGTGAATAAAACCTCACCAATTCCCTTCTGTGCCCCCGTGATGAACTTATAGGCAGCCACAAGGTCACCTCTCAACCTTCTCTTGCGGAGGCTGAAGAGGTCCAGGTTCTCTAGTCTCTCCTCGTAGGACCTGGCCTGCAAGCCCTTAACCATATGAGTGGCCCTTCTCTGGACCCTTTCCAGGTTATCCGCATCCCTCTTGAAGTATGATGCCCAAAATTGCACACAGTACTCCAACTGCGGTCTGATCAGCGCCCGATAGAGTGGAAGTATCACCTCTTTAGATCTATTCGTCATGCATCTGCTGATGCATGATAAAGTGCCATTAGCTTTTCTGATGGCTTCATCACACTGCCGACTCATGTTCATCTTGGAGTCCACTAGGACTCCAAGATCCCTTTCCGCTTCTGTGCCACCCAGCTGGTCATTTCCAAGGCAGTAGGTATGATGGACATTTTTCCACCCTAGGTGCAGCACTTTGCATTTCTCCTTGTTGAATTGCATTCTGTTGTTTTCTGCCCACTTGTCCAACCTGTCCAGGTCTGCTTGCAGCTATTCCCTGCCCTCCGAAGTGTCCACTTCTCTCCACAGTTTTGTGTCATCTGCAAACTTGGACAGAGTACACTTCACTCCCTCGTCCAAGTCTCTGATGAAGACATTAAAGAGTATCGGTCCAAGGACCGAGCCCTGCGGGACCCCACTGCCCACACCCTTCCAGGTTGAAACCGACCCATCCACCACGACTCTCTGGGTGTGACCCTCTAGCCAATTTGCCACCCACCGGACTGTGTAGTCATCCAAGTCACAGCCTCTTAACTTGTTCACAAGTATGGGGTGGGATACCGTATCGAAGGCCTTCCTGAAGTCTAAGTATACGACATCCACCCCTCCTCCTGTGTCCAGGCGTTTCGTACCCTGTTCATAAAAAGAGACTAGATTAGTCAGGCATGATCTGCCCGCTACAAACCCATGCTGGTTTCCCCTCAGCATAATTTGTCCTGCCGGGCTGTCGCAAATGTGAGCCTTGATAATTTTTTCAAAGATTTTGCCAAGGATGGAAGTGAGACTAACTGGCCTATAGTTGCCTGGTTCCTCCTTCCTCCCCTTCTTAAAAATGGGGACAATAATTGCCCTTTTCCAGTCCTCCGGGACTTGGCACGTGCGCCACGAGCGTTCGAATATTCCCGTCAGTGGCTGTGCAATGACGTCGGCCAGGGCCTTCAGCACCCTTGGATGGAGCTCATCCAGGGCTGCCGACTTAAAGGCATCCAATTCCTCCAAGTGACTCTGCACCATCTCAGGGTCTATGCATGGTAGTCTGGTGCCTTGCTGCTGCCTCTCTACAATCCCAGTGAGAGACTTGTCTTGCCCTCTCTTAGGAACACTGAGACAAAAAACTCATTGAGGAGTTCAGCCTTGTCCCCCCTGTCCATCACCAATTGCTTCTGCCCATTTAGTAGGGGTCCTATTCCTCCCTGGGCCTTCCTTTTACTCCCTATATAGCTAAAAAACAATTTCTTGTTATCCTTTACTTGGGATGCCATCCTCAGCTCCATGGTAGCTTTGGCCTGTCTAACTGCCTCCCTACAAGAGTGACAGCCTTCCTGCTGGGCAATGTTCCTTCACCAACTCCCCAGATGTTACTACCAGTTCTACTCTCAGGGTCTTTGCTTATACTTTGTCTAAAGCCAGCCCTCCTTCAATTAGGTAACTGTCTTGTGATCAGATGACATCTTGATCAGGCCTAGCCTCACCTGTCAGCCCCCTGGGTCAGCTGACTCTGCAACTAGCCTTGATTCCCACCTGCCAGTGGCTCAACAGGCTGCCTGACCTCATATAGTGGTAGGCATATCAAGTGCCCTTCCCCAGTCCTATGTCCTAGTGAGTGAAGGTGGCAGGGGGAGCACTGATTTTCTATGATAAAAAAAATAAATCAAATACCAAAATATATAGGTATTTAAAAATTATTTTATTATAATGATTGAGGCACTGGTAGGCTTCCAAACTGTTTTAAATTGTAAGTATATAAAAAAAATTTTTTCAACTGATACGTATTTGTATAGTGCCCTTTCATTTTAATGGAGAAAAAACCTATATTTAGGGTTTTTAATAAAAGAATTTGTGAATTTTTAATCAGAGAATTTGGCATTTTTAAACAGAGCAAACAGAAGGAATCCTTGGTTATCAGGGGATAACAGCACCTAGACCAGGTCGCCATCCTGTTTCAAAATCCTCAGCTTACCAGTGGGCTATGGTAGTACCCAGAAAATGTGAGCAACAGTGACCAAATAATGTGTGTGTGGGGGGGGGGAGGGGTGTAAGGAAAAAGAGTGAGATCAAGATGTCAAGAAGCAGAGGAAGCAGGGGAAGGACAATGCCCAAGGCAGCCAGGGGGAAACCCCAAAGGCAAGAAATGACCCAGCAGACCCAAGAGAAGGCAAAGAAAGAAATGAAAGAGAGCAAAGAAGTTGTGGGGGGAAGGGGGAGGAGCCCAAGCACCTTTGCCTCTCTAGTAATGGGGTAGGGCCCCTGTTACAGTGCCCTGACCACCCTCACCACTAGGCTATTGAAGTAAGAGGTAGGAGATCTGTCCTGCCCCTCTTCTAGTGTCTAACAGCCTGAAGTCATGGTTTTCCTATAATTAAGTTTTGGAACTTGCCTAGCCTTGTATGTATAGTTAGGAGAGTGTGTTTGTTGTATTGATAGTAAAGGATACTAATATAAGCTGTTGCAATCTAACTGTTACCTCTGATGATTTTGTAGCAATAAAAGTGTATCAAAATAACTGCAACCTTAGCCTCACCTTATCCAGGGTCAAAGTGGGGGTAATTTAACTGACCTGTATCCCTGCAGGATCATGCAGATGTAGCATTTAGATTACAACAGCTGGGAAACACACCTGATTGTCCCAGGACACATAGGACATACACTCTTTTACACTCAGACACGATGCATTTTACACATGAAGATTAACATCTGCAAACAGTTTGTTTTTTTGGGAGGGAGGGGGTTCCCCTCAAGCCAGGTTTGTTCCCTTTCCAAGTCTCTTCTTGACAGCACTAAATTCTTTTGGCTGAATGTGTCAGGCCTTACACTCAGATTGATAGGACTTTTCTATAGGGGTGTTTGGATGCAATGTATACAGTGAATGCCAAAGTGTCAGGGAATGTGCTAGACGTCAATGGGCAAAACCCTATTGATTTTGGTCTACACTGAAAAATCAAAAAGAAGAACTTTTCAAGGGCCTGCAGACCAAGCCCTACGAGGAGAGACTAGAGAAACTGGATCTTTTCAGCCTCCGCAAGAGAAGGTTGAGAGGCGACCTTGTGGCCGCCTATAAGTTCATCACAGGGGCACAGAAGGGAATTGGTGAGTATTTATTCACCAAGGCGCCCCCGGGGGTTACAAGAAATAATGGCCGCAAGCTAGCAGAGAGCAGATTTAGATTGGACATTAGGAAGAACTTCTTCACAGTTCGAGTGGCCAAGGTCTGGAACGGGCTCCCAAGGGAGGTGGTGCTCTCCCCTACCCTGGGGGTCTTCAAGAGGAGGTTAGATGAGTATCTAGCTGGGGTCATCTAGACCCAGCACTCTTTCCTGCTTATGCAGGGGGTCAGACTCGATGATCTATTGAGGTCCCTTCCGACCCTAACATCTATGAATCTATGAACTAGACTGCCAGATTATTTAGTCCAGTTCCAGCTATCAGCTTCAGCCACCTCTGTAACTGTCTGTACTTCACACAGTGATAGCCATTAACACATTCCAGAGTAACCATATCCTCCACATTAAGGGTGCATATATTCAGGGAGATTAGGGGAAGGTTATATTGCATTAAAATTGGCCACCCAGTGTAACTTGGTTCACCCATGAGTGGACCTTACACTTAGATTCCCTAGTTAGGTCAATCTAAATGTGAACTGAACAGAAGTTCCAGAAAGGTTAGACTGGTTTAAAAATGACTGACCCAATCTAAGTTAACCCTAATAGCTCCCCAAGCCCCTGATCCCCCTGTGGACACTGTCTGTCCCCCTGGTCTCCCCTGAAGAATCCCACCTGCCCCTCCCAATATCCCATGGACCCTTCAATCCCCCAACCTCCCCACTCACTCCCCATCTTGACTTACCTTAGTTTGGGTAGCCATTTTAACTCAATCTAATCTCTCCCCGACCTACCCAAATGTCTGTACCCAGCCTTAGCATACCCTTCACTCCTGGTATAGTTAAAATGCTGACATAATGAAAGACAAAAGAAAGGGGAAATTAGGAACAGTGAGGGAAGGAAGAAATGGGGTGGTACACAGAAGGAGAAAAAAGAACCCTTCTATAAGGTGAAAGAAGGAAAGGGCGGGGCATGTAGTTTGTGGCTATGGAAAAAAACACAGTTCATGGTATGGGTAATATAGATATACAAAGCATGGTGGAAGTGAGATTTTGGAGAACAAAGAACACTTAGACTGGGGAGAAAATGAAGGACCTTGGTATGGGGGCAACATCAACACCCCTAAAATGAGTGATGGGGAGAGGGGATTTATGAGAAGCCCCCTAGGATAGCAGGATATGAGAAGGTGGCACACAGGCAGCTGGTAATGAAGGATGCAGGGATGCATCAGCCCCTGCTGTATATGGTGACACCAGATTCCAGAGGCTACTTCATTACAAAAGCTGAAAATGGAACTCTGCAAGACAACATAGAAAATATAAAAAGTATCTCAGATATACTTAAAAGATTTTCTGACTGAAACAGAGGCAAAAAGTGTGCTAATTCATGTGTAGACAAGGTTCTTTGGGTAGATGTGATATCATTTATTAGACCAACTGAGCAGTTGGAAAAAAGTTCTCAGCAAACTTTCAGGCATTGTCATTTGCTGTACATCTGAGCAGCCAGCATGCCATAGATATTTTCTCCATAGAGGCTATGACTGATGCTGATGATGTAAATTTCCTCAGGACACCAAACTCTTGTCATTATGACTCACAGCCATTGATTATTAGCAAACTCGCTGGATCGCTCATGGCCCTTCAGAATTATTTCTCTCTGATGTTGATTCAAATAATTGTCTGTTATTGGAAACGATCCAAGATTCATAAAGCCATAGGGGTGTTATGATCATCTAGCTTGTTCTGCATACCAAAGGCCACTGGACTTTCCTGAATTAATTTCTGTTTGAACTATTGCATAATCCTACAGAAACAGTCAATCTTGATTTAAATTTTTTTAGTGTTGAAGAACCCACCACAATCCTTGGTAAGCTGTTGCAGTGGTTAATTACTATCTCTATTTAGAAATTGTGCCTTATTTCTAGTATAAATTTACCTAGGTTCAACTTCTAGCCATTGGATCTTGTTATATCTCTGCTACAACTGAAAAGCCTTCTCTTATCACATTTCTGTTTTACACGTAGCTGTGAATATGCCTATTAACTTTATTTTTGCATAACCCTGCAACTACATGCTCCATACTGAAAATAGGATTCTTCATTATAATAAACAGCATGCTAAGTAAAAGTGACTAAAGCATAACACAGGGATATTTGAGTTAGTTTTAAACTAGTTAGTGTGGATACAAGTAGCAGTCTGAGGCAGAATACTCACTAAAGGCAAATTTATCATTTGTTGCTTCTATGACTGCAGGGTAGATATGTCCTTTAAATTAACCAGATTTAATTCTTGAGTCTTTCACTATAGCTAGGGACCTACCAATTTCATGGTAGAAGTAGGGTGTGCTGTGGTTCCTTTAATCTTGCAGGTTCCTCCCCTCACCCCACTGATTGGTGGAAGGGCCCTGCTTATGGCAAACTCCTGATCAATAGGGAGGTGAAAACTTCAGTTTTAAATATGGCACCATTTTTGCCTCCCACCACAGATTGGCTGAGGGACCCTAGATGGCCCTGCTGTTTGCTGTTGACTGGCAGGGAGGCAAAAATAATGGTATGTTTAAAACAACAGTTTTAGCTTCCCTGATGATCAGGAGGGAACGATGGGGTCTTCCACTAACCAGCAGAGGGGATGGGGGACAAGGGGTGAGGTGCATGCGGGGGAACAAGCAAGATTAAAGGAGCCACTACCTACTCTACTTCCACCATGAATTCAGTAGGTCCCTAACTATAGCCATATATTGCAATTTATCATTTTGTTGTATTCTCTGAACCCTCAATTTTTTTCAACATGCTTTTGAATTGTTGACACCAGAACTGTCCATATTATTCTAGTAATAGTGCTAAAAATAATATAAACAGTCTTAGGAAAGTTTTTAAAAAGTAAGATTTGACTTAGCAAAATTTGATTTCTAAAATTCCATTGCACTGTTTGCATTTCATTTTTATTGTTAGACTTCATCTTTCCTTTCTCCCTGAAATGTGTTCTTTTTTTTTTTTTATTTCTCCATCAAAAACATATTAAAAAGAGGTATTACATTAACTTATTTAAGAATTTGCAGTATGGGCCTTATCCAAAGCTCACTAAAATCAATGGAAAGACTGATCCGCTTCAATAGATTTTGGATTAGAAAAAAGACCAATGTAACTTCAAGCACTATAGTACTGAGTTGGTATATAGGATATACGTGTACATTCCAGGTACTCTAGGATTAGGTACTGTAATTTGTGCTGCTATGCTCAAACTGTACTGTCAAGTACTTATATTTTTCTATATATTTTGATATATAAATAGAAAAGCTTTTCCTGGCTCAGGGGGGTGCATGGACAAACCAGAGATAATGCTCTTCTAGATTTGGTCCTGGCCCAAGAATATGACCTGGTGACTGACTTAAACGTAGAGGGAGCCTGGGTGATAGCAACCATAAAACCATCACATTCACTGTCTGTCACAAGGCAGACAAATCAGATAGCAGGTTTTGCACTTCAAAAATTTCAACAAGCTCAGGTCACTAGTAGGGGAAGTGCTGCAGGACCAAGGACCAAAGAAAAAAGAAGTACATGAAGAATAGTCATTCCTTAAGGACACAACCCTTGAAGCTCAAAAGAAGTCCATTCCCATGCAGGGGAAAGGTAGCTGAAGGACTGGGAAGCTGTCTTGGCTACACAGGGAAATCATGGTCCTCTTATGAAAGAAGAAAGAGGCATACAAACAATGGAAGCTTGGAACAGGCCCCAAGTAGGACTATACACCAATCACCCACACTTGTAGAGAACAGATTAGAAAGGCTAAGGTGGGGACTGAATTTAAATTAGCAACAGGAATCAAGAAAAACAAGAAACCCTTCTTTAGGTACATACAGAACAGGAGGAAAACAAATGGGAATGTGGGGCCATTGCTCAGCAACTCAGGACAACTGGTTACTAGCACTCAGGAGAAAACTGAACTCCTGAATGACTACTTTGCTTTGGTATTTCACCAGACCAAGGGGAAAATCATGCCAGATAGGGTACAGAATGAGCAGGGTTGGAATGACCACCTCCCCACTATTGCCATATTACTGGTGTGTGATCAGTTAAAAAAATTAGACATATATAAATGAGAAGGACCAGATGAACTTCACCTGAGAGTACTGAAGGAACTGGCCAAAGTCATCATGGAACCCTTAGCAAAGCTCTTCCAAAACTTGTAGTGCTCCAGAGAGGTTTCTGAGGACTGGAAGAGGGCCAATGTTGTGCCTATCTTCA
Source organism: Alligator mississippiensis (assembly GCF_030867095.1). Taxonomy (NCBI): domain Eukaryota; kingdom Metazoa; phylum Chordata; order Crocodylia; family Alligatoridae; genus Alligator; species Alligator mississippiensis. Next base: position 39,905,270 of record NC_081824.1, read on the forward strand.
AGAAGAGGAAGTGGGAGGACCTGGGTAATTGTAGACCAATAAGCCTGACTTCTATCCCAGGGAAAATTGTGGAAAAATTCTTTAAGGAGTCTATGTGCAGTAGGCTTGCAGAAGATAGGATTCTGAATGACAGCCAGCATGGCTTCATCATGAGCAGGTCTTGTCTTAGCAACCTCATCTCCTTTTACAATCAGATAATTCATCTCCTGCATAAGAGAAAGGAGGTTGACATTGAATACCTTGACTTCCAAAAAGCCTTTGATCTGGTATCCCATGATGTTCTCATGAGAAAATTGGAGGATTGAGAGTTCTAATGAACAGATTTGTGTCATCCTGGTGAGAAGTGGTCAGGGGTGTCCCTTAGGGGTTCAGCACTTTTCAGCATCTTTATCAGTGATGTGGGGTTGAAGAGCTCATTGGCCAAGTTTGCAGATGAAACCAAGTTATGGGGAAGCAGGGTCATGCTTGAAGATAGGTTACAGGTACAGGTGGACCTAGACAGGCTGGCAAGTTGGGTGGATTGGAACCAGATGAAGTTCAACATTGACAAATGTAAAGTGGTCCACCTGAGGATGAACAATCCCATACATACCTACAGGCTTGGTGGCAGCAAACTGACCAGCACCATGAATGAAAGGGACCTGGGGGTAATAAAAGACCACAGTATGAATGTGAGCCGGCAGCACGATGCTGTAGCTATTAGGGCAAATAATATTCTGGCATGCATCAAATTGATACATCTCCAGCAACACCAAGGACATAATTCTTCTGCTCTACTCAGCATTGGTGAGACCGCAGCTGGAGTACTGCATCCAGTTCTGGGCACTGCACTTTAACAGGGATGTAGTAAAGCTTGAGGGAGTCTAGAGAAGGGCCACCCATATGATCAGAGATTTGCACAGCAAGTCATATGAGAAAAGGCTGAGGGACTTGGGACTCTTCGGTCTCAAAAAGAGAAGACTGAGAGGGTACTTTGTACTAGCTTACTGCTTCATCAAGGGAGTACATCAAGAGCTCAGTGAACAACTCTTCACCAGGGCACCCTTGGGGAAAAGCAGGAGTAATGGCCACAAACTCCTGGAAGACCATTTCAGGCTCAACATTAGGAAAAAGTTCTTCATAGTGAGGGTGTCCAGACTATGGAATAAGCTCCCTCCAGAGGTGGTGCAATTGCCTCCCCTGGAAATCTTCAAGAGGAGACTGGACGGTCACTTTGCTGGGGTCATGTAACCCCAGTTATTTTCCTGCCTGGTGCAGTGGGGCTGGACCTAATCATCTTCTGAGGTCCCCTCCAGCCTGACAATCTATGAATCTATGAAATTTAAAGTCTTAGTCTTTTCCCCTACTAATGATTTATTAAAATAGTTTACTTTTGACTCAGTTGATGTGAATATTCAAATATTTTGCTTCTGCAAACAAAGTGCCAAGATAAATGAGTGAAATAGTAGCACAACCAATAAAAGTAATTTTACTAATGCCTTTTCTATCTAATGACCCCAGAGTGCTTTACGTAAATGAATTAAACTGCTCAATGCCTGTAAGTAAGGTTAATCAAAAATTTATGAATGAAACATTTTCCTGTCAGAGAACAAAATTAAACTAAAATTTTCTGTGGGAAAAGATTTATTTCATGGAGCTTTCCACTGGGAAAAACTGAAATGAAGTATTTCATTTTGGTTTGTCAACTCAGTATTAATCTTAGTATCCACCTGAGTTGACAGAGAATCTAAAGTGGAATTGTTATTCAGTGCCCCTTATGATCCTGTGGTTCCTCATCCTTGACAGGTTATATTTCCTATGAAGTGTTTTCTATCCCCCAAACTGAGCAATGATGGTTATCTTAGTGAACCATGGAAGGTATAGTCCAGTTGAAGACCAAGACTCATGAAAAAAATGGAGTCATGAGTCTCTTAGGTACATGAGTCCGCACAAGCTACTATGCAGCTAGGATGAATGAAGAGAGTAATTATGATTCAAACTGAGATTATCTGATATTTTACATTTTCATCCCAAATGTTGAGCTATCAGAATTTCCCACAGGATGGAAATTCCAAATTTATTCACTATACCTATAAGACAAAATAAGATATTATATCATAACCATATATTGTGTATAAGGCCCTTTCAGGTGGAAAAATGTGCATCCCCTCAGTAAGAATAACTTATTCTAGCTGTTGTGTACACACAAGTTCCTTTGGATACTGCAAGTAAGGAAGAGGATTGAATTAAATTCAAGATCTTGCTTCTTATCTCCAGGGCACACAGAGATCTGAGCTCATCATGGCTGAAAGATTATCTAGAGTTCTTGGATATAGACCAGGCTCAACCACATTGTCCTAGTACAGGAAACCCTTGCTATTCATGGATTTGTGATTTGCAGTTTCAAATATTCGCAGTGCGCCACACCGACTCACGCTCTCTTCCTGCACAACATGACACTTTGTTACTGCGCTCTGCAAGTAAGGGGTGTTTCGAGAAATTTAAAAAGAGGTGCAGCCTATATAATGTGAAGTTGATGGGGGAATTGGCATCAGCAGACCATGAAGCAGCACAGGATTATCCCCCACAGCTTCTTAAAATCATTGAGGAAAAGGATTACAAACCTGAACAAGTTTTCAATGCAGATGATGCAGTACAGTATTCATGGATTTCCCCATTTGTGGAGATCTCTAGAACGTATCCCCTGCAAATAGCAAGGGTCTCCTGTACAGTACAATATGCTTCATATGTATAAATCTCATGTGTGTGAAAAAGGAATTTCTTGGGAGTCAGTCTGAGACTAGAATGAATTCCCCACGAACAAAATACCTTTGCAAATTTCATCGAATTTCACTACAAGTGCAAAGCTCATTTCTTTTCTAATATCAATATTATTGACATGCATCTTCAAAGAAAAACATACTCAAAATAAAAAAAAATGAAAAAAACTCTACTATAGGAAAATACTACACTTTAGGAAAATACTAATACTTTTGGAAGTACTAAAGCATGGTGCAGTAACCAACCATACTGCTCTGTACACATAGTTCATGGTTATTTTTAGTAGCTACTTCACCATAGCAGCTCACTATAATGGGGAGTGTGCCACTACTGTGAGGTGCGCCCTTTATGTCCTACAGGAAAGGGCTTAAATATAGTGATATGGGTAGTATATCACTGCCTCCAGCCCCAGTTCATGGCAGCAGCAGCAGCCAGCCGTCACACCATGCACAGATCTTGGGTGTATGTGCCCCCCTGGCTCCCCTAGGGTGTGTATAAAAGTGGGATCTGTCCCCCTCCATGCCTCCCCAGATGAGTTTCCCATGGCTCCATTTCATGCCGCACCTCAGCTGGGCAGTGCCTGCCCCTGCCCCTGCCCCACTCCCTCCCTCACCACAGGGGCTTTGATCTTCCCCCCCATGCCCCTTCTCCCCCCCCCCGCCCCTTCCTCCCCAACAGACTTACCAGCCAGATGCTGCTCTCCAAGCTGCCAGGCTGCATATCAGCAATCAGATCAGTATCAGCCAATATGACTCATTAATAATCAGCCATCAATATCAGCCCACAAAAATCTTTATCAGTGCACTCCTAGTACGTGGAATATTATGAGAATTTTTCCATATGAGAGTGTTTTCCAAAACTATGAAACTTCACATCTCCATTTGATTAGAGAAACTTCTGTTGCTTACTAAGGTCATATTTGCACACATTTGCACACTCATATTTGTTACTTTGTGTGGCCTCATCACTATTCCACAATAAAGACATTTTACCTTTGTTGTTCAATATCCAGACCTGCTGATTTCATGTGTATGATTGTGGCTTTTTTTAAACTTAGGACCTGCCACATGTTCAAATTATAGCTGGAGAGAAACCAGCTACACATTTTCAAGCATTAACTTTGTAGCTGGTTGGCTCTTTTTATAGCTAGATAGACATTTCTGTGGCTTAATTACTTTCCACTCTAGCTAGTATAAATGTATTGCACAATTACTAGTTAATTGCAAAATATATGTAATGTGTGGCAGAGGCCTTAGTGACACGATTTTTAATTTATTTCAAATGTAAAAATCATGGGAAAATAAAAATAATTTTCTGTTGTCATTACCTAGATATTTTAGTCCTTCTCTGTGTGACAGGTGGGGAGTCAAATAGCAGCAGTCATTTATACCACATTTGATGCTTCCTTATTTTTGCCTTTTATATCTAGATGATTTATGTCATGAATGGTATATGTGAGTGCCTTAGAGCTGGACAAGTGCCTTTCTGCTTTTACCCAGATACAGGACTACAAACTCCATACCATTGTTTCAAAGTGTGTTTGTTGTATTGGTCTTGTCAAGCCTAGAAAAGCTGTAGTAAATTAATTCTTTCTGAGGTTTCTGTGTGTTTGTATGGCTTTGCATGACTTAGGCCTTAATATATTGTCATTATAAAGGGCCCTACATCCATACTTTAGAAAACAGGTATTTCAAAATACATGGATCACTATTCCTAAACTTGTTTTTAAATGTTCATTTCACCCAAGCCAGGTTCTCTTCCTGGAAGCTCAGTTTGACAAAGTGAATTCCTTAAAAAGCAGCGGTTCTTTAATATAAGCACAGTAATTCCACAGCTGTTACTGTTGTCTAGAGCATATTTTCTCAACCTGTGGTACACATGCCCCTGGGGGAACGTGAGAAACAGGCAAGGGGTACATGGGTACCCCAACACTCTCTCTTACCCTCTTTTTGTCTCTCTCTTGCCCCTTCCTCCTCTCAAGACTATGGCAAAAAATTTGGTGTGCTGCACATTCCACGGCACTTTAAATTCCCCAGTAATAATATGGTGTGCCAAGCTTTGCATGGCACTGGGTTCAGACCTCCTAGATTTGGCCAACATAACCTCTAGCCCAGGTTGAGTTGCGCACCCCTGGTGTAAAAGGTGGCAATTCTACCCACACCAGGTTAGACATCTGTCATATCACAGCCTTATATACAAAGACCTTCTGCCAACATACGGCACACATTAGTCTGTAAATATAAAATCCCCTGAAAAATTGAGTGTTGGGGTACTTATTAAAATTTTCAGAAGTTAGGGGGTACTTGCTACTTATAAGATTGAGACACAGTGCTCCAGAGTCCAAAGATCCTCCACAACCATATTGTCCATCCCCCACACTAGCTGTGTCTACAAGGGATGATTTACTGTGCAGTAGCGTAGTTTGCAAATGCAAGTAGCAAAACTACTCATGAGTAGTTACAGCACAGCAGCACATGGGGTAGACACCAACCAGGTGTAAATTTGTGGGCCTGGCCCAGGCACTGGATAAAATGGGCCTGGATGGTGGCTGGTGTAGGGCCACATGAGCCAGGGCATGAGCAGGTAGGCAGGATCCCTGATGAGAAGAGGCAAGAACAACAAAGAGTCCAGATGCAGGTCCAGCACCACCAGCTGGCACCATCACCTGGGCAGCAAGGGCAGAGTTATAAAACATGTGGGCATTGTGGGCACTGCCCACCCAGCTGGCACTCACATTTATGAATGCAGTGAGGTGAGGTAATAACAGTCTGGAGCACAATGAAGTGAAAGCCTCTTCAGCTGTAGTAGGGGTGGTTGGCATGGGGCAGGCAGGTGATGGAGATGTAGGGATCATGCACACAGAGCATGGTTTCCCCCAGCACAACCTGGAGGCCACCATAGACCTCTGGGATGGCCTCCCTGAAAGTGGCTGTGCCCATGCCAAACAGATAGGCTGCATAGTGGAGGCTGGTGGGTGTGGTCAGCTTGAGAAGGGCGAGGGAAAGTCATAGATTCATAGATTTAGGGTCAGAGGGGACATGAGAAGATCATCAAGTCTGACCCCCTGCCGTGGGCAGGAATGAATATGGGGCTCATATGACACCTGGTAAGTGTAAGCTCATATGACCCCAGTTAGGTAGTTATCAAGCCTTCTTTTAAAGACCCCTAAGGTAGGATCCAGCTCCACTTCCCTTGGAAGCTGGTTCCAGATCCTGGCCACCCTGACTGTGAAGTAGTGCCTTCTGATGTGTAGCATGAACACAGCCTCAATCAACTTGTGGCTGTTATTCCTTGTTAATTCGGGAAGCACTCAGGGGAACAGGGAACCCATTCCCCTCTGGTCCCCCCTGGTAAGTTTATAGATGGCCACTAGATCCCTTCTCAGCCTTCTCTTGTGAAGGTTGAACAGGTTCCGGTCCGGTAGCCTCTCCTCATAGGGCCTGCCCCGCTGCCCCCTGATCATGCGAGTGGCCCTTCTCTGGACCCTCTCGATGATGGCCATATCCCTCCTGAAATGCAGTGCCCAGAACTGGACACAGTACTCCAACTGTGGCCTGACCAGTGCCGCATAGAAGGGGAGGATCACCTCCTTGGACCTGCTTGTGATGCATCTGTGGATACATGACAAGGTGTGGTTAGCCTTGCTGACCGCATCCTCACATTGGTGGCCCATGTTCATTTTAGAATCGATAATGACTCCAAGATCCTTTTCTGCCTCTGTGCTGATGGTTCTTTCTACCAAAGTGCAGCACCCTGCACTTGTCAGTATTGAATCCCATCCTATTCATATTTGCCCACCCCAGTAACCTGTCCAGGTCCAGTTGTATCCCTCCCTTCTAGCATGCCCACCTCACCCCAAATCTTGGTGTTGTCAGCAAGTTTTAACAGGGTACTTTTCAGCCCCCCCCCCCCCCCAAGTCACTAATAAAGAAATTGAACAGTACGGAACCAAGGACCAAGCCCTGGGGGACTCCACTGCCCACCTCCTTCCAGGTCAAATATGACCCATCCATGACCACTTTCTGGGTGTGGCCCCCTAGCCAATTTGTCACCCATCTGACTGTGTAGGCATCCATGCCACAGTCACCTAGCTTTTTAATGAGAATGGGGTGGGAGACAGTGTCAAAGGCCTTCCTGAAATCCAGAAAGACTACATCCACTGCAATATCTGCATCCAATGATTTTGTGACCTGATTGTAGAAGGCTATCAAGTTGGTCTGAAAGGACTTACCCTTAATTAAACCATGCTGGTTGCCCTTGAGCATCCTCCCTCCTGATGGTCCCTCACAGATGTGCTCCTGGATAATTTTCTCAAAGAACTTCCCCAGGACCGAAGTAAGGCTAATGGGCCTATAGTTGCCTGGGTTCTCCCTCCTCCCTTTTTTTGAAAATGGGGACCACATTGGCCTTCTTCCAGTCTTCTGGCACCTGGCCAGAGAACCATGAGTTGTCATAAAGCTGTGCCAGGGGCCCCGTGATGACCCCTGCCAATTCCTTCAGCACCCTAGGTTGGAGAGCATCTGGACCTGCTGATTTGAACACGTCTAGCCCCTCCAGAAGTTCCCTAACTCATTGCTCCCTGACCCTAGGCCTGGCAGAGTCTCTCCTGAATCCATCTTGAACCCCAGTGGGGGAGATGTCCTGGTGCCTGCTCAGAAAAATGGAGACAAAGAATTTGTTAAAAAGGTCTGCTTTTTCATCTGGTGCAACCACCAGGTTGCCAAGCATATCCTGCAGGGGCCCCACATTACCTGGTGCCTTCTTTTTAATCCCTATGTATTTAAAAAAGGACTTTTGTTGTCCTTGATCCTTGTTGCTAGCCCTAGTTCCATCTCCACCTTAGCCATCCTAACAGCCTCCCTACAGACTCACGCTATGGAGGTATAATCCTCTTTGGTGATAGCCCCCCACTTCCACTGGATGTATGCCTCCTTTTTGGCTTTCAGACATTCCTGAGTGTCTTTGCTGAGCTAAGGGGCTTTTGAGCACTCTTGCCCACTTTGACTCGCATTAGGACTGTCACACCTTGGGCTCGGAGGATCATCTCTTAAGGAACAACCACTCATCTTGAACACCTAGTTCCCCTCCTCTCTGGGACCGCAGTGCCTCTCCTACCAACCTCCTCAACTCATTGAAGTCAGCCCTCCTGAAGTCAAGGGCTACTGCCTTGCTGCAGGCCCTTGACACCCTGTGCTGGATGGTGAATTCCAGTAGGTAATGATTGCTGTCACCCAGGAGGTCGAGAACCTGGAGTCCCCTCACCAGGTTGTCACCTGTGGCCAGGACCAGGTCCAGCAGGGCATTCCCCCTGGTGGGACTGTGCACTTCCTGGACTAGGTGGAGGTCTTGTATCTCAGCAAGGAACCTACGTGAGCAGTCAGACCTGACTGGCTGCTCCTCCCAGCAAATGTCCGGGTAGTTTAGATCACTTATGATGACCACATCCCTTGATCCAAGTGCCTCTGCGAGCTGACCCAAGAATTCCCAATCCAGCTCTTCCCCCTGGTTCGGTAGTCTGTAGTAGACCCCCACCGTTAAGTCCCTTTCCCCGTGACCCCCTTGTATTCTGACCCAGAGCAAATCAGCCTGCCCCTCCTCTGACCCCATCCTGTTAGTTGAGGATGTTTATTGCTCTTTGAAGTAGAGTGCCACATCCCACTTCTCCTCCCCATTCTGTCCTGCCTTTATAGTCTGTAGCCCCTAATGTTTACCACCGAATTGTGTGTTGAATCCCATCAGGTTTCAATAAGCCCTACTATGCCTGGGTTTGTACTAGCTATCTGGAAGGCCAGTTCCTCCTGCTTACTCCCCATACTTTGAGCATTAGTGTAAAGGCATTTAAGGCCTCCTATTGGTGCATGCACCCCACCCTGATTCCTAGAACTATCCAGACCCTTGTCACTTACCTGGGTACTTCTTGTGCTCATCTCCTGTCCTGGCTGGGAGGTGTCTTCGTGTCCTCCTGTGGCCCCATCCCCCTGTGAAGCTAGTGTAAAGCATGCTGTATGAGATCAGCCAACCTAGAAGAGAAGACACGCTTGCCTTCAGGGGAGAGGTGAAGCCCATCACACCCGAGCATGCCCCCTGCATGAAAATGCAGATCATTGTCCAGGAACCCAAGGCCTGCCTGGTGGCACCAACTCTGAAGCTGCTGGTTGACCTCATTGATGCAGGCCTTGTGATGCCATCCAAGTCTACTTACCAGGAGAATAGAGGAATATACCACCTGTGACCCCGTCTCCTTGAGCTTGGCCCCCAAGGCATTGTAGCCCTTCATGGTGCAGTCTGGGTTGCCCCTGGACATGCCATTTGTTCCCATGTGGATTAGGACCCTGGTCAGAGGGTTGAATGAAGTTGCGTGTCCATGGGGATGAACAGCTACATGGCGGTGTCCTGCCACTCCAGGTGTTGCCAGAACTGCTCCGGGAGGTCCCAGAAGGTGGCCTGAGTCATCTGGAATGCCTCCAGCCACTGCCTATTCATGGATTCATAGATGTTAGGGTCAGACGGGACCTCAGTAGATCATTGAGTCTGACCCCCTGCCCTGGGCAGGAAAGAGCACTGGGGTCAGATGACCCCAGCTAGGTGCTTGTCCAGTCTTCTCTTGAAGACCCCCAAGGTAGGGGAGAGAAGCACCTCCCTTGGAAGCCCATTCCAGATTCTGGCAACCCTTACTGTGAAGAAGTTCCTTCTAATGTCCAAACTAAATATGCTCTCCATCAATTTGTGGCAATTGTTCCTAGTTATTCCAGGGGGTGCCCTAGTAAATAAAGCATCTCTTATTCCAGGGCTGGGCAAAATGTGGCCCAGGGGCCAGATGCAGCCCACCAGGCCATTCTATCCGGCCTGCAGGGCCCCCCCAAATTAAGAAAATTCATATTTATCTTCCCCTGGCTGCCTGTCATGTGGCACTCAATGGCTTGCCAAAACTCAGGAAGCGGGTCTTAGCCCAAAATAATTGTCCATCCCTGTCCTATTCCCTGCTGCCGTCCCCTGATGAATTTATAGGCAGCCACAAGATCACCTCTCAGCCTTCTCTTTCAAAGGCTGATGAGATATAGGTCCCTCAGTCTCTCCTCGTAAGGCCTTGCCTGCAGGCCTCTGACCATAGTAGTGGCCTTCCTCTGAACACTCTCAAGATTCTCTGCATCTCTCTTGAAGTGTAGTTCCCAAAACTAGATGCAGTACTCCAACTGTAGCCTGACCAGTGCCACATAAAGGGGAAACATCACCTTCCTGGACCTGTTCATCATGCATCTCATACTGCATGATAAAGTTCGGTTAGCCTTGTTGAACATAGATTCATAGATTCATAGATGTAGGGTCAGAAGGGTCCTTGTAGATCTTTTAGTCTGCCCCCCTGCCCTGGGCAGGAGAGAAAACTTGGCTCAAATGACCCCAGCTAGGTAAACATCAAGCCTCCTCTTAAAGACCCCCAGGGTAGGAGCCATCACCACTTCCCTTGGAAGTTGGTTTCAAATCCTAGCCGCCCAGACTGTGAAGTAGTGCCTTCAAATGTGTAGTCTAAATGTACTCGCTAACAACTTATGGCCTTTATTCCTTGTTACTCCGGGAAGCGCTCAGGGGAACAAGGTCTCTCCCAATCCCCGCTAGTCCCCCCCAAGTAAGTTTATAGATGGCTACCAGGTCCCCCCTCAGACTTCTCTTGCAAAGGCTGAACAGGTTCAGGTCCTATAGCCTCTCCTTGTAGGGTCTGCCCTGCTTTCCCCAGATCATGTGAGTGGACCTCCTTTGGACCCTCTCAATGTTGTCCACATCCCTCCTGAAGTGCAGTGCCCAGAAAGGGATGCAGCACTCCAGCTGTGGCCTGACCAGTGTCACATAGAGGGGGAAGATCACCTCCTTGGCCTTTCTTGTGATGCATCTGTGGATGCACAACAATTTACAGTTAACCCTACTGACCATGTCCTCGCATTGTCGGCTCATGTTCATCTTGGAGTCAATAATGACTCCAAGATTCTTTCTGCCACCATGCTTTCGAGAAGGAAGTTCCCCAGCCTATAGGTATGCTGCTGGTTCCTACTGCCTAAGTGCAGCACCCTGCACTTGTCAGTACTGAAATCCCAACCTATTTTCATTTGCCCACCCCTGTAATCTATCCAGGTCCCACTGTAATCTGTCCTTCCCTTCTAGCGTGCCCACCTCACCCCAAATCTTGGTGTCATCTGCAAATTTGAATGGGGTGCTTTTCACCCCATTGTCCAAGTCACTAATACAGAAATTGAACAGTGTGGGCCCAAGGACCAAGCCCTGGGGGACTCCACTGCCTTCATCCCTCCAGGTTGAATATAACCCGTCCACCACCACTCTCTGAGTGTGACCCCCTCAGCCAATTTACAATCCATCTGACTGTGTAGGCATCAATTACCACAATCACCTAGCTTTTTAATGAGAATGCGGTGGGAGACAGTGTCAAAGGCCTTCCTGAAGTCCAGAAAGACTACATCTACTGCAACACCTGTGTCCAATGATTTTGTGACCTGATCATAGAAGGCAATCTGGTTGATCTGACAGGACCTGCCCCTAATGAAACCATACTGGTTGCTCTTGAACATCATCCCTGCTGCTGGCCCATCACAGATGTGCTCCTTGATAATCTTCTCAAAGAGCTTCCCCAGGATTGAAGTAAGACTAACAGGCCTATAGTTGCCCGGGTCCTCCCTCTTCCCTTTTTTAAAGATGGGGACCACATTGGCCTTCTTTCAGTCATCCGGCACCTGGCCAAAGCACCACGAGTGCTCGTAAAGCCGTGCCAGGGGCCCCGCGATAACCCCTGCCAATTCCCTCAACACCCCTGCCAGGGGTGGAGAGCATCTGGACCTGCTGATTTGAACACATCCGGCCCCTCAAGAAGTTTCCTAACTCATTCCTTCCTGACCCTGGGCCTGGCACAGGTCCTCTCCTGAGTCTGTCCTGAATCTCAGTAGGGGAGTCCTGGTCCCTGCATAAGAAAATGGAGGCAAAGAAATTGTTAAAGAGGTCTGCTTTCTCCTCTGGTGCAACCACCAGATTGCCAAGCATATCCTGTAGGAGCCCCACATTACCCGGTGCCTTCTTCATGCTCCCTATGTATTTAAAAAAGGACTTTTTGTTATCCTTGATCCTTGATGCTAGCCTTAGTTCCGTATCTGCCTTAGCTTTCCTAACAGCCTCCCTACAGACCCGAATGGTGGAGGTATACTCCTCTTTGGTGATAGCCCCTCTCTTCCACTGGGTATATGCCTCCTTTTTGGCAATCAGGCATTTCTGAATAATCTTGGTGAGCCGGGGGGCTTTTGGGCACTCTTTCCCCCTTTGCTTCTTATTGGGATTGTCACCCCTTGGGCTCTGAGGATCGTCTCCTTAAGGAACGACCATTCATCTTGGGCACCCAGTTCCCCTACTCTCCAGGACCACAGTGCCTCTCCCACTAACCTCTTCAACTTATTGCAGCTGTCCCTCTTGAAGTCAAGGGCTACTGCCTTGCTGCAGGCCCTTGACACCCTGCGCTGGATGGTGAATTCCAGCAAGCGATGATCATTATCACCCAGGTAGTCGAGGACCTGGAGTCCCTTCACCAGGTCATCACTTGTGTCCAGGACCAGGTCCAGCAGGGCATTCCCCCTGGTGGGACTGTGCACCTCCTGGGTTAAGTGGAGGTCCTGTATTTCAGCAAGGAACCTTCATGAGCAGTCAGACCTGGCTGACTGCTCCTCCCAGCAAATGTCTAGGTAATTTAGATCACCCATGACAACTATATCCCTTGCCTTAAGTGCCTCCACAAGCTGACCTGAGAATTCACAGTCCAGCTCTGCCTCTTGGTTGGGAGGTCTGTAGTAGACCCCCACGGTTAAGTCCCTTTCCCCATGACCCCCGTGTATCCTGACCCAGAACACTTCAGCCTGCCCCTTCTCATGCCCCATCCTGCTGGTTGAGGATGTGTATTGCTCTTTGATGTAAAGTGCCACAATCACTTCTCCACATTGATAACACATGTTCATCTTGGAGTCAATTATGACTCCAAGATCCCTTTCCTCTGCTGTGCTGCTGAGAAGGATATCCCCTAGCCTATAGGTGTGTTTGTGGTTCTTTATGCCCAAATACAGCACTTTGCACTTGTCTTTGTTGAACTGCATCCTATTTTGTTCTGCCCATTTTTCCAACCTGTCTAGATCCACCTAGATCCATTCCCTACCATCTAGTGTGTTATCTTTGCCCCATGATTTGGTATCATCTTCAAACTTGGACAGGGTTCTCTCTTCACCCTTGTCCAAGTCACTGATAAAGACATTGAATAGCACTGGTCCAAGGACCAAGCCTTGCAGGACTCCATTGTCCACATCTTTCCAGGTCGATATTTACCCATCCATCACCACTCTCTGGGTGTGACCCCTAAGCCAGTTTGCCACCTACCTGACTGTGTAATCATCTACATCACAGGCCAGGTCTGCTGGATAACATGCACCACCAGTCCTGGGTAGTAGGCCCAGAGGTGGCAGGGCTGGAGGCCCAGGAGGGCAAAAGTGGTGGCAACCAGCAGCCCATCAGAGGCATCCCTGATGGGGTCTAACCAGCAGGACAGGATCCAGGGCACAGCTGTGCAGTGGCCTTGGCTGTGGCCAGCCAGGTGGTCACTTCATGTGGGGGAGTCAGTAGGGCCCAGACGGCTATGGGCCAGCTGGTGGTCAGCATGGCAGGCCAGCAGAGCCAAAACCATGGCCAGCAGGAGTCTGAAGTGCTGGTCTTCACTGCCAGGGGAGCAGCAAATCTGCTGCCATATCTCTGCAGGTGTAGATGCCTGCCTGGAAGCATTTACTTACAAATAGTTTACTTGCAAGTAAACTGATCTCAGATCAAATGCATGTGTAGACACACCCCCAGACTATCATAAAACCTGGTGCTTACAGTCTTCTTTTGGAAGGGGGCTCACATGCTGTGTGGCAGAGGAGCCAATTGAACTTAGGGTTCCTACATCTCTTTCTTACTGTGTCTAGTGTAAGAGCCAACACATTTTGAAAATGCTTATTGGATCCATTCCTACAGGCATGAGAAACCGAAAAATGCTTAATTTATGAATCTCAATGAGAGTTTGTCATGAGATAGGTGCTAAGTAGCTTAACGTGGTCAAGAGATAGATAGTTCTTTGCAGGCCCACCAGCAAATAGTCAGATGTTGGTGTCTCTTAGGTTATGTGGTGGCTGGGGGGCAGCAGGGATTCCAAATCTAAATTTTGAATTGGGGAGTCTAAAGTGAAAGAAATCTCATTTGTGAATACAGGCCTTTGTTTTTGCCAAATACCAGGCTGGTGGGAAAATATTGAAAGGAATGGTTTTCCATCTGAAAATCCTATTGCTTACAAATCAAAATGATTTGTGGGAAAACGTCACTTTCAAAAACACGTGTAATGAAAAATTTTGAAATAAAGCAAATCAAAAATAGAGTATTTCAAGTTACTTATTTTCTTTTGCTTTGATATTGTGATTTGTGTTGTTTTCAATTTCTGTCTGAGTTCATTGCAATGTTAAAAAGACTTCTATATTAAGATCTGTATATCTAATATATAATTAATTTAATATTTATACATCATTACTATCATATCGTAATGTTCTGACATTGTCAATTAGATATTTTTATATGGTCATTCCAATGTTTCCATACTAAAATATTATGGCACTATCATACTATGGTAAACTATGAAATTTCATTGTCCTATTTCAAAAATATACTTTTCTCCTTCAATATGGACCTGATCCAAAACCAACTCATTTTAACTTTGGTACCTTTGGCTTAGTGACTATACCATTCTTCTATTTATCTTACCATTTATTTTGCCTCTGTGCACCCTTCTTTCTAGTGACCTACTTTCATGTATTTAATGGTACACATATATCTAGAGGAAGGTTTCCACATCTCTATATTTTTTAAGGTCCTGTACACTGTTCCATTAAGATGATAGCATTTCTGATACACAGGAAAAAAAAACAAGAAAATGAAACTTAACTGGGAAAGTTTGATATTAAAGACACTGCTCAGCTTCAGAGTACTTTTATCCACTTTTGAGAACCAAGCATACACCAAATAAATTATTTTGTCCAAAGTAATCAAACTTAAAACAACCTACAAAACTGTCATAAAGCTAGTTCCATCTGAGATGCACCTGGCCAATAATGTTCTCATTTTCTTGCATTTCTAAAGAGTATAACTTCCTGAAATTTCTCCCTAAACTGCTAAAGGTCCACCTTTTGAGGGGGGCGGGGGGGGGGTGGTTGAACGGGGGAAGGGTGGTACAAGAGAAGACAAATATCTTATTCCTGGGTGCACTTGGTAGTTGTGCAGTCATACATAGCTGCTGTGGTTCAGATCTGAATCCAAAAAATGACTAAAGAGGCAAAGCAGCAGGTTTTTCTGATCTTAAAACACTCATGTGATGAAGCTTCATGTAAGTGTCTGGATAAGAGAAGGTGATAGATGCTTAAGAAATATATTAGCTAAAGATAGATAACAATAGTAAGTCAACATTAATGCCTAAGGAGCCAGAGAGAAATTACCAGCAGCAGCTTGGAGGAACTGTAGAAGCATTCCTGATAAAGATATGAATTCACATTTCAATTAACTATATGGTGTCTTCTGGGGCTTTTTTTACAGCTTTGCCTGTGTTTCCAGTGTAAGGAAGCAGAGTATGTTTATTTCATTGAATTCCAACTTTGAATCGGCTAATATGAAATATCAACCACAGTTACTTGTGTTGATACATTTCCTGCATTTAATTGCATACTTTAAGTAATACCATACCATTTCCTGTTGATTTTAATTTTTTATGATAACACATTACTCTTATTATTTAAGAGCTATGCTTGTTCTTGTAAGCACTAGCCTAGGCAGGGAGTGTGAAGCACATTGCTGCGAAAGGTGTTTAAAGAGCATGAAGACTGCTGGAGTTCCCAGGGGCAGATTCGCAAGGGGGACTGAGGCACCTACCTAACATGTTAGAAATGAAGGCTAAATCCTATCTCCCCTTTCCTTGCCTACATTGTACTAACTTAGCCATGGAACAGAAATTTTCAGTTCATATGCACAGCTTGGGTTCTATTTCTACCCATGATGCAATAGGATTAATATGCATGCGTGGACAATAGATATATCATTTTATAGCTCAGCAGCTCAGTTGGTAGGATATTTGCCTTTGAGAGCCCAGTTCTAGGCACAAATCACCCAGAACAAGTTTGAACCTACAGCATCTTTTATTTCCTATCAAAGTGCTTTAACCACCAGACCACAGTTAGGCATATCCCAGAGTTCTTACCATCCATCCTCTTGAAGCTGGCCCACCGCACCTTGCTTTTAATATACAGTGGATAAACAGCATGCAGGGAGTTTCTAACCTCCTGGGACAAGGGCCCAGACCACAATCCCTTTCAGAGCAGCAGAAGACACAAGTTAAAACCCCTTTCTGAGTGAAGGGACCTAGAATACAAGTCTTCTGATTCCTGGACAAGTGCCCTAGCCACTAGACAAGTGGTTTTCAACCTCTGGCCCATGGACCCATAGGGATCCACAAACTATGTCTAAGGGGTCTGTGAAAGATTACTATAATCAGTCAAAAGTATGTGAAAACCCATGTTTACAATTCAAAGGGGTCTGCATCTCCATTCAAAATTTGTAGGGATCCATAAATGAAACCAAGTTGAAAAACACTGCATGAGACTATTGGGTTAAAACATGAGAGGTCCCTTCTTCTCAGGTAATAAACAGCCAACAGTCATGCTTTCTCTGCAGCTGAGGTTTTGGGATTTACACAGTGTTATACATGTGTTTGGGTAGTTATGATCCATGCACATAGATTGAGAGTAGCTACATAGAATCGAAACTCCACATAAGTGCCAAAAAATGATGTTACATGGCTGCATATATGCCACTTAGGCACATGAAAGTAAAATAAGATTTAGCCCTAAGTGCTTTACCCTGGAGGTCCCTAGAGTCCCTGGACACATATGGTTCCACCAGCAAAGTACCCTTGGACCCCAAATATCAACCTATTTGAGCAGGAGCATTGCCTGTCTCTCCTGCCTCACAAACAGGTACCCTTGGTGTAGGCTATAGTTACTTCTTTTCTTCTCCTTAGTCCAATTAATATTCAATGATGTGATCCCAACTGGAAGAACTTCAACAGAAGGACCTCAGAGGTCTTTTTACCCCACTGCCATGTCATGCCCCAAATGTCCCAATAACCTAGCAATTAGCATTCTTTCCTGTGAGGGACAAGGCACAAATTTAAATCAGTCAGAAAGGAGACTTGAACTTACTAAACAGGATGCCTAACTCAGGGCTGTACTGCACACCTCAGGAGAAGACAAGCTGCTCTGTACCTATGCATTTTTCTTTAGCCCATCTTTTGGAGTGGCTGATGCTGCTACTTTGGAACAGTCCTTGGGTTCAAGATGAAACAAGATTTAAAAATATTTACTTACACAAGGAAGCTCTTTGTATTTGCATAACTTTCAGAAACTAGGTCATTTGTCAGCAGCCCTTCTCCATGAACATCTCACATGTGAATTATAATCTCAAATGTCTTAATCTAGCATTTCCTTAATTGGAATTCCCTTATTCCTCACTTGCATTTTTTCCAGCAAGATTTTATTTATGTTCTCACCCTGTGATACACTGTACCTTTTTCAGTCTTCTTTGGCAGTAGTAAATCCTTTAGTAAAGAACAATTTAAAAAAATAAAGGTATTCATAGGAGTAAGGCAACCAGGATTGGATTTTACATAATGATGACTGGTTATGCTCATAAAGACTGTTTTTTTGGTTTTTCATCTTGAGATAGAGAAACAGTCTCTACCAAAGCAACATGATTTTTGGAAAGATGAGTCATAGACTCAAAGCTGAGGAGGGGGGAGCACTAGATCACCCTCTTGACTGTATTGATTATGGTACACAGAGAGCTCAATCTCTGATGTAATGGGAAGGAAGACAGAACATGGCACTTCCCCAAGGATTAAGAGGGTTTGTGTTATTATATGAGTCTCCTCCAAGTGAGGACAGGGATTATTTTTCAAAACTCTTTGAAACAAAAACTAAGATAAAGCTTTGATTTTTTTTCCCCCACTCACTTGGAAATGTTATCTAATCTAATAACTCCCACCACCTCCCAATTCAAACCCCAGCAAATTGGATGCTGGCTCCTGAAGGGTTGACCTTCTTGTACACAGCCCCCGTAATGAACTCTGGCTTCATTTTATAATATTTTTGCAAATTAAAATTACAGCTTTTGGAAAATATAGACACTCTCAGTGCTTTTAGAAAAAGCATCATCTTTTTTGGTCCTCCTTTCAAAAGATGATGTAAGTAATTTAAGTCACTTTTGACTTCAAGGGGCAGAGGGCTGAACCTGTTGTTCTGGGAAGAAGTTTCTTTATGCAAAGTAAATATAATTCAAAGAATATGTGTTGCAAGCTGTTACGTCTCAGCTGTGTGTTCTTGGGCAACCCTGGCACAGGATGCAGTCTGTCTGACTCACAAAGGACTCACCCCCCCTTCCCTCCCTCCCTCCCCCCCTCCCTCCCCTCCTCCACCTAAACGAAACTGATTAAGATGCAATGAGAGACGCACCTAAGACCCTCAACATAAGGGTGACAAGAGTAAACCAACTGCCCTAGGTCTCATTTGCATCTGAGATGGAACCAGATGACCATTCATTTACATGAGAGATGGAGAACAGAGAGCCTGAAGCAGAGACTGCAGTGAATTCTGGGACCAGAGAAGCAGGGGAGCACTGCATGATGGGGAATCTGTGCTCCAAATGTTAATCAACCCATGTTCACACACACCCAGCTCAGCATTTATCAGACCAGTTCTAATCTGGATTTACTAAGGACTTCTCCCCCCCCCCCCCCCCAGACACACACACACCTCTAAGTTTAATAGGCATCTCGGGCCGTACATTCCCCGGTCCCACTATGGGAGGCCTATTTAAACTTAATTGACTAAAACTCAGTTGCCGGGTTAGGGAATGCTGAGGCAAGAGACCGAGTCAGAGGGGGTATGGGCAACATTTGAACAGTGGTTAAGGGTTCATCACAACATCCAGCCTGTCAGAGCCCTAATCACAGGTGTTGTCATACCTTTCCCGAGACGACTGGTGGGAATCCTCTCCACAAAAGGTTATGAGCACCCCAATAATTGTCTTAAGTCTGTTAAAAGACTATGGTAAAATCTGGAAAAGTCATGCTAAGCTGAGGCTTGTGCACAACAAGTAAAAATCCAAAATCTTGATGCTGCAAGCTATCTATTGTTTCTGAAGAAACCATGCGATATCACATCAGTATATCTGCCATCCATAGGAATTTCAAGCTGGCTCCCAAGTATTTGGTTACTCCCTAATCTTATGTGTTTCCTGACTATCAATCAGTTTCCTGAGATGCTCCAAACCAGATAACCCCTTGTCAATAGAAAAGACAATGATTTACACAATTAAGGATGCTTCGAAGCAGCTGAACTGAGGGTATAAAAATCTGTAAAAAGTGTGTGTGCTTCAAGAAGAAGAAAAAGAAGAAGGAAGAAAGAAGAAAGAAGAAGAAAACTCCTGTGCTGACACCATCCCCCGTTGTTCTTGGGACGCTGGAAGAACAGATTATCTCCCTTCAAGGACTGTGCCTGTCAGCTCTGCAGCCTGAGTACCTTGTGTGGTGAGATCCCAGCGCTCTCTCTCTCTTTTCTCTCTAGGCATAAACTTCTGAACCTGAACTGTATCAGTTAAGCTTAAGCTAAGTTTCCCCAAATACTTAGTGAAACCAGGGTAGTACTGTCATTGTTTGTGTTTGTTTTCCTTTTGCATATCTATTACTACTAGTACCATTATATATTTCATATGCTTAGCAATAAATAACTTTTATAGTCAAACTGATAGTAATTGGGTATATTTTTCCTTCTCTGCTTCTCTTTCCTCCCATGCTCTGCAGCAACGCTTCTTTTACCTAAGCTAAAGATCCCTGTGAAGCCCAAAAATATTGTGGGGTCTGCTCATCAAGAGGCCAAAGAGTGGGACGTGCTGAGTTTGAAACACATAAGGGGATCAGCTTGAACAGGCTGATTGACCCAGTTTGACTCAGACATGTCCATATGAACTGAATGCTGGCCCATGAGGGTGTCAGCTGGACACCCAGCTGGATTCAGAGGGATTCTGTTCACCTGTGTGCTTGTGTCTGACTGCAGTGTATTGTTGCTCTTATGAACTGATTCTTGGCATATGAGGGTGTCAGCCTGTCCATGCTGATCAACCCGGCCGGGTCAGGCGTGTCACATTAATTTGTGTGTGTTTGTGTGTATGATTGATTTGGTGACTGGAGGAACCCAGTCCCATTGACATTGAGTCCTGCAAGATAGCTCCATTGGGGGTGAGGGCTTGCAGAAGGGAGAGATACAGCTCCGTATAGTAACATAAGCAGCACATTGACAGAATCACCAAGACCCTAGAAACTATTCCTAATAAATGAGCACACCCCAAAGTAATGGGCAAATTTGGTAACAAAGCATACAGACATGATATGTATTCATCATCTTTTTCCATAGGGTTGTTTGACAGTATATTAGAGACAAAAATTTCCTTAATAATCAATGCTAATACTAACAAGTTATATGCATGCAATTTGTGTAGTATCTTTTCTTCTGAAATGTGCCTCATTTCTTCACTCAAAATTTAATCTCTTTCTTCTTAATCTGCACAGAGTTCAGGGAGTGAAACACCTCATACAAGCTGTAGACTAGAATTAAAGGATAATTTTTCATTTTTATGAAAAACTTGTGTTATTCTTATTGTCTCAGCCACTCTTTATTGGTTTAATGCTACTAAAATTAAATTAATAGGAAAAGGAAGATTATAATTTATTATACATTCACTTATGTTATCAATAAATGAAAAAACATATGCATATATATCTATTCTTCAGAAAAACAAAAACGTTAAAAGGAGGTATGTCTCTACATTTATTAATGCACCTTAGATACTGCACATTTAGCTTAGTACTTGCTTCATAAAGTACTAACTGAATGCACAGTAAATAGAGTTACTGCACAGTAGCACCAGCACAGTTATTTTGTGATGCTTACTGCTCATGAGCCTAATAACCAGGGATCCTGGTTTTCTCTGATAAAAAAAACCCAATTTTCAGATTTAAAAAAGTAACCCAAAATGTATATTTTTCTATAATTAAAATGAAACAGCACTACGTATATATTTATATATTAGTGACCTTTCATTTTAATCACAGAAAAATGTGGATTTTGGGTTACTTTAATATGAAAATTTAAGACTTTTATTTTTATCAAAGAAAACCAGGATCCCTGCTAATAACACTGTGCAGTTGGCTATTAGCATGGCTTTTAGCTGCCATGCTACTGTTATTAGGCTAATGCGCAGTAAGAGTCTCGTGTAGGCACGCCCAGGGAAACAGAAAGATAGTTATCTGGATCAAGCATTCATCTCAATTAAACAATATATAAAACCCTTTTGTCATCCTGTAACTAAATCATCATTCTTATCTGACAACAGAAACATGCTGCTGTTGCTGCTTATGAAGCACATTTTTAGATAACCTAACCTGTCTTTTTGGAGACACCGAAAAAAAGATTCTCACATCAATATGTTAAAGGCTCAGAGTAGTTGACATTTTATTTTAACCATTTACTGGATGAACTGTTGAAATATATAAACTTTACACACATTGTTAAAATGTGTGTGTGTGTGTGTGTGTGTGTGTGTGTGTGTGTGTGTACACGTGTGGACAGATACATATACACATACACATACACATGCTTAAAACAGAACAGAAGTATGTTACTCTGAGCTTTTACCAAATTGTATTTGAAAATCCTCTTTAAGTATTTCTAACAAGAGACCTATAATACACACTGCAGCAGCAACACCATGTTTCTCTCAGCAGAGAAGAATAATGATCTAATTTCAAGACTACACAATGAATTTTTATAACATTTAACTGAGATAGAAGTTTGATCCAGATAGCCATCTCCCTGTTTTTTTTCAGTTTGATATTGCCATCCTACAGCTCTTTAAAGATATGTTTTAAAGAGCAGATCAAGGATATACTGTTCAATCCTTGTGGGAGTTTTACGCACGTATAAGATTCTTCATGAGTGACAAAATTGTTTTGTTTCCCAGGGTATGATGAAGAACAAGTAAAGTGATTACATACTGTAAATTAAATTCAATGCTGGAGTTAGGAGATACAAGTTCAGTAAGGTATCTGTATTTGTGGCTATTTATACGGGAGTAGGTTACTGTCCTGTGTGGGTGGTAATAATATTTGTACTCTCATCTGTGCTTAAGAATTCATGCTAGATTAAAAGAATGTACAAATGATGCCCCCACAGACTTCAGAGAAGGAAGGCAACACATTTACTCCATTATAAGAAGAAATAAAGCCAAGAGAGAGAAATAGAAAGGTTGGTCATTACATCAGCTTGTCATGATGAACTATCTGCCATTACTACTCTAGGATGAGATTTTTCTTTTCAAGGTGCACATTTGCTATGTTGTGCACTTACTCTGTCAAGTGTCATTAGTCAAAAGAGATTGCACTATTGGTACCTCTTATTATAAGATGTTCTTAAAGATGTCTGGAGAATAGTCTCTATGGGATAGGTGTGGCTTTCATGAGTTGCAATTTCTCATCTCTTCCATAGGAAGGCAGAATTGCTAGTAAGACTTAATCCAGGATAGCCCTTGTTCATCTTTGTCCCTTTCTTGACTCTGTCACACAAGGAATTCTGAATTAATTATATTGAGATATAGACTTGCATATAAATATACCTAAGTGTGCTCATCAGGCTACATCAGGCTACATTTCCTAGGCTACTGCCTAGGAAATGACCTGCTTGGTGGCACGGGAGTGGAAAGGGATCTTGGAGTCCTAGTGGACTCCAAGATGAACATGAGTCGGCAGTGTGACGAAGCCATCAGAAAAGCTAATGGCACTTTATCGTGCATCAGCAGATGCATGACGAATAGATCCAAGGAGGTGATACTTCCCCTCTATCGGGCGCTGGTCAGACCGCAGTTGGAGTACTGCGCGCAATTCTGGGCGCCGCACTTCAAGAGAGATGTGGATAACCTGGAGAAGGTCCAGAGAAGGGCCACTCATATGGTTAAGGGCTTGCAGGCCAAGCCCTATGAGGAGAGACTAGAGAACCTGGACCTTTTTAGCCTCCGCAAGAGAAGGTTGAGAGGCGACCTTGTGGCTGCCTATAAGTTCATCACGGGGGCACAGAAGGGAATTGGTGAGGTTTTATTCACCAAGGCGCCCCCGGGGGTTACAAGAAATAGTGGCCATAAGCTGGCAGAGAGCAGATTTAGACTAGACATTAGGAAGAACTTCTTCACAGTTAGAGCGGCCAAGGTCTGGAATGGGCTCCCAAGGGAGGTGGTGCTGTCTCCTACCCTGGGGGTCTTCAAGAGGAGGTTAGATAAGCATCTAGCCGGGGTCATCTAAACCCAGCACACTTTCCTGCCTATGCAGGGGGTCGGACTCAATGATCTATTGAGGTCCCTTCTGACCCTAACATCTATGAATCTATGAATCATTGTGGGAAAATGACGTGCTGGATGACGTATCAGAAATACCAGAAAGTTTTGAAATGTTACCATCAGTAATGTCCTTGGAAAATCCTCCATATCAGTTGGAAATACAAAAGACAATGAATGCCAGCAAGGGTTGAAGCAAGCTCTACCAACATTGAAACCATGTTTATTAGGGGTGTGCGAAGCTTTGGTCACCGATTAGATTCAGAGAAGTTTTGGCCTGATTCAGAAGCCAAATCACTGAATCTAAATCAAATTGGGAGACAAAAAAAACCCACTCTGAATTGATTTGGAGCCTCCAAATCAATTCAGAAAAGATTTGGAAAAAGATTTGGAGATTAGGTGATTCAGAAGGCAGTCTTGCAGGGAAACAGAAACTGAGAAGAGGTAGGGGGAATGGGGGGGAGGGGGAAGACTGACATCTGTAGCTGGCCAGTGACTGGATCTTTCCTTGAGTCCTCTTCCAATCACAGTGCTCTGGGGGAGGGACATAGAAACAGCATATAAGCCTCTATCTGCAGCCTTTTTGTCCCTTTTGTGAGCTGTTTCTGCCTGAACAACAGCATCTGAAAGGTACTACTGCACTGGCTGGGCTTCCTATTCAGTCTCCTGTTAGTCTTTCTTCTGGGAAAGGATTGGATACAGCTTACTAATTACGCTTGCTTAGAATCCCTCTACTTATTGCTATCCAATCCATTTCTTTCAACTTATTCTTCCCCAAAAAAACCCTTATTTGTTCTTGTTATTTTTCCCCACACTTTTTAAAAAGAAAGCTGTACTTTGCCTGCCTGACAGTATGTGATCCATCACTGTGCACACATTACACACACTCACACACATATAGTAAACAGAGGAGAAGAGATATTATTTTCATATATATATATATATAATAAACAGAGAAGAGATATTACAGTAACACACACATACAGTAAACAGAGAAGAAGAAGAGATATTACTGTTGCACACGCACACACGTTTTCTAGCACAGCAAACATTATGAAGCATGCTGGAAAGGCAGATGCCAGGTCTTCTGGCAGGGGAGGGAGAGGGGTTAGAGGTGGTAAGGGGAGAGCTGCAAGTTCCCCCTCCCCACAGCTCAAACATAAATGCATCCTCTTTCCTGGCAGTGATGAGTCTTCTGCTGCCAGCGGGAGCAAGGAGGTGGGAGCAGTACCTGTCCCTGCACCTGCAACACCTCTCCTAACACCAGAAATAGCCACCAGCACCATCATGACAGTTTCCTCCACCCCAATTTCATCTCCCAGTGTGATCCTCCCAGAGCCAGAGGAGGATCTGGATCTGGAAGCAGGGGACCTGAGCACCCTAGCAAAAGAAATTCTGGGGAATGAGGGGGAATCTGAGTTTGTGCTCTGCACCTCTCAAAGAGCCAGGTCTCTTTCTCCAGAAGTTATCTCAGAGGAGGATGTGGGGGCAGGTGGCTCAGCTTCCCCTGTTGTTGTGCCTCTTCTGCTGAGGAGGGGGATAAGGCAGGATCTCCACCCTCAGCACGTGGCCCCATACTACCAATTGCACACACACACCACCTTTAGCAGAACAGTGGTGCCCTCCCTGTATGAGGCATGCAGGGAGTACTTGAGGGAGGAGCTGTGCAAGGCAGGTCTGCAGGTTGCTCTGCTCTTCATCTTGGACATCTGGAGCAGCCGGGGTGGAGATCATGCCTACCTCTCCCTCACAGGGCACTGGTGCAATCAGTCAGGCTATTGGTGGGCTGTCCTTCAAGCCTAGGTGATGGATGAGTCCCACACGACAAGGGAGATCATGGTGGCTTAACTGCATTGTGCAGGGGTGGCTCATTGGGCAAGTGAGCTCACCCTCAGGTTCATGATCACCAACAACGGGGCCAATATGATCAAGGCAGTGCATGATACCAACTTTGTTGGCATCCGCTGTGTGGCACATAAGTTCCACCTCATAGTCAGGGATGCCTTGGAGGGGGATGAGGATCCTGGTGACAGCACTATTACTACCACCCAGCTGATTTCAAAATGCAGGAAGGTGGTGGGTTACTTCCACCACAGCATCAAGTGGGGCAAGATGCTGCAGGACAAACAGGCAGAACTGAACGTCCCACAACACAAAATCATGCAGAATGAGGAGACTCAGTGGAACTCCATGTACCTGATACTGGACAGGCTGGTGGAGCAACAGAAGGCCATGCATGAGATGGCCTTGCTTAGGGAGAATGGGATCAGTGGCCCCTTTAACAAAGCTGAGTGGGATACCATATCTCAGATTCTGGGTGATCTCAAACCCTTCTGTGAGGCCACCAAGACCCTCAGTGTTGCTGATGCCTTCCTTAGCCAGGTGATCACCATTGTCAAGGAGCTTGAGAACCACATAGAGAAGTTCCAGAGGATCAATGTTCCTGGCTGGGGCAAGCCGCTTTCACCAGTGGTGCAGACACTGGTGAAGCAGCTGAGGGAGGGCATCAGGAAACAGCTGGATCTGTTGCAGTCCAGTATGGTCCACATACTGGCAGCCATGTGTGACCCAAGGATGAAGCACCAAAACCCTCAATCACTGGACAGGGGTGCTGGTGAACAGAGTCAGGGAGGCAGAAAGGCAGCTGTGAGGGGCCATAGAAGAGGGGGATCCACTTTCCTGTGCCGTTACTCCCAGCACTAGCCAGTCTTATCCATGCCAGCCACTGCCAATGTGTGCTAAGGGCTTGGTTTCAATGTTGGGATCCAGATGCATCAGACCCCAGCTTTGGGCAGGTAGCACAAAGGCTTTGATGGCTACCTATCTCACTGAGTATGTGAAGCTGCTGGACTGCAACCCCTTGGCCTATTGTGCAATCCAGAGTCAGATGTGGCAGGATCTGGCTATGGTTGCCTGACAACACCTGTCCTGTCCACTGCCCCATGTTCCAAGCAAGAGGGTGTTCAGCAGTTCTGGGGATGTTGTGACATCCCACTGCACCTGCTTGGATCCTGGTTTGGTGGAGCAGCTGGTGTTCTTCAAGGTGAGTTTCCCACTGCTGGGGTTCTCCAACTCCACCTGAAGATAGATTTAGTGCCACCCTCCTCACTCCATCCACACCTATTTCCTTTCCTTTTATTTTTAAACCATTTAATGCCCCACTCTCAGAGCTGGAGGTGGCACTCACTGCATCACCAGTCAGCAGGGACAGAACATCTCCCTGCTGAGCTCCTGTGCCAGGATGAACTTGGAGGTATAGGCTGGAGCTATGGGGAAGGAGGAGGCCTCAAGTCCTGGGCATGACCTAAAACTGCCCCCTGCCAGGGTTGGGAGGCCTGGTGGGACTGCCAGTGGTGCAGCAACCCCAAGAAATTCCAGGACCACAAACCTCCCTGGTGAAAGGTGGGTAGGAGGTGCCTTATAACCTCCAGCCACCACACGCATGCACAATCCTGGCTAGGGAAAGCCCAGACCTGTAAGATCTTTGAGAGGCCTGAGGCTTGCTTTCTGGTTGCAGTGGAGTTGTGAGGCCTCCAGGTGATCTTAGCTGCCTGGGATGCCATCAGCAAAGCATTGGCTGCAGTGTTAGGGGAGGTATGGATCTGCAAAATGGATGCATGTCACCCCTAGACATCAGGGGCCTAAATGGAGCTGGCTTCCACCTGGGAAACACCTGAATCAGTTTTCCATCAAAGTGTGGCAGGTGAAAGAGGGGTGGGCAGTTGGCCCAGAAACAACTGGGTGGACCAAGATCTCACCCACACTGGGTAGACCCCTTGCTTTTCCTGGATGGAATGAATAGTGAAGAAGCCAGAGGCTGACATGCAATGCAGGCAAGAAAGCCAGTCATTGAAAATGTAAATTGAGTTGTCAGCGGGTAAGAAGGCCAGGCTGGGAGTGGGGGGTGGGGAGCAGGGGATGGAAGATGTAGCAGGTAAAAGTAGAGAGGTACCTGGGGAGTCAAGTGTTGGGCAGGTTATAGTGTGTCATAAATACAATGTCTATATTGAGTCCATGAGTTTCTGTATCTAGGAGGTTGATGAAGTGAAGTTCACAGGCCCATCTGTGAAAAGTGGTTTGTAAATTCCCTTTGAGGATGAGGCCTGAGAGATTGAAGACAAAGTGGTTTTCTTGTGAGAAATGTGCCCCCACAGGTAGTTGGGTATTCTTGTCTGTTGTTTGGTGCGCATTCATTCTGTTATGCAGTTGTTGCTTGGTGTCTCCTACATATATTCCATCAGGGCATTTGATGAACTGGAGGTGCAGGTGTAAGATCTAGGAATGGTGATGGTTCTATTGTGGGTGTAGTCATTGTGGGGGTACTTTGAAATTTGTTGGCAGATTTTGCATTTCTTGTCATGGCATGGTCTGGATCTATTCAGTGTGTTTGGGGCTGTAGGAAGTTGGCTTCTGGTGATGAGATTAGTGAGGTTTGGTGTCTGTTTGAATTTACAAACCTCTTTTCACAGATGAGCCTATGAACTTCACTTCATCAACCTCCTAGATACAGAAACTCATGGACTCAATATAGACATTGGATTTATGACACACTATAACCTGCCCAACATCTGACTCCCCAGATACCTCTTCATTTTTACCTGCTACATCCCCATTCCCTACCCTCCTCCCAGCCTGTCTCTTACCCCCTGATGCCTCAATTCACATTTTCACTGACTGGATTTCTTGCCTGCATTGCATGCCAGCCTTTGGCTTCTTTAGATGACTAAAACAGGACTGCAGGTGCCTAATCCTAAACTGGAATCCAAAAGCACCTAATTCCAATAGTGCCTAAATTCACTAGATGCTTACCTGATTGACCTGAAAGTTCCCTATGCGGCTACAGTCCTGCATATGGAAATGCCCAAAATTGGCCCAATCTGAGCAGCAAAGTGTCTAGCTCCTGCCTAAACCCAATTAGCATGCAAAAAGAAGGCTGTTCTGCCTAAATCCAATGAAATCCCCGCATGATCACCCTATGGGCATGTCTAAATGGGATACCCTAATAAGCCTTAACCTAGTTTACTGTGCAGTATGGGTGCATGTGTACATGTGCATGTCCTTACTGATCAGTAAACTAGGCTAAGCATGACTAAATTTGATACCTGCAAATGCTGCAAACAGGAGCTGACCAAGATACTGGTGCCTCAGGAACCAGGCCACACCCCTGCAATTGTCAAAATCAGGGGCAGCCTCCCCAAGCCCCTGCCCCACTGAGGGCACGTCACTGGAGGAGGGACCTTTGGTTGTTCAGCACCCTGCCCCATCCACCTCCCCAGCTGCTGCATCCACTGGTAGCTCAGGAAACCAAGGCCAGTGACTGCCTCACCAACTCCACAGCCCCAGACCCTGCCACGAGAAGCTGTTGGCCATGTCACCACCAGCTGTTACCAGCACCAGCTCCTCCCTGGGGAGGTCCCATGGTTGGGTGTTGGCACACTGTGCACTGCAGGCTGAAAACACCAGGCACAGCTGGTTGCCATTGCTGTTGCCAACAGGGAGACCCACACTGAGCACCCAGCCTCACCAGTGCCTGGCCCTGTCCCTGCCCTTGCCCCTAGTTCCTGCCCCTGGCCACAGCCCCAGCCACCCCTCCCTGCCGAAACTTGCTACACTCCCCTGGCCCCAGATTCTCCCCCACAGCATGCAGAGCGGTGGGCACAGTTCAAAACTTTATTGAGCAGTCTCTGTCCCTGCAGCTGGGTGAGCACAGGCCTCTCACACCCCAAGGCAGGTGTCACTGCCAGTCACAATGTTCTCCTTGGCAGCAGGGGCAGGGACATGTAGCACTGCCACCAGTAGCTCTCCAGGAAGCAGTGGAGACTGCAGGGCATCCCAGACTTTCCCCCTGTACCATTGTAACTCAGAGTTGCAACTCACCCAAGTTGTCCAGGAACCTCACACACCCAAGCCTGGGTGCCATCAGTTGGGCAGCAGCACAGCAGAGTGGTTGTCCTGCAGGGTGAGAGGGGAGAAATGGGGTCTAGAGCCATGGAAGCAGGTGCTTCCAGGAGCCCAGTCTGTACTACCCTGGGGATGGGGCAGGGGAGGCAAGCTGCCTGCGGACAGCACCCAGCAGCCCAGCAGCCCCAGGGAATCAAGCAAGGATGGGGGGCTTGGTCGATGGCTGCCTGAAACCAGGCCTGCCAGCCAGCTTACCATGGTCATGGAGAACCTGTGTATGGCCAATACTTGATCTGAGGCCATGTAGTGCATGGCCCCTGGTGCACAGCATCTTATTTCACAGATTTCATAGACATTAGGGCTGGAAGGGACCTGGGAAGATCATCCAGTCCAGCCCCTGCCCCAGGGGCAGGAAGTCAGCTGGGGTCACAGGATCCCAGCAAGATAAACATCCATTTTTTTCTTGAAGGGATTCAGAGTAGGTGCTTGAACCACCTCCAATGGCAGGCTATTCCAGACCTTGGGGGCTCAGACAGTAAAGAAATTCTTCCTTATGTCCAGCCCGAAATAATTGGTCTTGCAGTAGTTTATAACCATTTGACCTTGTCATCCGTTGTGGGGCTCTGGTGAACAATCATTCCCCCAGATCCTGGTGAACACCCCTGATATAATTATAGGTGGCCATCACATCATCCCTGAGCCTGCGCTTTTCCAGGCTGAAGAGTCCCATAGCTCTTAGCCTGTTGTCATAAGGTCTGTTTTCCTGACCTCTGATCATTCGTTTGGCTCTTTGCTGGACTCTCTCAAGCTTCTTCACATCCTTTTTGAATTGTGGAGCCCAAAACTGGATGCAGTACTCCAGCTGCCTCACCAAGGCTGAGTACAGTGGGAGAATGACATCCTGCTTGATTTGCTTGATCAGCATCTATGGATGCAAACCAGCATTTTGCTCACTTTACTAGCTGCAGCATCACATTGAAGGCTCACATTCATCTTGTGGCCAATCATGACCCCAAATCCCTTTCATCCATAGTGCTAGACAGTGTAGCAGTACTGAGCCTTTAAGGATGCTGCAGGTTTTTCTTCCCAAGGTGGAGAACCTTGCATTTTTTGGTGTTAAACACCATCAGGTTCTCATCTGCCCATTTCCTGAGCCTGTCAAGGTCAGCCTGGATCGCCCTCCTGTTCTGAGGTGTGGATGCTTTACCCCAAAGTTTGGTATCATCAGCAAACTTGGCCAGTCTGCTTCTGACTCCAACGTCCACATCATTAATGAAGATGTTGAACAATATAGGCCCAAGGACAGAGCCTTGAGGGACCCCACTGTTCACAGGGCAACACAACGATTGACTTCTGTCAACCATCACCCTCTGGGTCTGACCACAGAGCCAATTCCCCAGCTACCAGATCTCTGAAATGTTGCAGACTGTCACAAAGGTTTCTGTCTCTTGCCTCTTCAGGGCCAACATCTGCATGTGGGGGAGAGCCCACCAGCCCCAGTGGGGATGTGGGCTCCAAATCACCTCCACCCAGCACTAGAGCCTGCCATATGCATTGGGTACACCAGCCACCAGCAGTGGGTGCACAATTGGACCCACCTGCTGTGGTGGCTGGTGGAGCTGTCAGAGGGGCAGGAGGCATTGGTGCAGGCCTGGTGGGTGGAGGACATTGCCCATGAGGAGGCATTTTGGTCCAAGCTCATGGCCCTGGAGCAGGAGTGCTTGTGACTTCTTTGTGAGCAGATTGCCATTGAGTTTTGGGCAACAGAGGCCATGGACAACAGCCATCGGGTCCTGGACACCATCCTGGGCCTAGCAGTCACATGTGTGCCCCTCACTGCCTGGCCCTGCAGTCCCCCTAGCAGCCAGCCCCTACCCCAGGTCCCCTGCCACCTGTCTGGGCTCAGCCCTACTGCTTGCCCTAAGGCCATACACCTGAGTACTTGGAGGTGATGTTCACCCTGCCCTCGGGCAGCCAGAGGGGGAGCTACCCACCCCAGAGCAGCACTGGCTGTCATTGCCCATGGATGAGCCTACTGTCTGCCATGGTCACCGTGGCCCCTGGACCCACATGGGAATGTTTCAAGACTGGGTCCTGAAGCGTTTGTATATAATGTGTACATTGGGAAGCAGGTTTTTTATTGTTGGAGGATGGGGAGGATGGTGGAGGGGCTCTGTTTGTTGGGGAGAGTGGGGGGAAGGGGCTCTGTGTGTTGGAGAGGGAGGGGCAAGAGGGATCTATGTGTTGAGGGGGGCAGGATAGCATGGGGGTTGTGAGGAGGCTAAAGCTTTTTCTTTCAACCATATGTATATCCTGAGAGTGATGGTGAGAATGGTCAGGGGGTAGGGGTGTGCTGGGTGTGGGCAGGGAGTTGGGGGGGTGTGGGTAGCAGGGCAAGTGGGCTAGAGTGGGGACTGCCATAAGAGGTGATCCACCAGGGCCTCCTGCATCCGGTGCCCTGGCCCCTGCTGGTGGGTGCACAGCTTGCCTGGGGACCCACTGCTGGAGCTGCTGCTGCAGGACATGCTCCTGCCACCAGTCTGCCTCCTGAGTTTGCCTGAAGCACCAGTTAAAATGGGCCCAGCAGGGGTCCAGGTGCCCAGTGTAGGGCCTCATGAGCCATGGGAGTAGTGCGTAAGCTGGGTCCCCAATGAGGAGGGGTGGAATGATGATGGAGGGGCATCAGGACAACTGAGATGGCCAGGAGGATCAGGGGACCCTGTTCCTAGGTGCCAGGTCCAGGGGCTGGGGCTGCTATGTCTGAGAAGTGCAGCTGGGGCAGAAGAAAAGCAGCCACATGCTGCCTGTGCCCATGCCACACTGTTTCTCTCACAGAGGAAGTGTCTGCCCAGACTACACAGTGGGGGGCTGTTTTAAAGATGGATGCTTCATGCTGGCAGCTGGCTCTGGCTTCAACACGTCTGCCAAGTGCTGGCAGCTGGGGCCAGAGGCTGGTGTACCCCCTGGTGGCCACAGGGAAACATGGTAGGACTGGAGGGAACTGGCACTAATTTTAGTGGCAGTTCCCTGCACATGTAAACACCTGCCAAAAATCAGTTACTGCACATTAAACTAATGCACAGTAAATTTAATTGTTACTAGTTGCATGTGTAGACACACCCTATGCCTAATACCCTATACCCACAGGATCAAGACCTTGCAAAATGCAGTCTTAGCTGCTCTCTTTTCAGAACATGTTGTAAGTAGTGGTGTTGATCACTCTTTATGTCAGTCCCTAGACCATGTTCAAGCAACACATTACTCTCAATCCCTTAAAATGTTGTTTAGAGCCGCAGGAAATTTACAAGCTAAAACTGGGATCAACAATGAGAGCAAAACAAGATGCTGTTTGCAGCAGATTATTTGCTCAGTACCCGGAGTATATCATTGTAGGCATTTGTAGGAGCGTGAAGACATAAAAACATAACAGCTGCTGTGTTGTCCTAAGCAGCAATTCACTTTCCCCTTTTAAAACAGGTGAAAGCCCCATAAATCAAAGTCTTTGAAGTGCCAGTTAAGTCACTTCTTGCATTTGTTTGTGGGTATCTGATTGCTGTTTTTCCTCTTCCAGCTTTTTAAATCTCATTATAGTTTCCCATGCTTTCTCCAGAATTAGGACCTTTCTCAAAGCCTTCATCCCCTGATTCTAATTACACATTGGCCCTATTAAGCATTGGTTGCTATTCTCTGTATGTTCTAATTGAGATCTCTCCATATCAGATTAGGCAGACCAAAGATATTGTTCCAGTTATTTTTCTGAATTGATACCATCCCTGCAGAGCTGCGCTACTTCCCAGAACATCAATCCACTGTGAAAGCAGTCAAAGCCCTCTTGCCAGTCCTATGTGTTTACTTCCACAACATGAATCCTTATTTGGGACTTTACTTTCTATGGAAGAGTTGAGGGGAACTCTACCTGCACCCCAAACCTTTTAGTCTGAGTTTGATGTGCTCTGGTTCTCCTTCTTCTTCTGAAGATCATAAGATACTACTATCTTTCTGGTCTTCAATCTCTCCTGAATTCTGTTCTTCAATCTCTCCTCTGCCCTGATTCTTCAGCATGCTATGCCTGTAAAAACCATCAATTGGTCTGATCTAGAAGTCTTTATTTCCTTGGATGCTATACAATGTTAATAGATGTTCTTCAATGTAGTCCTTGGGCCTTTTCTTACAATGTGATGATGAGCTGGGTATAGAAGATATCCTTAGATAAATCAGTCACAAGTGGATTCAGTTTAAATTACCTGAAAATATAGGCACAAACAGATCTGTAATAACTTGTTGTTATTATTACTATTTCAGACAGACAGAACCTGAGAAATTGAGAAAACTGGTTAGTGGAGACAGCTTGACTAAAGACTCATAGACTTAAGTGTAGTGGGGGCTTAGAATTTAATGGAAAGAAACTTGTACAGGACTCCAGACATAATTGGATAGAAAATTACTTCAAGAAGGACCACAGACTGGAAAAGAGAAAACTCCGAGGGGAAGTGGTTGTCACCTATATCATGGGCATATATCAGGGCTTGGGGGAGCATCTATTCACCAGAGTCCCCCAGAGAAGGACAAGAAATAATGAGCACAAACTGAATGAAGATTGCTTCAGGCTAGACATAAGGAAACACTTCTTCACAAGCCAAGTGCCAAGAGTTTGGAACAGGCTCCCCACAGAGGTAGTACAATCACCCACCCTGGCGATCTTCAAAAAATGTCTTGATGCCTATCTTGCTGGGGTCATTTGATCCCAGCAGTCTTTCCTGCCCATGTGAAGGGGTGCTGGACCCAATGATCTTTAAGGTCTCTTCCAGCTCCTAACAACTATAAAACTATGAAACAAAATCGATCACAACATTAAGCAGGGGTCCTACACAGAATGTTAAAAGAAATTTGACAACATAGAGAGTTTCAATTTAGAGGGCACAAATGTAGAGATAAAATGAGAATTATCAAAAGTTTAACTGATTTCGATATTTCAAAGGAAATTAAAACAATTAGTACATTTTTTTAGCTTTAGTAATTAAAAAGGGGAAAAGGAAAATGAGGATGGGGATGAGATTAAAGAGAATCTTGGTATGTTCCGAAACTAAATAGAATATTTTGCCTTAGGTTTCAGTTTAGCATGTGATCTAGAGCATGGAGACAAACACAGGATAGCTAATGTGAATAAGGGTATAGAAATGGAAATAACATTTAAGATAGAAAGCAAAAC
Organism: Alligator mississippiensis; assembly: GCF_030867095.1. Lineage (NCBI taxonomy): Eukaryota > Metazoa > Chordata > Crocodylia > Alligatoridae > Alligator > Alligator mississippiensis. Next base: position 39,939,678 of record NC_081824.1, read on the forward strand.
TCAAATAACTTTCTAAATTCAAGCTTTCCCAAAAGAGGCAAGAAATACTTGCTTTCTCAAGAAAAGGGAAATTTCTAGTGCACTGTTTCTCAATGGGTGGCATCCTGAGTTACTCCGAGATCTTTTTAAAGCAGTATGCCACTCAATATTAGCACAATTAGATGTCCGAACACCTACACATGATGCACAAGATTAACCCATAGTTTAAAAAACATTGTCATATTTGTGAGATCATTGCAATAGAAGACCTGTTCTATTATTTTTATGTAATCAAGAAATGAATGAAAGCTAAGAGCTGGCATTTTCCAAGAGATCCTAAGTCAAATGAGGGGTGCCTTCAGTCTTTAAAAGGTTGAAAACCAGTGATCTAGTCAATGCAATACTTTGACTTGCAGGTATGTTATCACCCATTACTGCATCAGTTCTTTAATGATAAATAATGGATTTCTGATGATCCCCAAGGTGTTTCTAACAAATTGAAAATGGATACATGACAGGTTCATAGTAATACTATTGAACAATATTTGGGTGCCTATACAGGTTGCTCCAATGAGCTGTAATTACAGCACATCAAAGAAGACTCAATCAAGTCTGCTGGAGCGATGTAATTACTGCACTCCAGCAGACCTCAACTTCACACGTATCAGCATTCCTACACTGAAAAATAATGGCAGAAGCACTTTAATTAAAGCTCGTTCAATGAGCTTTAGTTAAAGCACCCTCACCACCATTTTTCAGCATGGGGACACTGATACACGTGACACTCCAGGCACTTTAATTAGAGAGGCTGTCTAAGCCTCACACCTCCCACAGCACATATATAAATACTATCTAATTTTGACCTTGAATGAAGCAGGGTTAAAGCTGGGGCAGTTTTGCTGCCCTTGACTCATGCCAATAAAGCAGTCACCTCATAACAGCTGCACCAGGTCCTGAGCAGCAGCTCTCTCTCCCCTTTTGAAATCACTTCAAATATCCATTAGTTCAAGCCCATTGTTGAGAACTGGCAGGTCACATAATACTGACTCAGCCTTCTTATTTTCAGAGAGAGACATGGAGGAGGCTCTAGCATGTTTCCTTTTATTAGGCACATGTGAAAAAAGAGAATGAGGTGAAAACTGCTGTAAATACCATTAAAATAGTAGCCACCAACAGAAGAGAAGCCAGGAGTTGTCTCGTGGAGAGAATTTTCCAGAGGAGAAGAAAACCAGACAGTGTGTTCAAGTGAAATTGCATCAGAAAGAGAGGGGAGAATGCAATAAGAAGGAAATTAAAGAATGTAAACAAAATTAAATGAAGAAAGGCCAACATGTTTCCTGCCAGAAAGTTAGAAATAAACAAATGTTACTTTTCTGTGTAAGAAATTGCAATAGACATCCCAAGGATGTAACACAACTGTAAATGGACCCCTAACTGGGATGGAAGGTAGTCTGTGTATCTCCAAAAGATAATGGAGAAGGTAGTCCCCTGTTTTCTGGGCAAGTTAGTTTTCTAGAGAGTACTCTGATGATAATCCAGTGTTTTGTTGCCAAATCTATCAATATGCAACTACATAAAAATTCTGATGGTGAGATTGTTCACAGATGACACACTACCTGATGAAATTAAATGAAACATTTGTGAAGTTATAAAAACCTATTTTAAACTATTTCCAAGAACTTCCCAATCCCATATGATAATGATTGCTGCACTTTGATGTTGCCAGCATTGTCTGTGAAAGTAGACAATTTTCAAGATGTTTCTTCAATGAAAGAAATTATTTTAGTTTTCCAGCACCCGAGCCTTTCTGAATATTTTCTGGCTCATTTTTACATATACCCACAGATTATGAAAATATTTCCCATCATTCCTTGACTTCAAAGTTTTATATTTCATTTTCATTTGTTGAGCTAAATCAACAAGAAAAAAAAATGATATTTCAGCAGAACAAGTTTATTAGTTCTAGAGCAAACATGTCCTTGAAAATCATGAAATAAGTCTAAAAAATATACATTTAAAATTATGATATTTAAAAGAAAATGTACATGCCAGGTCCCAGATTTCTGATTCCTCACAATATTTCTTACATTTTCACTCCTCTATATGAAGATAAAAGTGTAATGTAAAACAAGTATAAGAGGTGGACAATAATAGATAGTTGCTAAGAGGAGTACCTGCTTTTCTTTCACCTTACCTTCTCTCGGCCCCTGGCTGACAATTTTTCTCACTCCTGTTTCTCTTTTCAAAGTGCTCCCTGGTTTCTTCCCTGATTTTATTTTCCTTCCATTGTGTGGTGTATGGCACCCTTCTGTGTTTAACAGACTTCACTGCCTATCCACCAGACTTGTTTCCTGGATTACAGATAACCTTGCAGGTTAACTACTGGGAGTGGAATTCATATATCTAAGTGTCCTTACAGTGAATGGAGAGAGTTACATGCATAACAATGGGATACACAGCGGCAACATATTGGTAAAAGAGGAAGAAATAGGTCTACAGTCTGACCTTTAATTTACTTGCACCTCAAAACACAAAAATAAACAGTTATCCTTCTCATTGCATCTGTTTGGGACTTATTTTCTTATGGATAAGACTAAATCAGAACAAAAGTTAACATACCAATACTTCTTCAGGAGTTTAAATATGGTGGAATGGGATTGCACTGAGATATGATTTGGGCTGTAGTTGTATGATTTGGACTGTCCCTGCTGCTGACACCCCTCTCCGAGTTCCTGGGGTCTCCATGCAGCAGGCGGTTGCACCTCCCTTGTGATCCCTGCAAAAGAGCTTATTCCTACCCAGACCCCCATCCCCTGGCACAGAATGGGGCAGTGTCTGGGTTTCTGGCTAGAGCAGTTTCCCTGCCCAGCACAGCTTCACAGCATTCAGCAAATGCAGCCCCTCCCTGGGCCCTGCATGCCCTGGGACTTCTGGTGTCTGGAGCAGTCCCTGCCTCTCTAGGCCAGGGCTCCCTCCAGCACCTGCACCGTCCCCTCCCTGGGGCCTTCTCACTCATGGGGAAACACCAGGGCAGTCTCCAGCCATCACTCCCTGGCCCTGCGTCCCCTCCCCTGCTGTGCCCACCCAGCCACACAGGGGCTTGGAGCAGGGTCTCCTCACAGGCAGCTCCTCTCTTGTTCCTGTCCTAGCAGGACTCCAAGAGGACGAGAGGGAGAAAGGATGAACTGCTTCTCTCTGGTGCAGCCTATTGCTGCTGCTTCTGCAGGGCTCTGCCAGGGGCTCTCCAAGGTGAAGCCATGGTGAGGTCCTTTCCCTGGTCTCCAGCCTGTTTCTCTTCCCCTCTGTTCTTCCTCTGCAGGGAAAACTGCTCCCTGCTTTTAAGCAAGCCTCCTCAGTCAATCCCAGGCCAGGGCTCTTCCTAGGCTTTTGCTAACCAGAAACCAGCATGGGTTCTTTAGGGGCAGGTCCTGTCAGACCAACCTGATTGCCTCCTATGATCAGGTCACAAAATCATTGGACGCAGGTATTGCGATGGATGTAGTCTTTCTGGACTTCAGGAGGGCCTTTCACACTGTCTCCCACCTCATTCTCATTAAAAAGCTAGGCAACTGTGGCGTTGATGCCTATGTTTCCCTGTGGAGTCAGGCCAACTCTCAGGATCTCAATATTGCACTGTTAGACAAGAGAGTGTGATACAATTGCACATATACAAACACACAAATCAATTAAGTGCATACACACGCATACACACACACACTACCAGCTCAGGCACATACACATCCAAACCAACCTAGGCACATGCATACCTATCACCAATTCAAGTACATACATACTACATACTAAAAATTAGACAAAAATCAGTTGTCAATACCCGCACACTCAGTATACATACACAGATCACTAATTTGTATATCATGCACACAATTATATATATATAGAGTGTGTGTGTGTGTGTATATATATATATAATATATATATATATACAACAAGGAATAACAGCCATAAATTGTCTGAGAGTAGGTTCAGGCTGGACATTAGAAGACACTATTTCACAGTCAGGGCAGCTAGGATCTGGAACCAACTTCCAAGGGAAGTGGTGCTGGCTGCTACCTTGGGGGTCTTTAAGAGGAGGCTTGACAGTTACCTAGCTGGGGTCATATGAGCACAGTATTCTCTCCTGCCCAGGGCAGGGGGCCGGACTTGATGATCTACTTAGGTCTCTTCCGACCCTACATCTATGAATCTATGAATCTTCCTCATTTAAATCCCTGCTGGGGTAGCATCATTCCTCCCACTTCCAAGAGGGCTACCTCCAGAGCAGTTTCACTCACCCTCAGGGCAGATGGTGTCCCTACTAGGACTAACTCTGTCTCCTCACACTGTACCTTTGGAGGGCAGCCCTTCCTGTCCCTTCAGGTAAGTATTGTACAATTTCAATGCTGCTACATGTAAATCACTCCCTTGGATTTAGCTACCAAAGTTCAACATAAGCTGCACTTTAGGGGAAATCTAAACATTTAATTCAGCCTGGTACTACAGTAGTGAGTAGACATAGTAATTTCAGGTGGATTTTCACATTGTGTGTTTAAATATCTTATCAAATTGGGGCCTAAAATATAATCAGGATCATGAGTAGGGTTTTTATTCTGAACTTGGGAAATCTAACTTATTTTTAATTAATTAATATTTAGAATAAATGAAATAAAAGTATAATTATACCACAGATATTAAATTGCACTAAGAAAATGTGTAGAGCAGTCCACAATAAAGTCAGCTATACTATCGCTGTCTAATGGTAAATCATCCAGGAGAACTCTAGCCACATGTGGTAAGTAGCACTTGTGTAGCCATGTAAGTATAATGTTGGCACTTACGTAGAGTTTAGTTTCTATTTTGTGTAACTATGCCCATCCTGTGCTTCCCTTCTGAGCATGACTGCACTGTGGCCATGTAGTCTCTGTGGCAGAAGAGAATTACCCAGGTACACACATAATATCATGCAAATCTCTGAAATCTTTGTCAGAACAACTAGCAACTGTTTGACCCTAGGAGGACCCTAGAGGCCCACCTATTAGCCCAGTAACCCAGTGGCTTAGCTCTGGGTTCTGCACTGGTCTTAGCTCCTGTTGCCAATCAGGGGGGAAAAAAACATCCTTTTTATACAATGAAAATTAAATACAAATGCAGAAAAAGCCAGGAGTAAGGTCTATTTCATCAAGTTACATGCTCCCCATGACTTGTTCTTCTCTTCCTGGCTCCATATAGGTGTCCCTCAGTGGATCAGATTCAAGAGAGGGTCTGGTGCTCTGATATCCAAACTGGTGGTTAGAGCATTTCACTGGTAAAGGAGAGATACAAGTTCACACCCCTTCTGGGAGAGAGCTGCCTAAACCTGGGTCTCCCACTCTCTGGGCAGGTGCCTTAATCACTAGGCTAAAACATGTGTGTTTCTGGGTGGGGGGAGTTGGGGTGGAGGGCAGGGGGTAGGCTCCCCCTTAGCACAGTTACAATATACTTGAGTGATCCTAATCTACCACAAGTGGAAATAGAATCTAAAAGCTGCAGAAGAGTCAAAATGTGAAGGCAAAATCTGTTCAGCCCTAAATCTTTGCAAGGTGGGGAGGTAGATTGTGATTTGGCACATGATATATAACTGTCAAATTCTCACCATCAACCACCAGGACTATGATTCTGCCTACAGATCATTAAAGATGAACAAAGGAGAGCCTCCTGAAGTGGAAACCATAATGGTAGACTTTAAAGGGGGCCTGAACATTAGTAACAACTGGCTGGTTTGAATCAATGATTGGAGGAGGAGAGAGCAGAAGGAAGATGGAACAAAAAAAGGTGAAATATATAAACAGATCAGTTGCAAGCTGCATGGGGGTGTCTCACAGTGAGACAGAAGGCCTACTTTTCTCACTTGGAAAAGAAAAAAATACAATGAAAACTAGTGGAGAGGGAGATTTCAGATTAAATAAATAGCATCCTAAAAACAGACACAAACCTTGAACCGGAACTGACAATAGCTTTGATGTAAATAATCCCAGATGACTGGTCTACATTACTTTGCAGGCTTTTGCACATTGTGTTGGCATATGCCAAGATCTTGTATATTTGACAAAGAACTGGAAATCTCCATGCCCCCCACCCCCAGCCCCCCTCCTCCCAGCAGAAGGAAAGATTGGCTGGAGGAAGTTTCTTACTGTCAAATTAAAACATTCTGTGTAAAAATAGAAAAAATGTCATGACACTTTCATTAACTTTGTGAACCCTGGAATCATTTCTAACATAAAAGGAAAGAATGCTTGAGAAAAAATGAAACCTTCAAAAGGCTAAAACAACTTGATATATTATTGATATAAAACACACCTATATTTCTTTGCCTGTATGTAAATTCTTAAATGAAAATAACATTTTATGCTATTTGCAAAATCTCTGTTTAAAATTTGAAAAGCTCACAAGTCCTTTAAAATTTGTTGGGTTAAACAAATACAAGACAACCTTTTTTTCAATACTAGATGAATCTGTGGCTTGTGCTATACAAGGGACCAGACTAGATGAGCTAGTTGTTCCTTCTGGTACTAAAATGCTTTGCTTTAAATAATACAATGGGTTTTTTTCCTGAAATGGTTTAATTCATAAAGGAAAATGAACATTGTCATCTCATTATAATCCATGAGATGCTTACTGAGAAGTAACCTAATAACACTACTCAGTAGTGTGCTGTAAAAAACCATGCTAATATGCTACTGCACAGTAAACATCACACAAAAAAAAACATGCACAGGCACTACTGCACAGTAACTGTAGTTACTGTGCATTTAGTTAGTACTTCATTAAGCAATGTGCAGTAACAGTTTGATTTCATTTTATTAAAATGCACATTAATGAACATATAGACATGCCCAGTTTTATTAGTGCATATCAAAAACCTCAGCACTATGTAGCCTGATTTTTATCACTAATTACATGGCTGATACAACTATAATTTCATTCAATTGGTTAAAAAAAATGTATACACAGTGGCATAACTAGGAATGGGCAACTAGGGCAGTTGCAATGGCAACCAGAAGTCATGACTACCCTTGTATACAGCAGTTGTTACGCTTCTGCATATGCACAAATCAAAAAGACCCCCAGTAAGAACAGTCATATATCCTCATTTGGTGAATATTCTGTTTCAGCCAATGGAACTTAATTAGCTGATCTGAATTAGCTGAGGCTAGGACCAGGTACACAAATTACACTTATTGCATGATAAGCACGCAGAAAGCACTCTACAGCCATAATTGAACAAACAGTCAGGGCACATAGAGCACTGTAAAATGGTGGATCCAGTATAAAATAACCCTGGATGGATGTGACATCAGACTTCAGTGCTATACATTAGAGTGCTATCATGAACATCTGTACCAGATCCCATGGCAACTTAGATTAGGTCACATTCTGCACGCAACCCATGAGGCTTTCTGTTACCCTGATCACCCCCTCTCCAAGGGAGGTGCTCTGGCCTCAGCCACAGCTCATGTGGTCTGTCCAAGCACTGAGCTGGCCCCACCCCTGGTATCACTGAAAAGACTCAGTGAAGCCTCCGTTTCCAACCCCTGGTGACCGTTCCCTCCAGCCAGCTATGAGCCACTGTCTGGTTTTATCGCTCAGTGTGAGGATTTCAGCTACCCCATCTGGGCATTTGTAAAGACTGCAGCTTTTGTTTAAGTGTTGTGCTGTTTGCTAGACACTACATTCACACTGAGAGCTATCAAAGATGTTGATCTTGTACAGTGTTGTTTGGAAGTGTCCATATCCAGATCCCAGTCTGTTCAGGTTGATCCACATTTCTCTGTCAAGGTTGTGCCCAATGGGGTATTCATTTGGTGTTGATATAAAATGCTGTAGGAATAGATTTCAGATTAGATTACTCTAAATTATCATTTCATTTCCATTCACCCCACCCCTTATGTAAATTTAGCACAATATACAACGCCATAGTACCTGGCCCGCCAGGCTCTCCATGAGCACAGAAACCTGACAACAGAGAAGCAGTTAGGATCTGTCCTCTTAATTTTGTTGGAGGTTTATTAGTCTGTGTTACATTGAGTGGGACCATAAATCTGGTTAACTGACAACTGGCTGCCCCATACCTCAAGGTTGTGTTGCTTTCCTGAAAGAAACCATCATGTTTACGCAGATCCGCCTAACTCAAACTGGGATCCAAACACAGCCCAAAAGATACTGAAACCTTTTTTTGAGCCCCACAACCAAGGTGTTAAAACAGCCACAACTCTGGGCTTTGCTGGCGCACCTCCAGGAGTCATTTGGCTACTTATGAGCACCACTTCAGGTAAGGCACAGTGGGAAATGGGAATTATCCCTAGCAAATCCCATCCCCCTCCCACTCTCCCGCTCCAGAGAACTGGAGAAGGCTTTTCTCTCTAACCCTAGATGCTTAGGTTCCCAGCACTCCTGGCTCCCACGGCAGGGAGATGGAACCCAGGCCTCCAGGTTTTCCCAGCTAGGAAGGAATATGCAGATGTTCTGTGGAGTTAGTGCCAGGTCAGTGCCAGGGTGTAAAGATGCATGGCTTCTGGTCCCAGGAGTGGGGAAAAGGTCCAAACAGGGGAGTCACCCCAGGTACCTGGGTTTCTCCCTTGTCTGCAGACTTTGTGTGCAGAAGGCCCAGTCATGGATCCCAACATACTGGATCCAGAATAGTCAGCTGGACTTCTGCAGAGTACTAGAGACATGTGCATAAATGGTTCCAGCAAAATGAGGACCAAATGGGACCTCGATGTGAGCAGTTGGAATAGACAGGATGGCAACTGCTTGCACCCCCTCTTCCATGGCACTTGAACAAGCTGTCCAGGCCCAGAAATGCACGGCAGAGGTCCAAACATGACGTCTATAGATGGTCACCCGCTGTCTGAGGGAGGTCACCCTTGCTGCTACAGGATAACTACTCTTTCAGCTCCAGGATAAGGAGTTATGAATGGTCAAAGACCACTTGGGACCCATTTATGACATCCCTAACTGGTGTCAGTACCACCTTCTGCAGGGAGACCAATGCCCTCCCAGGAAAAACTGGTTGGGTAGACTGCCACTAAGTGCCCCCTGGCATGGGGACCTCTGCTTCAGGAACTCCTCTCTGAGGCAGCATGACCAAGAGTCCCATGGAGGTGTGGCCATGAATGGCAGCCACAGGGGAATGCTCCACATTGCACATTGATTAGGAGATGTTGTGGGGGGGAGCCCCAGAACAGTGGATATGGTGGATGGGAGCAGCAAACCCATGGTCCAAGGAACCAGGAAGGCATCTGGTGGGGCCCACTATGGAGAGCAGCACTGGGGGAGGGGAAGGGAACCAAGATGCCTGACACCCAATGCCAGGGCTGGCATTGACTCAGCCTGCTCTCCAGGGCCAACTTGCTATCCCTGGCTGCTGGCAATCATCAGCATAGGTGCAGGGCCCCAAAGAGGTTCCAGGCTAGTCAGAATGGGTGGTGGGAGCACAGCCCACCAACCCACTGGGTTTAGGTCTCACTATGGGGAGCGATGCAGTCTCTGCAAAGATGGGCAGCCCCTCCCCTCCCCTCCCCCCCCCCCCCCCCCCCCCGCCGGCTCAGGTCCAAGTTCCAGAGTGGACAACATTCCACAGTTTTCTTTATTATGCACACAAAAAGTTTGGCAGCTGCAACATTTAATTAAACTGAGGGGCGGCAGTTTCATACATGGCATTCTGCCTGCTGCCACAAGATTTCATGTTTGTTGAGTCCTCGAGGCTGCCCACCCCATCCCCCTGAATGCCCTAACTGCCTGGTGCAGCCAGATTCTTTCTCCATTCTCAATGTTAACTGACAAGAAGATTCCAAGTTCTGGAACAGGCAACACTGTCCAGTTTTTGTTTAATAAACACAATAGAAGTTTGGCAGCTTCAACATTTAATTAAAATGAAGTAAATCTCTTCCTCAGGCTGTATTCCCCCACAGCCCCAGTGTGTGCCCTTGGGGGGAGTTGGGGAGGAAAACAGGAAAGGGGACAGTGCCTGGCAAGCCTGGGTTGTGGGCAGCAGTGCCCATGATATAGGGCCAGAGGAGCCTGGGGCTGAAGGTCCATGGCTCACTGCCACAGCAGGGGCACTTGATGCCCTCCAGCCCACTTATCTAGGAAAGGATCTTGGCCCATGTGGGTGAGGAGCTACTCAGCCAGGGCTTCATGGATCCAGACTGGGGCCACCAAGTATTGGCAGTGGGGAATTCAGGCATCTAGGACATGTACACACACGCACACACACACACACACTTGGTGGGTGTAGGGTGCACTGGGTGGCATTGGCAATATGTAGGGAGTGCACATGGGTGCACATGCACCCCCTGGAAGGACCAGCTGTGAAAACGGAAGTGCCAGCAGAAGTTGACTTCCGTTTTCACTGGTGGTGGTTCTGGGCTCAGTGATCGGCCACTGAGGGCCCCCACCCCTCTGGTTGGTGATTGGCCACTGGGAGACCCCCTCCCACCCCCCCATCAGTGATCTGGTGACCCTGCAGACTCGGGAGGAACCAGTCGCCCATGCTGGGTGGGCACAGGTGGGACAGTCAGTTGATGGCTCAGGGCCATGATGAGCCACTGCCACATGAGATCCAGGTGGGTGGCCATGATGTCCCTTACAGCCAATCAGGGTAGCTCGGTCATTCAGCTCCACTCAGGAACAGTCTAGAAATGATGAAGAGCAAAGCAAAAGTTGTCATTTTATTCTAGTCTACATTTCCAATGTATCATTCTAACAGCATATTGTTTCTCATGACATACTTCACATCTTTAGGTCTAATGTCCCAAGTGATATACACTCGAAGGAAATGGAGGGGTCTCCAATTACTATCTTACAGTATGGGTGTGTCTACACATCATCATATGGCAACATTGCTATGGCGCCGTGCTGTACTACTTCCAAAAGGAAGTACTAAAGCACAGCATAGTATGGGTGGTTTCTGCACCATGCATGTGGCACACAGTTATAATTTGCCACTATATCACTGTAGCAGTCCACTATACCCAGGAAGCACGCCACTACAGAGATGTAGCTGGTGATCACGTGTAGATACACAGGATTGCTACATTGCCATAGTGTGCCGTACAATGACATATCATATCACATTGCTATAGGGTGACATGTAGATGCACCCTAAGTGTAGGCAAATTAGGAACCGTGGACTTTGATTTTATACAAGCCTCTCAAACTCAGTTTGCAGAATTGATATAAACTAGTTAACTTTTTTCCCTGTAATTTTAAACTCATGTTGTCTTCTCCCAGTCATGATTAGATTAAAGAGGGAAACATTCTACTATGTAAAGAAACATTAAATTCTTAGAGGAACTCCCCTGCAACAGCCCAGCATACAAAAGTGGGTGTACTATTGCAAATATGAGGCATCAATTCTAGATGAACTAAATTACTACAGGCATATTTATTTGAAAATCATTGTTTTCAAATTTTCCCCTCACTTACATGTGCTCAGGGAGAGCAGGCTTTGACAGTAAAGAGGGGAAGAGGATCCAAGGGGAAGAAATTGGCAGGTAGAGGGCAAGAAGGCTACCTGACTCCCCAATATTTTTTCCCTGCTGTAGCAATGACAGGGGGACAAATTGAAGGCAAACCTTCAATAATTAGATTCTATGCATAGAAAATTATAACAAATGTATATATAGACTCTAATTATGGGGATTTTTTTTAAACCAGAGAGAACCAGGATCCCTGCTGATCAGGTATATACCAAACTGCTGCCAGTCATTTTGTTGTTTTAGGAATAGTTAACTCTTGATCAAATGGTCCCTAGCTTTACAATATACAGATTTTAAAAGGTGCAACAAATTGTAGATTTTTTTTGTGAATATTTCATGTCCTGCAGCATTATTATCTTTGATACAAGAGCCTTATCAATAGAAAGCAAAATCTCTAAAAGAAGTTTTTAAGTAGCCTAAATATGTCATTTAATAAAGAGCTAACTAAATACATGAACTGAAGCTTATACACATTACAAGCATCATAGTATAAGAATAATTATAGGTATCTCTTAAAATTTAGTAAATCCTAGTATCATAAGAAAAAAAAATAATATTATCAATAGCCAAAGGGGGGGGGGTGTTTTTCCCTTAGTCACTTCTTACACTTAGGAAGCCCAACTGGAGTACTCCCACATCTTGAAACCGACTCCTACCCACCACGTCTTGATCTTATTTGAAGTTATCAGTCGGGAGGTGTTATGAATGCAGAATGACCCCGACCATACAGATGGAACCCTTTTCTCATCAATTGATGTCTCACTTCCCGCTCTTCTGAACTTTATGCTTTACCCCTCAAAAGAATCCACTCATCTCTTTATGAGGTTGATCAATTCACTTCATTGTAAATCAAAATACTCTTTTTCCAGTTTTCCAGGCCAAGTCAATCGGCTTATTCAACGTAAAACAACATACATGAACCTAGGTGACCTCCACGAATTTTTAAAACTGTTTTTAGCCATTTTTTTTTTTTTAATAAACTACAAAGAAACTCCCTTAAGTCTATTGCTGCTTTTCTCCCTTTTTCTTATTGGCTCCCAGGGCACCAACTGTCCCAATCCGTATCCCTCGGACGACACCAGGAAAACAGAACAAAAAAAGAACCCCAAATAAACTTGCCCTGAGCTTACCCCATCAGCAATCTGCCATCATTCCTTCCTTTTCTTCTTTTTTTTTTGGTTTGCTTCTTATTTCTGTTTGCAGCGTATAACGCTGCCCTCGCCTCACCTAGGTGAGTCTATTCTCTTCTCTGCTTCAGAGACTCCTGAGTTCTCCTCCCAGTTGAGTCCCTCTCTCCTCATCAGGGCAGGTCCCTGGGACCCCTCCACTCCAGTCTCCACTCCCTGGTCATCTTCCCTGGGACCACGGGGTTTTTCTTCGCTCGCACAGTGCCACGCCCCTGCTGCGCTGCCTCCTCCTCCCAGCTTTAACGAGCAGCTGCTTCTGAAGCACTGCTCTCCCAGCATTGTCCCAATTCCCATTGCCCAGATCAGATTTCTTTTCCCTCTCCACACTATGTTTACGCCAAAAAGAGTTTCTGTCCTACAAGATTGATTGTCATATACTGCCTTTACTTCCTTCAGCTGAATCCAGCTTTAATAATATTTTTGATTTCTCCCATATTTTAATGCTGATCAGAGCCTTCCAAGGCCCCAGAATAATACTGGAGCAGCCTCTTGACTACTCCATTGTCAGTTACAGCAATCCCCAAGGGTTATTATGACATGAAAGATACGGAGAATGCAGCAATACTATGGCTATACCCCTTCACATTTTCCCATACCTTCTAGAAGGACTGTGGGAGGCTGTGTTGCACCACTATAACCTGTCAAGCTACCAGAAGAATCCTTTTACATGAGAAGGATTTCCTGGAGACTCAAGTCATGTATAGGTATTTCATTTCTACTGGGAGAATCACCCAGCAATTACCAACATACAGGTATTAATTCAGCTTGTTGTGAAGAAACATGCCCATTCCATGAGAGAGATCTTCCAGGTTGATATCTAGAAGATATCCACTGTGAGAGTTTCTGGGGGACTTTTCAAGAAATTTCCACTGCCTCTTCATACCCAGAATTGATCAGCTTTATGATCCCCCTATAACAGAGGCGTCTCTTTGGGGTCCATCTACTGGTGCGCCCGCCCACCTGTTATGAGCCAACTGCCCGCCTTCTCTCCTGCCACGCCTTGTTGTTAATTGATTAATAGATGTAATTAAGTGGGAGGCTGCCCATTTTCTGCCCCGATGCCAGGAGGTGCTATCTGTGGTTCCATTCCTCCCCTACACCGCAGCCCAAGCCTCATAGATTGAATTGACGTTGTTCGGTCTAGGACTTATTATAATTTGGCTCCCTGGTCCACGCCGGGCACTCCGCTGCCCTGTCTTGCTCTGTGCCTTCACTGGCACTTGGGTTCTCCACAGCCCTGCAAAGTGCTGTGCCCTCTCTGGCACCGGGGTCAGTGCACCCCAAAAGCTGTGCCCTCTCTGGCGCTGGGGTCTTCACGCTGCTGTGGGTCCCTATGAGGCCTCCTCCTTCCTCTAATAGCCTTACCCAAGCCACTGGTCTTAAACAACAACCAAAACACAAGCCCCTGGGCTATAAGTCCAAGCTGTCCAGCTATAACATCATTCAAACCACACCAGAGAATACACCATCCCACAACTGTGTCAGGGGCTGCTCCTGCAGTCAGGCCTCTCCTCTTTGGTTGCTCTGGGAGAGCTCCTTTCCCCTTGGTTGCTGGCAGGGAACTGCTATCCTGGCCTCAGGCCTGGGGTTTATATGTGAGCCGCTGGCAGGTGCGGGCCGCTAGCTCACTCTGGTTGCCCTGGCAACCAGCAGCTGGGGCTCCCCACTCACTGCTAGGGCTCTTCCCCTAGCAGTTTCCATTCTTTATAGGAGCTGGGCACCTAGGTGCTCTGTGACACACCTCCCCCCTTAAGACCCTCACTCACCTGAGTGGGTCTTCACCTTTTCAGGTACCGCATCCATCCTGGGCTTCTCTAGGCCTTTCTTCAGTCACCCAGCAACTCAGGAACAGGAGGCAGAGGTTTTCAGGCACCTCCTACTCACCTTTTCCCCAAGGGCACACCCTGTGGGATTTGCTGGGAGTTACCCTGCCACATGTAGTCCTCCCACATTAGCCAGCATTGGTTAGGCCTGTCTTTTCTCCTCTTCTACAGCCTTTAGATGATAGTGAGGATGGCTCTGGGCATGGTGTATTCTTCTGAATGAGACTGCAGGTACAGCACCGTAGGCATTGGGAATCCACTTCTCTGCTGCCCCTCTGTCCTTCTCCACTCGCCATTTGTAAGGTCTTGGCCTTCCTCTTCCTGTCACATGACTAGCTGGCAGGGCTTGAGCCTTAACCCCAACTTGACCAGCCGGCCATGACTGGAATGTACTAGACTTAAAGGGGCCACCCTGCCTCTTAGTAACAGGGTTAGGGTTCCCTGTTACACCCCACCATGCTGCAATCAAAATAAAGATGCTATTGGGAACTGAAGCATCTGTCTCCAAGAACTATTTTCAGAGTTTCTGAGCACCAACAATTCATCCTGTTTTCAGTGGGACACCACCTCCTCCCATTCCATTTTCTGCAGCAAACATCTGAGTACCCCAAACAGGAAAGAATATAAACTCTGCAATGTTCCCATCACCTCCTGAGTACCCTTCACTATCGAGTATAATCCTACATTGCCCCCAGGGGTCTGCTCTAGGTTAGTGACACAGTTTCATCTTTGAATGTATTTGAAGAGTGATGATTTTTCATATCTTGTACAAGATAGAGATAATGTGAGGGAAGAAAAGAATTTGAAAAGATGCTAATTACTCCACAAGATAAAGTGATTTAATTAATTCATCCTATAGCCTTTTCTGTCACTCTTACTAATCCAGCAAAGAGTAAGTAATATTTTGTGAACACAGCGGGGAAAATGGATTATAAAAGAAACTGTGAGGCATTAAATAATATAATGTTTTCACATCTGCCTTGGGTTACTTTTCTTTGATTAAAACAACATAAGTCCAGTTCAAATTCATTTAAAAAAATTAAGGGTAACTAAAAATAACTGCCTGCTTCCCAAAGAAAAATGTATTGCATGCCACAGAGAATACTGAGAAGAGACAGAATGTATTCTTGTGTTTTGAATTTTCAACGGATGTTGGCTGTCTTTTGGCATACTAGAAAATGAACAACTCTTGTTAGCTTTACGGAGTCTTGCTCCCTCTAACACATTCAACAGATGTCTTATATTAGGAACAGAATGTCTGAATGGTGTAAGTCCTGGCTAGTCAGAGTTCTTTAAACATGAACATATAAGGGGTGCAGATAGTTTGCAGGAATTATACCTGCATTCTTACTGTAGAGCATAAAAATTGACATGGGAATAAAGGGAATAAACACATGCAGAATAGTCTTCCTTTATGAAAACCAAAAATTTTGAAGGAAGGAAACAGATTTATAAAACTTTTCTGTTGTATTGAAATATGTGTTCATTTGATAAATCAAGAATGTAGTAACCTGATAAATGTACTACAAATAATAATAATAATAATTTGATAAACTACAAATATAATATTTTAGTAGCTAGGGTCTAGAAAAGGTCACTTTTCTATTGCATGTAATTTAGATTAATATGAATTTATTTTAAAGAGCTATGGACCCTGATTAAGGAAGGTATGTAGAGCCAGTTAAAAAAAAGAACTTAAATGCCTAGAAGTCAGGTGCTACAACACCTAACTTTTTTAGGTGACTGGCCCCTGTAGTGGAATCCAAAGACTAGAGTTAGCTTTTATAGAATAGAGGCAGCCAATAACTAGACAGTAAGAAATGTTGTTAAATACAGAATTGTATCTGAAATTCTATTGTTTTCCAGTGCTTAGACACCCGAGCCAAATCTACGGGTAAGCCACTTGGCCACCTCTAATAGGAATAGGTGCCTTCATCATTTCTTTAAACACAGTTCACTGTTTTCTTATGAAATGCAGCAGAGGCTGTTGCAACTGCCCATCTTTCACATACTTTAATATAAAGCTTTCTGGTGAGGTTTTTCAGAGGAGAAGTGAAAGGTTGGGAATGCTGTATACATGTCATACTTCAAAAGTCATTATTTTACCATAGGATAGCATTTCCCTTTTTTATGAAACCTGATCTCTGGTGAAACCACAGTATCAGGAAACATACATAACTGTCTTTAATGAATTGAGCTTCCAGTTTACAGTCTCCTGGGCATGCTATCTTATTTAAGAATTTACTTATGGATAGAAAATTAAATGAGGTTGTAACAGGGTGATCTGGCCCTTTAGGAGGTGGCAGAAAACCTGTGGTAGAGGCCCAGTTGCAGGCAATTAGGCACTTAAAGAGTACCAGCAGGCAGTTACAAATCCCCAGAGAGAGAGCAGAGAGCTTTGAGCTAGGGGGAAGTATCAGTCTACATAGGAGAGGGTGTGGAACCCAGATAAGTTCCCAGCCAGGGAGAGAGCCCTCCCTCCCCACTCCTTGGAAAAAGGTTATCCATTTTTCGTTTGTTTGTGGGAGCCAGGACTCTCTTTGCATTTGAAAGATCTGGCTAGAGAGCTCTGGGAGGGCAACACCAATCTGCATAAGGCAACAGGCTCACTAACCTGCTTACAGAGGCATCTGTGAAGACATAAAAAACTTCATTCTGGCAAGAAATATAAAACATGATTTGAATTCAGTTTGGTATCTGATTATTGAATTTTTAGGTTGAAGGTGAACAGCTGTCTTTATTAGGTGAGTGATGTGAGTATGCCAAGATCTGTTCCTTTTTGTGTGTGGAAAATGTTTGACAAGGCTGCTATGTAAACAGGGTTCTTAAACTTATCTCTGTTGCAGTCTTTTAGCAAGTATTCTGGGAAGGCAGAATTGAAATAGTATGATTATATGTATTATAGTAGTACCTACAGGTACCAAGTTCAGAGCCTTACTGTGGTAGGCACAATAACATTGTGAGGCCACCCCTGATACAAATAGCTGATA
Organism: Alligator mississippiensis; assembly: GCF_030867095.1. Taxonomy (NCBI): domain Eukaryota; kingdom Metazoa; phylum Chordata; order Crocodylia; family Alligatoridae; genus Alligator; species Alligator mississippiensis. The sequence goes on from NC_081824.1 coordinate 39,957,173, forward strand.
GGCTAAACAGACAAGGTGTCGGAGAAGAAACTTAAAATTTTACTTTAAAACAGGGGTGGGCAAATTACGGCCCGCGGGCTGAATCTAGCCCACGACGCCATTCTATCTGGCCCATGGGGCCCCTAAAAAAAGTTGGAAAACTAATATTTCTTTGCTCTTGGTTCCTGTCAAAAATGACAGGAACCAAGGGCAGTAGGACCCAGGGGAAGCCCGGTGGGCTCCAACAACAGCAGGGCCCGCCCACCCCACCTCACAGCCAGAAGCCCTAGCTGTAGTTTCCGGGCTGGGAGCACATGGCTGTCCCAGCACAGGAAGCTTAGGTAAGTGGGGGGCGGCAGGACCCCGGGTAAGGAAGGAGTGCAAGGGAGAAGCGGCCCCTCCCCACCCCACGCCAGGTGCCCCGTGCTGCAGCTGCTTGCAGCCCATGTGGGGCTGCCTGTGCCCACTCTGGACAGCCCCATGTGGGCTGCAAGTGCCTGCAGCATGGGGTACCAGGCTTGGGGCAGGTGAGGGGCTGCTTCTTCCCTTCGCTCAGCTTTTTCCTGGGCTCCTTCCCTGCGCAGAGAAAAGCGGTCCCTTGCTTACCCCATGGCCAGTGCCCCACACTGCAGGTGCTTGCAGCCCACACAGGGCTGGCCAGAGCAGGCACAGGCAGCCCCAGGCAGGCTGTGAGCAGCTGCAGTGTGGGGCGCTGGCCACACAGCAAGCAAGGGGCTGCTTTCTCCCCCCCTCCCACGCTCAGCACCACCTTGTAACCTGGCCCCACTGCCAGCCTGGCAGTGGGGGCAGGTTACAAGCTGGTGCTGAGAACAGGGAGAAGTGGCCCCTCACCCACCCTGTGGCCAGCGCCCTATACTGCAGCCACTCGCAGCCTGACTGGGGCTGCCTGTGCCTGCTCCAGACAGCCCCATGAGGGCTGCAAGCACCTGCAACATAGGGCACTGGCCATGGGGCAGGCGAGGGGCTACTTTTCCCTATGCTCAGCACCAGCTTCTTCCCTGATGACGAGCAGGAGGTTGGGGCTGTGCACTGCCCCCTGCCTGTACCACGGGGCTGGGGGGCACTGGGTGTGAGTGGGCAGGGAGCCAGAGGGAGCACAGGGCCTGCACCGGTATCCGAGGGCCCATGCTGGTGAGGCCCAGAGCAGGGTGGCAGGAGCACGGGGTCCCAGCTGGCAGGGGCTCTATGGAGCCAGGCCAGCTCCATCCTCCCTGCTGGTGCAGCCCAGCCCAGCTCCACAGACCCCTGCCAGCCTGCGCCCCACTTTAGGCCCCACCGGTGCTGGCTCTGGGACATTGGTCCCAAGACATTGAGACATTGCTCCCAAGATGGTGACCAGGGGGCAGGGCACCTGTCAAGGGGCGGGGCTACCCATGCAGCCCTGGACAGCCTGCCAAAACTGGGTAAGCAGCCCTCTGCTCAAAATAATTGTCCACCACTGCTTTAGAAGATAAATTTCTTATTTGACAGTGAGATTATACATTAAATTAGATCATGTTAAGAACACTTAAAGTGTAATGGCATGTTAAGGCTCATTAACAAATACTAAGTGCCCTCCAGGCATCTTAAAGTTATGTCACTTTGGGTGAGGATTATTTTTCAGTTGTGCTACCCAGCTCAAGTTAAATTAATTTCTGGCTGTTCAACTGAGATCAAACTGTCAGTCTGTAGTCTTCCAGTACCCCAGGGCATACCAGTCCCAAGTGGAATAGCTATGATCCACAACTCTATGGCCTGGGATTGACACCTGGGGACAGCAAGGAAGCAGGTGAGTGAGGAAGGAGAGTCTAGGGGTGAAGGAGGACCAGGGACAGGTGGTCATAGGAAAGGGAGGAGAAGGGAAAGTGGGGAGGTGGGTTGGGAGCCGACACACTGTTGCAGTTGAGCTATGTCCAATATCAAACCCACACTGCCTCCACCAGACTCTGTGACTTCCCAGCAGCTCGATGTGGGGCAAAGGAGGACAGAGATGAGAGGGCAAGGGGGAAAAGAGAGCTGCTAAGCAGCCACAAGGACTGGCAGAGGTTGGATCCAGGTGCATAGTGTGGGCTGCAGGAAGCCCATCAGCATGTTCAGAGTTAGCATGTGCTAATTGTAATGTGTAAACACATCTTTAGGTCACACAAAGTGACAAGATTGACAGTCAAATCCCAGTCATCTTCTCCTCATCAAATGCTGTATCGTCTACTACATTGCCATCCATTAGAAAATGCAAAGATCAACGCACATGTTAAACCAATATGTAGGCCAAAGCTATCCAACTTCTAAGTGACTGGGGGTACGCACTGTGGAGTCTGCACCAGCAAGGGCTGCAAGCTCTGGTGGCTTCACTAGTGTGAGCTATAGGTTCCCAAATGCACCCCTCCCCCCACCAGAACCATGTGCAGTGCAATGGCTGCCCATGCTCAGGTAACCATTGCACCATGAGCATGCCCAGCCCAGCCCCCCCCCCCTCCCCCCCCAATTACTACACTGCATGCATGTAGGTAGCACCCCCTTACCTCTGCACCATGCACATAGATGGCTCCCTTGGTGCTGTGAGCTGTACTGCCCCACCCCTACACCTGGAACAGGAAGCAAAAGGTGAGGGAGCCTAGAGACCTCAGCTGCAGCAACAGCAGCAGCAGCAGCAGCAGGAGTGATAGGGGTACAGTGGCTGGATAGGAGCCTGGGGCATTACATTAACCCCTTGCAGACTGCATGGGCAGCCCTGAAAAAGTCATACCCATCACACCAAAACCCTTCCCCCCTCCCTTAGTAAATTGGAAATAACAAAGATCCCAGCAACAGAATGGGTCCATTACTAGGTGGAAATAGTTAAATTGTTGATGATGCAGAAAAGCCAGACTTTTTCAAGAAATATATATGGCTGTGTGTAGATAAAATGAGGAGCGTGTGCGTACGACACTTTAAAGCAGGCTAAATGCTTTTGCACTGCTTTAATGGTGTCAGTTTTTGCATACCTCAGTGGCATATTAATTACAGCCACTGTAGGTAATGCACCTTAAATGATTTGGGGTGCAGCAAACTAAAACTCCTCCAAGGAATTTTAGTTTGCTGTCCCTACAGCTGTGGAGTGAAGCACCAGGCTCCGTGCAGCTCCATAAGAAGCTCTGCAGGCAGCCTGGCAGCAGCCCAGGAAAGCAGGCTGCTGCCGCAGAAGGAAACACCAGCCCCCCTTAACAGCCCAGGTACTGCTCTGCCTGCCAGCAGTTTGCCCTCCCCTCCCTGCCACCAGAAAGGCAGGTAAGTGCAGGGTGTGTGCATGACATGGGGGCTTAAAGAGCCCTAAATTGAAATAGTGGGTTTAATTTAGGTCCCTGTTCTGTCTACACACCCCCTATATGTTTTGTATTTGGATGAACACATCTGCAAGGGCCCAGCAGGGGAGGTAATGCTCAGAAGCAACCAAAATGGGTTCATTGAGGGCAGATCCTGCCTGACTAACCTGGTTTCCATTTATGATCATGTCACAAAGTCCCTGGATGAGGGTGTTGAGGTGGATGTCATCTTCCTGGACTTTAAGAAGGCCTTTGTCACTGTTTCTCACCACATTCTCTTAAAAAAACTAAGTGACTGCAGCATTGATGCCTACACAGTCAGATGGGTGTCAAATTGGCTAGATGATTGCACCCAGAGAGTGGTGGTGGATGAGTTATTTTTGACCTGGAGGGATGTGGGCAGTGGAGTCCCCCAAGGCTTGGTCCTGGAGCCTGTACTGTTCAACATTTTTATCAGCGATCTGGATGTGGGTGTGGAAAGCACACTGTCCAAATTCACTGATGACACCAAGATGTGAAGCAAGGTGGGCATGCTGGAGGGGAGGGACAGAATCCAGCTAGATCTAGACAGGTTACAGTGGTGGGCGGATGAGAATAGGATGGAAGTCAATGCAGACAAGTGCAAGGTGCTCCATCTAGGGAGAAGGAACCAACAACACACCTATAGGCTGGGGAACACCCTTCTTGTCAACTCAGTGGCAGAAAGGGATCTTGGAGTCATTGTTGACTCCAGGATGAACATGAGCCGCCAATGTGAGGAAGCAGTCAATAAGGCTAACTGCACCTTGTTGTGCATCTACAGATGCATCACAAGCAGGTCCAGGAAGGTGATCCTTCCCCTGTATGTGGTGTTGGTCAGGCCACAGTTGGAGTACTGCATCCAATTCTGGGCGCTGCACTTCAAGAGGGATGTGGCTAGCATTGAGAGGATCCAGAAGAGGGCCACTCACATGGTCAAGGGCCAGCAGGTCAGGCCCTACGAAAAGAGGCTAAAGGGCCTGAATCTATTCAGCCTCCACAAGAGAAGGCTGAGAGGGGATCTGGTGGCCATTTACAAACTCACCAGGGGGGACCAGCGAAAACTGGGTGAGGCTCTGTTCCCCGGGGCACCACTGGGGGTTACTAGGAATACCGGCCACAAATTGTTAGAGAGAAGGTTCAGGCTGGACATCAAGGGGCATTACTTTATGGTTAGGGCTGCCAGGCTCTGCAATGGACTCCCAAGGGAGGTGGTGCTTTTTCCTACCTTGGGGGTCTTCAAGAGGAGGCTGGATAGATATTTGGCTGGGGTGTTTTGACCCCAGCACTCATTCCTGCCTAGGATAGGGGGTTAGACCTGATGATCTGTTTAGGTCCCTTCTGACCTTAAGCACTATGAAACTATGAATTAGTATCATCCACTGAAATTGCATGGGGACATTGAAATGCCTTCCAGACCATTGATAACTGAGGAGAATATTGGACAACTATTGCAGATAAACATTTTAAAAATAGCAAGCTCATATAACTTTATATGTGAGGCTGAAAAGAGCTTTCTGAGGAGATCTCTCTTCCACTGGTCTTGATTTTTTAATATATCTTAGAACCCTCCCAAAAATTGAACCTTTTGATGTGGTGGCCCTATGTGCTACTTATGACCTCAAAAGCAATGTCTTCTGGAGTTGTTATTACTGGTAGGGTCACCCATGGCAGCAAGGTTGAGGGCAAGGTTTCAAGATTAATAGCAGTCCAAAAATAAAAAATAAGTCTCCAGTGGCAGAGCAGACAGATGAAGGAAGAATACTTCACAATGACTGCAAAGGCAGATGAAGGCCTCACTGGAATAGAAACCTCTGGTTGCCATCAGATTAGCTATCATGTAATGACATCCCCACATTAAAAGAAGACCTGCTTAGGCCTTTCCTTCAACAGCAAGTCTTATGCAACATAATTGAATCATCCCAAAATCCTTCTGTCAAAACAGCAAAAGTGGATGACATATGGATGCGACCCTACTCAATACACCCACACCTGATTGACTATGTCATAATGCATGCCTGGGACTGTTGCAATTGTTACTTTACCAGACCAGTGCATATGACTGTTGGACAGATCATCATTTGATATGTTCCATCATGTCCATTTGTATTGCCCTAAAACTTTGTAAACAAAAGAAGCAACCAAGGAAGTTGTTCAATATTGAGTGCTTGAAAGACCCCATTAAAAGCAGTCATCTCCAGCAGTGCTTTAGTGATCCTGGAAGTGCTGCTTTCACACTTAAAGAGCCTCAAGAAAGTCATGTGTGAGGCATGTGAAGAATCTCTAGGCTTCTCCACAAAGAAACATCAGGACTATTTTGATGATAATGATAGGAATATATAAGCTTTCACTGACAGAAAAAGGAGAGCCCTCCAAACTTGGCAGAATTGCATCAACTCCAAACAGAAGCAAGACATTTATCACCACATTAAAGCTGAGATCCAGAGGAAAATTCGCAAATGAAAAAATAAGTGGTGGGAGAACAAAGCAAGAGAGATTCAAAAGTTTGCTGATAGCTACAAAACGTGTAGTTTCTTTAGCACAACCAAAGCTATCTATGGGCCAAGCACATAAAGAGCCATTCCTCTGAGGTCCCAGGCTGGAGCAATGCTTCTTTAAAGACATCTCCACCATCAATGCTCAATAAGGAACACTTTCAAAAGCTTCTGAAGCAAGACTCTGTTGTCAAAGACAACACCGTTGAAGCCACAACACCCCATTAAGGACTACCTTGAAAATCCACCAGTTTATCAAATGGAGGAAAAGGCCTTGAAAGGCATTAGGCAAATAAAGAACACCAATTCATGTGGTACTGATGGAATATCAACTGCAATTTATAAGCAAAGTAGAAGAAAAGTCTCTTAGTAACTACATATTAGTAGTATTAGTATTAATACAAATATATACAAATCAGGCAACTGGAAAAGATTCCCAGTGACTTGAATGATGCCAGAGTCATAATCATATTCAAAAAAGGATGTAGATTGTATTGCAACAATTATTGTGGTATTGCGTTCCTGTCCATAGCTGGAAAGATTCTCATCTGCATTCTCCTCAAAAGACTCACTTTCCTACTAAGAAGATTGTATCTGAGACCCACTGTGATTTCAGACCACTCAGAAGAACAATAGATATGATTGTTGTTGCTAGACAGCTACAAGAGAAGTGCCAAGAGCAAGACTGAGATCTTTTACATGACCTTCGTTGGCCTAATTCAATCAACAGAGAGGCCCTATGGAAGATCCTGAGTGATGAGATTAGGATGCCTGCCAAATGTGTTACTCTTACTTCTTCATGATGACATGACAGCAACTGTCCTAATCAATGGGTCAGAGATGGAAAACTTTGCTATTAGAAATGGATGCCAGCAAGGATGTGTGATTTGCTTTGACATTCTTTTCCATCTATATCACAGCTATTTCGCATCTCATTGCTGATAGACTTTCATCTGGAGTCAGCATTCAGTATCTCATGGACAGGATTCTCTTTTAACATCACCTAGTTACATTCTAAGTCCAATATTACCAGCATCTCCATTATTAATCTTCAGTACACTAATGATTATATAATTTGCTCAATTTAAGAGTTCCAACTCACTCTTGATTGCTTTCATGAAGCATATGAAATGCTAGGATTCACTGTCAATTTCACAAAAAACAATCCGTTACCATCCCACCACCAACCAACCAGATGCTCCTACACTTATTACAATTAGAGGACAGTCCTTGGAAAATGTAAAGTATTTCCCTTATCTGGATAGTCATCTTTCCCAAAAAGTAACCATAAAGATTGGCCATGAGGGGGATTTCCCCTCCCCTCCCTCCCAGTCAGTGAGATTGGCCATGGGGGAACCACCCCCTCTCTGGTCACTGACTGGGCAGTGGGGGAGCATGTGCCCCCCCTAGGTAAGGTAGTACTAGTCGTCCATGGTCATCCCTACCCTGTTGTATGGGTGTGAAACTTGGATAGCATATTGGAATCACCTGAAAGCTTTGGAACTTTACCATCAGTGATATCTTTAGAAAATCCCCCATAACAATTGGAAGGAGAGAAAAATAAAAGTCAGTGTTCTAAATAAAGCAGACACCAGTCAGTATTGAAGCCATGTTTATAAGGCACCAGATCTGTTTGATAGAACATAAGAATACATGACAAGCAGCTCTACAAATATCCTATAATCCCAACTCCCTGACTAGTTGTTCACCACTCTAAAGGTGGGCAAAAGAAGAGATTCAAGGACATCTTAAAGGCCAATCTGAAGATATGCAATATTCACATCAATACCTGGAAGATTCAAACACTGAATCATCCCCAGTGGTATCAGCCACTTTTGAGTAAACTCCCCTCACTATGGAGATGAATAGATGAGAGAAACAAAGGGACAGAGGTGTGACTCAACGTCACCAGAATCTACTCCTTTGCCCTGGAACTGTTTGCTACATCAGCAGTCAAACAGATGAACTTCCTCAGTCATCTACAGACTCACCAGTGACTTCCCTATTTACTGGAAGACTGTTATACTCATATCAAGGGACTGACAAGAATGCTATCTTAGAATACAGGGAAAAAGCAGAAGGTTAAAAGAATGCTAATTCTATATCAATATTCAAAATGGTGAAGCAAGCTTTTGGTTAAATATATATTTAGGAGAAGGCTAGATGAACACCTTGCTGGGGTTGTTTGACCCCAGTACTCTTTCCTGCCATGGCAGGGGGTCGGACTTGATGATCTGCTTAGGTCCCTTCCAACCCTACCAACTATGAAACTATGAAACTATCATTCCTAGATCAAATAATGAACAAAACTATATGGAACTCAAATTAAGAGTTTTAGATGCTGAGGATGTAATTAATTGTATAGTTTAAGAAAAATAGATATTGTTCAATACTGATAATTCAAATATTTATAAAGAAAATGTATAGATGTAAGATTCTTTGGGTAGATGTGATATCTTTTATTACACTGACTAAACAGTTGGAAAAAAGTTATTTGTAAGCTTTTGGGCACAGTCACCTTTCTTCAGGCAATGGGAGACTCAGCTGCTGTTATATGTTCTCCAAGGTAGCAAAGAAGTTAAAGTAAACAAGAAATCTGTGAAAATGCAAATGAGTGGAAGTTTGGAAGACAATGGGTAGAGATGTGGGGGGAGGGGAAGGAAATGTGTGAAGGAATGCAAGTGGTCAGCTTGAGGCAGGTTACCTGTCTGTCAGATGTCAGGAAGGTAGTAATGTGTCATAAATCCAATGTCTATATTAAGTCCATGATTGTTTGTATCCAGTAGATTTCTGAAGTGAAGTTCATAGGCTCATCTATGAAAAGTGTTTTGTAAGTTCCCTTTGAGGATTAAAACCGAGAGATTGGAGAGGGAATGATTGTCTTGTGAGAAGTGGGCACAGGCAAGTAATTGGATATTTTTGTCTTTGATGGATTTTCGGGGTGCATTCATTCTGGTCCACAGTTGTTGTTTGGTTTCTCCTACATATCTTACATCAGGGCATTTAGTGCACTAGATGAGATATATTACATTTCTGGAGGTGCAGGTGTAATATCCAGGAATGGCGATGGTTCTGTTGTGAGGTGTAGTTATTGTGGAACTGATGGAGATGTGTTGACACGCTTTGCATTTCTTGTCATGGCATGGTCTGGATCCATTTGGTGTGGGTTGGATAATAAGAAGTTTGCTTCTGGTGATGTGGTTAGCGAGGCTCAGTGCTTCTTTAAAGGCTATGATGGGTGCTTCTGGAAAGATCTCTTTAAGAATTGGGTCTTCTTCCAGTATGGATTGCAATAGTTTGAGGATTTTCTGTATTGGTTCCAGGGAAGAATGGTATGTCATAACTAATGGTGTTTGATTCATGGGGATTTTCGTTTTGTACTACAGCAATTCTTCACATGGTATCCAGGTGGCTTTTTCAAAAATGCACTCTCTCTCTCTGAAGGAGTGTCCTTGTTGGGTGAAGCCCTTTTGAGATTTGTGAAGTGACAATCACGGGTATTCTCCTCAGTGCAAAGTTGGTGATATCAGAGAGCTTGGCTGTAATATACTTCTGTATAGGTGTAATATGCTGAAATGGTGCTGCATGCTACAGATTTATTTTTATCATTCCAATTAAACACAAATGCAGTACCACACTATCAAGGAAGCACCTGTTACATAGATTAAAAATTGGCTGACAGACTTCAAAAAGTCCATGGGGAATCATAGAATAGGAAAGTTTCCAGATGGGTTCTTCAGGGATCATTTTTAAACTTAATCCTAGGAAATTATTTTATCAATGATGACGAAATAAATGTTAATACAATTTATGGAAGCTACAAACATTTGCAGAGCAGTGCTTTAATGATGAGGAAATGATAGCCACACACAGTGATCCTGGAGAGCTTTCTAAGTTGGGTCACTGAAACAAAATTCCTTGAAGTGGAAAAATACAAACCATACATCAAGGAACAGAGAATGCAAGCTAAACCTACAGAATGGGGACTGTATTCTGGAAAGCATTGATTGTGAAAAGAATGTAGTAATCGTAACTGACATGCAACTCAACATTTGTGAAGTTGCAGTGTAAAGAGTGAATGCACTTGATGCTTCATTTATAAACAGGGAGGGATGAGTGGGGTAGGGAAGTAATTTTACTCTTGCATATGCCATCAGTGAGATTTATACCATCATAGTGGGACCAGTTCTCAGGTTTAGCTTTAGGCAAAGCTTAGAGAAGGTGTGGAAAGGAGCACAGAAATAATCTGAGGTCTGGAGAATATGCTATGAAAACAGAGATTTAGGGAGCAATCCTGTTTATTGAAAAGATTGAGAGGCAACTTTATAACAGTGTAAAGGTATTTTCTTGGGAAGAAACACTGGTTACTAAAGGGACTTGTATTTATTGGGAAAAGCCATTTAGAATCCATAGTTGAAAAAAAGTCAGACAAATTTAAATTACTAAATTTTGCATTTTTTAATGATGATTCTGTTTAAATGTAGAGGCAAGCTAACAAGCAAAGGGGTTAGTTTTCCAGTTTGCTGTTTTCAATCAAGGTTTAGCTGCTTTCAAATAAAGACTTATGGCTTTCGGGTGATAATTTATTGAATGGAATTTTTTGGCCTGTGTTCCACCCAAGGTCAGGTTTGAATGACCCCTTGGTGACTTTTGAATCTATCTAATGCCTAAAAGTATTAAAATCTAGAAATTCCCCATTTGAAGTTCTGCCCCTTGATATATACCATCCAGACCCAAATAAAGGTCATGAAAAGCATCTTACAGGCTTGATTCTTTTTCCCCTGATGTCATGGTAAAATGTTACTATTAATAGGAGCAGGACTGGCGGCCATGTGTTTTTGCCTATAAAACTTAGTAGATGAGTAACCACAAGAATTTGTCTCTCATTAAGCTAGGATTAACCCACTGTGATCTGGGTAGTTAATAGACACTTGCTTCAAAAAAATTCCTGTGTATATGGATATGTCCATTACCGGGACTTCCAAGATTAATGTAGTGCTATTGTATTCAAAATCACACTCTTCTCTTCTGCGTGTATGATCATGGACATGAACAGAAAGGGGAATCCATGCTGCATCCATGATGTTTATGAAAACAAAAGCTTTATCTGTTTTCCACTGTCTGAAGTAACAAAAAATCCATTTTTATTGGACATAAAACTAATGTTAGAATAAGATTCTGGTTTTGAAGTATTAGATTGAAAACTGCCTGATCCATTTTCCATTCTCCTTGGAACTTTTGCTGACAGTTAGCCTACTGTCAAGGCCATTTTGCCTTGAATATAGATTGCAAGTTGAAAATACTTTTTTTTTTCTGAAAAACTTAAAATCCAAAACCTTTTCTAGCAGAACAGATTGAAGTTTACTTCTGCCCCATGTTTTCTTATATACATGCCTCCTGGTCAGTTATCCCATAGCACTATTACTGCTCTGCTTTCCCTGTGTAAATAAAATAAAATTCTGTAGTGCTTGCCCAATAAGTCAAATCCCTTGCTAGATAATACTACAGTATTTTGAATTTGAAGTACATTTCATAGTCCCTCTAACAACTAGACTCTCAGTCTGAGAACTATTCAGGTCATTAAAGGACCTGGTAACTCATTTTTGGACAAATAGATTTTTTTTAATCAAATAATGCTGTTTTACCAAAAAATTAAAAAAAAATCAGAAAGATATTAAATTTTAGTAAACTTACAGCAAAATATCAGGAGCATTTTCTGTTGGGTTCCTGGGAAAGCTGTCTTTCTATGGGACTTAGAAAGAGTAGCCCTATCAAGTTGGATATTTCAGAATCAGGGACTCCAAGGATTTCAGGAATGGTGATGCAGAACCTAAAACCCAGAACCCATCTCCACAATCGGCTTTCAAATTCTAGGCTCCTACTCAAGCCATGGATCTCTGGTTATCATTCAGCCAAGAGACTGGCAGCTTTTGAAAGCACAAAAGGCCAAAATGAATCCATTGCTTTTAGGGCATCTGGACAGCCTCAACTATGTTAGGAATTCTGTGAGTGCATCTAAACGTGCAAATAACTCTAGAGTAAACTGTCCTGGGTATGCATCTACATGTGCAGGGATGCAGGAGCAGATTTGCTTCTCCTAGCAGCAGATAGTTCTGCTCCCTGTGGCCTTGCATAAAGCCTCTGCAGCAGCCAGGTGGAGCTCTAGACTCCCCCTGGATACTAGCCCAGGAGCTGGCAGGGAGCATGGGGCCAAGAGACAGCTGTCTCCTGAGAGCTGCCTGCTACTGCCACTGGAGCCTAGGCAGAGACAATGCTCTGTAATTGTGGGACCCAGGCTGGGAGATTATCTTCTAGCCCAAGCTCCGTGGTCTTGAGGCCCAGGCTGGGAGATGCTTACCTCCCAGCACTGGCTCTGTGATCACAGGGCCTGGGCTAGAAGATTGTTATCTCCCAGACCTAGCCCCGTGGTTTTAAGAATTCTAAGAATCTCCTATAAATCTTGTGATTCTAAGAACCCAGTGCTGGCCCACAACCATGGAGCTGGCTCTGGGAGATAAAAACCTCCTAGTGCCAGCCCCACAACTGTGGAGCTAGGGCTGGGAGATAAAAATCTCCTAGTCCCTGCTGTCTGATCATCATTAAAAAGCAGGGCTTGGGAGATGAGAATCCAGGCGAGTTCACTAGGAAAGGTGTGCTTAGAAGAACAGTAAGAGAGAGAAGGTAGATTAAGAGACCCAGGGAAATGGCTGGAGGACATTGCATGCCAGAGCCACTGCCACTGCCTCTGCTTGCATCTTTGAGATTTCTGTCCAGGCAGCACCACTCACCATCAATACTTCTACCCCAGGTCCAGGTTTGGTGTTGTGGGAACTGCAGCTTGCAGATTCCTTCCAGTGACAGCCAGGTCAGGGAGTACCTGAGGAATGAGTGGTGCCTCCTGGCAGTGTTCCTCAGGGAACAGGCAAGACAGAAACAGGATAGGGTAGTCAGGCATCCTCTCCCATGAGGAATTCATTGATTTGATGCTGAAGGAGACCTCAGGAACTGTGGACGAAGAAATGCCAGAGGCAGTGCTAGAGAAGAAAGAAGACATGGACACCCAAGAGGGTGGAAATTTTCAGCTTCACCTGCATTGGTTCATTTGGAGAAAAGATACCCAGCCCTAGCAGCAGAGAGGGAAGAGCACATTCCACTGGTAGAAGAGGTAAGGCCAGGTCTTACCAAGGTGAGAAGGATAGAGACAACTGCCAAGAAGAAGCGACAGGTGGTGATGTTTGGAGACTCCATTCTGCAAGGGAAGGAGAGAGCCATCTTCTGACTTGACCTGTCTCAGGAAGTCTGCTGCTTGCCAGATCCGAGATGTCATGGATGGACTACCAAGACTCATCCAGTCCTCTGACTAGTACCCCATGCTATTCATCCATGTGGGCATCAATGATACCACCAGGAGAGACCCTCAGCATATCAAAAGCAATTACAGGACTCTGGGAGCAAGGGTGAGGGGGTTGGGGGCTCAGGTTGTGTTCTTGTCGATCTTTCCAGTCAAGGGAAAGGGCCCTGGCAGGAGCAGGTACATCCTGCAGATCAACACCTGGCTGTGCAGGTGGTGTCACAAAGCAGGGCTTTAGCTTCTTCAACCATGGAATGTTCTTCCAAGAATAAGGATTGCTGGGAAGAGAAGGGATCCACCTGATAAAGAGAGGGGAGAGTGTCTTCACAGGCTGTCTAACCTAGTGAGGAGGGCTTTAAATTAGGTTCACTAGGGGATGGAGAGCAAAACACTAAGGTAAGTGGGAGACCTGGAGGAAGAGCAAGTGGGAGGGGGCAACAGTGGAGGTGCTCACATGCTTCCTGAAAAATCAGGGCAATCAACTAGTTACCTCAGGTGCATGTACACAAATGCACGGAGCCTGGGAAATAAGCAGGAAGAACTGGTATCCTTGCACAGTCAGGGAGCTATGATGTGATTGGAAAAACAGAGACTTGGTGGAATAGCTCACATGGCTGGAGCACTGTCATGGATGGGTACAAACTGTTCTGGAAGGACAGGCAGGGGAGAAAGGAGGAGTTGCACTTTATGTAAAAGAGCTGTATGAATGCTCAGAGCTCCACTATGAAACTGGAGATAAACTTAACTCAGAGACTTTCAACAGGCCTAAAGGGGAGAGCAGCAAGGGTGAGCTCATGGTGGGGGTCTGCTATAGACTGACCAGGAGGAACTGTTGGACGAGACTTTCTTCAAACAGCTAGCGGAAGTTTCCGTATCACAAGCCCTGGTTCTCCTGAGGAACTTCAATCACCCTGATATCTGCTGTGAGGGTGATACATCAGTGCACTGGCCATGAGTGACTTGTGCCTCCTGAATCTGTGGGGGGCACCCGCAGAAGCCGCCTGTCAGGAGGAGCACCAGCCCTATCAACAGCATCAGCGTTGGCTGTTGGGGGGGGAGGGCACTGGCCCCACCGTGGGGCACATGCACACCCTACCTGTCACCTATGGCGCAGGCAATCCGTGATGTTTTTGGACAGTATTGGAGACAACTTCCTGGCTGAAGTGTTGAAGCAGCCAACTACAGACCATGTTCTTCATGACCTGTTGCTCATGAACAGGGAAGAATTGGTGGGGAATGTAGTAGTGGATGGCAACTTGGGCAGCAGAAACCATGAGATGATATAGTTCAGGATCCTGAGAAAAGGAAGGATACAAAGCAGAATAAGGACCCTGGACTTCAGAAAATCAGACCTTGACTTGCATAGGGAACTCATGGGGAGGATCCTCTGAGAAACCAGTCTGAGGGGGAGAGGAGTCCAGGAGAGCTGGCTGTACTTTAAAGAATCCTTAATGAGAATGCAGGAATAAACCGTCCTTGTGTGCTGGAAGCTTAGCAAGTATGGCAGAAGACCAGTTTGGCTTAGAAAGGAACTCTTCAGTAAACTAAGTCACAAAAAGGAAGCTTGTCAGATGTGGAAACTTGGACAAAAAGTAGGGAAGAATATAAGAGCATTGTTCAGGCATGCAGGGATGAAGCCAGGAAGGCCAAAGCACAATTAGAGTTGCAGCTAGCTAGGGATGTGAAGGGTAACAAGAAGGGTTTTTACAAGTATGTTGGGAGCAAAAAGAGGATCAGGGAAAGTGGGTCTCTTACTGAATGGGGGAGAAGATGCAGAAAAGGCTGAAGTACTCAATATCTATTTTATCTCAGTCTTCACCGGCAAGATCTGCTGGAGACTACTTCACTGGGCAGCACAGTTTGGGGAGGAGATGACAAGCCAATAGTGGCAAAAGAATAGGTTAGGGACTATTTAGAAAATCTGGGCATAGTGAGGAGGGCTTTAAATTAGGTTTGCTAATTAGTTCATGGGGCCAGATGGGATGAACCTGAGGGTGCTGTGGGAATTGGCTGATGTGATTGCAGAGCCACTGGCCATCATTTTTGGAATCTCATTACAATCAGGAGAGGTTCCAGATGACTGGAAAGGCACAAACAGTGCCCATATTTAAGAAAGGGACAAAGGAGGATCCATGGAACTACAGACCAGTCAGTCTTACCTCCACCCCTGGAAAAAATCATGGAACAGATCCTCAAGGAATCTGTCTTGAAGCACTTGCAGGAGAAGAAAGTGATTAGGAATAGTTAGCACAGATTCACCAAGGGCAAGTGATGCCTGAACTATTGATTACCTTCTATGATGAGGTGGCTGGCTATATGAATACAGGGAGACCAGTGGATGTGGTATAACGTGATTTTAGCAAGGATTCTGATACGGTCTCCCACAACATTCTCACAGGCAAGCTATGGAAGTATACGGGTTGGTTGGATGAATGAACTGTAAAATGGATAGAAAACTTCTGGAAGCATCAGGCTCAGAGGGTAATAACCAATGGCTTGATGTCTAGTTGGCAGATAGTGTCAAGTGGAGTGCCTCAGGGGTTGGTCCTCGGGCCAGTTTTTTTTAATGTCTTCAGTGACCTAGAAGAGGACATAGAGTGCACCCTCAGCAAGTTTGCAGAAGACACCAAGCTGGGAGAAATAGTAAATACTCTTCAGGGTAGGATTAGAATTCAGAGTGACATAGACAAATGGGAGGATTATGCCAAAAGAAATCTTATGAGGTTCAACAAGGACAAATGCAAAGTCCTGCACTTAGAACAGAACAATCCCATGCATCAGTACAGGCTGGGGGCTGACTGTGTGGGCAGCAGCTCTGCAGAAAAGGACCTGGGGGTTACAGTGGACAATACGCTGAATATGAGCCAGCAGTGTGACCTTGTTGCCAAGAAGGCTAACGGCATACTGGGCTGTATTGGTCAGTGTGTTGCCAGCAAGTTAAGGGATGTGATTATTCCCCTCTATTCAGCACTGGTGAGGCCACATCTGGAGTACTGTGTTCAGTTTTGGGCCCCCTACTACAGAAAGGATGCAGACAAATTGGAGAGAGTCCAGTGGGGGATAACAAAAATGGTGAGGAGGCTGGGGGACATGACTTATGAGGACAGTGTGAGGGAACTGGGCTTATTTGGTCTAGTGAAGAGGAGAATGAGAGGGGATTTAATTAGCAGCCTTTAACTACCTGAAAGGGGGTTCAAACAAGGATGTAGCAAGCTAGTCTGTTTTCAGTGGTGGTACATGACAGAACAAGGAGAAACAGTCTCAAGTTGCACCAAGGGAAGTTTAGGTTAGATATTAGGAAGTATTTTCTCACTAGGAGGGTGATAAAACACTGGAACAGGTTACCCTAAGGGGTGTGGGCTCTCCATCCCGGGAGGTATTTAAGACCTGGCTATAAAAAGCCTTGGCTGGGAGGATCTAATTGGGGATGGTCTGGCTTTGAGCAGGGGGTTGGATTAGATGACCTCCTGAGATCCCTTCCAACCCTTAACAGTTTGGGGGGGGGTGCCAGATAGAAGAATTTCATCCTTGTCTGGTCATACACTCAGAAAAGATGGATCCTCTGCTCCTGGAGAAGAGGCCTGCCTGTATGGTCAAATATTCTGAAATCATGCTTACTTGGACAAGAAGTAAGTTAAAAAAAATAACAAGAAGTTTTATCATCTGGTGGCATGGCTTAAGTATAGTTTCTTATCTAGCCATTTACATGCTTCACCCATTGGGTTCTTAGGAAGAGCGGACTATGCATGTAAATTCTTCTGCTGCAAAGATGCATGTAGACCAGACTAAAAGTCTATCTTTATCTAATTATGATGGAGAATATTTGCATCCTTTCAGACATATCTCACGATATTGTCTCTCACTTAATATTTCCACTATGAGAAATACCCATCTTTCAACAGCCTGCATAGCCAGGTGTTAGCCTTATGGGCCCCCTCTTTTTTAATGTAAATATGTTATTTTCTGGATGGGCCTGGTTATTTAGCACACCCATGTTGGATGCCAATTGTCAGTGATTACCTCTCTTCAGTCATTCAGATTTTGAGTCTCTTCCTAGAATAAACCTCATTATGCAATCCTGGTTAATAAGAAATATATTTATATAAAATACTACTATTTATAAAATATAAGGACAATAAGGCTGAGCACATAGAGATTACACTACCTGTACATAGAGATTACACATGCCATATCTATAAAACAGATTCAACAAAATATGCATGATATTCCACAAACACCTGAAATTATAGTGGGTTTCTGACAATAACTTATACAGATTTGAATCAGTTTTTATACATTTATTGTATGGCAATAAATGTGGAAAAGTAAATGACGACTAGAAGAAAGAGTTCACGTAAGGTACAAGTTAACAAAAACTAAACAAAACATCTAACCCAGAGAAATTGACTGGGCTCTCACTTAACTAAATTAAAACAATTCAGCAAAATCATGTTCCCTTTATGCTAGTTCAGTATAAGAACAACACTGCCAAACAACATATATAATCAGAGAAGTTCCTCACGCACTCCTGGAGAGCAGGTGGGACCCGTGCCCCAAGATCTGAGCACAGGATGGGGGCGGGCATGGGCTGCCCACTGCAGGCTTGGACTCTTGCCCTCCTGCCCTCCTCCAGGGCTTTCGCAGCCCAGCTGATGCACCCCGGCACTGCAGGGCACAGTGGGGCCATGAGGGGAAGCTGCTTACTGCTGTGAGCTCCAAGCTGCCCCAGTGAGGCATCCCCTGTACATGAAGCAGCAGCAGGGGTGGTGGCATGGGGTTGTGGCCCTCACTGCTGCTGCGCTCACCAAGGATACCTCACCAGGGCAGCACAGAGCTCACAGTGGCAACAATCTTCCCTGTATGGCCCTGCTGTTCCCTGCAGTGCTGGGTCACACCTGCTGGGTTGTGGAGTCGCGGGGAAGGGCAGCAGGGTGGGAGCCTGAGACTGCAGTGGGCAGCCTCCCCACCCTTGCCCTGTGCACAAATCTAGGGGCATGGGTTCCCCTGTCCTCCCAGGAGTGTGTGCAGCAGCAAGGAGCTAGCCCCCTGTCTTCCCAAGCCCACAGCAGGCATGCAGCAGGCAACAGGCAGCAGGCAGTGGAGGGTGGGAAGCTGGGCTCTATGCTCCACTGCAGCAGCTGCCACCTCCTACAGGGTCCCTGGCCCTGTAGCCTGGCAGCTGGGGGCCCCCTATGACAGGGCTGGGGGGGGCAGGGGACTGTGGGTGGGGGGTTAGGGGCACCAGCAGGGCCAGTGGGGCTGAGGGGGAGGAATGAGAGGCATGAACAGGTCTAGGGAGCTGTAGGGGGGAGTGAGGGGCCTGGACCTGTGTTCTGTAAACTAAGGGGGCATGGGAGTTCTGATTTTCCATGATAAAAAAAACCCAAAATCAAATAGCAAAATTTATAGGTATTTAGTATTTATTTCATTATAGTGATCGAGGCACTGGTAGGCTTCCAATTTGCTTTAAGACTGTAAATATAACAAGAAAACATTGTGTTCAGCTGATACCTATATATATATATATATATATATATATATATATAGTTGCCTTTTATTTTAATCATGGATTTGGGGGGTTTTATCAGAGAATGTGTGGTGTTTTATCAGGGAATTTATGGGGTTTTTTGGGTCAGGGATAACCAGGATCCCTGAAGAAGTGTTTGCTACCACTTTTTCTGGGCAGCATACTCCCCTATTTCTCATTCCTGGGTGCAACACATCCCATTTTTAGAGTTCTAGACTCAGCTACACTCAGTTGTGTGTGATTGCTTCAAGAACTCGGAAAATGCTATTGGAGTTTGACCCTACACTAACAAAAGTGCAGTGTGGCTCAGTAGAATCTCTTCCTATAGGAACCTCTCCCAGGGGGCATCAAATGATCTGCATATCTCAAGACATATGTGTCGTATCATCTGACATCTCTGCTTCATCGTTAAGGCACCAATGCTAACTAAGCACATAAAGTAGCTGAATTGCATGCCCAACCTGATAATAGTTTAGTTGGTGTAATGAATAAATCTCTGTGTGTCAATCTTGTCTTCCCTTTTGCAAGCTCATAACCCTCTCCCCTCCTTATCCCTCTCCACCCCCAACATAAATTATTCTTGAATTCCACTAGATAAAACGTTAGGATTCAGAAAGTATGGGCAGTCAATTCCATCCCCCCCAAGGAGCTGCTTGCATTTTGAAGAGATATGTCTATGTTAATGAGGAAGAAGGGGTGACGGGTAGAGAGATCAGTCAGGGTGGATCCAGAGGGAGTACAGTGGCATAGACACACACCCTTTAGGCCAATGATGCCATACGAGCAACAATTAGGTGCTATTTTTAAGTCCTCAAATTGGGAAAGAATTCTTACCCCTCCCTTCCATGGTCAGCAGCACACCTCCTTCCCACCCCACACAACTGCTGCTGCTGGCACCACCTGACCCAAGGGCAGGGATGGTGGAGGCTCCAGAGGCACTTCTTCCCACCTCAGCTTGGCTCTGCTAAGACCAAGGCTCAGCAAGGGACAGTGGCAGATGTGGGTGGACTCATGCTGCTTTCCTGGCACCCCTGGTTATTTCTACCAGGCCAGGAGCAGGTGCAGGGGAAGGGGAAGGGAACCCATCCACTGCCATCATCACTGTTGCTGCTGTTTCTGGCCAAGCCTGCTCCACACACAGCCTGGCTGCAGTGGGGCAGGAATGGTTCTGGAAGCTCCAACCCCAGCCCCATGGTCAGCTGGAGACAGTAGAGCCCATTGGCGATGTGTAGGGAGTGCATGCAAGTGCACATGCACCCCCTGATATTGGCGGTGCACCCCCTCAGATTGGCTGCTGCTGACACTGCTGGCAGCACCTGTAGGAAGTAGCCACTCGCCACACCCCTCCGCTGCTTGCTGCTGACACTGCTGGCAGTGTCTGGGGGTGGTTGCCAATTGCTGTGGACACTGCTGATGCTGTTGGCAATGTCTGTGGGTGGTTGCTGATTGCTGGTTGGCACTTGCCACCCCCCACCGCCAACACCACCGTGGCCTTCTGTGGGAGCTCCCTGCTCACTGCCACCACCTTCCTGCCACTGACACCACCACCACTTCCTGCAGGCGGTCACTGTGCCCCCCCAGCCTCAGGATGCACGCAACATTCATGATAGAGACAGCACCAGGAGTGGGGAAGGGACAGGGGGAATGGGTGGAGAGGTGAGGGGAAGGGATGAACTGATGAAAATGGAAGAGAAGGAAGAGGGGGGAGGGAACATTTTTACCTTATTAAGGGATTTGAAAAATAACCCAGCTGCTGATCTACCAATGCATTCTGTCCTCCCCAGTGGGAGAAGGAGAAAGGCTGGGATCTGAGGGCATAGCCACCCCTGCAGCACCGATTGCTGCTCCCACACCCCCTTTAACAAAATCCTGGATTTACCCAGAAGAAGGGTAAATCTAGGGCAAGATTAGACCTACAAAAATAAGCTTGTAATTTTGACAGCAAAAGACAATAAGCAGGGGGACGGTTTGTCAATGCAAAGCTCCAGTGAAGTCCACACAGTGTCTGCGTGTTTACTATCAATTTCAAAACTGGACCTTTTGGTTTCATAAGAACAAGTTTTTATAGAATGCAAGTCCAAGAAAAATATTCCTTTGTTATTAAAGAATACAATTGAACGATTGTTTTAAAGCTAAAAATCTTTCCCTTACACTACCTTTCACCAAATCATTATGCTAGTGCCTGAGAAAATGATTATAGCAACAGGAAAAAGTGAAAATGACTAGCATATTTTAATTGTCCATTTTAGTCAGATAAATAAAAAATCTAAATAATAAAAAAAGAACGAATCAAAAATGATTTTTAAATGCAATTATCTTAATAAAATAGACCAATATTATTCTAGAAATATAAGGATTTATATATAAAAAAGTTTTTAACCCAGGTTTTAACTCAACATTTCCTTCAACATAAATATTTGTTAGGATCAGCTAGTTCTGAAATTAAAAGTATAGAAAGGATGCTTTAAAATATGGTGATCTTTGGTATATGTCATTTTAACTAACTTACTAAAAACATTTAAAAAAATCAAAGATCAGTTTTGCATGGTAATGAATATAAAATCTAAGTAAATACTTAATTTCAGTTCAGCTGGGCATGAGAAAAACCTAGATGAGGGTGGAAATTTTAGCTTAGGATGAAACAAAAAACTGAGATGAGGCTTTTACCTTAGGATGGGAAAAAATATGAAAAAATAATGCTTAAAAATCCATAAACATAACTATAATTATAAAAGTATTGTGACTGACCGTAAAACACAACCCCTTCTCTAGTATAATGATGAGAAACATTAAGAATTTTATGTTGAGAGATCATGGCATGGTAAAGTCGGTAGAAAGAAATCACAGTAATAAAAATGTTCAATATGCATATTAGAACCAGTTAAAAATAATGTATTGAAATGTCAAATTATTTTCTGCCTGTCAGATAAATATTCTTCCTACCAAGACAGAGAAAAAAAGTCATAGCAAATGGTGGAATAACCCTTTTTGTTTCTGTGGGCTAAAACTTAAAAATATTAAATACGTAAATACCATATTTACTTATATACCACACAGATCTTTTCCCCCAAAATCAGACCTCCAAAATTGGGGTGCATGTCTTAAGGAAGAAAACTGCTTTTTTTTCTTTACTGTAATAGAAGCAGGATGGAATAGAGCAAGCAGATACTGTGACTAATGGCTGCCAAAATGGCTACCATTTCTTCCTGAAGCTGCAGATAGCAAGAGTGTCCTCTAGTCTTAGGGATCCACAGGAGGAACAAGACTTGGGGGGTTACTTCTTTAGCTCCAATGATAGATGGCTGTTCTAAAGATGTGGGTATTACATCCTGTTAATGACCCACGTAGGAGATCCTTATGCTTTCATAAAATGGAGTTTATTTTCTACATTCTGTTTAAAAACAAACAAACAAAAACCTCATTTCATTCAAACAATGAAACATCCTTAAAAACAGTTTTATATTTCAATATGTTATAAATGGCCAGTTACTGAACAGTGTACCACCTGCCATTATGGCAAACTGTTTGTTAGTATCACACGCTGACAAATCTGAAAATTGAGAGCTAGGTATAGGCAATGGAAGAGCTATATATGCTTTCTCAAAAATAGCTTGGGATCCTCTGTACACTGAAAGTATGCCCAGAGACATGAATAATTTAGGAAAAATTCCTCTCAATAGGAAACTTTTTCTTCATGTATACTTATTAGAATATCACTTTTTATGGGACATAGTAAAAGAAAGCTTTCTTTTTAAGGGGATGGAAATGAACTAAGGGCAGTGCCTTGGTGAATTAGGATTGGAGGGATAATTCTGCATATACAGATATTGTGGAAAAGCACATGGAGAAGGAGCAAATGGAAAGACAGTGAAAAGCTGTCCTGCTGGCGTGGTAGATAGAACAACAGTGTCAGATAACCACTTTTTTGTTTCCCTAGGTACGATTTTAGTTTATTTGCATTGATGCAGCACTACAAACAGCCTGAACAAAATAGTGGCATCTGGCTTAAGGCCTGAGACATCCGCTGGTGCAGAATTGTGCATGGCTTGAACTTACAGGTTCAGGTGAACAAAACAGACGGACAACTGCTTTTTAAACCTTCACTTGAATGTCACACTTCCTAAACTGGGTGGTGCTTAGGTAGCAGATCAAAGTTCTTTGGCCTTGGTTCCATTTCTAATTGATGGGATCTTAATCTTCTTTACATTTGTACAGGGTAGGAAATGGGGAAAGCCCTTAATATGCTCAGTTGACTTATGAATCCCTAGCATCTGTTAAAGTTATATGTTCTCTGGCTGGTCTCAGCACTGAGGGAATTCTCAGTTCATCTTCTCAGCCTTCCCCAGCAGCTGTCGTTGCAGTGGGCATTACTCATGAGAGTTAGAGACTCACAGGGATGACTGAGCTACACACACAAATCTTATCTTATGCTTATGCACAATGCATCACATTGAAAAAGCATATTCAATAAGTTTGAACAGAGAGCTTAAAAATGTAACTTATTTTTATTTATTAAAAATGTAATAGTAATTATCATAAATGCTTATACCAATGCAGTGCCTCCTAAAGTAAAATACACACAGCAGCTGACATGCAAACCTATGCAGCTAAACTTATACTGCACAGAAAATAAAATGTGTGTCAACTATGCATGCAGTTTTTCTTTATTCATAAGTTAGCATAACTTTTTTTCCTTAATGAAAGCATTTGCTTTAGTATATGTAACTAGACGTTTGAGAAACAACCAATATATTTGGTTGTCAATTTTTCATTATTATGATGAAAGTGACCAAAGCTTTGGAAATCCAGTTGTTATGTCAGCCAGCTGATACCCCAGTCAATGAACCAGAGAGAGTTACCAGCACCTCCTCAGACTTATCTGTAACTGTTATTGGCATGTAATCTGAGTAGGACAAATATTGCTTTTCATTGGCTAGAGCTGAAACATATATTTGCTTTTAATCCAAAGTAAAACTATTCTTTTTAAAATTAATCCCAAGCAAATATGATGTTTTAGGAAAAATGGATTTAAAAATATTATTTTGAGGATCTAGGGTCAAGAGGGAACAACTGACACAAGAAAGTATTTTTATAGTCCAGGCATATGAACATTCATGGGAATTTTCTTCTAAGCATATTCTTGGTTCACATGTTGGTTATGAGTTTGAATCAGCTTTGCTCTGCAA
This sequence comes from Alligator mississippiensis, assembly GCF_030867095.1. NCBI lineage: Eukaryota > Metazoa > Chordata > Crocodylia > Alligatoridae > Alligator > Alligator mississippiensis. The sequence goes on from NC_081824.1 coordinate 39,981,031, forward strand.
TCATTTCAGAAGATGCTGCACTTGCTTTTATTAAATATAGATAAGAACTCTTATGTCAGTTATAATCAACTGAAACAAGAGCATAGTTAAAATATAAGCCTCTTAGCATGAAAATTTCACTAATCTTGCCAGAGAATATAAAAAAAAATACATTTTCTTGTTTTCCTTTAGACCAAATGAGTAAAATATCAAGATTTCTTTTCTTCACATTCTAGCATTACATGCAATAACAGAATTGTGCAAGTTAGTGATGCTGACACCCAGAGAGAGTTACTAATGTGTGTTATTTGGTAAAGCTAAAAATACTGCATCCTGCTTTTGAACACAAGCAAGTCCCAAATGCCAAATTTAGTATTTGACATGAGTACTTCTTTGCTTAGTTCCCATATACCAACTGAGGAACAGAAGATAGTTCATCACTTAAATCAGTACATGAAGGAATGTTTGATGATAATGTTATTGTTTTTATATGCTTACAAGATACTTGTTCAAAGGACATGGTGCATTTCTTCTAAAGACAGGGTGATTTGTTTTTTAATATTATAGAATGGTAGATTCATAGATTTCCAGGGAGAACTGTTAGAGTCCATTCCAACTTTCTATACAGCGCAGGCCAAAGAACTTTACTAAGTGATTTTTTAATGAAGCCTGTAACTCTAGCTGAGTTTTAGTATCCAGATCATATTGTGATTTATCTGTCTTCCTTATTACATGAATAGCTTCTTACCCATTGAACAGTTCCACTGATATCAGTCAGATTGCTTGCAGAAAAGGATTTAGGTACTTTTGGTGTTGACTCCCTCAGCCTTGCCTTGCCTTGCCTTGCATTAGGTGCCTAGTCTCCCTATGTGATACAGGGGAGAGTTCAGTGCCTCAGAACGAGATTCACACCAGCCACCATCCTGGCAAGACTATAATCACTGGTGGAAAATGCTAAAGGCCTCAAATCCCATACCTCTTCAGAGCACAGGAGTAAGGGGAAGCATCTTTCTCCACTTGGGGTGCACAGCCTTTAATTTATCTCCTTGAGTTCATTACCCAAAGAGTGAAGATTGTGTGTGAATGTTCAAGTACGTGCATTGACTTCTGTTCATGTTGTTCTACTTTTCTTTCAGAATTACAAGTAGGAGTCACTCTTTTCAGAAGAAAGCTGACAGAGGAAGAAATGATGCTCCTTTTTTTGTAAAAGCTCACTGGATATAGCACCCAGTCATGGACTGAACTCTTACTTCTGCCTAAAAAAGTTAAACCTCCATCCCTCCCACACAAGTGCCCAAATCACCATGCTATAGGATATTTGAAGGGTACTTTCCAAGTCCCTCCTGTAGACACTACCTTTTGACATGAAATAATTAAACATTAATAGGATCCATGAAACATGCTGGAAAGATGCATGTTTATCTACTCTAGCATTTAGAGCATTCACCTGGGAAATAGGAAGACTTAGGAGTCCCTGATCCAATGGATTATACCCAGTGCTTGTTTAGTACAAAATATATAAGCAGTCATTAGAGTAGGAATTGGAACCCATGGACACCTATACACCAGCAGTGAGGCTGCTCCAATGAGCTGTAATTACTGTGCATTGGAGCAAACTAAATTAATTCAGTCTGCTGGAGCATGGTAATCACTGCACTCCAGCAGACTCCAGTGCCTCACGTGTCAGCATTCCCAAGCTGAAAAATGGTGGCAGAGATGCTTTAACTAAACCTCATTTGGTGAGCTTTAGTTAAAGCATCCCCACCACCATTTTTCAACGTGGGAACACTGATACAAGAGATGTTCCCGGCACTTTAGAGGGGATCTCCGAGTCACTCTGATTAAAGTGCTCCCCCTCCCCCAGAGCACGTGTATAAATGCCCCATATTTCTATTCTCCCCAAAAAAGTGCCCTAACTACTGGATTAGTGAGTGATGCTCATTCACTTTGTGGCTCAGTGAAGGTTTGAAAGCAGAACAACATCAACAGGAGTTGACACACACAATTGCACATTCACACATTATTCTCTTCAGAGTATACTGTTGCAGGGCGAGGTGGAACCTATGGCTTTGAATCCCCTGAGACAGCAGATAAATATCTTCTATAAATATTCTATACATGCATTTTTCCAGTTTGGGACCTCTCCCACTCACCATGAGTTTCCAAAGATGATGGCCAGTGGCTCTGCAATCACATCAGCCAACTCCCTCAGCAAATAGTCCTTAACCTGTTTTTTCACCACTGTCACCTGCTCATCTCTGTCCCCAAACTGTGCTGCCAGGTGCAGTAGTATGGGAGCTGACCTTGCCTATGAAGACTGAGATGAAATAAGTATTGACTACTTCAGCCTTTTCCACATAATTTGTCACTAGGTTGCCTCCCCCATTCAGGAAGGGACCCACAAGTTTCTTGATCTTCCTTGTTGCTGACATACTGTAGAAGCTCTTGTTATCCTTCAGGTGCCTTGTTAGCTGCAATACCAATTACATTTTGGCCTTCTTGATTTCATCCCTGCATGCCTGAGCAATACTCTTATACTCCTGCCTAGGTGTTTGTCCAAGTTTCCTTTCTTGTACGATTCCTTTTCTGTTTTAGCTCATTGAAGAGTTCCCTACTAAACCAAGCTATTTTCTGCCATATTTACTAGTCTTCCTATGCATCAGGATGTTTTGTTCCTGTGCCGTCAAACCAAGTAAGGTTTCTTTAAGTTACAAGCAGCTCTTCTGCACCCCTTTCCCCCTCAGACTGTCTTGCCAGGGAATCCTACCCATCAGTTCCCTGAGGGAATCAAAGTTGGCTGCCCTTCTTCCTTCTTTTCCTTGGGATCCTGAATTCAATCATCTTGTGGTTGTTGCTGCCCAAGTTACCGTTCATTTCTACGCCCCCACCAATTCTCTCTGGTTTGTGAGCAGCAGGTCAAGAATAACATGGCTTTAGTTGACCAACATTTACACCAGGAAGTTGTCTCCAACACTCTCCAAAAACCTCTGGGATTGCCTGTGCACCGTTTTATTTCCCTCCCAGCTCATCAGGGTTATTAAAATTCCCTATGAGAACCAGGGCCTGTGACCTGGAAACTTCCATTAGGTGTTCGAAGAAACCCTCCTCCATCTTATCCTCCTGGCCTGGTGATCTACAGCAGACACCCACCACAGCATCACCTTTGTTGTGTTCCCCTCCAACCCTGACCCAGAGGCTTTCAATAGGCCTGTCTCCAGTTCCATACTGGAGCTCAGAGCAATCATATAACTCTTTTACACTGTTTATACCCATCCATGAGAACACTTCAGCAGGGCTGGATTATGACATGCTGGGGCCCTAAACTAGGGGTTCCCAACCTTTCTATGCTGCGGCCTGGAAAACTGCGGGCCACCATGTGGAGTCCCAGAATTTCCAGCCGTCACACAAGTAAAGATACTTCCACCCCCCAGGCAGGGGGCAGGCCCAAACCTCAACCACAGCTGCCACAAGTCCTGCAGGAGGAGTTGCGGCCTCTCCTCTGGCTCTGCGGGGCCGCAGTCTGCCGGTCCATGGTCACTTCTGGTCCAGCATCCAACCCTTCACAGCCCAGGGGTTGGTTTAGAGGCTCCTCATAATGTGAGGCCCTAAGCTAAAGCTTACTTAGCTTATACCTAAATCTGGTGCTACACTTCAGTTATATGAACTATCCCATCAAGTCTTTGTTATTCCAATCATAGCAAAGTTCTCTGACTCTGCAAGGGCTTCCAGTTTTCCTGCTTGTTTCCCAGGCCCTGTGCATTTATGCACAGACACCATAGGTAACTAGCCAGTTGCCCTACTTTCTCAGGAAGAACGAGGAGGCCTCCCATGTTGCCCTCTCCTGCTTGCTCTTCCTCCAGGTCACCCACTTCCCCACTTACCTTAGGGCTTTCATCTCCATTCCTTGATGAACCTAGTTTAAAGGTCTTCTCACTAGGTTAGTAAGCCTGTCTGTGAAGATGCTCTTCCTTCTCTTCACTAGCTGGATCCAATCTCTTCGGGGCACTCCCTCTTCTTGGAACAACATCCTCTTGTCAAAGAGCCAAAGCTTCTTCCAGTAATGAATGGCCACTCCCCACAGATGAGCTGCCCCAGTTGCAGTCCTCCAGCTTCCCAGGATGCAATGTCCCCTCCTACACCCTCCTGTTTTGTGTGGACAAACTTTCCACCCCCTGAACTTTACTGTCCAGGAGGCAGTTCTTGCACCGAGCTAACTCCCCCTCCCACCCTCAGGAACTGCTCAAATGTTGATGGGTGTTAGTGCTAGCTTGAGTTTGGAGCAGTCACACCCTGAGTCTAAAAACTTTTCTCTTGCTTTATTGTCACTTACAGACTTTACATTCTCAGTGATTAAGCAGCAGCAGAGGGAGAGTTTTGAGGGTCATAGTTTCAGACTTAGACACTGAAAGTGGGTTTCACATGGGACTTAGGTCCCTAAGTACTTTGGTAGTTTGAGCTTTAAGATACTATCCAGCATGAGAAAGGGTAGCCTAGTTTAGTCTTTAGATTCTCTTCTTATCTACACTTGTGTAAATCTGCAAAAATACCTGCTAAAGTCAGTGGGGCTATTCCAAATTATTTTTCTTAGTGTGTCCTGTTTTTATTTGTTTGTGTAAGTATGTGTGTGTGGGCATGAATAATACACACACACACACACAAACTATATATGAATTATATGTGTGTGTGTGTGTACAAAGCAGAATCTAACCCTTAATCTCTTTGTCTCCGTTTTCCTACCTATAAACCAAGTAGAAATGTATTTATCTACCTAATTCACAGATGTCTTTTGCAGCTCAGATAGTTTTTGTAAAGTACTTTGAGATTCTCAGCTGAAATGTATTTTTTGCATAACAGTTTCTTAAAATATTACTTATGAAACTCAGAAAGGACCAGTGTTCATAAAAGAGGGAAATATTGCTCCAGGCAGTTAATTAACTTTAAAAAATGTGTCTGACCTACAGTTGTATTAATCATGTCCATTTCCAAAGAAACTGATTTCTGTGAGGCTTGAAATCCAAAAGTAAAAGTTTTCATGGATCCCACTGCTATATCCTGTTAAAGATGAGCAAAGTAAACTGCTGGAATTAGAAGCTACCAAGGGAGTGACAAACCTCATGGTGTTGACTTGCATTCCATAGATGATACCTAAGCAGTGCATGCTTCATTCAGTACATGACCCAGCACAGTTACAGTATAAGTATTTGACATCAGGGTTCACCGTAGAGGTGATATCTTTTATTAGCCCAACAAGATTTTTGCAAAAATTTCTTTAATTGCAAGCTTTCGGGCACAAACACCCTTCATCAGACATCGGAGAAAAGATTGTAAAAGTTCTTCTGGGTAGAAATGAAAGTTCATATTTCACAGGATTTCACAGAGGAGTCAACAGATGGAAAGCTCCTCTGGGCAGGCAGTTCTTTGCTGGTAAGGAGTCTCTCAGCTCTCTTGTGAGGCTCTCTGATGATGCAAATTACCTTGAACCATGGCAAGAGCAGTATCTCAGGTTTCAGGTGATCACAGTTGCTTCCTGCTTGGGAAATTATGAAGATTTCATTTTAAAATTTGGCTAAATTTTGATATCTTCCATGTGTCAGGCATCCTTTTTTTTTTTTTTTTTCTTTCTCCTTCCAAAAATCTTGGTCTAATAAAAGATATCACATCTACCATGAGCCCTGATTGCTTTTTCCTCTAGACCAATACAGCTACAACCTGGATACCTGACTCATGGAAGATGTTGAATTATAGCCAGTTTTTAAAATGAAATCTTCTAATTTCCCAAGCACCGGGGTTGCAGCTGGAGGTGGAGTGGGAAGGGGGTGGAGGCCAGACATGAAATGGGGGGGTTCCACATGGCAGTGCAGGGTGGTGCATGGTGGCAGCAGTTGCACATTGCACATCCAGTTGGACATGTGACTCTACAGGCTGCTGACGGACCTCGCCCCTGCCCAATCATGTGCCACCCGTCAGTAGCTCACGGAGTTGGATGTGTGACTAGCTGTATGCAAGCGGCACGTGGTGGCTCAGGATGATGGATGACAGTAGCAGCTACCGTGTGAGAAATAAAGTATTGGTTCCTGAACCAAGGCCCAATCTTCCATTTATACCATCCTTCCTATAGGAAAATCGGTTCCGAGTTACCATGTTTCGACTTAAGATGAGGCTTTTAGGAACCAGTTGTGTCATAAGTCTGAGGGCAGCCTGTATTTTGAGGCAAGCAGGCATAAGAAAGTGCTAACAGCAACTCAAAAGTTAGTTCTTGGCCTCTTGTGGACTAAGATTGTGTGCATATCTGAAGCCCATGACTAAAGATTTTGGGATGGAAAATGCTTGCCTGTAGTATCTGGGGGCATCTGAACCCCAAGACGTATGGGCATGGGCCTGCAGGTAGGATGATTACCAATGGATTTGGGAGTGTCTAAAGTCCAAGGGTGATAGGTCTGGGATGGAAGAGGCTTGCTGGTTATAGCACCATACATGGTGTTTCGAACAACTGAGTTCGGCTCAGTCGATATGATTTGGAACGGATTTGGCCAATTTGACCTGGAACATTAAATACACACACACACACACACACACACACACACACACATATATATATATATATATATATATATATATATATATATATATATACACACACACACACACACACACACACACACACACACCATCATTTCAAGCCTTGTAAAATGTATGCGCAATTTGTATGTATCATAACATGTATGTGCAATTATATATATATATATATATATATATATAAATTGCTCATACATTTTACAAGGCTTGAAATGATGGTGTGTGTGTGTGTAACCCCCCACCAAAGTTGGTTAAAACTCCTTGAGAGTGACTTGGGTTTTACATATGCTGCATCACTTAGCTGCCTCCAAAAATGCCGTACACTTGGAGCACTTTTACTACCGTTGCTCATACATTGTACAAGGCTTGAAGTGACGGTCCAGATACGGTCGTCATCGTACACCTGGCAACACCGGGGGACACGGCGCCCTCGGGCACCTGGCCTCGCCGTCCGGGTCCCGCCAGGCCGGGGCAGGCTCTCCCCGCCCCGCAGGGCGGCCGCGCTCGGCTCTGCCGCGGAGAAGAGGCGAGAGGAGGGTCCCCCTCCCTGCCCCGAGCCGCCCGCCTCTGTCCGCCCCTCTGCTCCCGCCCCGGCCGCCGGCGCTGCCCCGCCAGGAGGCTGCCAGGCGGGAGCCCGGCCCCGGCCCCTCCGGGTCCCGGGGGAGGAGGCAGCGGGCGGCGAGGCGGCTCCCGGGCTGCAGCCCGCTGCCGGAGGTGAGGGCACCTGCCGCTGCCGCTGCCGCGGCGCCCGACCCGGGTTTCAGGCATGAAACTCGGAATCAAGAAGTTGTCTCAAAGTTTGCGGCGGGAGGAGCCCGGGCCCGGCCCCCCGGTGGCTGCGGCGGGGGCAGAGGCAGAGGCAGGCGCGGGCCGCCGGGGTTTTTAACAGCGGAGGAGGGGGCGGCGCGGAGCGGGGCTCCCTGCTTACATAAGGCGCCTCGTCCCCCGTCACACGCGTGATTTCCTCGCTGCCCACCCCGCGCGCTGCCGGCAGTGAAATAGGAGCACGCCCGCCCCCCGCAGCGCGGCGCCTCTCCCCGGCCATGGGCGCCCCGCGGGCTGCGCGGCTGCTGGCGCTGCTGGGGCTCCTGGTGCTGTCGGCGGGGTCCCGCGCGGAGACCAGCGACTCCATGGATGTAAAGGACCGGCAGAGCCTCCTCGACCTGATCATGGAGATCATCCAGGAGCTGAAGAGCTACCAGCTGCAGGGGGAGAGCGGGCAGCAGCGCTTCCCCAAGCACGACTACGGCTTGGACCGCAGGGAAGTGGAGGACTACGGCGGGTACCCGGACGAGCAGCGAGTCGGTAAGTGGCCGGCTGCGCCGCCCCGCCCCGCCCGCTCCCTCCTTCCCGGCCAACTTCGCTCTTCCCGGAGAAGTGGGGCCGGGCCGGGCCGGGCCGGGCCGGCGGGAGACCCCGCTCCCGCGACGGGCTTGGGGCTGCGGCTGCGGCGCGGAGCTCAAAGCCAGACCCGCTCCCGCGGCTCCGCGCGCACAGCCGCAGCAGCGGAGGGGCGCAAGGGACCTCAGGACCTCGCATCCAGTCCAGCTCCCTGCCCCAAGCCCCGACTACATCATCCCGGCCCGGGCTGTGTCCCGCCGGGTCTGAAAACCCACCCGCAGTTTCACCACTTCTCCGGGCAGCCGGTCCCAGTGCCGCCCTCCCCTCCTCCTCACAAAGTTTTCCCTAATATCTCACCTGCTTTCATGGCGGAAAACAGTGAGATTGGGGCAAGGAAACGTAGAGTAACCTCAGATCAGGTAGTCTGGAGTCTCCCGACTGAGTTTTCTGGTCCTTCCTCCCCTTCCCCTGACCCCGAGTTTCACAGCCAAGCCCTAGCTGATGCCACACCTGGAACTTTGTTAGCAGCCTTGGGGCTCTCTTTACTAATCCTTTCCATTCTTTGGTGCTTGGACCGTTCAAATATTTGTGACCATGTATTTATTCCCCAACCCAAATTAAGTTCTTTCTTTTGGAGCGGAGAGCCTACATGGTCCCAAGAACTGCATTTGCTCTTGATGCTCCCTCCAGACTATTCCTGCAAGTCACAGGCAGTGGCAGCAGACCCAGAGCAGGGGGCGGCGCTCTGCAGCTGGAGGCTGAGTTGGCCTCTCTGGCTGCCAGGTCTAATTTGCTGCTTGCCGTCATCCCCCAGCCTCTGTAGTATCGCCACCTCCCAGGCTTTCCCTCTCTCTGCCTAGGCCAGCGAGTGAGATTAGAGAATCAGAGAAAGTAAGAGTTGGAAGCAAGCTCAGGAGCTCATTTGGTCCAACCCCCTGCTGAAAGCAGGAGCAGCCCCAACTACATCATCCCAACACAGGCTTTGTCTACTCAAGTCTTAAAAACCTCTAAGAATGGAGAATTCCACACCTTCTCTGGGTAGCCTGCTCCTTGCTTTACTACCCTCCCAGTGAGTTTTTCCTCATCTCAAACCTAAACTTCCCTTGCTGCAACTTGAGACTGTTGCTCCTTGTTCTGTCATTTGCCCCCACTGAGAAAAGTCTAGCTCCATCCCACCTCGCTATTTCAGTTGTGCCAATTTTCAGTTTTCTTAAGAGAGATGCCATGTTTTGCCTTTTTCTGCCTTTCTTTTCCATCACCTGCTGGCTTTGCTTGGTCCTCCACGGGATTTGCAGCTTTAAAGTTGGAGTAATCAGTGACTCTCATTAAAATGCTATTTACTGTCTTGCATAGATGATTTTACGAAAGGTTTTAAATGGGACAACCTCACAACGTCCTGGGTCCTAACTCAGGCCAGTGTGAAAGTTTCCCTTACTCTGTGCTGGAAAAAAGTTACAAGCAGTGCACTCTACTCTGTAACTCTAGCACAGCAAAGCAAAACAAGGAAGCTTGTGGCTTGCTGGGCAGAGCTTTTGGCTATTCAGCATCAGCAATTCCAATGCACTGGGGAATGGGATCCAGTGAGAATAAAACCACTAGGTTGGTACCGGACTCTCTGGCTCCTACGTGGGACATCTTATTTTTATTGTTAATAAAAGAGAATGGTTTCCAGCAAAGCTGGAAAGGCATTATTGCTTCCTTAGAGCCTTCCTTTATGTCAGTCGTATCATCAGTTTCCCAGCGGGTCTGTCCTGTGAGAAGCTTCTCAGAGAAACATGTAAGCTTTTAATGCTCTTCATGACACAATTAGGTCAAACATGATAAGGCCAATTTTACTTCGACTGACTCAAGTTAGAAGTAAATGAAAAATGACTTTCGAGAAACGTTTAACCTCATCAGTGAATCAGATTTGAATGGAAATGTTTTCTGCTTTATATGTGATAAGAGGTGCCAGGGGAATGGAGAAGGCTACTTAGGCATTTATGGTCAAGTAAATAAAAGGACCCTACAGCCTATCATACATCATATGCAATCAACACTAAGCTATCAGCATGGTGTTAGTAACCGAAAGCAATCAAAGATAACTGTAAATCAACAAGACACACAAGGGCTGAGGCTTAAGTGGATTTCAGTAAACCAGTTTCACTTTGCCATCTCCTGAACACAGAATGCAGGGAAGCAAACCACAAGGGTAGGGCAGAGCAATTTGCTTGGAATAGTCCTTTCCTGTGAATTTTATTTACGGCTAGAGAAAACACATACTGTTTCTATGTTTCCTGTCATCATATTGATCCAAGTTTGTGTTCCACACTTAGTATATTATTGCTGACAAAGCAGTGGACGAGCCTGTAGCTAAAAAGGTGCATGAAACAGCCAAAAAAGGAAGGCAGCCTAAACATCAACCACAGGTATAGCGGTGGACTCTTTGCACCACTGAAGTTGCTACAAGTTTCTAAGTGTCATTGAACTTAAGTGATACACCAGAACTAGGGGGAGCTAAAATATAGTGCACACTACTGAAATGGGACTTTTTGGTGGTCCTCATCTATACGATTGTTTGCCTTACCGGGAGCATCAGGTCCAGCATTGCAGCGCTCCCCTTTGTAGGGGCTGTGTTTTTTTATGAAAGACAAAGGTGGTTGCAGTTTGCTCCCTTTATGCAAATGCCATGTAACCTGCATGCTTCTAGTGCCCTCTGGTTCTACCCCTCAGATGAGCAGAATTTTGGCATGCTCATAAGTTGCCTTCCCATGTGTGACGCATGTATTTCCACTGGGTTACAGTGAATGCTTTCTTCTTTCCAACAGAAATAGTTCCCAGAGATCTGAGGATGAAAGAAAAATTTTTAAAGCATTTAACAGGTACATACATATACATTTTGCATTTGTAGTTTATTTCATATATATATGCCACTTAAGTCTGTCTCTCCTTTCTCTAGGAGCTCTGAATCATTTTGACTAATGACTCTTTCCCCCCTTCCCTTGTTATTTCAGGTCCTCTCTACTTTAGTCCAAAATGCAGTAAACATTTTCATCGGCTATATCACAATACAAGAGACTGCACCATCCCAGCATGTAAGTGACACCAATCAAGGCTAACTCATTTAAGAAACAAATAGGAGTCAGGCGTTTGTTTTTTGAATGGAGTGACTCTAAACAATTCTAGTAAATAATAGTTGTAATATTATGCCACTGCAATCCCTTTCTGTTAGAGTTCATAGTGTTTATGGATATTAATTAATATCCTATTTTTCAAGCAGGATGTATACTTATCATTATTCCATTTTTACAGATGGGGAAGCCCAAGCAAGGCATTTCTAGTGTATAATGAAAGTAAAAAGTTCCTTGAAATACCAAATTTGTTCTCTCCCATTGGCTCCAAATCTACTATGCTAACTTTACATGGAAAATACATTTTATGGCTTGTGCCGAAAACTCAGCCAAGACTGAAAACCAAGTGAAGCTATTTCCATTTCATGTACCATTGCTTATAGTGCAGCCTTTATAGGCAAATGATAGCTTCTTATGTTTTGGCAACCCATCTGTTTCCTAGTAATGCATTCAGTGGATTTATAAAAAGTGTAACGTACTGGAAATTAGTTAATAAATCAAATGAAGGACACAGGTGAACCACACCTGGCTCACAGCACCCCAACAGTGTTGGTAGTGCAGTGCTAGAAGAAACAACAAAAAGAGCAAGATTTTTTTCTTAAACTCTTGTTCAGCTGATATGACTGTACATATGAGGGACAGACCTGTTGAGTAAAAAGATGCTATTTTTGCACACTCTTTCAGAACAAAAGTACACATTATTCTACTTTTCTAAGCCCAGCTAGTCAGTCAAGTGCAGGACTGGAAATAGAACCAAGAATTCCTGGCTCACATTTTAAGAATGTTTTTTGCCCATGATCATTTTGAAGTCATATTTATTAAACCTATTTCTTTTTGTCTTACTTGCATGACATACGATTGGATGTCTTGGAAAGCCAGGAAGTAGTTTCTAAATCTGGGTGTCCAACTAGCAGCCCATGAGGGGTTAATGTGCAGCTCCAGATTCTCATCTGGCCACTGCTACCCTCTCCTCCCCACAATATTGCTTTGGCCACAGCAACAGAGTCTCCAGGATCCTTGCTCCTCCTCTGGCTGCTGCTTCCTGCCTTTGCCCCAGGAGGCAGGGTAGTGCAAGAGTGCAGAGCTGAGGGTTAGTCTGGGACTACACCGGGGCACAGTGGCGGGAAAGAGGAGTATTTGTGTGGTATGTGGCCACTTGGTCACTAGGGACTTAGAAGTTGGCAGACCTGACATAAATAGATACATATACTGAAAAATAAGCCCTATCACTAGAATAAAACCTGACCATGTTCAGCCTATACTCAATAGTGATGGAAAGGTTAGTAACTGAAAGCCATTCAACAGCTTATTTTACAAAATACTTGCAGTCTGCTGCCATAGTAAGGGAAAAGTCTATCTTCTGTCGCTAAAGGATGAGAAAAAAATCAACATCATATTCAGCACTAATTGGAATGAGCAACAAGGAAGCTAGGGACCAAGCTTGGATTAGACTTTTCCCCAATGGTAATATCACACTACTGGAGCAAGGGCAGATACTTTGTACTAGTGTTACCTGTACTGTATCCATCTTGTGCGTCAGCTTGCAGTTTCTAAGGATGTCAGTATGACATCTTGCACAAGCTGTAGATTTAATTAAACATGAATAAAATAACAATGGTATATTAGACAATCTATTTGCAGATAGAACATTGGATACACATATTCCTTAAAGAAATTGTTGTGGGATCTTGAAATTTGTACCATGCTTTAATTATCCATGCACAAGAGCCTGAGCTTGGTACTCAGTACTGGATTTCTGCTAATATTTTGATTTTAGGTTACAATTCACCAGTTCATTCTATGCAGCCATTCAAAAGGAAAATATAAAACACCTGCAGTCTGCTGCTACAGCAAGGGAAAAGCCTATCTTCTGTCACTACAAAAGCATAGTGTCCGGCATGTTTCCTAGTGCTTTCTATAATTTAACAGCATGATAGCTCTTAGTACTTAAATTTTTTGTTACCAAGAAGTGTCAACCCTTGAACAATAATGTAGATCGCTGACTGTAGGACTGGAGAGAAGCTTTAAGTGAACATGTGACCAAGCTTTGACCAATTTCTTTTCAATCTGTCCTGCATGCAAAATAGGTTACCCTGCTTAACTTTGTAACCTTGACTGCCATCGGTTTCACTGTTCCCTACTCTTTATTCATCCCACTAATTAGTATATACATATGTGAAGATGATGCCTAATCTTCAGAGAAGAGAGGTTTTGAAACAGCCTGTTATTAGAAGCAAGGAAAACAAAAATCTAACTAGATCTAAAATGGAACTAAATAAATGTGATTCAGATAATATGACATGGCTGCTTGAAATTGTAGGAGACTAGATTATGACCCAGGAAGCCCCTTCCAACCCTATATTTTGATGATGGTAAAAAGCATTAAGAATGAAATGTAGGAAATCATCTTGCACTGGCATTGAGGAATAGGTATGATATAACAGGTCTTTCCTTCTCTACTTCTCTGCATGGGAATGCACTATTTATCTGACTTTCAGATTAATTCATTGAGAGTTAGATTTCAAAGATGGATGTAAACAAATTGCACATGCAAGTTGAAATTCTACTTGTTCAGATCTAGCATTTGGCACAGGCATGGCTACTTAGATATATAGTTTTTTATGCACACAGTCTGCAGGCAGTTGTAACATTTGTTCATAGAAATTAGGCACACAGATCATGCACTCATCTTTGAAAAAAATTGTTTTTTCATCACCTTTTTATCTACATTTTCAGATATAGCTTATAACGGGTAGAAATTGGCCCCCTAAGTCTTTAGTTCAACGCAGTGATTTAAAATTAGTAGTTATAATAGTTTGCACATCACTTTTTTACTTTTAAAAACAGAATTAATTACGTCAGCAGTGTCAACTTAATGTATTTATGATCTTTTCTCATGGCAGACTATAAAAGATGTGCCAGGCTTCTTACTCGGTTGGCAGTAAGTCCAATGTGCATGGAAGGATAAGGTAAGCTTTTTGACAGAGGTAATAACATTCTACTGCATAGCAAAATGGTAGATTTTGCATTGTAGACAAAAAATATTCATGAGAGTGTATAAACAATCATCCTTAGGCTAAGGTATTCCCCTTTCAGTGTGTTTGACGTAATTGTCTTAATCTGGCAAAATACTGGCTATAAATAAGGAGTACCCCCTACTGGAAGGCATTATAAAGACCCATAGACATCAGCTGTGAATTATTCATAGCAGGATGCAGTTAGCAGATAGTGAATTTGTTTTTACAGAACAAAGCCTAACAGCTGTAGCTAATTTTTCTCCAAGAGTTGACTCAGTATACAATTGTATGTATTGTCACTGGCTTCCCTTTTGTTTTCAGCTGTAGAATTATTGTGTACCCTTTAAATATGGATTAATATATACATAACTATACACTTATATATTTTTAAAGGTAGGTGCCATAGGTGCTTCTAAGATAATTCATTATGTTATTACTGTAGCATTAGCATTGATAAATCAAACTAAGTAGATTATTCAGCTGTCTTTAGATTTCAGGTGTTTATCCAAAGGGCTAGTTTTTCTTGTTGCACCTGCTTAAGTCTTAGAATTATGGCAACTTCATATGCATAATAAATGAAGAATGTATTCCCAAAATATTTATACCTCTAAAGCTGACATGCATCACAATTTATATTCTGCTCCTATCTACCCTGAGTTGAGACAAAAATACATTTATATAAATCTTTTATATGAGAATTTTAAAATGATCTTAGAGAAATTATCAGTTTTAGATTTTACCGCAGGTATTTATTGACCAATGAAATGTTTTTATCACCAAATGAAATGTTTAGTTCAGAATTCTGACTTTAGACTAGAGCATAACAAGATTTTTCTTTGCATTTTTCTGTCACTGTTTTTTGTGTGGGGGAAAAATAGTTTTAAAGTACACCCAAACTAATCCAAATTCAGTTCTGGAGGTTTTTGAAGCCTATTGCCTACAAAGATTAACTTCTATTCGGCAAGTATTACTATAAGCAAAGTAAACATCCATGGAGGCAACACTATAATCCAGACTTTGGCTGTTTAGGGAAGCTGTCAGAGAATCTACTTTTTTAAAACTTAACATTAGGCAGTGGTAATAAGCTCCTTGTTCTAGCTGGGTGATTTTCATGGCTGTGTCTAAACAGGGATTGTGCTTGCAGTGGCACAAATCTGTGCTGCTACTTTGGGCCTGTCCATGCCCTTGCAGGTGCACTTTGTTGAGGGAAAAGGTGTCCCATTGTGGGTGAACTGCCCTTGCCTAGCTCCTCTTGGGTCTTCAGCCAGGGAGAGCTGAAGGCAGGGGGTGGCACAGGTGCTAGCCCCAGCAGTATAAACTGGTGGCATGCTGGAGCAGCAGGGGCACAACTTGGGAAGCATAGAGGCTTGGCCAGCAGCCAGAGCCTTGCTCTGGAGAGCCAGGCCTTCATTTGTGCCAGTGCAGGCTTTCTTGTGTACTGTGTGTCACTTTTTTTTTTTTCTGGGTTTTTTTTGCTACTGGGAAATCCTGGTAGCAAGTTTTGCCACCTCGCTGCATGGCACGTGTTTTAATTGTTCACCATGTGCAGCTTGTGGCACCACAAACTGCATGCCCCTGCTCTGCTAGATGCAGACCAAAGGTCCAGAGTGAAATCCAGGAAATAATCTACTAGTAGGAACATATAATCCCTACACTCTACTGCAAAGAACAGGTACAGTGTTAGGGCAATTACCAGCCAAACATGATTCATAATCATATACATGGGATCACAGTTCCTTTTCACCTTTTTGCTAGAAAGCCTCGCTGCAGCAACACTTCCCAATAGGAGTTTGATTTCTTATGGTAAGAAGAAACAAAGGGCAGTTCCTTTAGGTGGCACTATCTGCTCTGAAACCAGAAGACTGGTGAAGAAAATCCATTCCGCAGGGCTCGTAGCCTCCAGGTCTCCTCAGAAGTGTGAGAGAGCATAATGTGCAACCTCTGTTTGTTCATTAGCAGCAGCATAATTCCTAAGTGAGCTTCAGTATAGGCAAGAGGTGCATCAAGATTCACAGCTGACCTCACAGAAGTCAAAGGATCCGTTTAAGCCTTTTTTCTGGTGTATTCAGCTTCCCCAAGTACTATAGCTCTTCCAGTATAAGGGGTATGGTGGCAGCTGCCATTTCCTAGATACAGCCACAGGGAAAGGGGTTCTGTTTCTTTAGATCTGGCAATCAAGTCTCTCCCTCGACAGGCTGCTGGATCAAGCCTTCTCATGAAAGCATAGGGAAAGATGAAAGATTTGTAGTTTAGCACCAGACTGCAAAGTTAATAATTGTGGGCACTAATGAATAAACAGCATTCAGGATAATAGAATGCAAACACTTGTGGCTTATGTTATCATGTTACTATTTTATTTAATACATTTCATAGACATTAGGGCTGGAAGGGACCTCGTAAGATCAATCAGGTCCAGCCCCCTGCCCAAGGGGCTGGAAGTCAGCTAGGGTCAAAGGATTCCAGCAAGATAAGCATCCAAATGTTTCTTAAAAGTGCCCAGAGTAGGTGCTTGCACCACTTCTAGGGGAAGTCTATTCTAGGACTTGGGGGCTCAGACAGTAAAGAAGTTTTTCCTTATGTCTAGCCTAAAATGGTCTTGTGGGAGTCTGTGACTATTGGATCTTGTCATCCCTTGTGGTGCTCTGGTGAACAGGTGTTCCTCCAGATCCTGATGCACACCCCATATGCACTTATAGGCTGCCACCAAGTCACCCGTGAGCCTGCGCTTCTCCAGGCTGAAGAGTCCCATGGCTCACAGCCTGTCTTCATAAGGCCTGTTCTCTTGCCCTCTGATCATGCACGTGGCTCTCCTTTGGACTCTCTCAAGCTTCTTCATATCCTTCCTGAATTGTGGAGCCCCAGAATTGGATGCAGTACTCCAGCTGCAGCCTCCTCAAGGCCAAGTACAGTAGGAGGATGACATCCTCCTTGCTTGAGATGCATCAGTGCAAGCCACAGTTTTGGTTGCTTTGCCAGCTGCAGTATCACATTGGTGGCTCATGTTCAACTTGTGGTCAGTCATGACCCCCAAGTCTCTTTCAGTCATGGTGCTAGCAAGTGTAGCATTGCTGAACCTGTAAGTGTGATATGGGATTTTATTTCCGAGGTGGAGCACCTTGCATTTCTCTGTATTGAATGCTATGAGTTTTTCATCCAGCCACCCTGCAAGACTATCAAGGTCGGCCTGTATCACCAGCCTATCCTCAAGTGTAGACACTCTTCCCTAAAGTTTGGTGTTGTCAGAAAACTTACCCAGTCCACTTCTGACACCAGTGTCCAGATTGTTTATGAAGACATTAAAGAGTACAGTTCTGAGAACAGAGCCTTGGGGGACAACACTAGTCACCGAGTGACATGTAGATTTGGTTCCGTCGACTACCACTCTCTGGGTTCGACCTCGGAGCCAGTTCCCCAGCCATCGGACTGCGGAGTAGCCGAGGCTGCAATTGCCCAATTTTTCCATGAGCACATCATGAGACACCAGTTCAAAGGCTTTTTTAAAATCCAAATATATAACATCAACCTCTTCCCTTCTGTCCAGTGGATACGTCACCTGGTCATAGAAGGAAATGAGATTGGTCAGGCAAGGCCTACCTGCAACAAACCCGTGCTGGCTATCCCTCAGAATGTTGCCTTCTGTTAGCCTGTCAAGAATGGTTTCTTTGATAATTTTTTCCAAAATCTTCCCCGGGTTTGAGGTCAAACTGATTAACCTGTGGTTTCCCAGGCCTTCTTTCCTCCCTTTCTTGAAGATGGGCACCACATTGGCCCTCTTCCAATCTTCAGGTACTTCCCCTGAGCACCACGAGTTCTCGCATATCCTTGCCAGTGGCTGCGCTATGATGTCTGCTAGTTCCTTTAGCACTCTTGGATGCAATTCATCCGGGCCAGCTGATTTGTGGGGGTCCAGCCTCTCAAGATGTTCCCTCACAAGATCAACAGCCATGGTGGGCATATATTCACCCCTCACCTTGGTCATCCCACATCATGTTTGGCAGGGTGGTCCATTTGGGCTGGTGAAAAACAGATGCAAAAGTGATCGTTAAGCAGATTGGCTTTTTCCTGGGTGCCAGCAGTCAGCTGCTCCAGCTCATTTAGCAGGAGTCCAAAGTTGCCCTTGTTTTTCTTTAGACTTCCCACACATCTAAAGGACTTTTTATTGTCCTTGATTCTTATAGCCAGGTGGAGTTCAGTTGCAGCCTTGGCTTTCTTAGTTTGCTCCCTGCAGGTGAGGACCAGTGCACAATACTTCTCCTTATTAGTGTTTCCCATCTTCCATCTTTTATAAGCCTCTCTTTTTAGACTTAGGAGGTCTATGAACTCCCTGTTGAGCCAAGGGGCTTGTTGAGCCCTTTTACCACCTTTCCTATGGGTCAGAATTGCTTCCTTAAGGAGCAACCCTTCATCATGAATTCCCCTCCCTGTGAAATCATGGTCTCTCAGGGCCTCAAGAACAAGTCTCCTGAGCTTACGAAAGTCAGCTTCCTAACGTCAAGGACTACTGCATTGCTGGCTGACTTGCCAGCTTTGCAATGGATAGTGAAAGTGATCAACTTGTGGTCATTGTCACTCAGCTTTTTACCAGCAACTCGAGGGTTACCAGTAATACTGTTTATTCATTAGTTACTTACTGGTATCCCTCAACTTACTGGTAAAACTAACGAATAAAGGATTACCAGTAAGTCGAGGGTTAAGATGGTACTTTTTAAATATCAGGAACAAAATGTTATTTCATATGCATGATCTGTCTACCAACAAAGCTTCATTTGCTCCAAGGCTTAGTAGCCTCATCTGTTAAGACACAGCATCCTAGGCATATTCAACCACCAAGATGAGGTGATGAAAAATAGAGGCTGAGATCCATAGCCTCAGAACATTCAGAAATATTTAAAATGGGGGCTGGCCTTGAATTGGAAACTACCTCATCAACGTACATCCCATGTTAATGGTATAATATGTTCTTCAGTCTTCCTTGCTAGTAGGTAATCTGCCATCAGTTTTCTCTGCTGGTTGTTTAGCATAATTACTATACAGCAGCTTTCATCACCTCCATTTTTGATTTTTTCTGTATCTTTGAGTGGAAGATGGTCTTCTGAGCCTTCAGACAGGAAAAGGTTTTTGGCCACTGCCAAAGGCATCTTTAGGATTCTGATGCAGAATTACCACGAGCACAGTAATATTATATAGGAGTCCATGTGCAGCTGCCAAATGAGACACATATTCTTCATCCTGGGGCATTCTTAATAACCTTGTCCTATCTGCCACAGGAAAGGTTATCCATGTAGACCATCATCCTACATAGATAATGGAACCAAATTAGTTATGTTGACAATGCATCCTTAAATTACTTAATTCATGCTTTTAAAAATCTTAATCATTACACTGACTCATGACATTTTTTTCGCATTATTTAAGAAAGGATGAATGGAAGAGCAAGTACTTCTTTGCCTGCGTTCCCAGTAGATGTTGCAGCCAAATCTTTTCAGGGTTCCCAAGAGGATACAAGTGCAGTCATTCTGTCATTTGATGGTAGTAGTTATATGTAGGACAACTTAATTCAGAAATGTGACACAACAGAAAAATAGTTACTAACCACTTTTGAGCATTACATGTATTTCTGAAAAGGGAGGGAGAAATAAGAATGAAAACATGACTTCCCTAACCATGAAAAATCTGCAATCCTTAAGTTTCTGATAAAGACAAAAATACCAGTAAATGTAGTCTGAGAACCCTAGTCTATGCCCATTTAAATTAGTAAGCAGCATACCATTCTGTACTTGCGTTTTACATTAACAATTTAAATGAAAAATAAAGCAGAATTATTGCACTATTTACATTCTTAGTGTAATATATATTTTTAAAAAGATGCAACATGTTTAGTTCGAAAATTTCTGTAAATTAGTGTATTTACGCTAAGATGCAGTACAAGAGATTTTTGCTCAACTATTTCTTTGAATCAGACCCTTAAAATAACTTATTAGAATTAAAAAGAACCATATTCCACTAGAAAAAGGCAGCTTCTTAATTTAGGATTTGTCGAACCATAATGAAACCAATCTATAGTGATTATTACAATTATTATTTTAGTTATTATGGTAGCACCTTGAAGTCCCAGTTAAAAAAAAAATAGGGCCCTATTATTATAATGGGTACTGTGCAAACAAAAAGAAGGTATTTGTCATGGAGGCCACATTTCTTTCATTAATTTAATGCTTTTATTTATTTAACTGATGAGTTCAAACCAAAACTACATTTCATATTCTGATACAAGAGTGTCATTGTATATACTTGTACTGATATACTGAAATATGTAGGAATTTATGGTATTTGGCAAAAACTCAATCAATTTTAAAGAAAGTTATTGTATCATTATTTCTTTTAAAGAAATGTTAATTATTAAAATGCATAGTTATCTATGCATTAGTATTGCTTTCTTGCCTGCAAAACTGTTTTTGTGACAGCATTTTGAACTTTTATAATGTCAAATGTCATTATGAAATTAAGGATAGGTTTCCATAATTGTAACCACTTTTAGATTTAACCTATCTAGACTCTAAAGAAATATCCAGAATATTCAAGTCCAGAAGAATCATACATTCACTGCCAGTTATTAATTACTTGATTTCAAGAAGTTGTTTTGGGAAGGCTAACACCACGAAGCTTGTTTAACAAAACAAAACAAAAGACAAACCAACCAAACAAACACAATTTCCAGCTAAAAGACCCATTCTTGTCCTCTGAGTCCATTATATTGTCAGACTAACGTCTATAGGTCAATAGTTAAATCTCAAACAAGAATATCCTCTTTATTCCTGATCCTGCTATCAGATTTATAGGGGAATACCAATAAAACTTCATTGATACTGAAACTTTAGGTCATACAACTCCAATGGGTTAATATTACTACTGATATATATTCACATTTTGACTGTGCTATCATATTTAGAAGTGTCTTTATTTGGAAAAACCCCCAGTATAAACAAATTTGAAATGGTGAGATATCAAAAACCTCCTCTTTTTTCTTACACTAATGTTTGATGCTTTTCCAAAACTGTTACGTTACTACTGTAGTTAATGCTAACTACTAAATGAGTAAGTTGAATGATGTAAACCTAATCAGGAAATCATAAATGTACTACCACATTTTCTATAAGCCATTAAAAAAATTACCTATTTTATTTACTGATTGTATTCAATTGACACATGCAGTTTGATACGCATTTGGAATGTGAGACATGATGAAAGACAACTAATTATTTCTATTTTTTAACCACCAGATGTTATTACCATAAAAGAAGAAACATCAAGAACCAAGAAAAGTGCCTTGGAAACCAACAGGGAAATAGAACTTAATACCTTTATAACATATTCCATTGTGAACAAGAGATTTATTTTTGCAGATTGACAGACTACTTCCCATAATTCTTTTAACATGTGTTTTCTATGTTGTCAACAGTGTGCAGATTCTTTACAGTAGTATAGTCACCAGTAGTACTTAATGATCCATACTTAAACACACTCCACATTTGATGTGTACTGCTGCCAAAAACTACACAAACACACACCCTTTACCAAGAAAATTAGTGTTTTATTGCTTAATTCTGAGACTTCAAGGAATGTTTGTATATTCAGAACTCTTACAGAATCTGCTTTACAGCAGTGGTTGTCACTTGATCTCTTTCATGCTTATGCAATTAAAGTTTGGTTAAAACAAACTTATGTTGGGGTCACATTGTACCCTGGGAGTACACATTGCATGATAAATACAAAAAGACAGTTCTGAGTAAACCCGGGTCCTTGGGACAGTGGAGCGTGGATTTTGTATACACATACAAACTACCATCAGTTTTCTTTACAATACATGTATAAAACATTCCAGCTAATGTGCAATATGTAAATACTGTAAATAACAAACATAAGTAATAAAGTGTTTGGTATTACATTGCCCTCAATGTGACTTTTTCAATAATGATTTCAACAAATTGGAAATTTAGATATGGTTACTCGTGATTAGAACTGGGCATGGAATTCTTGCCATTTCACAAAGCTTTATGAGATTAAGGCTCTCCTACACTGGAGGAGTGATACTTTTCCTTGAACAGCCACAGCTTTGGCAGTTCAGGCAGTCACCGGGATGTGGGAGAATTGCAAACTTGGGACTGTTGGCTGCCTTGACATTAAGCTGTTGGCTATTTAGTGTGGGTCACTCTCTGGAATTGTCCAGGACTTTATGCAGGGTATACGAAACCTTTCCTGACGAAGATCTCATCAAAACTAGTATCCTCCCACAAAAGATATGGCTTCAGTAATAACAACAGCATTTGCCTGAACAGGACAGAAACGATTTCATAAAACTAACCATCTCAAATCACGATGTTTCAAAAATGAAATAAATTATATTAAAATCCAACAGTTTTACTAGAAATCTAACTTATGAAGAACTTCAATGGTGAGCAAATCTTGAGGTTTAGATAAGCATTTCATGTTTCTTTAGAAGTCCCATAGCCAAACCTGTTTGATTTTATAATGAAAAAAGACATCTTCCCACCCCCGCTCGCCCTCCACCAAAGGCATACTGTTAAGCATTCCCACTAAATGCACTCCAGAAATACACACACACTGAAATGAAAACCTATCTTTGTTAAACATCTGTTTGATTCAAATCCTTCATGTCCATATAACATAAGCCTCCAAATAGAGTACAACTAATTAAACCATAAAGGAGCCAAGGTGCTCAGCTTGAACGCTAAGATAACTTGCGTCTAGCTCCCACAAGTTCTTTCAAGAAATGCCAGCTTTGGTTTTCATGGACATTAGTAAGAAATCCATGTTACATATGCCATTTATGGAAGATTGCTAGATGTTAACATTTCAACTATTGCTGGTATTTCCTAATATATTTAAGTAAAAAAAAAATTTTTTTTTAAATCAGAGAATGATGGACTTCTATAAATGTCACAATCTCACTGTGCTGTTAGCATATAGGCATGTACATGCACAAGTGTAGCCTGCATTCTTTGCAATCAAACATGCTTGTAACAAGGTAGGAGTTTATCCCCACATCTTAGTATTGGAGTTGGATATCTAAGTCATCAGTACTTCGGCTTAGATGAAAACTTGTGGATATACTGGTGAAAGACAATAGAGAAAGATTCATATCAGCTTGGGCTGAACTTAAGGTTATTCTCTGAAGCCTGAAAACAATCCATCCATCCATCCATCCATCCATCCCTCTTACAGCTTGCCTTCATGGACATGATTATTGGGAGGGGCAAAACAGAAAATATTTGCTTCTGGACCAAGGAACTTGTCTGTACTTCCGTCATTGAGGTGCAGATGGTGCGACCGCCATTTAAACACAATATCTTATATTGGAAATAAAAGCCAGTTAAAAAAAATATAACTGACAAGAATTTAAAGGAAACCAAAACTGATAATTGAATAAGATAGAAACTTCTTTAAGACAAATATAGAAGCTGCTCTGTTATAGCATAGTTTCAGTTGGTGCTGTATTATCGCCTGTTATTCTAGATTGAAATTTGACTGGTTTGTGCAGAAACTTTTTAGAACAATCTGAGTTTTATAAATTTACCTGTTTTTCCAAGGACATGCATGACATAGAATTGAAGAGGATCTTTTTCCCCTATTTGTTAGGATTTCTCTCAGATACAGACAAAAAATAGAAGAAATGAGTGTTAAAATTTTACTAAAGGAGTGGTATAACATGCCTACATGGGACTGGTTTGCTTGGTTTTTTTTGGTTTTTTTATGACATACTGAACATTCATGACAGAGTGGTCTGCCTTCGATGTAATGACCTCATATGGATACAAACAAACATGCAATAACCTCATAGGGCTGGATGGGTTGCCTTCAAACTGTGCTTTTAGTGCATAGATTTGAAATACCACCTACATGTCCATGTACATTTTCTGATTTTATTGTTTGGCTATTAAAATAACAGGCATTAGTTATAGTGCTTGGATTTGAGTACATTGCTAAATTAAAGATTTGCTTTCAACTATATTTTTTTCTGCACTGTATTTCATTTTCCAGATAAAGGAGGGGGTGGGGAAATTATTACATTAAATGGTATATTTCTTCATGCTGAGATCTCACAAGCAAGTTCGCTATGGATTTGCAGGAGGAGGAAGCCCCATCTCTACATAAAGACCTCATATTTCAGACCCAAACTTTATAGAACTTTTTACTCCAGTTAAGAACAGAACATTATCCCTTTCCAGTTCATTTTTTTTAAAATCAGCAAGCGATGAGTTGCCAAAGAAGAAATCTATTTCAGTATTTACAGTAAACCTATTAAGATACTGTTTAAAGATTCTGTCCAAGTTTGAGTGGAAAAAAAGGTTAAGAAGAACCACAAGATGTGCTACACCTGAGAAGACTAAGATGAGGGACCTTTCCTTATAGGTCACACACAATTTTAACAACTGAAAGGACAGATGAAGTGTAAGAATTAAAGAAATCAAACAAATTCAAAGATCTAAACTACATGCGATTAAGGATATGTAGTTCATGAAGATTTAAGAATACCGGTATATTTTTCCTCCCCTCTGCTTCTAGGACGTTCCAAACATAAAAGTCATTATGGAAGGTGTATGGAGATTTCAAAGTAGAAGACTAAAATAGAACTGATCACCTTGGGAATGCAAAAGACCAGAAAGGAAGAAAATGCAACAAAGTAGGAGAATGGACTTTAGACAGGTGATCAGGCAGGCAATATCTGCCTTAAGGAAAGGAAAGCTTAGGTATGTGGAAAATACAGGAAGTTAGTACCATTCTTATTAGTTCATATACTGGTGAGCTGATACTGGTTTTAGGATTGTAGAAATTCCCATAGCCATCCAGCCTGGATGTGTTTCTAAGTCTAAGGACTTTACTGTACCTTATTACAATTGGGTTTAATTATGAGGTGCTACCTCTATCCATATGAGCTGGCATCCATAGCCTTTTTGTAGAATAAGTAACACTAAAAAAAGGTTTTATTTTTTTATTAGAAAGAAAAAAAAAACAAAAAACAACACTTGGTATTTACAGTTTAATACTTAAAATATATACTAAACTGGGTCAAAACCTCAGCAAGCTGCCGTTACCCAGTTGTTTTTTTTAAATGTGAAAAATGTGCAAGAATGTAATTTTGCATTGCACAGAACGAAGCAAGACATTAATTTTATGGTGCTTGTGAGACAATAAATTCATAGATATTTATTCTGTTGTCTGCAAATGACAAACTACACCAAAGTCTAATAAAAAGGCTGATCCTTCAATTCCATTTTTAAAGTTTTATAAGTTTTTTCTAAATTAATTCACATTACAATACAAACTAAAATAAGGAAGCTGCAATTTGGAACTACTGCAGAGGCACAATATCACCATTTTAAATACATTAATTCAAGTGAAGCTTACATAATTCTTTAAAAAGAAAGATCTAAGTATCATTTTCTTTGGTGAGCATTAATGAGGCTTCTCCAAAAATGCTTTACAGCATCTAGCACACTGCTCATAAACAGCCTCGAAGTCCTTTTCATTCCCCTAGGAAAAATATAAGAAAAAGAAAGTAAAAAAAAAAAATCTAGCCACATAAATTTAAATTGTCAACTGCTACATTTAAAGCTGTGCTCACATTTAGCACATATATAAAAAAAGGTCTACATGTGCACAATACTTACATAATATGGATCTTCAATTATAAGCTGTTTCTGTGGATCATAGCTTCCAAGTAATTCAATTTTAGCTTTACAGTTTTTAACTTGATTACTTTTTCTTTTCAAATCTCTGTAAATAGAAATTTAAAAAACACTTTTACCTACAAATGATGACTTTTGCTCCATTTGACATTGGCTTCATTAGTTCAAGTACTCATTAGAAAGTTTATCACATGAATGAAAATGGAAAAGCGCAGCAAAAAATGCCAGTGTACTTTAAAACATTGCTGTTAGCGCATTGTGTTGTTTCTTATATTAAGTGTTAAGGACATTACACACACAATGAGTCTAAAAGAAAATGAAAATCATGCAACCAGGTGTTTGACTGAGTGTTAGTCACTAACAATATTTCTAAATCTTTCATCATGAGTAACTCATCATTTTCAGTGTCTACTTTTAGCTTTTTTTTTTTTTTTTTTTTTTTATATAATAAAAGTCTCTTGAACATGGTGAACAGCTGAAAGCGGCTTACTTGTACCTAACAAGTGCAAGACAACATGTTGCTTCAATGTGGGTTCTCTTAGGCTTTAATTCAGGACTGTTCAACTGGTGGCCCGTGGGCTCCTACTCTGCCAAGATTCCTTCTATTCCTTTGGCTGTAATACAAGAGCTTAAGTTTTCAGACTTCCCACCCCACTCTTCCAGCTTCTGTGTCTACCTCAGAGAACTGTGTGGCACAGCATGGGCAGCTTTGGGTGAGGCCATACATGTGTGGCACATGGTGCTGTGTTGGGGGAGGAATGGGGAAACACATGAAGCAGTAAGTTGCAGGCACATGGTGTAACAGGGTGGTGCCCATGCAGTCTGCAGACTATGACCCCCCACTGGTGTGGCTCATGGGGAATGGGGTCCCCAGTAGTACAGCCTGTGGGGCATGCAGCCTGTAGCCACTTACGAGTTGGACAGCCCTGCTTTAATTTATTTTAAAAAGTTCTCCTGTTGAGTTTAAGTTACACCAACTGCCAAATGTTAAACAATTTTGGTGCCTGCACAATTTAGCACATACTTTTAACAGCCATTGAACATCAAAAAAAATTGTCAAAAAAACCCAACTTGCTCAGATTATTTGTGACAATAACTTTTCAGAGGCATACAGATCCCATAATTATCCATGCTCCATATTCCATTAGCCCTTTTATTAAACTTCAGTTTCCTAGCACCTCTAAAGAGAGACAGCTCAAATCTGTGTCTTTTGCTAGGTGAATTTACTTCAATGTAATGTAAATCTTAGTTCTAGATCTGAAGTCTTCTCAACATTTCTCAGTTTAAGATTACATAACTTTCTGACTAATCAGTAATAAATGATTTCTTTGAGACCAAGTTTTCAAATATTTACTGGTCACATTCTGCACTGATAGCTTTATGTTAACCTTGATCCTAGTGGATAGAGCAATAAACTGGCACTCAGGAGAGCTTTGGCAAATTACCTCATTTCCCTGTGCCTTATTTTTCAGGCCCCCCACTACCCCAGCATCTATAAAATAGTGGTAGTATTGTGCTCTGCTTTGAGACCTACAGCTTAACAATTTAAGAGTTTGTAAAATGTCTTATGGTGGTTTTCAAACTGTTCTGTGGAAGCCTGGGCTGGGGATAATGGAGGAATGGGCTGGGAGGCCATGTGCCACCATTATTAGGCTGGGTCACCTGGTGCTACCTTGGCTTACAGGATAGAGGTAGGGGATCTGTGGCAGAAGTCATCCCATGAAAGAGTTCTGTGAGTTCAGGAAGTTTGAAAAACACTGGTGTAATACAAGTACAGAGAAGAACAACCAAAATGATCAGGGTCCTGAAGAAATTTGTTGTACATGGAGAGACTAAAAAGGCTAGGATTCCTCAGTTTGGAAAGGAGAAGGCTGAAGAGGTATACAACAGAGGTCTATTAAATCATTAAGAGTGTGGACCAAGTGAACAGGGAACAGTTGTTCACCAAGTCCCAGAATACTAGAACTAGAGGACACCCACTAGTAGGTGAGTTTTAAAACTAGTAAGAGAAAGTACTTTTTTAAACAACACTTTGTTAATTTGGGGAATTTACTGCTACAGGAGGTGACAGAAGCAGACTGCAAACCAAGTTCAAAATTTATGGATAAATCATGGATGATAGATCTATAAAAGAATAGTTGGAGAGGTTTCCTCCGGCATCTCTAAATCAATACGTGGTAGATGCCAGTGAGCGTACTGAATAGGGGAGAGATCACTCTAGAGATATCTGGTCACTAGCCTCCCTGTATAGCATCCATTTCTGCTACTGTCAGAGACAGGATACTGGGCTAGATGAACCATTGGTTTGACCAGTATGGCACTTATGTTCTTTAAAAAAAAAAACAATCAGAGGAAGTCATTGTTTTGCCTCAAATGGGTTGTAATCTTCATGCAAGTGTCATCTGAAGTATGGGGAGTTTGTTCCAACTTTTTTTTTAATAAGTTACCCCTAATTAATTTCCTTATTCCTCTATTAATTTTAATTATACATATATAAGAACAGAGGCTATATTTTAAGCAACCAGAATAACTACATATTTTTCTATCAATTACTGTTCAAAAGGACTGAGAAATAATTTTTGCTTAAAGATTAAAGTATTCTTCATGCCACAGGGCAACCAATCATCTTACATAAAACGCCACCACGTTAGTTTTGTCACAGTTGCCTCCTACACCAACACACCTCCCAGCAAGCTTCAGAGTTCCCAAAGAAAGCTCAGAAATGTATGACACACCTTCCTACCACTACTGGCAGCATGCCAACAACTAGAATGAATTTGCTCCTCCCAGGCATTCTGATTCAACACTACAGAGCACCATGGGGATGCTGTTTGGAAGCTGGACTACTGGAACAAACACAGGGGGCAGGCATGTGTAGGTGGAAGTGTCTTAAGATAAATAGAAAAAATAGTTCTCGCCCAATGTCTTATTTCTGATTTTTTTTTTTTTTTTAAATCAGTCAGACTGAATTTTGCCTTCCAGAAGCCTAAAGCCTTATGAATTTCTAAACAAGCAGGTTTGAGACTTCTTGTTCTTTCCTTGCTTCCATTCAGCTCTTCTAGCTCTACAGCTACTATCGTGTAAGTTGTCAAGGATATCCATATAAATTGAGCTAACAGTTTTAAAAAATTGGAAGTAAATGATATAACTAAGTCCTTTACCTACTAATATATTAAGTATTAGACAGAACATATGCGTGCCTGCATGGTAAAAGAGGCCAAAGGTCTTAAAAGAGCTATGATAAAAAATAATTGTTTTATTTCATTTTTATTTTGTAGCGTGTTGAAGTCAGATGACTTAAACATTGTGTATAATTTTGTACCTATTTAAAATAGCCACGTTAGAATTGTTTTTTTACTACTACCTAATTCACATTGGACATGTGGATCCCAGTTAAGCAGAAATTTTGGTAATCCAAATTACTAGTTAGGGAACTACTGCTGTGAAGCCTGATTAAACTAAAAAATGTCCCCTGGGAAACATGTCACTAAAATCACAAAAAAATAGGAACAAAATCAAGTTTTTACCACAAGATAACATACTGGCTTTGAGTCCAATCTCTCTTTATTCCCTGTCCATGGCAACGGAAGTCCATTAATACAAGGGTTTTCAACCTTTTTTAACAAGTGTACCCTTCCCGTCTCAATTTCAGCTCATGTACCCCTTTATATTAAAATGTGGGGGGGGGGGGTCTGAGCACACAGATGCTTCTCACCACTGGGCAGGCAGGGGGCGCACTGTATCCCAATGGCAGTAGGCACATGGTGTTGCACCGCTCCCGGGGCAACTGCAGCAGTGTGTAAAGCCCAGTGCACAGCAGCAGTCACCTCCACCCAACACACAGATTGGGGGGAGCGGGGAAGGGGCACATACCCCTCAGAGCTCTGCCAGGGCGTGCGCAGTGGCTGGAGCTCCCTCTGTATCCCCCACAATCTTTTTAAAGTAGCCCTATGGGTACAAGTACCCTCGGTGACAACCACCGCATTAATATTTTTGGTAGCTCTGGAAAGCTATTCTGCCTATCAGTACATATGTAAATTGTCACTGAAATTTGGAAAATATCTACTGCTGCTAAAAGGTGAACCAAACCATCCTGGTAGACAATCAGAAATTACCTTTTTTCCTTAAAACAAATAAGCCTATTTAATTTTTTCTAAACATTAAATAGAATAATTCTTTGTAACTAAATGGACTATTGAAATGTTGTGAACTGAAGTTTTAAAAGTTGAAATCCAACTCCTTATTCATAACTATGGAAGTTCAGCTGATCATAGAAAATGAGGGTCAGAAGGGACCTTACCAGGAGGTTGAACTAGATGACCTCCTAGAAGCAGGACCAGCCTCGACTATATCATTCCAGCCAAGACTTTACCCAGGTCTTAAAAATCTCCAAAGTTGGATAGTTCACAGCCTCCGAGTAGCCTGTTCCGGTGCTTTACTACACTCATGAGAACGTTTTTTCCTAATATCCAACTTAAACTTCCTTTCCTGCAACTTGAGCTCCATCCTCTTTGGAATTAGCCTCCAGGTAGTTATAGGCTGCTATTAAACCCCACCTCAGTCTTTTCTTCAGACTAAATATATTCAGTTCCCTCAGCCTCTCTTCAGAAGTCATGTGCCCCAGCACCAAAATCATTTTCACTGGCCTCCACTAGATTCTCTCCACTTTGTCCACATCTTTTCTGTAGTGGAGGATCCAGAACTGGACAAAATACTCCAGATGTGGCCTCACCAGTGCCAAATAGAGGGGAAGAATCACTTCCCTCCATCTGCTGGCAATGTTCCTACTGATGCAACCCAGTATGTTGTTAGTTTTCTTCACAACAAGGGCACACTGTTGGCTCATATGAAGCTTATTGTCCATTGCAACCCCCAGGTCCTTTCCTGCAGAGCTGCTGCTTAGCCATTTAACTTGTACCGGTACTTGGTACTGTTCCGTCCTAAGTGGAGGATGTATGTTGCACTTGTCCTTATTGAACTTCATAAAATTCATTTTGGTACAATCCACTAATTTGTCACGGTCTCTCTGAATCTTAGTCCTACCCTCCAGCGTATGTAACAATCCCCCAAGCTTGAAGTAATCTGCAAGCTTGGTGAGGATGCACTCCATCCCATCTTCAAGGTCACTGATGAAGATACTGAATAAAACTGGCCTCAGGACCAACCCCTGGGGCACTCTACTTGATACCCGCTGCCAACTAGACATGGAGCCATTGATTACTACCCTCTGAAGCTGGTGATCCAGCCATTTTTTTATCCAGCTGATGCCTCCATGACTTCAATCATATATACCATCATACAAATAAAATCCACCAATTCTAGATCAGAAGTAATTCTTTCCCACAAGAATGGGATCACAAAAAGTTATGACTGCTATTTTTGAGGCTTCAATAGCTTTCCTCTGGGTTTGTAGTCATACAAAATTAAAATTTCTCAAATAAGAAATATTTACAATCCATGCTTCCATACATTACCTTAGATTGCTTTCATCCATGCAAAGTATATAATCGAATGTTAGGAAATCATCTTTAGTAACCTAGAATTAAACAAATATTCTTTAATCCAGCAAAAGGGTATTGCTTACAATGCATAAATAAAATTAAAATTGTGAAAATGTGACTTCTGCAATTCTTACTCATTATTCATAAAACAGGGATATGTATGAAAAATGGACTTGTCAGGAAACCTGTTAGCAAATTCTGAGCAAAAACTATCCTTCTGATCAGTGATAAATGCCATAATAATAAATTAAGTGCAAGTGAGATTGAAGTATAATGCTGTACAAATACAACAGCATTTTAAAACGTCTTAAACTAATTTATTGATATATACGTGAACATGCTGTCTGAGGTACTTCTTTGCAGTTATAAAAATTCCACCACACTCCCAAAATTGGAAAAAGGCTAGAGGTTTTATTTTATTTAAATCTCTTCTGAAAGACTGTCACTACTATAAAAGGAACCAAATCAAAACAGACATGACATAAAACGTCAATTCCTTAGTTTTGCTTTACTACAGCTTTGCTTAAGAGTGAGAAGAGACAAATCTTGTTAAGAAAAAATAACTTCCATGCTTCTATGGTTTTAAGCTAAAATTCAATGACACAGTTACTGAATCAAACTGAAGTCATCTTACAAATATTTTTTCTTGGAGAACGTTGAATAAAATTGTCCAATACAACTGTACATAAAAAAAACATGTAGTTGTAGACTTGAAGTTTGGAAGCCAGGGGGCGGGAAGAGGAAGGAGGTGGTCAGATATTAGAGTCTTCTTAAAATTTTGCATTTGCTTAATGGGCCTGGAAGTATAAATTAATAATGTACAAGCCAGAGATGAAAACACAGCAAAAAGGCTATCAATCTACTGTAAAAAGGTGTAGCTCACTTTTCTTTCTATAGTTTACTGCCTCCTGGGCATTAAAACCATACAGAATAAGCAAACCATGTTTACAGGTACGTGGAGAAGGTGTTTGAGGTAATTTAAATGATAAATGGGAGAATCTCTACACTCACCTACATTAAGTAGTTATACTGGTACAACCAAGTTGATTTAGTTTGACTGGTACAAACTCATGTGTTGTGCTAGCATGAATTAAATTTAATGAAGTTATAGAAAAAAATTTAAACAAGGACTGAGATCAGTTTTACTGATATACAGATAGAATTCTGTGTGGATACTCTTGTCTCAATAAAGCAATGTCTATTTTTATTTAATATCCATCTCTCCAAGTTAAACAAAAATGTCATGCTTATAACTAAATACGAATGTCTAGATGAGTTCTATCTGCATATCTACATACATTGACATCTTTGCTAAACCCCAAAAAGTTCCAAACAGGCAAGGCTTTATATACACTGTATGGTCTGCTGATTAAGGGCTTTGACACATTTACATGATGTAAATAGGAGAAGATAATGATAAACAGCTGTATACTTGTGTAACTTATTTGAAACAAAAAATTGGAATCAAGAAAAATTGGCATCAGTTTAAACTTCATGTGTCTGGAGCTATCCCAAAGTATCTGTTAACTATAGACAAACTAATCCCCGCTCCTACTTGGTGGTAAGATTCTATAAATAAAGCCTGTTGGAAGCCACTACCCTGAAATTGCTGGTTATCTGTCCACTTCATATCCCAATGTAATTCACTTTGGCATACAATACTGATATAAATTAAACTGGTGTGAATATGTATTGTGTCCAGACCCTAGATTAGGTGTTTGCATCACAGTAACTACAAACACAGATTCACAATTAGCTAACATATATATTGCACCAGTGTCTCAAATGCAACATCATAACCAACATTCTTAGGAGGCTTGTACAGTACATTGGGGAAGGAGTGAGGCAGAGAGCTGATGGCACAGGAAAGGAAGAGTGTGGGAAAACTTCCCCCCAAAATAAGGCTGATGTTTAAACTTGTAAGAATGCTTTTCCAAAAACAAACCCTCTCATTTTTAATAGAAGAAGGTACTTAAAAAAACCCCCAAAAAGCAGTGCTTAGATGAGCTATGTATTTTGATTAGATATCCCCATATACTGAAGACAATAGGGGCACCTTTTGACTAAAACCAAACAGGAAATATTTCACTTGTACATAGAATTTTCTCCCCAGAAGGTTGAGAGCAGTAAGAAAAGAGGGTTAAAATGGAAGTCAGTGTAATAGTATCTCAAGCTTTTGCTAGTATAGAAAAGCAAAGCAGATACCTGTTTATTTTTGCTGTAAAAATATTTGCTGTATTCATGCTGTGCTTTTGACCTATAAATATTTTTACAGTGAAAGCAGTTCTGCTTTTCTCCCAGCTCCCACAGAACTGCTACAAGCTTACCCTAGTGGCTCTCTGCTGCTAAATCCGTCTATGAAAATAACCTTACACAAATCTCTCTCTCTACATAGGACAAAAAAGTAAAACTGATGGATAAACAAAAATCTACTATATACTAAAACTATTTTAAAAAATTACTACTATATTAGAGTAGCATTCTCAGGGATGCCAGTTCAGCCCTAAAAACAGTATTTCTGATTAGTTCTCTTACATTGCCTTATGCCATTTAGAATGATCCAACACAAAACAGCGTTGAAACAACTCCAATTACTATATTAAAAAGTAAATGAGAAATGGAAAAACTGGAAATGGAAATCCTGAATTTTTATCCTGCAGATTATAAACGAGTCACATTTTGGATTACAGAATTGAACATCATCCCTTAAAACAAAGCATGACATTAAGAAAATAGTTTGCAAAAGGATGAGCTTTGGGGAAAATACGGTAAGCAAACTAGCCAATTTTGGATGTATATGGTTAGGTAAGGCTCTTTGGGTGAATTTGATATCTTTTATTAGACCAACCCAAATGCTTGGAGAATAGTTAAGCAAGCTTTCGGGTTCAAAAACCCTTCGTCAGGCTAGGGAAGCTGCAGCAGTTGGTGTGTGCTCTTCCTGGATGGAATGAAAAGCCAGGGGCTGGGCTGGGGAGTCAGTTGCCAGGCAGACTGTAATGTATCAAAAATCCAATGTCTATGTTTAGTCCCTGATCTCTAGTATCCAGCAGGTTGATGAAATGGAGCTCAAAGGCTCGTCTCTGGGATGTGTTGTGTAAGTTTCCCTTGAGGATCAAGACTGAGAGATTGGAGAGAGAGTGGCCCTCCTGTGAGAAATGTGCCCCCACCGGTAGTTGGGTGTTTCAGTCTTTGATGGATTTCCGATGTGCATTCATTCTGGTGCGCAGTTGTTGTCTGGTCTCTCCTACATATTTTCCATCAGGGCATCTGGTGCATTGGATGAGGTATACTACATTCCTGGAGGTGCAGCTGTAAGATCCTGGGATGCTGATGGCTCTGTTGTGGGGTGTAGTAATAGTGGAGGTGGTGGAGATGTGGGGGCAGGTTTTGCATTTCTTGTCATGGCACGGTCTGGATCC
Organism: Alligator mississippiensis; assembly: GCF_030867095.1. Taxonomy (NCBI): domain Eukaryota; kingdom Metazoa; phylum Chordata; order Crocodylia; family Alligatoridae; genus Alligator; species Alligator mississippiensis. The sequence goes on from NC_081824.1 coordinate 40,015,679, forward strand.
TTTTGGTGCGTTCTGGGGTTGAGGAAGTATGCTTCTGGTGATGAGGTTGGCAAGGTTCGGTGCTTGTCTGAAGGCTAGGATGGGTGGCTCTGGGAAGATCTTTTTAAGAATAGGGTCTTTTTCTAATATGGGTTGCAATTTTTTGAGGATTTTCTGTACAGGTTCAAGGGATGGGTGATAGGTCATAACCAGCGGTGTACGATTTGTGGGGGGTTTTCTTCTGTACTGCAGTTCTTCATGTGGTATCCAGGTGGCTCTTTCAAACGTGCGATCTACCTCTGGAGGAGTGTCCTTGCTGGGTGAAAGCCTTTTTAAGATTGGTGAGGTGGCGATCCCGGGTGTTCTGTTCAGTACAGATGCGGTGGTATCTGAGGGCTTGGCTGTATATCACAGCTTTTTTGGTGTGTTTCGGGTGATTGCTGGTTCTGTGCAGATATCTATGTTGGTCTGTGGGTTTCTTGTATACTGTGGTCTGTATTTTACCTTTCTGGATACTGATCATTGTGTCTAAAAAGGGGATGTTGGTGTTGGAGTATTCTAAAGAAAGTTGGATGGAGGGATGGTGTCTGTTGAATTTCTGGTGGAACTCAATTAGAGATTCCCGGTTCTTACTCCAAATGATGATGTCATCGATGTATCTTAAGTACAGCAAGGGTTTGATGGTGCAGTTCTTGAGGAAGTCTTCTTCCAGGTGGCTCATAAAAAGGTTGGCATACTGTGGGGCCATTTTAGTGCCCATAGCTGTTCCCATCATCTGGTTAGGTAAAGAACTTGTGCAGGCTTTTTTGGCAAATTAATGTGTCAAGGAAGTCTACAGACAGAATGCATTATGGCCCAAAACATGACAACAGTCATGTGTGTGCATAAGTGTTTAATGAACCAGAGATTTTTCAAAACATACGTCCTATAAAAAGAACCTGAAAGCAGTTGTGGGTGGTAGTTCTACAAGTGAATGAATTTAAAAATAACGAGAAGTGCACCGACATGATATGGACAGATGCATCAGCACTAATATAAGGAAAATTTACATTACTGGTAATCAGCTTTTTTGGCTGAAGGGGCTGATAATGTTGCCAATAAATGCCGTGTGCATGAGTGCAGCCACAGCATGCACACAGCCAGCGCAGCAGCTTAGAGAGCAGTGTCCGGCTGGTAAGTCTATTGGGAAGGGAAGGGGCAGCGGGAGGGAATGGGTGTGGGCACAGATCAAGGCCCCTGCAGTGAGGGAGGGAGTGAGGCTGGTTCAGGGGCTGCCTAACTGGGGCAGGGTGCGGGACAAAGCTGTGAGCAGTTCATCCAGGGGGGGGTAGGCAGCTCCCACCACTACATGCACCCCTGGGGAGGCATGAGGGGTATGTGCCCCCCCCCGGATCTGTGTGTGGGGCGAGGGTGGGTTGCCTGCTGTGGGCTGGGGCAACGCTGGGCTTTTCCCTATGTTGGGGGACTGGACCAGGGCTGCTGGACTCTGGCCAGGCGATGCTGGGAGGGGGGGGCTACAGGTTCCCCACAGCCGCTCTCCCAGTGCTGCCACAGCCACCTGCTCCGAGCACAGCCTTGGCTTAGACCCCCGTGTCGGGAAGAGCCCGGCGCCAACCCCAGACCCAGGCACACAAAGGGCAGCCTGCCCTCACCCTGCACACAGATCCAGGGGACATTTGCCCCCTCATGCCTTCCCTAGGCGTGCACGCAGGGGTGTCAGCCACCCCCGTGGACAAGCCACTTGCGGCTTTGTCTGATACCCCACCCTGGCTGGGCGGCAACTGCCCCTGCCTCTACCCTAGTCCCTTCCTCACCCCAGGGGCCTTGATTTGCACCCCCACCTTCTTTTCCTCCTCACTTCTCCCCACAATACACCTACCAACTGAACGCTGCTCTCCAAACTGCCGGGCTGCATACTGGCAATTGGATCGGTATCAGCCAGGACAGCTCATTAATAAAGTTGGCCATTGGTATTGACCCAAAAAATCTTTACCAGTCCACCCCTAAAGATAATCACTCTCCTAATCTCATGTCCATGATAACAGCACATGGAAACGAGTTGTGCACAATTTTTTTTTTTTTTTGCCTCAGTATGTAATAATATGAAACTGATGAACATCTGCCCACTTATGAGTGTGGTAAGAATTAAATGAACTGAAACATATGTAACAGTCTATAATCTGGAAAAAACCACTCTCTCCAAGTCTTACATCAGCAATTATCTTCATTTAAAGTTTTGCTCTCCCTACACATGCAAAAAAAGGCAACTAGCTTACTCGCTACATATAATAATTCACAGGTTTTGTGAATAACTTATGAACATGCAGACAAATAAAGATTTTGTGCAATTGTGAAGATGTCTTGTGCAATGTGCTGGAAGGTATTCCCCTAAGCACTACAGGTTTTCTGCAATGGTGGAAAGGGTTAGTTACACAAAGCAGGCCACCATTAAGGAGACAAGGAAACAAGAATTCTCCTTAACATAATGTTGTTCAGTTATACCTTACTTGAATTTGAGTGTATACACTATTCAACAACATTCCTATCAAACTTCTTCCATCAGTTTGGCTGCTCCCCAAACACTACCATAACTTTGATCTTATTTTTATTGATCAGCCCCAAATACTCTCTCAGTGAGACTGCCACGTATTATATGGTGGGGGCATTTCCAACAAATACTTCATATCAATGCATATGCACATTATTTTCTTTAGCAACATGAAAAACTGTTTCATCAAATCTCCATGTTGCTTTCAACTCTTCGTTGTAGCCTTTCCTGTCCACTTCACAATTTTACTTGTCTAGATTCATTGACAAATGTGATTATGGCTGAATTTCTGAAGACAAAATTTGCCCAAGATAAGCAGCAGCCACACAAAGGGGTAGAGGTTTGTGACTCTCCACTCCCCTTTTTAATATGCTTAACAAGAGCTCTAGAGATTTCCTAGGCTTCCTACTTGACACCAATGATTAAACAATGTGACAGAAGCTAATAATTGTGAGAGTCACTCACCTAGGATAATATTAAAATAAAAACACTGCATTTGCACATAGTAAGAAAATAACTGGTATTAATAGAAACATCACAAGCTAGACAGTTCTAGTATCAAAACAGTCAGTTTGGAATACTGCACTGTGCTCAATTCTGTTTGCATTATTATGTAAAGGAGATTAGAGACAGAAAAGGTCAGTGAGGGCAACAAGTGTGATTGAGGGAATTTGGCCAGAGAGGTTGGAGGAACTAAGTGCGTAGGTTCTGCCAAAGAAAAAGGAAAAGAATGACCTCAATAAGGTCATGTAAGATTCTGAAGGGAAAAAGAAAAACAATATTTAATCTTGTGTAAAATGCAAGAGTAGTGGCATGAACTCAAACTAAGGAAGGTCAGAGCCTAAAGGAATACATTATACAGAGAATAATTAATCAAAAAGTGTTATGTGCATTTATCTATCTGAAACATTTAAATTAGATGCAGTCATGCTGCATTCCAGAGAGATTGTCATTGAAATAAACACTTGAAACTTAGCTGATTTTGTCAAAAGAAAACTGAAGTGAGTTTTTCCAAACCTCACACAAGGTTTCCACTTAGTTGAAAGGGACTGCCCACATTTTCAGTGAATTGAGGAATTTTTACTTGAACTTCTTTATTGGGATGTATAACCAACAGCAGCTTCACTCTAGAATCTGAGCTATTTAGGGAGGAGCTGGAGTTCTCCAAACTCTTATGGCACGTTTACACCAATTCAACAGGATAAAACATATCCATTACCTTCTGAACCAGAATTGGCACAGCTAGCTTAGAAGAACCAAGAGCATGACAACAAGCTCCTGACATGCTCCAAAGTGCACCAAGTGAGCTATGCTACTTATGGTTTGGGAGGTACTGTCCCCACTCCATATGCAGTCTCTCTCTCTCTCATCACTGGACTGCTAAGTGACATACTTGAGTAGTATAAATACACACAGAAATCGTTTTGACCCAAGGGGATCAGTTCTAGGAGAAGAATATGAGCCAACTTCTCCAACAGATTGATAAGATATGTATTAATACTCTAAATACTGAACATCTGAGAGATATTCAAAAGCACGTGTTGAACTAATGGTCTAATTCAACAACCACTGAAGTTGACAGTGAAACTCATTTACTTCAGCTAGAAGAGTTAGGCAATGGCTGTTCTTTTTTACATAATCACATTCAATATTTACTACACAATTTTACACTTACCGTACACCAGCCAAATGTCTGTTGTAGTTACTACAATTATTGCTGAACAAAGAATTTATTCTGTCAAGTAATAAAATGTACTCTTTTCTACCTGCTGTGCTTTATGGGCTGTCTCAATGCCATGATTTCTCAGACAGCTTAAAGCCCTTGCATCTGGGCAGCACCCCACGTTCCAGTCAGAAACAGCAGCACTGTCTGTCATCCACTGCAACAAAACACATACATACAACACATTTAAAAGAAATTAAAAGTACAGTACCTGCCTGGCAATATGATTCATGTTAATGCCATGCTTCTTCATACAAGTCTGTCCTCGATAGTCAGGAGGGTTTCCTATTTCATAGGTAGATGTCGCTGCACTGTCTATCCTCCACTACAGAAAAACAAATTTAAATATTTATGTTTTTCTTCCCACAGCTGACATAACACTGACTGACTAAGAGACAGTATATTTTGGCAACAATAGAAAAGTTTACCTTATTTTCAACATTTTCATCTGTTACAAGTTTTCTAAAAACAGCTTCAGCTATGGGTGATCGGCAAATGTTCCCTATAGAAAGAAGAAACTGAATTAAGCTTGGCATCATGTTTTTTTGTTTGTTTGTTTGTTTGTTTTTTAAAGCAAGTTATTAGTTGAAAGGTCTAGTTCTGGTCAGAATTATTGTTACATCCCCTCAGTGAATCCACAGCAGTGGAGCCACAACATGACCTCTGGAGAAATCTCTTTACTTACATTTCGCCACAATGGGAGTGAAGGTACAGCCCATAGAGGTACCTTAACAAAGGCTTCTGAACTGTATCCAAAGCTTGCTATATTCTATCCCACTCATGTACAAAGTAACTATGTAATCATATGACTATTTTCCCCCTCTCCCCAACCCCAACTCCCTTTGTGACCGTACTGAAAAGGGCAGAATTTTGAAGTGTGCCCATGTATCTCAAATGTGAGTTAACTGTCACGTGTTCATGTCTTTTGACATCATAGTTTTAAATGGAAAAAAAATTAGGAATTTTTAGGTGGCTTCAATCCACATTTAGCAGATTTCAGCTACAATCTCCTAATTCAGTGGTGGCCAAACTTTTAGGCAGGTGTGCAGCAAGTTCAGCCATTCCCTCTCTCCAAGTGCCACTCTGATCCCCTTCCCCTGCCCAGTCTGCCACTTCCCAAACACCATGGCTGTCCGTGATACTTGTGGCATGCATACTACCAGTTGGCCAGCCACGTTACAGAAATGAATCACAATGTTTCCTAAAGAAGGGCCAAGATACTACACCTGATATGAACCTTCAAGAGGCTGAGAAGTGCTAATATTGCCCATTTTGTCCAATATCTTCATTAACAATCTGGATGATGGGATGAACTGCATCCTAAGCAAGTTTCCAGACAACATCAAGCTGAGGGGAGTAGCAGATAGCCTGGAGGGTATTTAGCCTAGATAAGAGAAGACTGAGGGGGGATTTGATAGCAGCCTTTAACTACCTGAAGGGAGGTTCCAAAAAGGATGGAGCTAGACTGTTCTCAGTGGTGGCAGATGAGAAAATATGGAGCAGTGATCCTAAGTTGCAGCAAGGGAGGTTTAAGTTGGATATTAGGAAAACTTTCTTACTAAGAAGGTGGTGAAGCACTGGAACAGGTTACCTAGACAGGTGGCAGAATATCCATTCTTGGAGGTTTTTAAGGCCAGTGAGGCAAAGCCATGGCTGGAACAATCTAGTTAGGGCTGGTCCTGCTTTGAGCAAGGGGTTGGATTAGATGACCTCCTGAAGTCCCTTCCAACCCCAATTTCTATGATTCAATAATCAATACAGGAGAATTGCACGAAAACCCACACAAATTAGAAAGGAAATAAAAGCAGACGATAGGATAATACAATGTCTATGCTGTTTCACTCCTTTTTTTTCCAATACACTTCCACCATGTAGTTGGATTTATTTGTAGGGAGTATGAACTTTTATAGTTTTTGCTACCTTCTTTAATAGCAATTTGACCTCATCTAGTTCTTTTATAAGACAACTCAAGTGAAGTTTGTTGGACAACTTCTTACAACTGCAATAGAATTCAGGAAAGATTTAGTTTATACTATGAAGTGGATAGAATTGAAACCTTTGTAAGCTCAGCTACCCTTTGCTATTTAGTTCAATCTGGAATTAGTTCAGGAAAAGTCCTATGTCTGTTCTATACAGAAAGTTAGATTAAATAAGTATTACATGGGCCAGCTTGACAGAATTCAATTTTGTTTTTTTATAAATTTGATGGGGGGGGAGGGAGGAATAAATTGATGCTTATTTTTAAGCATCTCTTTCGATTTTTAAATCCATCAAAATGGCCATAGTGCCCTTAGGGCTCTAGGACTGTGCCTGCTCTGCCCTGCAGGTGCCTTCTAATCTCACCTGCTTTGTTGGTTAAAAAGATAAATTAGGAGGCTGCCCATGAGTTTGTGTGGTCATGGTCCAGCTGAACCTCAATAGACCCCACTGGTCTTGGATCCCTTGCCAGGTCTTATGGGACACCCTAAGCCTTATGGGCTAAATGCGTGGCTCCAAAACCTCCCCTTTGCCACGCCCCATGCCTCACAGGTGGTATATGAATAACGTCTCCCTAATCCACTTTTAGAATAACTTGGCCTCCTGTGGGCCCTGGGCTCTGCAGCCCCTGTCACTGTGCTCTCTCTGGTGCTGGGACTCTACACAATAGTGTGCCCCAATGAGGCCTCCCCCTCCCCTTCCCAGTCCACTGGTTTAAAAGACAATAGAAAAAACAAGTCCCTGGGCTACAACATAACAACAACAATGGAAGCCACACTCTGCCCCTTTAAGAAGGTAAACCTCCCTCTTATTCTTGTGTGCCTCCAGGTATCTTAGGAGCTCTATTTATCTTCCAGGCAGCAGACTAGGCCATCAAACATCTGTAAGCAGTTCTTTCTTCCAAGAGCTTCTTCCCTTGGCAGCTGCCAGAGAACTAACTCCTGCCAGACCCAGCCCTGGGACTTGTATGTGCCCAGGGTCCTGCCTCCTCCCGGTCAACTGACCATGTGCAGATGCCTGCTAATTCCCCTATTAGCTCATTAACACATTAGGCCATTAGTCTGGGTACCCTGCAGCTGTGGAGCTCTGCCTTGCTGGCAGAGCTCTCTAGCTAGCTGTTTCTGCTCTTAACGTAGCAGTATCGCTTTAGCACCCTGCACCACAGTCATTTAAAAAAAGTGTCACATCAGTCCATGCTGGACTAAAGAGAACTGTAGAATATTTGCTGAACATACTCAGCATAGATTTAGAAGGAATTTCAGAAAAAGATATCCAACAACTTAAACTGCAGACAGTGGAAAAGACCCCCAAAACAAATGTAATTTTTAAGCACTTATTTGGATTCATTTTCATGCTGACATTTGCAATAAAATACCAGGGTAGATACCCAACTGTTGAAGAGAAAGATACTGCTGTGACATACACATCTAATATTCTTCCATCAGTAATACCAATCACAATAAATACCAGGTGTGTAAATGATAAGTTTACTGTTAGAATTTTAAAGAAAGTAAAGACCAGCAAGTTGGTATAAGTCACTTGATAAACACCTGGAAGAGATTTTATTGAGCTGCTTTGATGGAAGTAGTCTGTTTGCATCTGGAAAAAAGGCTGTGCGCTTAATTTAGCTTAGCTCACTCCGAGTTGAGAAAGAAATTGTTTTCTTTCTCCAGTCTATGAAGACAGGTAAGGTGGAAAAGAATGGGATGCGCTGAGTTGAAAGAAACTTGAAGGACATGCGGAAAAGCAGCAATTGCTTAAATATTTTTTTGTTTAATAAAACATTTTGATATTTGAGCCAAGAAAATTAAAACTGAACATAGAAAAGAGGCCTGGAAAGAACTTCCTTGTATCATAGGCAAATGTTACACAGTCCCTTCCTTTGCCTGAGAGTCAACATTATCCTTATGGAAAGCTGAAACAAAGTTTTTGGGCCATACCTAGATTTTCTTGAATTTTAGTCTCATCCTCATTGTACAGTGGACCCACTTCTGTCTTTTGCTATATCTAGTTTTTAAATTTATTTAAATTATTAAAAATTTAAATTATTATAAAATTATTTTTACTATGTTTTGTTTTATTTTCTTTTGCGAAGGGTCTAATCACAGCTTCACTTTTGCTACATACAAAACTGACTATGGTTCCAATGAATGAGGCAAAGTGTGAGCAGCTCCCATGAATTGCCTAACTCCAGAAAACACCAAAATCTGTGGATCCTGCAGCCTCTGCAAACACCAGTTTGTGCGCTCATGGGCTGTATGACTGGGCAAGTAACACTCAGAGTAGAAGAATGTCAGCTCTGTCCTTGCAAAACGATAACAACTCTGGGACACAGAAACAGACATACTGACAAAATTCAGAATCCCTGATGTACATCCACCCATTTGTAACCTGAATTGCAAATTCTGGATTAGATTGAACAGGTTGCCAACTGCTAAAATGGCAGTGATGATGAAAAAATTCAGCCTGACCTGATTAATCAGAATGACTGCAAAGCAGTTTATCAAACATGGGGGGAAGAGGGGGGAGGGGAATCAAGTTTAGAGGGAGGCATGACATGTGACTGTACATAAAGAAGATGCAATACTACCCTACCACCTTTAACCTTTATTTTTCTCTTTCCTAGACAGTGACATATTTCTTTTCTTGTAGATGTTTTGCATCCTGTAGAAGTAATTTTAATCCCTCCATATTACTAAGATTTTTTTATTTGGAGAAATTGTGAAATCTCAACCATCTCACCCTATTTCCTATTCAGAATAGGAACAGTCCTTTGAAGCTGGATAAACAGTATAATCAGCGATTTGCATCAGTACGGGCATATATTTTCTTCTGTGTCCAGAGAACCACCACTCCCCTGCAGCAGTTTCATCTGTGCTCGGTCATATCTTCCAAATCCCATCTGAATTCACAGATCACCTCCTTTATCTGTAATCCTCCAATTTTCTGTTCCTTGAGTTTTGTCAGGTGTCACACGTAGCTTCCACCTGTTACCCAGTCAAGGATAATGTATCCCACAGCTCCTGGTAATTTTTCCTGCCAGTGCTCTCTTTCTTCTTTTAGCATCTACCCAAAAAAAGGCAACTCCCACCTCTCAGAACCCTTTTTACAAATACCTGTGAAAGTTACCTCTTTTCTGACCCTCAATCATTCACTGCTACCCCCCTCATATCAAACATATTTAACGTAGTTTTCTTTACCTAAAAAAGTGATAGCAATGTTTTAATTACATTTCTATTTCCCTACATTTGACACCTGTACAATTTGCAGACTGGCACAAATTAAAGAAAAAAAATGTAAGAAATGTGTCATTTGTGATTTTTCTAACACACTAAATATTAAGAAACTGAAGAAATTTGTTAACCCATACAACTGCTTTAAAAAGACCATCCCCTGGCTTACTAAAAAAGTAACTAAATACTGACATGCTAAATTTAGTACAAGTCAACATGCTTTAATGGTTAAACCAAACAAGAACAAATTTGTCTTTAGGAAAAAAGTACAAATACAAAACAAGATTAAAAGTGATAGTTTAAAAATCAAAATTCCTTATTGTTAGCCCATCCTAGAAAGAACAAGTTTAAATATTGAACAACTGTCCATAGGACTGGCCTGCAAATCAAAGGAATATTACTGGCCACATCCTATACTAAGTAATTCAATATTTTTGAGAAGAGAATGAAATATTCTGGTGTGCCATTAACTCAAATAAGTGTTTTGTCACAATTAAAATTTTAATTGTGACATGCATTTCTTTTTCAGCCAATTGTACATATCACCATAAAATGGACTAAAGGACTAAACAGAAATTAGTAGAAAACATAATGTAAATGGAGAAAACTGACTATAGTTTGTACAGTCAGCTTTTCTGCCACTATAGTCAGTTTTCTCCATTTACATTATGTTTTCTACCACTTTGTTTACTGTCATTGTAGATCGGTTCAGCACAGTGTACTTTTTTGTGAAATTGTGGGCATAGTTTGTATAGTCAGCTTTTCTTTCACTATGTCCATAACTGTACAAGTACATCATGATAATGAACCTATTTGTATGAAAACCAAACAGAAACTGTGAGAAAAGAATAGATGAAACTGACTCTAGTCAAAGTATAAGCATGACTGTACAAGCTATGCTCAGAACTGCATAAAAAATAAACTAGAGTGAAAGAAAAAACATGTTTTTTAAATCATTCAGCAACTGAATGGGTACCACAAAGGCAAGGAAAGTGTAAGTTTTTCTATGTTGCACAAACAATATAGATACATCTCATATCTGAAATAATGGGGCTAACTGAGGCCAGAGGCAACGATAACCAATTTCTGTATTAATAAACTTAATGGAGACATTGTGGATAGAATACATCTAAAGAAATGAACTATTTTTACACAATCAAGTGGATTTATTTTTTTTAACTTCACTAAGGAAAAAGGAAAATTAAGCAAGACTGAAAGATGGAGCCTGGGCCAGGTAAGACTGAGACACCTGCTGCTCTGGGCCACATAAAGTCCCTTTGAGAGCTGGATCCGGCCTGAGGACTGTATTATGTCCATCCCTGATCTAGCTCCATCCTTTCTGGAACCACCCTGCAGGTAGCTAAAGGCTCTTAAATTCCCCCTCAGTCTTCTCTTCTCCAGACTAAATAAACCCAGTTCCCTCAGACGCTGCTCAAAAGTCATGTGCCCCAGCCCCCTCACCATTTTCATTGCCCTCTGGTGGACTCTCTAATTTGTCCATATTCTTTCTGTAGTGGGAGGCCTAAAAATGGACTGCAGATGTGGCCTCACCAGTGCAGAAGAGAAGGGAATAATTACTTCCCTTGATTTGCTTGCAACACTCCTACTAATACAGTCCAGTATGCCATTAGCTTTCTTGGCAAAAAGGGCACACTGTTGACTCATATCCATCTTACTGTCCACTGTAACTCCCAGGTCCTTTTCTGCAAAGCTGCTGCCCAGCCAGTCAGCCCCCAGCCTGTACCAATGCATAGGATTGTTCTGTCCTAAGTGCAGGACTTTGCACTTGCCCTTGTTGAACCTTATGAGAGATTAAATGACATTCTCTCCCCTTATCTCCATCTATCGGAAGTCTAAATCAAGAATTATTCTTATTGGAAGGTTTTGTCAAGTAAGTGATGAGAACAATTCATTTATTTCAGCTGCAGTCCCATATACATAAGACTCCTTAATCACTACAGCAAATTTGATGTTTGTGGCCTATACAAAACAAGCCAATTAAAATCGGTAGAGCCAAAAAATTAAAAATTAAAAAAATTAAAATAGAATGGTGAGTTTTAAGGTGGCTGAGGAGTTGAATCCGTGCTCCGCAAGTTTTTCCACAGATATTATGACAGCTGGTACCTTGGAGGGGGATAACTACTGGCCAGGATGTTGCACGCTTTCCTTCCTCCTCTGCTGTTTCTCAGCTTCCTGAGCAAGACAGTTCTCTTCAAAGTGAGCTGTAGCTTGATGTATGGTGCAGCACCATTGAGACCTGATACCAGCCAGCCAACCCAATCTGTAGGATTGATGCCACCTTTCTTAAGGTATGCTTTCAAGGTGTCCTTGTAGTGCTTGCTCGGTAGGCCCCATTACCATGACTAGGGGCATTTATACACGTACTCCAGGCACTTAAGATGGCTTCAATATATCACCCACATCTCGCACTGGTAGAGGAATATGGGGTAAACACTGCATTGTAAACCAGGATCTTCGTTTCTATCTGCAAACCTTGGTCAGCAAAGACACAATGAAGCAGCTTTCCAAAGGATATGCTTGCACAGCAAGTCCTACGTTCAGTTTCTACATCAAGATTGATTGACTGGAAGAGGTGACTGCCAAGGTATGGAAACTGCTTGATGTTTTCCAAGGGTTAGGTGGGGGGCAGCTTGAGCTGGAGCAGGCTGATGGGCAGGGGTGGGGGGGGGGTGGTGGTGTTGAGACAGCCTATGTTTAGGGCACCTTTTCTAGCCTCTTCCCATTCACGGTGAGCAGAGGGGATCCTAAAGAGGACTGCTCAGTCACAGCCACACCTGCTGAAGTATGTCTGTCTTGGTAAGCACAAAATGACCATCACATAACTGCCACCTACATGTAGATTTGTGACTAGGGACTCCCAGACATTACTGTTCCTGCCCCCAACACCACTTGACTGTGGCCGCAGGGCTTGTTAACATCTCCCCACAAAACATCTCAGCAAGTAAATACATACTGCAGAGAAGAACAGACCTGGGATCTCTACTAATCTGACTGAAGGAAAAACTCCTTCCTGGCCTCAAATTCAGTGATCAGTTGCTCACCTAAACATAATTCTCTGTAGCACCAGAGATCAATGGCCCACTTTATTCAATGTCCCCATTAGGGATCTAAATATAATTTAAAAAAATCTTTTAACCTCCTTTAATTATATCAGTGAATCAATTAACCAATAACACAGCAGACTGGACACAGCTGCTGCTGGGAGCTGCTTGGGCTCCTGGAGCTCTTTGACTGTAGAAGTGGGGGGAAAGAGGAGGCAAGCCCAGGCAGACAATGCAGCCCACCTGAAGCCCTGCCCTAGGAGGAAGGGAGCACCTGTAAACAAGACTCATCAATTAAGCAGTTAGGATCATTAGGCTGCTAGCTCTTTTGCTCTTAGGCTATAGGTACTAGTTGCCCTCACTCTTCCCTCTGTTTCCTGCTGGGACACCATGCAGCTTCTTTTCCCTATTTCCCTGACAGACTGTGCTCGCTAGGAGCTAAAGGATAACTGTAAGCTAACTGGTTATCATTACACTTATTGGTAAACAATTAGTCCTTTAAACTTTCATGAGGCTGAAATTGGTTGCTCATTCCCAGTTCCTTTTTCAAAGGAAATCTAGACCCCATAAAAGCTTGTTATTAATGAATTACACATCCTATACCAGGGGCAGGCAATTATTTCGGCAAGAGGGATGCTTACTGAGCTTTGGCAAGCCATCGAGGGTGGCATGACAGGCAACCAGGGGCAAATAAACATTAACTTTCTAAATTTTTTTTGGTCCTACGGGCCAGACAGAATAGCCTGGCAGGCCACATCCGGTCCACATTTTGCCCATCCCTATCTTAAACAAACAATTTCATTAGCTATGAATATTTACTAATTAATATGTATGATAATAACTAGTAAATATTCATAGTTAATGAAATTATCTCTGTTTCACCCACAAATGTGGGATGTGTAATTCATTAATAACAACTTTTATGGGGTCCAGATTAGCTTTGAAAAAGGAACAGGTTAAGCAACCAATGTCAGCCTCAAACTTCCACATCCCTAGTCCCCACCTGCATTTGTGGCCAATCTGATCCTTTAGAAGAAGGCAAAAAACCCCCCAGACAAATCTGTATTTTAAGAAGCAATTCCTTCCAAGTGAACAACTAAAGCTGAAACTGGCTTATCATCATGGTCTTAAAACAGACTTGCAAGTGTTAGGGACAACAGCAAGTCCCTAACATGCCGCCAAACATGGCCAGGGGCAACAGGAACTTCCACGTTGCACTCCAAGGCCATGAAGAAAGTGAGAGGAAAGATTCCCTGCGCAGGGCCCAATGCCAGAAGGTCAAGATCATCCGTCCCAGGGGCTCTGCAGTGCGCAGGGGCGGCTGTGACAGAGCCAGAGCACGGCTTCCAGTTCAGAGACCGAGTCCGGCCAACGGGGCAGACCCGCGCTCCGGCCCCAGGGCGCAGGCGAGCGGCAGGCCCAGCCTGGGCTGCGCCTCGTCCCCAAGCCGGCGGTGTCCCGCACTGACGTCACGGCAGCGCCAGCACGAGCTGCTTCTTGTGACGACGAGAACTGCGGAGATCTGTTACGTCATCAACAGACTCACTTCCCCCCCGCCCCGGCGCCCCCTCACCTAGGCACACGAAGAGCACGGACTTGACTTCCTTCGCCGCCATCTCCACCCGCAGTGCCAGCCCCCAGGTCCTTCTGGCTGTCGCGCCAGACGCGCGGCGCTTTACGGCCCCGCCCTTCCCGCTTGACTTCAGCAGTGCCTGACTGGAAAAAAATGTATATATTTAAAAAAAAAATGCAAGCCAAGATTGCGGTCCCGGCCACAAACTTTCTCCCCTCAGTAAACCCATTGGTGGTGCGAGATAAAAATCAGGCAGTGGGGTAAACAGCTCTGCCCCTCCCAGCCTCACCTGGCGCAGGTGAGCGGAGCTGGCGACGCGGAGCGGGTTGCGAGCAGTGAGTGCGGGCCGTGCGCAGAGGGGGAAGCGGGCTGCGAGCAGTGAGTGCGGGGCTGCTGGTGTCGCGTGTGCTGGTGTCCCGGGGGGTGGGAGTGGGGGTGCAGGCATCAGCTGCCTTTGCAATGCCCCCAGGGTCAGTTCCAGCCTCTGGGCCTTGCCCGCAGCCACGAAACAATCAGTGGCAGCCGAAGTGGGTAACAGGGGTCGCTTGTGCCTTCTTCCCTGGTGTTTGGAGGGGGTGGGTCATCCAAGCCTCCTCTGAAGCCCCTGGCTCTGACTTGGCCTTGCCAGGTGGACGATCATGACCACAGATTCATAGTAGCTAGGGTCAGGAGGGACCTGAACAGATCATCAAGCCTGACCCCCTGCCACAGGCAGGAATGAATGCTAGGTTCACAAGACTGCAGACAGGTGATTATCCAACCTCCCCTTGAATTTGCCCAAGGTAGGGGCGAGGACCGCTTGTACATTTTGTACAACCATTTCAACCCTTGCACGAGGTACGATTGATAATAGTAAAAGTGTTCAGAATGTACGACAATTTTTGAAGCAGCAAATAAATGCAGCATATGCAAAACCCAAGTTGGTCTCGGGGAGTCCTCACCGACTTTTGGGTTTGCCAGCACTTTCTTATGACTGCTTGTCTCTGAAGAAAGAAATGCTTTAGCTTTGACCCAGTTCTCACTTGCTCACTGGTGAGTTATAGTTTTTCAGTCAACACAATAATTTTGAGCCTCCAATGCGATAATTTAATATTTAAGACCTGGCGATGCTGCTTGGACTTCTCACTCATGTGACACGTGTGGAAAGCGCAAGACTCGCTGCCCCTAGAGGTGGCAGCAGCTGCAGCTCAGCTGGTTGGAGGAAGAGGCTGGACAAGCTGGGGGCCACTTCTGAGCAGGGCAGTGCGGAGCCCAGCCTCCAAATTGGTGCTTTTTAGACCCGAAGTGCTGGAGGCTGGAAGTGAGAGAGGAGCAGCAGCGGGGAAACCTCTAGTCAGGCCCAGCTCGCTCCCTCTTTCCTCATCTCTTCTCTGCTGCTGTGTGACACACATGGGCCTTTTGATATGCCATTGGGACAGTGGGTCAGAGCCCACCAAGTAAACCTGTAAGTACCACTTGGTGATGGGGGGCCACTAAGGGGATATCACTGATTACAAACTGGAGCAAACATAAACGAAATAGGGACAGTATCGAGGGTCATAAGTTTACGATGAGTGCATGGAGGGGGGACACCAAGCACAGCACACTAGACGGCATCCACTGGCCCTTGAACAAATCCAAGGAGCCAGTTGATACTCTGCCCAGGTATGTGAACGGATGAGGGAGTATGACACAAACCTATTTGTCGTCCTTTAGGGGGGTGGGCCTAGGCCCACCAAGTAAGTTATTGGCCTCCTTCAGGCAGGGAGGCTACAGAAAAGGTGACAATTGATTACTTGGGACAAATAATAACAAAAACAGGGACAGACATGGAGGTCAGAGGTTCAAATAAGAGTGCCAAGGAGGAAAACCAAGCATATCGATATGTGAACAGATGAAGGAGTACGACATGTACCTTGTAATACATCAGGGGAAGTCACGGGCCAGGACTGCCGTGGAAACTATAAGCCCGCTTTAATATTGGGGGGGGGTCACTAGTGATGTGTTACAGATTTCTTTGGACAAATAATATTGGAAACAGGGACAGAAATGGAAGTCAAAGGTTCAAAACAAGATTGTCAAGGGGGGACACAGAGCAGAGCACACCGGATGGCGCCTACTGGCCCTTGAACAAATCCAAGGAGCCAGGACAATGCCCAGTGATATTCTGCCTGGATATATGAATAGACGAGGGAGTGTGACATAGGAGGCTGCGCAGGACAGATCTACCATCTGACCCAATAAATGGCAGTTCTTATGACACTTGGCCCCTGCTGGAGGTTGGGCGTGGAGCTCTCATCTCTCTTTCCTGGTTTCATGATCTAAATTTAGCACCTCAGTTCTGCTCAGTGGACTGAGCAAAAGACAGGGCAGGATGTCATCTTTTAGACTAACCAGTTCAAAGAAGCGAGAGCCACCAGAGACAGTGATCTGCTTAGTTGGACACTAACAAAGGAATGCATGCTGCAGCAGCCTATTCCCAGCATCTGATGAAGCAGGCCATTGCCTATGAAAGCTCCTGCCTCTTTGAGCCAGTTTGTCTAAAAGGTACTGCCCTGCTTGACTTTCTGCTTAACTTCACATTCGCATGCCCCACTGACTCAGTGCCAATCAGTTAGGACAGGGGAGTCGAACTCATCTAGCCCCATTGGCGGGATGAGTGATGCAAGGCCAGCCCACAGGCCAAGTCTAGGTGATGAACCCACAGACCCCCTCCTCCCCCCCCAAGTGCTGGATCTAGCGCCCACTCCAGGATCTACGTTGTATGCAGCATGTGTGCTGGAGTGGCTGGGGCAGGCACTGCATGCAGCAGAGTTCACAAAGCAACTCGGGCAGGTGCTGCAACAGTGCAGTGTAGCAGGGGCAGGCCAGGACTGTGTCATATGCAGCACGTGCTCCTGCCACAAGTGAACAGTGGCAAAACAACCAGACAGCCATAATGCATAGATATCATGTTAGTCATCCCTCTAGGCATTAGACCTGTAGCCTAAGTAAATTCTGGTTCTTCTGGATGCTAATCAGTTGTCTTAACTAACCAACTGCTTATACTGTGGCTAAATTTGACTGGCATTCTAAGTTGAAAGAGAGGGTTCCCTCTCTCGGGGAAGGGGTTTCAATCTCTGGTGACATGGGTGTTTTCATTGCTGACAAGTGTTTCATGTTCAGCTTCTAGAAAGGCACACACTTATGCATACTCACCTTCCATTTTTAACATTTTTATAATAAAGGTTAAAAAGTATGTGGGGAGGAATCTCTCTTTTGGATTTTTTTTTAGTTAAATTATGTAAAAAAGATTGTCTCTTGCAATGATAACATGATAATTGATGGTATATGCAAACCTGAGACAGAAAAGCAAATAAGATGAGCATTTTAACACCTAATTTGTAAAGTAAAAAAACAGTAAAGAAAGTATATGTTAAGATGACAGGTAGACAGAAGAATGTGTATTTTTAATATTTTTGTGTGTATGTGGGATAGAGAGAGTGGAAACCTGTTTATAGAAGGTTTAAAGCTTGGAAGACCTTATGGTAGAATCCATATACAACCCTGCTTTATAGGCATTCATTTACATTCATTTAGTAAACATTTACCCACAACATTACCTAAGTCTTGGCAAGTTTGAATTCAATAGGACAGTGCATAAGATTAAGCACGAATACCTTGCTTTAGTCAAGAAGTTATTTTAGGAGTTAGTAGTATATATTTTCATAGGAAGAAAAATACATGTTATCACTTACTGCTAATGTGCATCATTGGGGCATTTGAACTGACAGCCTATTCAATTTGCCACAATTTTTTGTTCTTTGTTCACAGCAATAAATTCTGGAGCAGAATGGGATGGCAAATCTATGCCGAATAGTTAAAATATACTTCCTTATGCCTTTGTAATACACCATGGAAAATTTATCTTTTTTTTCCTGTAACCTGTGCATTTATCCTAATGGAAAGTAGATGTAACCTGCTTTCAGATCAGAATGTTAGTCTTTTCTAGTATCAACTCCAGTGGACTAAATGACTTTGTAAAGGGCATAGCTATGGTCCTATGTCTTCATAGGAGTGAAAAAGCTGAACAGAATTCAAGTCAATCTGATAATTTGACTAGCTAAGTTAGTTTGTTCATGACAAGTACCCTTAAAAAACAATTCAGTTTGCATCAAAACAGATTTTGCTTTTATATCTGTTGTGTTTTGAATGGTTAAGGAACAGGGAAATAATTAAAATCCTTGCTGTTTGGTTTAATTATTAACATCTGAATAATTTTGATTCACATTCCTCTGATGCTGTTTAAAATGCTCTCCATTCTTTTGCACTTGCTTTCATATCTTGAGAGTCATTAATTTCAGAAAGTATCTGTCCTAGTAGGAGGGTGGTCAGAATTGCAGTAATTTATGGGCTTTGGAGTTGGGACACGGGAAGCTAGAACTAGTATGTGAAGATCGAATGCAGAGACTGAAGGGAATGTGTGGTGATTTTGGTTGATGTATTTTATTAAATTTGTTATCTGTCTGCAAGTAATGACTGGAGCATGTATATTTTATGAGATGTATTTTTATTAATTTGTTGGGGAAAACAACATTTTTCTTTTGTAGTTTTCAGTGTGAGCAAGGTAAGTATCTGAAATGCCTTTCAATAACATATTGAGCAATCTGACTAACATGTCACATGTTGTTTGCTCTCCTCTGGGGGAGGAACACATGCAGTGTTTGTTTTGATAATGGTTTTCCTCCCTAAGTGTACTTGTTTCTCTATATTACAGTGCTCTGTATTATCAGCTCTAGTACAGGTGAAAATGGGAATGTCTTTCCTTGTTTTGTTTGCGTGTGTCTCATAAGCAGACATCCTGGCTTTCTCCGATTAAAAAAAAAACAACAAAAAACCCAACCCCCAAATTTTCTGATTTTAACCCCCCCCCCCCCCCCACACACACACATTTTTACATCATTAAAACAAACTACCACTATATATTATTTGGCTTGATATGGAATTTAGTTTATATGACACAAATTTGGATTTTGTGGCGTGGGTTTTAAATGAGAGCCATTAAAGCTGTCTGCGCGCCAAACTTGTTACAGGTATAAACCAATTTCCGATCACTTATCCTAGTAGAAGTATAATGTCTGTACCTGGCCCTGGTGACAGTGGTATGGTTGAGTGTGATGAAAGATAGCTGTGTATCATCTGCGCACTCCTGGCATTTGAGATTTGAGTCCATGTCTTCCGACCGGTTAACCTAGCAGCTGCCATGTAGGTTCTGAAAAAGACCGGGAAGCTAACTGATGCTTCTTGGACTGAACAAGGGATGGAGGTGAAGTGTCTTAGAATATGTGGTCTTTTGTTTAGTGTAGTACTAACATCAATGAATACATGCACAAACAAAGTGCCTGATTGTAATTGATTGGAATGGGAGAAGACTTTGGGGGTTCCTGTCTTTTATAGTTTTATATCTTAAGTTTCATGTTATAATTTCATGTAGTTTCACATGTTAAAAATAGAAGACACAGACATACACTGCCTTCTGCTGATTCTACCTTCTAGTCATTCCTGTTGTGTAATGTCATCTTGTGAGTTTTAGGAAAAAAGGTTTGCCACAGGGTGCTGTCTCCAGGGATGGCAGTTAAACTCCCAGATACCAAAAAAATTACTTGTACTCTGCTCTATGAGCAGTCTGCCTTTCTTATCTGCCACACCTTGATGTTAATTGCCATTAAAATGCAGAAGGCTGCCCTGGTCTTAACTGAAAGACCACCAGCTCTCTGTGGTCAGCTCTTAAAAATGGCAGGCACCCTATGCAACCTGCTACAGTGAGCACAACAAATAAGTGAGACATTGGGACCTGCAGACACTGGAATTAGTAATAAAGCTGTTACAGGGAACATTGCTTGCTTAAGATCTGAAAAAAAACTGACCAGAAGAACTGAATTATTTAAGCTGACTTTAAAAACAAAAGATCTTTATTTCAGAAAACTGATAATAGAAGACAACCTTAGAAATAGTTCAAATGGCCAGGAATGTATACAAGTGATAGTTTTATTGTCAATACCTCTATAAAATGTTGAAGGATTCCAGCCAAGCTGTCTTGCATTTAAATTTTGTTTTACCATCATTTATTTTAAAGCTGAACAGCACGGGGCACTTTGAATCCACTGTATGATCAAATGATTGCACGTTCAAATTACAACTGATAAATTTATCTGTGTTATTTCTTTTTTTTAGAAGACTCAACAATATTCATTTATTACTACCACATTCAGCCATCCTACAGGCATAGCGCTTAAGTTGGGAACCTCCTTTGTTGGGTTACTTACATTTTTGTTGTTAATTGTCAAAATTGTTACTCTTCCTAAAGTTTGTAAATAGAAATTTGAGTTACTTCATCATTTCAGGGTTTTTTGGAAAATTCATCCAACTACACATTTCCTGTTTTCATTGTCTACAGATGAGAAAAGCAAGCGAGAGAGAAAGGAACGAGTGAACCAGAATGCTTTTTTTTTTTTTTTTTTTTTTACTTACAATAACAGGTAGTAAGAGAAAAATAAACCATTCTCATTTTGAATTTTGGCATTTTGATTTTAATTTTGTTTCCCATGACAAGGGTAGTTTCGTATCTCCTTCTCTTCACGTCAGTGTAATAATGTTCATGTGAAATGCTCCTGGCTCTAAGTAAATGTTTTGCCTAAAAAAGTCAGAGCTACAGATTCAACCAACAAGCTTAGACGGAAATTGGGATTTATTTATTTATCAAGCCCCATCGCCACTTTCAGAGATTCTGAAAAGCAACTTTGGCCAATATTTCTCCGTTGCTTTTTACATGGTTGCACAGCTACATTCTGGACTCTTGTCTGGTCAAACTACATGACACTCATGCTTCAGTAGGGCTGGAAGACTGTTGTAGCTATGATGGTCCAGGAAAAATGAGAGAAGCCAGAGTTTTTGGTGTCCTCTCTCTCAACTATACAGTTGATCCAGTAAAGATATCCCCAGAAAATCTTTGCTTCACCCATGCTTCACATATTTTACCCTGACCATTTTATCCTGTCCCAGCTAATAAAATATGAGGAGAAAGTTCACGGCTGATTAGCTTGTATCTAAAATCTCTTATCTGTATCCAGCAAACCCATTCTTTTCCTTTTTTAATTCTTTTTTTTTAAAGGCCCTGTATGAATGTTCACATATCATTTTACTACTTGATGTTTCTGCCCTCATTTGGAGAGATTATTCTGCTAGGAAGATGAGAGGAAATTGTCTCTGTATTTAATTGTGTAGGGCTTATTTCAAACTTGTGTTAATACAGAACCCATTAGGAGCTGGGATCACCTAATCCTTCTGCTAGTACATTGTCAAAAGCCATTTAGATTTCCTTGAGATTGTTGTTAAAGCTAGTCATGCGTAGGTCTCATCCCAGCAAGTTACTAAGTGGTGCATTATCTGTTTGCCTGATCAATGCATCTGCTTTAAGTGAGCAAAATAAAACAATACACAAATCTTTATTAAAAAGACTCTAAATTATAGTAGTTTCAAATTTATAATAAATAAAATACTGATTCTGTTTTAAAACGTGTTTTTAAGGGCAATTAAATAATTATAGAGAAAAAGACATAGGTGAAAGTAGATTATCAATTTACTTGCAGTGTTCAGCAATGCTGTATCTGTGATGGTCCAAGAATCATGTAAGGGACCAGGATTTTTGGGGGTGATAACTATTTATTGGATCACTCACACAGTTGGGACCTCTGACCTGAAGAGTGCTCACATTCAAAAGTTTGTCTAACTTTATCTAAACTATACATGTGGCCCAATTCGAGAGATCATCCAAAAAATACTGGCCTCATAACTTATTTGTGGTATTGTTTCCCAGTAGCAAATATTTTATGTTGTGAAAACACTGACTATTGTCACTTAAGCAAAATCACTTTTTATATTTGCAGGGGCTCAGATCAGTTAACAGAGCTCCTATCCAACTGGGAGCCAATTTTGCTATGGGTACTGCTCGGCTCCTTCCACCTCCAGTGGCTCCTCCTACCCCTGCTGTGCTGCTCCAGGCAGCAGATAACATGGGGAAGGGTGGTGTCTATGAGGTCGTGTGCCAAGCACCACATGCCCAGCCAGGCAGAGGAGAAGCTGCAGCCAGGGGGGCTCCTGCCCCAGAGTGTGGGGCTCCAGTTCCTGGCCATCTCATATACACTTGACTGCCCACAGGTAGCTGTTCGTTCTGCTGGGTGGGTGGAGTTGGTAGAAGGTGGCCAGGAACTGGAGCTGTAGTCTTGTGCCCTGGGGCAGGAGCTGCCCAGCTGCAGCTTCCCCCCTGCCTGGCTGGGCATCTGCTGGCCAGCATGCCTCCCCATGGTTTCCCTGTGTTACCTTCTGCCTGGAGCGACACAGCAGGGTCATGAGGAAGAGAAGGAGGAGCTGTTGGAGGCAGGGGAGCCAATCAGTACTTGCACGGCTGCAGCAGTAGCCTTGCCAGGAAGCTGTGCATGCTGCTCGGTGCTAGGGTGGTGCTGTCTGGTTGGTGCAGGTGGAAGTACAATGTGGGCTACCCTAGATGGGAGTGTGTGAGGCTCAGTCCCCTGTGGAACATTGTGGGGGAACCCATGGACCGGATTGGGGGGGCCAGGTGGGCCACACCTGCACTGTGCCACCTGGGTAAGCTCTGGTGCACGTGCCCCCTGCTCCCTCCCCCTGTCACTCCCTGCCCCCATGCTTGGCTGGCTCCTGGGACCTAGTGTACAGGCAGCCCCCCACAACAAGCACATAATCCCACGCGCCCTCATACATCCCACTCCCCCCTGACACAATATACAAGAGTAAGACTTTCTTTTGAGTTATTATGAAGTTGCCTCTATAAACACTGCTCAAAAATGAGGACACATTATTTTTTGAAATAAAATTAAAACATGTCATTGTAGGTATTTGACTTTTTAGTATATGATTTGTTTTTTTATCTATAATTTGTTAAAATTATATCTTCTGAAAGATTTTGTGTGTGTAGCCCTCAACATCTCACCAGAACTTCTTAAGTTGTCCTCCAGCCCAAATAATTGCCCAACCTTGATCTAGAGCTTCATGGCAGGTGAAAATCCATTTCATGAAAAAAAAAAAAATTAAATCTAGTGTTTTGAACTGGAATTTTCAGTGCACTACTAAAAATATTTAACAACATTGCAGTTTCATATGATATTACACGTTTCATTTCAATTTTAAATGTTTATATTTGATAATGCAAAACATGAAAATGCAAACTGAAAAAAATCATTTCAAAATGAGACTGAAACATTTCATTGTATTCCAATTCCCAACCTTTAGATAATCATCCAAACTGTCAATTTTTTTTCAAAATAATTTTGGCAAAATTGGCATGATTTTGCAAAGTGTTTTAGATTTTGAAAGGTCCACTTTCTCTTAGAAATTGCTTCTGTCAGTTTTTCTTGACAACTCCAACAAGGTTCTTCCAAAAGTGTATTATTTAAGAGTCGTAAGTAACCCACTGAAGTCAGCCAATAATGTACTGAAGTTGTTATATGTACTTAAGTATCCTACTGTATTAGGATCAACTACGTATACCTTACTAAAAAAATATTTTTGATTCTAAACTTCTATTAAATAATAGGCTGTGTATTTGTATGAAGTCTGCTGATGACTTACAGTGCTACTTTGCTTACTAAGCTGATTCACTTTTTGTACTAAATAAGACCTGAATAAATAGAAAATGAGTCTTAAGACTAAGACCAAAGAGCATAATTCTGATTATATCACTTTATAATATTATTTGAAATACTTGTGTACATACAGGAAAAACTGGTTATCAGATAAAAAAAAGAATCTGAATATTGCCTTGTTAGAAATATTTAGAATGTAGGTGTCAGGGCTTTGAACAACATCAAAAAGCAGATGTTCAGGGAAAAGAAGCTTTTAAAATTCTGAATATTGTAGACTCAGACAGTGGACTATAGTGTGCTTTTTAAACTGAGTCGTGATATGTGTATTAATGACATAAGAAAATGCAGAGTAGAATGGTAAAATATAAAGGGCATTCTTGTTGTTTGATATCTCTTATTCATTTAACTTCTTGAAACTTTGCACTTCTAGAGAGAGGTAAGGGCTTGATCCTGTGTGCACAGACTTGCAGAGAGCAAATAGGGCTAATGGGTGGGTAATCAGGTCTGTTACCTCATCTCCATATACTGCTGTTAGGATGTTATCTCTGGAGACAACAAACTCCCCCTATGCCTGAAGAAGGGCATTTGTGCCCGAAAGCATGCAAAGAACAGTTTTTCCAACTATTTAGTTGGCCTAATAAAAGAGATCATATCTACCCAAAGAACCTTGTCTGCCTATGATCTCTGGAGACATAAATCCACAGTTTGAGAGCTGAAACTAAGCATCATAGAGATGCTTAATGGGATCTTCTAGACTGAGCATTTGATAGAGTGGTTTTATTTAATCTTTACTAGTCTATAGAGGAATCTCTAGGAATCCCATAAGATTGGGCCCCTAATATAGTCCATGGCCTGTTATGACCTATTTATAAAACTTTTAAAAAGATTACATGAATATATTGTCTCCAAATAGTATATAATTATGTTATAATCTCTATTCCATTGTGATATCTTTGAGCTTTAACATATCTTAAAACTATCTGTATATAAGTTTTTTTCAGAAGCATCTTTAAAAATGCAATTTAAAAAAATCTGATATAAATAAAAATCTGATTTTTTTTTTTTTTAATTTTAAAAAAATGTTGATTTTTATTCATCATGGTTAATGTTGAACTCAGTGTAGCTGCCTACTTGAAGCTATAGCTCTTCCCTAGCGTGTGATTGTTTAGACCTATTTCCCAGACAGAGTCCATCTGGCTGTGGAAGTTCTACGTCAGGGGTCAGCAACCTATGGCACGCGTGCCAAAGGTGGCACGCAGCATGCCTTTGATTGGCATGCAGACTGCTTCCTGCCCTGAGGGGTGGGAAGAGTTGTGCCCAGATGGAGCAGCACATGGCTGCCTGGGAACAGCCTTGCACTGCTGCTGACCCCAGCCAGGTAAGAGCCCTTGGGTAAGAACCCCCAGCCCCAACCCTGCTCAGGCCCCAGACCCAGCCCTGCACCACTGGGCCCGGCCCCAGCCCAGTGCCACCCCCAGCTCGGGGGCTGTCAGCGCCCCAAAGGCCCCAGCCCCAACACTGTGCTGCCAATGACCCCGGGCCCGGTCAGAGCCCTCACCACTGCAGCTGCCAGCCCCAGCCCAGTGCCGCTGCCGGGCTAGGGCCGGGGTCGGTGCCCGCACAGGGCTGGGGTTGTGGACCTGCTCAGGCCCTGGCCCCATCCCAATGCTGCTGACAGCCCCGGTCCTGCAGTGGCTCTGGCCTGGGGCTGGTGGCGGCAGTGGTGAGGGCTAGAACCAGGCCCACTAGCAGCTGGTACCACCACCATGGCTGGGGCCTGGGCAAGCTACTGGTGAGCCCGGCCCTGGATGGCACCGCTGCTGCCCACCCCAGCCTAGTGCCGCTGCCAGGCTGGGGCCGTCGACAGCGCCGGGATGGGGCTGGAGCCGGGGCCTGCTCAGGCCTCATCCTTGCGCTGCCGACTGCCCTGGCAGCCAGCTGGAGCCAGGCCAAGCTGGGCTCAGGCCCCAGCTGCAGCAGTGGTGTCAGCTGCTGGCAGGCCTGGCCCCAGCCCCAGCCCTCACCACCACTGCCACCAGCCACAGCACAGTGCCACTGCCGGGCCGGGGCTGTCGACAGTGCTGGGATGGGCCTGGAGCCAGGGGCATGGACCTGCTTAGGCCCCGGCCCCATCCCTGCGCTGCCGACTGCCCTGGGAGCCAGCTGGAGCCAGGCCAGGCTAGGCTCAGGCCCCAGCCGCAGCAGTGGTGCCAGCTGCTGGTGATCCTGGCCCCAGCCCTCACCACTGCTGCTGCCGGCCCCAGCACAGTGCCACTGCTGGGCCGGGGCCATTGGCAGTGTCGGGATGGGGCTGGGGCCCGCACGGGCCCCGGCCCCATCCTAGTGCTACCAAAGGCCCCTGGCCATGTGCTTGCAGCAGGCTCAGACCCTGTGCCGGCCCAGCCCAGCCCCTGCTGGCACCAACACCGCTGCCGCCACCCTGGCCTCAGTCCCATGCTACTGTCATTCATGGCAGAACTGGAGTTACAGATCTTTGAAATAACTGAATCCTGAACTCTTCTTGCCTCCATCTGATCATACCCCTTCTGTGAGTCATGAATTTGATCAGTGTCCTTAGGTTAGGCAGTTTTTCCAGCCTTCTTTCTCCACTCTGGGATGCAGCAGTGATCCTCTCTATACATAGTCACTTTCCAGGTATTTGCAAACTGTTATCAAATCCTCTCTCAGTCTTCTCTTCTCCAGACTAAGTAACCCCAGTTTTTTCAACCTTGTTTTATACGTTTTGCTTCCTAGGCCTGTAATCATTGTCACTCTGCACTGCACTCTTTCCAAACTGTCTATATCCTTGAAGTATGGTTCCAAAACTAGACACACTACTCCAGGTGAAGTCTCATCACTACCAAATAGAGCAGAAAAATCCCTTCCACTCATTTGCAAGTGACAGTCCTGTTAATATAACTCAGGATGCTGTTAGCTTTTTTTGCAACAAGAGCACACTGCTGGCTCTCATTCAGCTTATGGTCTACTGTAACTCCCAATTCATGATGCAGTTAATAACAAAACTGGCATCAGTATGATCCAGTCTACCCATCCACTGTATCAAATGCATTTATTATTAGAAAGAGTAGTCCAATAAAACATATCACCCATAAAAATGCTTGCCTAACCACACTATTTTAATTTTTATATTAAGATGTGTCTTGTTGGTTCCTTTTATGATTTGATGAATGCCTTCTATAGTGATATCTACAACAGAGGTGAAAATCTGGAAGCATATATTGGGATGTGACATGTTACCTGGTCCAGAAATCGCTAAACGTTGTATATGTCTTTGTGTTCCTGGTTCATTGGGTTTGTTTTCTGTGCAGGTTTTTATGGGATGGCTGATACAAGTCAGCTGCCCTATCTTTGAAAGTATTTCGTCTTCTGAGGAAAATAGCATATTGTGGTTTGGTTTTTTTTCACTCAACAAATCTGAAAGGCAAAGAAGGTCTCTCCTATAAAGATTCCAGTCTAACTTTGGAAACACTACTATTGTGCTGTATTTAGCTTCAGGGAAGGAAAGAAATGGAGGTTATCTGTTGTTTGGTAGCTAAGAGGCTCAACTGCCTGTGTCTTGGCTTTCAGACTTTAGTAGGCTGAACAACTGGCTCAGCTTGCAGTTTTTGCAGTTTTAGCCCGCCTCACGTACCATATTTTTGTGCATATACCCCGCCCACGGGTACAAGTCGCACCCACGTATAACCCGCGGGAAATTGTATTTTTGTAAATAAATCCATGTATACGCCGCACCCGTGTATTCCCCGTGGCGACGTATACACGGGGAGGCGGCGCAGCCCAGCCTGCCTTAGCAGTGGCGGCCTGCCCGGGCCCAGCGGGGAGGCTACTCAGCCCAGCCCTCCATGGACCCAGCCCCTGCAGCAGCGGCAGTGCAGCCTGGCCTGCCTGGGCCCAGCGGGGAGGCAGCGCAGCCTGCCCTGGCCCCAGCCCCCTCAGCGGCCCCGGTGGCAGCGGCAGCACAGGCCGGCCTGGCCGGGGCCCAGCGGGGAGGTGGCGCAGCCTGCCCCAGCCCCGGCCCCCTCAGCAGCGGCGGTGGCGGCGGTACAGCCCAGCCTGCCCTGGCCCCAGTGGCAGCACAGCCTGGCCTGCCCGGGGCCCAGCGGGGAGGCAGCACAGCTCGTCCTGGCCTCTGCGGCACAGCCCGGCCTGCCTGGGCCCAGTGGGGAGCAGCGAGGCGCAGCCTGGCCCGCCGTGGCCCTGGCCCTGTCCCCCTGCAGCGGCACATCTGGCCCCGGCCCCCGCGGCAGCGCAGCCTGGCCCCAGCCCCCACGGCGGTGGCGGCGCAGCCAGGCCCTGGCCCTGCGGGGGGAAAAAGTTTGTGGATAGCCCGCACCCCCGTATAGCCCTCACCCATTCATTTTTTTTTTGTAAAATCGCGTATCCCCCGCGGGATATATGCCCAAAAATACGGTAGTTACCTTTTCTGGGCATTTAACATGCTTTGAGTGATATCTCCTTTACTCAACATTGCATGCAGTAATTTTATCAATATTTTTACACTAAATCTATTCTTATTACTTGGGACACCCAACTGTCCACCTCTTCGGCCCCCATTTTTTTTATCCTCCTATACTAGCCATTCTACTTAATAGCTATAAAGGAAGTCCCCCACTTCATATTTTCATGAAGATTTTTATTGGAAAAAGTTATGGAGCTTGTCTCTTACTGGTTTACATCCCCTAAATCTAACAGTGTCTGTCTTATTTTATCAATGACCTTGGCTGAGATAATCTGGGAGCCTCATTCTTCACAGACGTTGAACAACTGACCTTGATCAGGAGAAAAAATTAATAAGACTTCGTATTGGATCATTTTAAGGTCCTGAAGGTTGGTTCATGAAAATGTAAGGAGCATAGGAAATACATGCTGGAGACATAGTAGAAAGACTGTGAGGTATGTATGGAAGAGTTGCAAGATGTTGTGTTGACAAGGTTATTTGGGTAAATGTGACATATTTTATTAAACCGGCTGAAAGTTAGAAAAAAATGTCCTTTTTGAGCTTTTGGGTGTACTCCAAAGCTTACAAAGAACAATTTTTCCAACTATGCAGTTGGTCTCATAAAAGATAAAACATTTACCCAAAAAACCTTGTCTGTCTATGCCCTTAGACCAACACATCTACAACTAACACCGCTGAAGCCAACATAATGTCTTCTCAGTCTACAAGCAAGCAAGCTACAAAGCATTAGGGAAAAAATACCAACAGTGTACATACTAGTAGCCATTGCATTGTGGAGATAATTCTGTTATGGGTCTAGACCATAAAACCTCTCTCCCACCTGATGATTACCCATGTGACCTGCCACAATAGACCTGGATGGCAACTTGGGCAGGAGTGACCATGAGATGATTGAGTTCAGGATCTCCTAAAAGAAGGATGGAGAGCAGCAGAGTATGGACCCTGGATTTCAGAAAAGTAGACTTTGACTCATTTAGGGAGTTCATAGGCAGGATCCCCTAGGAAGCTAGGCTGAGGGGCAGAGGAGTCCAGGAAAGCTGGCTGTACTTTAAAGAAGCCTTACTGAGGCTAGTTTCATAGTTGTTAGGGTCGGAAGGGACCTGAGCAGATCATGAAGTCTGACCCCCTGCCATGGGCAGAAATGAATGTTGAGATCAAATGACCCCAGCTAGGTAATTATCTAGCCTCCTTTTGAAGACCCCCAAGGTAGGAGCGAGCACCACTTCCCTTGGAAGTTGGTTCCAGATCCTAGCTGCCCTGGCTGAAGTAGTGCCTCCTGATGTCTAGCGTGAACCTACTCTCAATTAACTTGTGGCCGTTATTCCGGGTAGTGCTCGGGGGAACAGGGCTTCTCCCATTCCCTGCTGCCCCCCCAGACATTCAAAAAGCCTGAGCCTGAATTGATTCAATCTTTGCAGGTTAGTCTAACCTAGCTAGGCTAAATCAGTTTATAACTGTACAGACATCCCACACATGCAGGGACATGCCTACAGTGGCTCAGGCTAGAAGCTGGGAAGCACTAGAACAGCCCTCCCCTTCCATAGAGCTGAGCTGAGGCAGGCGTGGCCAGGCCCTGGTAGTATTAAAGAGGGGTTCCCCCCTCCTTGATAACAGAGCATTTATCACCCCATCAGAAAACAAACGGCCTTTCTCATTAGTTCAAGCTCTTCTTAAACAAAGAAAGAATGGAGGGACATTACCAGCTGAGATGTTGATTAGCTCCAAAAAGCCTTAAGCTGACACTGCTGTCTGCCACAGCACGGACCGTAGCCAGGTGTCTGTATAAGGCAGATGGGGCGGGGGATCCCTGCTTAGCAGGGAGTGGTGAAGGGAGGGGGATATCAGGAGGAAGCCAGGCAGACACTGCTGTGCCTGCAAGTCTCTGCCAAAGCTGCAGCCAGGGAGTGGAAGGTGGGGGGGCAGCCCTGCTGTGGAGCAGAGAGCCCCGCCTAGCCAAGAGAGCATGCCGGGATGCTGAGGGAGTCTGGTTTATCTTAAACTAGCAAGGGGTCTGGGACAGACATTACATAAACCAGTTTGAGCTATATCAGCTAAGTCTGATACTACATTCAGCCAGGTTTATCTCAAACCAGTTTCAGCCATTTTCAAACTGGTTTATGTGCACTGAACATCTGTTCTGTTACAGATTTAAACCAGTTTCTGATCACTTAAACCAGTTTATGTGTAATGTCTGTCCCTAGCCTGAGAGTACAGGAACAAACCATTCTGATGCATGGGAAGACTAGCAAGTTATGGCAGAAGACCAGCTTGGTTTAACAGGGAACTCTTCAGTAAACTAAATCACAAAAAGGAAGCTTATAAGAAGAGGAAACTTGGACAAATAACTAGGGAGGAGCATAAGAGCATTGCTCAGGCATGCAGGGATGAAATAAGGAAGGAAGCTATATACGTGTGCTGCAAGTTCTGTGAGTTCACCACTGATTGGTGCAGGCTCTATCCAGAGTCCCTGCTTTCAAGTAGCTCTGGAGCCTGCTGGTCTCTGCTCTTTCCTTCCCTACTCCCCTCTTCCCTGCTGAATTCAGTAGAAGGGAAAGGAAGAGAGGAGCAGCCATGAATGATGCATGCCTGGGAGGCTAGGGGGGTACTGCGACCACCTGCAGGCAGAAGTGGCATGGCAGCGGCAAGTGGGGAGCTCCTACAGGCAGCCCCAGCAGTGCTGGCACCAGGAGGGAGGGAGGGTTGAGGTCGGCAACTACCCACAGACGCCGCCGGCAGTGGCGGCCAGTGGCAATCTGTGAGTACCCGCAGACACCGCCGCTGGTGTTGGCGGCTAGGGGGATGGGGGTGGAGAGCGGCAACTGCCCACAGGCACCACCGGCGCCGGCACCACCAGCGTCAGCAGCAGCCAATTGTAGGGGGTGCACCGCCAATCTCGGGGCGTGCACATGCGCCCGCATGTACCCTTTATGAGTCGCCAATCAGAGCAGCCAGCAAAATGCAGCCTCTGCTTTTGCTCAGCTCCAGAGGCTCCCTGCTGCCTCTGGTCATCTGTCTCCTTTCTCTGCAGCTGAATTCAGTGGGAGGGAGGGGAAGAGCAAAGAGCAGCAGGCTACAGAGCTGCTTGAAAATAGGGACTTGAGACAGACCTCACACTCATGAGCTCACAGCACATGCAGCGCTCCAGCAGGAGCTGCTGAGAGCTTTCTGGCATCCAGGATTACAGTGATGGGCTATAGCCACATCCCCTTCAGTTGTGTGGCATGTGAACAGTGAGCACTCTTCACTGTGTATGTTCCCAACATCAAGAGGGTGTGGTTGCATCCCACATCACTGCAAGACCAAATCCGCCCATGTACAAAAGCAGTCAACACTAGAACAAATAGTTTTAAAACTGTTTCAAGTATATCTGTTTGTTATTACTTGATTTCATTTTGCAAACATCTTTACTTTTGTCTCTGAAAAACATGTGTGACACCTTCCTCCCCCAGATTAATGCTTTTTCACCAATTTCATAAAATGTGCTAATTATTTAAAATCCATACATATTTCAGTAATAGTTTATTTGCAAAGTGTCAAAAGCACAGTGGGTCTATGGCATGGTGTCAGTGTAACGCTTAAGTCTTCACTTATTAGTAGAGGAGTACAGCGTGCTCTTGTAATTGCCCTCATGCTATTCAAAATCAGTAAATCATCTTTCCATTTCCCTCCTGAACCTTACCAGTAACATTTTCTCCTGTGAAATAGAAAAAATGGAAAATTTCAGCTTGGTGCAACCACACCTAGTCACAAGACATCTTAAACATTCTTTCAATTTGTCAGATGTACCTTGAAGAGTCAACCTGCACTTGCTTAGGTCCTAACTAGATCTTTGCTTCCTTTTATTCGAGGGCTAAGTACATGGTAGCATGAACTAGGGAAGCAAGAGGTATTTTAGGTCTGTGAATCACTTGACCTTGGGATCATAATGTTGCAGGTTAGGAAAGAATGTCCCTGACTGCAGGTTTTCCAAAACACAAATAAATAAAGCCCCATTTTCTACAAATGAAAGTATTGCCCTTCTTTACTGCCTAAAGATGTTACTTAAATGTCCATAGTGATCCACAAATGCCAACTGTGACAGTGCCACCCACTTTTATTCAGATACTTCAGAACAAGATCAGAGTGGAAACTAAAATTGAGATATCGGTCCTGTTCCTGCTTATTGTATGGAGAATCACAGAAGTAAACAATAAGACATGCTTCATAGCCTTGCACTTCCAGATGACAGTATCTTCATTATAAACATCCCAACATCAAATTGATTGTTTACTGACCAATAGCAAGCTTGCACTACAAATTTGTCCCCTATCAAAAAAGCTCTTGTTTTGATGACTCTGGGCTAGAGGACTAGTGTGGCTTCTAGGAATGTGGTCCTCCACATCCAAAGGTTCTGTAGCCACTGTTTAAGATTCCAGATTTGCATTATCATCCCATCCTACCCAGTAGTGCATTTCTTTCACAGACCCAGAAGTGCCACTTGATTTTGTGCAAACTAGTCGATAAATTCCTACACAATCTAAGATGTAGGTCAAAGAGCTCTATGATTGGTCAGTGCTCCAATATAAAACTGGAGATAGGCCTGTTGAAAGTCTCTGAGTTCAGGTTAAAGGACAGAGCAACAAGGGTGATGTTGTGGTGGGGGTCTGCTATAGACCAGCAGACCAGGAGGATGAGGTAGATGAGGCTTTCTTCAGACAATGCACAGAAGTTTCCCAATCAAAGGCCCTGGTTCTCATGGGATACTTCTATCAGCCTGACATGCTGAAAGGGCAATACAGCAATGCACAGGCAATCCAGAAAGTTTTTGGAGAACATCAGAGACAACTTCCTAGTGCAAGTGTTGGAGAGACTAACTAGCGGCCATATGTGTTGGAAGAAAATAGTATGGGGGGCAGGGTTCAGGGTTCAGTGCAGAGCCTGCTGCCTGACCCCCACCCCTCCCGCTTGCATGGTTGTAGCAGGGCTGGCGCATGCTGCTGCTGTACACAGTGGAGGAATGCACAGTGGGGGCATTGGGTGCAGTGCTGCGGCGGTAGGGCACGGCGGTGGTGTGACTGGAGCAGTGTTTGGGGGAGTTAAGCCCCATTAGCCCTACCTTCCACCACCTCTACTAGGGGCCATGCTCTTGACCTGTTGCTCACAAACGGAAGAATTGGTGAGGGATGTAGAAGTGGGTGGCAACTTGGGCAGCAAAGATCAAGAGATGATCAAATTCAGGATCCTGACAAAAGCAAGAAAGGAGAGCAGCAAAGTATGGACCCTGGACTTCAGAAAAGCAGACTTTGACTCCCTCAGGGAACTTATGGGCAGGATCCCCTGGGAGGCCAGTCTGAGGAGGAAAGGAGTCCAGGAGAGCTGGTTGTATTTTAAAGAAACTTTACTGGGAGTGCAAGAACAAACCATCCTGATGTGCAGGAAGAATAGCAAATATGGCAGGAGACCAGCTTGGGTTAGTAGAGAACTTTTTGATGAGCTTAAACACAAAAAGGAAGCTTACAAGAAGTGGATGTTTGAACAGATGACTAGGGAGGAGTATAAAGATATTGCTTGGGCATGCAGGGATGAAAGCAGGAAGGCCACAGTGCAACTGGAGTTGCAGCTAACAAGGGACATGGAGGGTAACAAAGAGATTTCTACAAGTATGTTAGCAACAAGAGAAAGGTTAGAGAAAGTGTGGGTCCATTATTAAATGGGAGAGGCAACCTAGTGAGAGATGATAAGGAAAAGGCTGAAGTACACAGTGCCTTTTTTATCTCAGTCTTCACAGGCAAGCTTGGCTCCCAGACTACTGCACCTGGTTGCACAGTTTGGGGAGAAGATGAGCAGCCCACAGTGGTAAAAGAACAGCTTAGGGACTTTAGAAAAGCTGGACGTTGGATGAATGGACTGTAAGGTGGATAGAAAGCTGGCTGGATCATTGGGGTCGGTGGGTAGTGGCTCAAGGTCTAGTTAGCAGCCAGTATCAAGTGGAGTGCCCCAGAGGTTGGTCCTAGGGCCCGTTTTGTTCAGTATCTTCCTTAATGTTCAGGAAGGTAGGATGGAATCCACCCTCAGCAAGTTTGAGGAAGACACCAAGCTCGAGGGTGTAGTAGATATACTGGAGGGTAGGGCTAGGATTCAGTGTGACCTGGACAAATTGGAGGATTGATTTAAAAGAAATCTCATGAGCTTCAACAAGGATAAATGTAAAATCCTGCACTTAGGCTGGAGAATCCCATGTGCCGCTGCAGGCCTAGGGCCAACTGGCTGAGCAGCAGCTCTGCAGAAAGGAACCTGGGGAGTATAGTGAACAATGAGCTAAATATGACTCAACAGTTTTCCCCTGGTGCCAAGAAGGTTAACACTATACTGGGCTGCATTAGTAGGAGCATTGCCAGCAGATCAAGCAAAGTGATTATTCCCTTCTCTTCAGCCCTGGTGTGGCCACATCTGGACTACTGTGTTCAGTTTTGGGCTCCCCACTACAGAAACGATGTGGACAAGTTGGAAAGGATCCAGCAGAGGGCAACAAAAATGGTTAGGGGGCTGGGGCACATGACTTCTGAGGAGAGGCTGAGGGAACTGGGTTTATTTAGTCTGCAGAAGGGAAGACAGAGGTGATTTGCTAGCAGCCTTTAAGTACCTGAAGCGTGGTACCAAAGAGGATGGAGCTAGACTGTTCTCAGTGGTGGCAGATGCGAGAACAAGGAGTAATGGTTTTAGGTTGCAGCAAGGGAGATATTAGGAAAACTTTCTCACTAGAAGGGTGGTGAAGCACTGGAACAAGTTACCTAGAGAGGTGGTAGAATTTCCATCCCTGGAAGTTTTTAAGGCCTGGCTCAACAAACCGCTGGCTGGAATGATCTAATTGGGGCTGGTCCTGCTTTGAGCAGGAGGTTGAACTAGATGACTTCATGACACTCATTTTCTATGATTCTGTGGTTCTATGATTCTATGTTCTTCTCACCAATGACTGTTCTGGAAGCTGGTGAAGTCCTTTAAGTACAGAAGAATTGTCAACCTTGTCTCTAAAGCACATGAAAGAACTCTGCTGAACGTTTCATCAATGGTGTGTATGCCAGCAGGATGGCAGAGACAGTAAAATATTGCACAGAAGTGCAGAGTATGGGAAATGACAGAGAAAATGCATGAATTTTAAAGAATAGGATAAAGAGACTGTGGCATGCAGACATTCCTCTGAGTGAATTGTGGGGGCTTGGAGGCAAATTCTGTAAAGTGCAATAAAACTGCTCCACAAAGCAGTGTACCAGATTGACTTGAGACATACATACACATCTTTTGCCAGTACAGTCTCTGCCTATGAGGACACACTGCATTGGTGAAGATACCAAGGCACCAGACTACCATGCGTAGACCCTGAGATGGTGCAGAGTCACTTGGAAGAACTGGATGCTTTTAAGTCGGCAGGGATGGATGAGCTCCATCAGAGGGTGCTGAAGGCACTGGCCAACATCATTGCAGAGCCACTGGCGGAAATATTTGAACGCTCGTGGCACACGGGCAAAGTCCCGGAGGACTGGAAAAGGGCCGATGTGGTCCCCATTTTCAAGAAGGGGAGGAAGGAGGACCCGGGCAACTATAGGCCAGTCAGTCTCACCTCCATCCTTGGCAAAATCTTTGAAAAAATTATCAAGGCTCACATTTGCGAGAGCCTGGCAGGACAAATTATGCTGAGGGGAAACCAGCACGGGTTCGTAGCAGGCAGATCGTGCCTGACTAATCTAGTCTCTTTTTATGACCAGGTTACAAAATGCCTGGACACAGGAGGAGGGGTGGATGTCGTATACTTAGACATCAGGAAGGCCTTCGATACGGTATCCCACCCCATACTGGTGAACAAGTTAAGAGGCTGTGACTTGGATGACTACACAGTCCGGTGGGTGGCGAATTGGCTGGAGGGTCGCACCCAGAGAGTCGTGGTGGATGGGTCGGTTTCGACCTGGAAGGGTGTAGGCAGTGGGGTCCCTCAGGGCTCGGTCCTTGAACCAATACTTTTTAATGTCTTCATCAGCGACTTGGACAAGGGAGTGAAATGTACTCTGTCCAAGTTTGCAGATGACACAAAGCTATGGGGAGAAGTGGACACGCCGGAGGGCAGGGAACAGCTGCAAGCAGACCTGGACAGGTTGGACAAGTGGGCAGAAAACAACAGAATGCAGTTCAACAAGGAGAAATGCAAAGTGCTGCACCTAAGGAGGAAAAATGTCTAGCACACCTACAGCCTAGGGAATGACCTGCTGGGTGGCACGGAAGTGGAAAGGGATCTTGGAGTCCTAGTGGACTCCAAGATGAACATGAGTCGGCAGTGTGACGAAGCCATCAGAAAAGCTAGTGGCACTTTATCCTGCATCAGCAGATGCATGACGAATAGATCCAAGGAGGTGATACTTCCCCTCTATCGGGCGCTGGTCAGACCGCAGTTGGAGTACTGCGTGCAATTCTGGGTGCCGCACTTCAAGAGGGATGCGGATAACCTGGAGAGGGTCCAGAGAAGGGCCACTCATATGGTTAAGGGCCTGCAGACCAAGCCCTACAAGGAGAGACTAGAGAAACTGGACCTTTTCAGCCTCCGCAAGAGAAGGTTGAGAGGCGACCTTGTGGCTGCCTATAAGTTCATCACAGGGGCACAGAAGGGAATTGGTGAGGTTTTATTCACCAAGGCGCCCCCGGGGGTTACAAGAAATAATGGCCACAAGCTAGCAGAGAGCAGATTTAGATTGGACATTAGGAAGAACTTCTTCACAGTTCGAGTGGCCAAGGTCTGGAACGGGCTCCCAAGGGAGGTGGTGCTCTCCCCTACCCTGGGGGTCTTCAAGAGGAGGTTAGATAGGCATCTAGCGGGGGTCATCTAAACCCAGCACTCTTTCCTGCCTATGCAGGGGGTCGGACTCGATGATCTATTGAGGTCCCTTCCGACCCTAACATCTATCTATACCCAACTGTACATGTTAGTGTGTCGGGTACTGTGCACCAGCAGAAATGTTCTGAGTAAAACTTTCCAGTATGGTAATAGATTTATTGTGCTCTCTTTATTGAAGCTTGATGGCATTGCTTTATTTCCGTGCCATAGGAATAGCAGTTCTGGCTAGAGCAGAGTGTAACCCCTGATTACTGTCCATAACCAGATGATGGTATATAAACCCTGAAGTAAACATATGCCCACAGTCATTGGAATGAGACCTACTGGTTAGTGTGTAAGCTCTGAAGCATGTATTTTAACATCCTTTCCAAAATGTTAATCATCACTAGTTATGGCAACTGTAAACATTCTTAATATTTATATGGTAACAAATGTTGCACGAAAAAACAGATTATGGAAAATAACAGAAGTAGTATGTAAATTTTAAAGAACAGTGTGAAAATAGAAGATGATGGAATGGAGCAAAGTCTTCTCTTAAATTTAAACTAAATCTTAAATATTAGATCTTGCTTTCCATGACAATAAAAAGTATACTATTGAATTTCTAGCCTTTTTAAAACATTGACTCCTTTTGTATTTGAGAACAGGGAGATGAAAAGCTTCTGTTCTACTCCTCTGTAATATTCCATTCATCAGCAAACAATCTTTTTATCTCATCATGTGAAAGCCAATAAGTAGAGGTATTAAAAACATTTCTTGTTTTCTTTTTTCTTTATCAGAAGCAGGAAGCCTACGAAAGAAACATATGGTAACTGGATTAAGAGGGATTAAGGAGAACACAGGGCATTGCTGAGAAGGTACTGTATTTACTCAAATCCAAGAACTCAACATGGGGGAAAACCCCCATCTTGGATTTGAGTAGAGTGGGGGGCAGGTGGCTGCTGTGGCTCCGACTCTGGTGCTGAGCCCAGATCAGGGCCAGATTTGAAGCTGCAACAGCTGCCAAACCCCTGCTGCCTCGGCTCTGCCCCATCTAAACCCCACAGCCTATGCCCCACCCCCCTGGCCCCAGGACCATTCCATCCTAGGGCGTGGAACACACAGTACTCCATCCCCAGCCTGCCCATACAGCAGCGATTGCAGCAGCTGGCACAAAGAGGGATACAGGCACTGCAAAGGGGGCAGGCAGCAGTGGGGACAAGTGTGAGGGAGCAAGGGATGGAGTCAGGCTGCCTGCCCCGCCTCAATGTCTGATCCACTGCCACTGCTTTCCTCACTGTAGCAGTGGCGGGGGGATGAATTTAAATCACCCTCCAATAATGAGATTCTATACATGGAAAATGTATACCCAGTTTATAATTTTTCCATGTATAGAACCTCATTATTAGAGAGTTGTCTTAAATTCAGAGTCTTCTTGAATACATGTAAATACAGTAAATGTTGTCTTTGCACAACCTGCACCAAAAATGTTGAACGTTCCAGGGTATCTTTTCAGACATTGGTGCAGACTTGTGTCAAAAACGCATCTACATTATTTCTTTATTTTTGATCTTGTTGAATGTTTAGCCTTCCCAAATTGTTCATGTAATAGGGGACACTGAGTCCCATGTACCTCTTGTTTGCCTCTTCCCATTCAGGACCTGAGGCTTGTTATTGGAAAAAATATTTTTCCAGGTGATGTTATCATGCAGCATGTCTACTTTCTATCTTTCACGTGAGGATCTTTGCCAACTTTTTCCCACTATCTACATTTTTTAAAAGAACTTTTGCTCTCCAAACCTCTAAAAGCATAAATGGTTTCAACTGTTGTTCAGGAAAGTAGAGGGTTAGCTGAGTCTTGTACGTTTATGAAAACTTTTTTCTTGACATTTATGTAAGTGAAAGGAGCAGTTTGCTATATATTAAACAAAGCAAAAAAAAATGACTGAATATTTCAGTCTTAGCATATTCTGAAGAACCAGAATAAGTGCTTTTTCCAAATACCCCTCAGGGCCACAGAAGTTTCTTGTTCCTACTTTGAGAGCTGTCTGAGGCAGGGGAGGGAATGGGGGTGGGGGGAGGAGGCAGGGGGAGAAATGAAACTTTGGGCTCATTGATCTATATCATGTGTGTTTTTTGAACAATATAAATTAGGGAAGATGCATCTGAATGACATTTCAGCTGATTGCAACTGCAAATAGTAAACTATTGATTTGAAATGAGGGAACGTATAGCAAACACGTATATGCGGTTGAATTGCAAATGTATAGTTGAGAACATGACTGTTCTTGAAAAAAATGGGAGTGCTGTTCTTGAACAAAACAGTACAGTACTGAACATAAGCTAGGGGAAACTGAAGATGGCAGATGAAGGTGCCTACTAGTATTTTGCATTCAGCAGCTTCAGGAAAGCATTTTGAGATGTTGCACGTGAATATTGCACATCATGAATCTCCACCAGTTTTGTCTGCTTCTGCCAAAGTTCCCAACCCAAGACTTTATTATTGTTGCTATTTTTGTTTTTTTGTTTTTTGCAATCCTCAGACTTTGTACTGATTATCTTTTTTTTTTACTGACAATATACTTTTACCAATACGTATTGAATAGTGTAAATGTAACCCTTCTGCCAGACCCTGGACAAGAGCTGGGTTCAATTTTTAAAGTATAGTAAATCATAGTAAAAAAAAAAAATAATCATCAGTAAAAAGTTTGCAGATTATCAATTAAAAATATTTTTTTTCCTTGGGTTGAAAACAATGCTTGACTGCAGCAATGGTTTTATTCCATGCTGCCCTCACCCCAGGGGTTCTTTACTCACCCCCATACACAATACCCCTGACCCACAACCCTCATTGTGTGCCCTTTCCACCTGACCTACACAGGTTCCATTCCTCCTGTACCCTCATGGACTCTAGAAAGAAAAACTACTCTCTGCCAACCTGCAGAGTGAGCGGCATTACAGACAACAGGATGCATCCACACGTGGCTGGGGTGGGAGGTTACTACTGAGGCTCCCATAGGTTATGCATCCCTGAGAGAATGCTCTCTTCCGGGTGCTGCACTTCTGCTCAGATACCAGGAGGCACTGCTCTCCTCCAGTGCCTTCAGTCTCTTTCTGACAATGGAGCTTCAATCAAGCTCATAGTTTCTTGGTTTTATTAAGGACTTCAGACATCCATTTTTAGCCCTTTTCTTACTGACTGTCTCCTGCGTTATGTCCACCATCCCTTCTTGCATGTTCCTTTCCTTGTCCAAACATGCTCAGAGAAGCAAGATTTGTTACTTTTTGCTTGTGACCTGAAAAAAGGCAGAAAAGCAAGCAAATGGAGGGTTTAAAAAAACTGCAACGAGTTGGGTGTATTCTTCCCTTGTTGTTTCATCTGCTGTCAGAGATGTGGGTTTTCTGGAAAATTTTGAATTGGAAAGTTTTCTAGAAAAATTTCCAATGCCCTAAATAGAATGTCATCTGATTTAGCATGTTTATTTGACTTATATTCAGTAAACAAAACTAAAAAAGTACCCCATGTTAATTTTATGTCCCAATAGCCACAAGTATTTGAACTTAAATCTTTTATTAGGAAAAAAATTGAATACTGCACACTTAACGTAGTTTAAATGTTATATCCAAACAAATTCAAAGCTTTATGTGGAAATAAATTATTTTTATTGGAGTACTTGTAAAAATGTAAAGACAGTATACAATAGCATGTATTTCCCTTGTGTTGTTTGTTTAAATTTAAGGAAAGAAAACTAAGGCACTGAAAACTGTTGACACACTAATTTTAGCACACCCAAAGAGCTGTGCACGATATGCCGTGGTTATCGACTTGTATACTTCAGTAGAGTTTAACTCTCTTCCACTGTGGTCATTGCGGCACCTCCAGTTTCACTGTCACTATCTGTAGAATCACTTGCACTTATTAGTTCCATTTCAGAATCAGATTGAGGCAAATCTAATTCAGAACTACTTGAACCACGTTCTCTTTTGCTAAAGAATGGCTTTACCAATGAGTCTATGGGCAAGGGCAACTTACCATCACACTGCATCTTCTTCATTAATTGTGCTTCTGACTGATTCTCCAGAAGCAAGAGATTTTGACAAATAGAAACAAGCTTAGCAGTGCGTTCATTTGTTAGTCTATTCCTCTTTTTTGCGTTGATTGAGCTGAAAGCCTTCCAGTTCCGTTCACAAGAAGCTGCAGTTGGTGGAATGCTTGGGATCCTTAGAGCAATCCTGGACAACAGTCGGGTGTTACAGTATCTCTTCCACTATGTGAGAGGAGACATTCTCTGCTGCCTGCTAAATGATGTCTTTGCTGCAAAGTTTTTCTTTTGCGTGGTACTCAGCAATGTCTGTCATCACAGCTATTTCATAAATGTTGGGGACATTCTTAGCTACATCCATAATTGTATCGAGAGCAGTAGATAATTCATCTTCTGATAAATGTTGTCTTCTGTGTTGAGGATCCAAAAGGTTTGCTGCCAGATGAGCTGGATGAGAGCAAAACTCAGATCTCTTAGTAAGCATTTGTTTTACTACTACTTCTTGTTTGGATAGATGTGAAGAAGGCAAAAGCTCAATTAGATTTTCATTCAGTTGTCTGAATATCTCTGGAATATTTGAAAGGGTTGGTGTATCTCCTTCCACAGAAAATTTCCCATGGGAAAATAAAGCACTGGAAATTTTTCCACCCCACATCTCTCTTTATTGCATGTGGCACTGGGCAAACTGTACCTGAAAAAAAGCTTTCTAAATAGACACTGATCATGCAGATTGGTATAATAAAAGGTTGTTGTAGTACTTACTGGATGAAGCTCTCTGCAGTGCACTCTGCCTGAGTCTTGCATTTCTGTTTCTGCATTTCTGCGTTGCTGACTATATACCTTGTTAAGAAATCTATGCTGCCTGTGGGACTTCTTCTGGTCAAGGTCTATGGTTTTTGAAGGCATATCAGGCTTGGGCTGTGGTCAAATTTCAATATATAATAGTGTTGTACGTAAGTATTTTGGGCAGAAGTCAGGTTTAAAGTCATAAATATCATGCAATAAGCATTTGATCAGACCTCTCGATGTTCCCATACATCTATTGCCACTCCTGTGCTTTGGAGCAACAGGAAGTACCCTAAGCACATTGTTTTCCTTTCCTTTGCTGTGGTAGCTCTTGTGGAACTCTTCCATTGTCCAGATTGTGGCTATTGGAAAGATAAAACTGAGCATATTTCTCTCCCTGAGAAGGCAAGGACTTCTGATGGAATTACACAAAAAATTACATGGGACATGTAATTGATTCAGTGTCTGTGAATTTGCCAGGAGCTGGAGTTACTTGGGTATGTCCAGCATTTCAACAGAGGGGACCCATGTATTCAAGAAATCTTGGAATAGTGAAATGTCTATAGGTAACTAGACTGGTTAATCCAGTGTAGCAGTGGGAGCAATACCAGAAGCGGTGGGAGCAGTGGGAGCAATACCAGAAGCGGTAATTGGTTTGAAATGGGCATACATCCATCTGAACCTTCTACCGATATAACTCATCTTAGGGATCTTCAGAATTAATCTGGAAATGTGTGGCCTGATGGCTTCTTTAATCTTGGAGTTTTCCCTGTGTGCTCCCCTGCCGCTGATTGGCAGGGGGGCCTAGTTGCTTGCTGCTTGCACCTGATGGCCAGGAGGTGAAACTCACAGCATATTTAAAATTGTGGTTTTTGCCTCCCAGTCATCAGGTACAGGTGGCAAGCAGTGAGTGACAGGGCCCCTCCACCAATCAGTGGAGGTGGGGGGGGGGGGGAAACTCCATGATTAAAGAAGCCACCACGCCATGCACTTCCATTGCGCATTCCGGAGATCTCTACTCATTTAGAATAATTTTTTTTAAAACCACTAAGAAAATCATGTATCCCCTGCCTCCTGAGTGTGTGTAAGATTTCTTTATTTTTATCTGTTGAATGTTTTTTTCAAATCCATACAAGTCCTAAAATTGAAGTTTAAAATATGGATCAAGCATGTTTGGTAGATTTTGGACCAGTTTTTGAGCTGCTACGGTTTGTGTGTCATGGATTGTATTCTGAACATAAAGCCCAATGTGTTATCTAGACTTCTCTCAAGTGTTCATGAATCTAGGTTTCAGTTACTTTGATTAATATGTTCTGCATAATCAATTAAAATCCTAAGATTTGTTCTTCAGTAGAACTGATGAGAATAGATGTTTATCTTCATGAAAATTGTCATGACTTTGGAAACTTTCCTGTTCTATGATGGAGCAAACCCAAAAACTTGTCCATCTTTTTTATGAAAAAACAGACTGAGGGCATTCCAAAAGGAGTACCACCATGGAGCATGCCCCGCATACTTTCTCTATCTTTACACTTGACAATTCCTGGAAATGAGGTACCATAGCAATATAACTAGCCCAGGTTCATATCTTTGATCTCCTTGTGTAAGATAAGGAACTTAGAAATTCTAGGTGTGTGACATAACCACCGAGCTATAACATCAACTTTATTTTCTATGTCCGTGAATATTATATGAAGTGGAATAGTTCCTCAGGAGAGACTAGAGAGATTCTCAGCAGAGTAACCAATACCCTGGTTATTAGGACGCACATCTGGAATATGCAAGGCAGAGGTTTGTGTCCCTAATCTAAACTTTGTTGCCAGCTGAGTGACTTAACCCCAGGCTACTGACAATGCCATGTTCTCTTTGTCCCCCCCCACCCAGGAGCTGTTTCATTTAAGCATTGAATACTGTATGTTGTGGGGAGGAGCAGTGAGAGTCTTGTTTTGACCAGAAGTCCCTGCCCTGAATCAGAGAATTCTCTTCTATTGAAATTGGTACATACCCATAACTGGTTTCAATTTTGATTAGTATGTTTTCCAGTGAAAACCAATTTCAGAAGGTGTCTTTTCTAACCAGCTCTTTCTGACATCCAGTTATAGGTGGAAGATTTGAGTGTTTGTTCAGGAACATCATATATCTGAATCTATTCAAGAGAAAAAAATAAGAATATATTCAAATATCTCATTCAAGTTTTGTTGTTAAGCTGTGAGCCTTATCTCTTTAATAAAGGAAGTTTCTGAAGAAAGTAATGCTGTTTGTTCTGTGATTCATTGACAAGTATTTCAACTTGCTTATATTGGGTGCATCTACATGTGCTATTAAGGCAGAGCAGTAAAAATTCTGCGGCATATTTCTCCAGAGTTTATTGCTTCCTTGTGCCCCAGCCAGTCCCATCAGCATCTACATCTGCATTGCTGGGGAGTAAAGAACTCCGCTGCAGAATACTACTTGTATTTACAAGTAGTATCCTTCAGTGGAGTTAATTAGTTTACTCCGTCTTAATATCATCACATGCATAGACGACGATGTTTTACTGCAGAGCTAATTAGGCAGCTCCACAGTAAACATCTTGTGTAGATACGCCCTCCATATAGTTGTGCAGTAGTTGGTGTATTTTTTTCCTCGTTAGTTCAAACGGATTGCATTGACTTTTTATGGTGGCAAGAGGCAGCAACATAATGTTACAAATGAATCAGAAGAATTAAAGGATCTGGAGGACTCATTTCAGTATTGTCAACATTTTATTTTTTCTTATGTTTTACAGTGAATAACCCTATACCATCCAATTTGAAGTCAGAAGCTAAAAAGGCAGCAAAAATATTAAGAGAATTTACAGAAATAACTTCCAGAAATGGACCTGATAAGATTATACCTGGTAAGTAAAGAAAACACTTTGCTGTAATTAAATGGTTCAGTTTTTCTATCCTCACCCAAGCAAAAGTTTAATTGGCTTCACTAATACTTACAAACTTCATTTTATATTTTCCTGAGAAGAATGAAGACTTGGACCCTATCTGTTTTGTATCTGTTTTCAACACGCACACACTTTTTTTCCTT
The DNA here is from genome assembly GCF_030867095.1 of Alligator mississippiensis. NCBI lineage: Eukaryota > Metazoa > Chordata > Crocodylia > Alligatoridae > Alligator > Alligator mississippiensis. The sequence continues at coordinate 40,060,617 of NC_081824.1, forward strand.
AATTTACTAGTAAGGGGTGAGATTCACTGTGTCCCAGGCAGTCAGCAATACATCTTTCTCACAGCTTAATTCCTCTCCAGAGTGTTGATATGAGAGGGTCTTTCCATGCCTGGATGGGGCTTTTCAATTAGGGAAGACCAGATATAGTGGATATCCCCTGTATTTCTGTAGTAAATTATTGTCGCTAGAATAATCAAGATAAAATAAAAAACTCAGTTTACATATTTTCTGATGACGTTACAGGGCTAAAATTTCAGCATATATCTGAATGTGGTTCTTTTCTGATATACAAGTGTGAACTGAATAACTCCTTGAACATAAATGATATTTCTTTTCTTGTGCTAGTTTTATGCTAGTATAACAGACCCTCTCTGTATTCTTTGTTGTCTGGCTTTATTTCTGCCACTGCTACTGTTTCTGTATTTTTTTTTTTCATATCTTCTATCTTCATCCTGCATTTGTAGCTTCCAATTTTTAAATTTTAGAAAAAAGTTGTATCTAAAGACAGTACAGTTTATTTTCTGATCTCATTTTTTTTGTCACCAAGTATTAAATCCTGTATGGTAATTAGACTGCCATATGATTTAATTTCAAACTTCTCCCTCTTAAAAATGCATTGAGGCACAATGTCTTGTCTTCACTGTCATCTTTGTATTTCACTTTAGGTTTTATATATATATTGAATACTGCAGAGGTATCTGTTGTTAAGATGAGGTACCATCAGCAGTATAGTCAGAGCAGCATGCACTGAGACTAGGTTAATTTATGCTACCAAGTTCTTTACCATATGCTGAAATGCAGGCACAACGTGATTTAGCTCACAGTTTTGTGTTATTTCTTAAACTTTACTCAGAATTGTTACTCAGATTTACTATGATTCTCAACCAGGGTGCCAGTGGCACTGTGGGATGCTGCAAGATCCTTTTAAGGGTGATGTACAATGTTAGTACTGTTGAGTGTGCAAACACCTACAAAATTCACAAAGTAAACTCAGAGTTTTCAGATAGAAGTCTTTAGAATCAACAAACATTCTGACTTTTGTGGTCGTTCTCAGTTCTTTGCAACAAGAAGAATTGTTCTAGTATATTTCTGTAATCAAAACACAAGTAGAAGCTAAGAGTAGGCCTTTCCTGATGGGTGTCTTTACTCTAAAAAAGTTGAGAATCACTAGTTCTTTACCGTTTCTAATTCAGAATTGTTAAGTATGACTATTTTTTACTTTGTTTTCGTATACTCTTCACGCTCTTTTAAAAAATGTTTATTAACTAGCTTGTTTCATTCTTTTCAGCCCATGTAATAGCTAAAGCAAAAGGCCTTGCAGTTTTATCTGTTATCAAAGCGGGATTCTTGGTAACTGCTCGAGGAGGCAGCGGGATTGTATTAGCTCGTCTTCCTAATGGAAGTAAGTTGATGTTTTCTTTTTCTACCTCAGGGGGGAACTTCAGAGCAAGTATAAGTCATTTTTCTTTCTTCTTTCTTTAAACGAAGTAGAATATAGGAAATGCCATTCTGGATCAAACCAGCAATATGTCTAGTTCAGTGTCTTGTCTCAAAGGTTGCTTTTTACATTAGAAAAGTTTGAAACTTAGAAATGATTAGAAACATTGCAACTGCACTGCTGTTAACACTGTTGTTGATCAGACTTAGGTATTTTAAGCCTCTTTGCTGGAAAATAGGTACATTTTTTGGTACAAGTAGAGTCTTTTAACAGGGGCTAGATGCACCAAAACAATGAGGGACATCCTCATAATGAACAAATTTGTAATAAGGTATCCATATGAAGTTATTGGTTTGGATATGTTCTAAAGCCTGAAGGTTACTATCCTTTATAATACATTTATTTTGCTAACATATATTAGCCCCCTGGCAGATGTTTAGTTAAAGGTGCCATGGGATTTGATGCATGATCCCAACACGTTTCCTGCCATGCTACACATGCATAACAGGAGGCATGACTGTGAGATCAGGGATCAGATACTCATTGTGCCATATTACCAGTGTCAGGGGAGCCCAGGGTCACGTGTAATAACTTTGTGGCTGGTTCCTGTAGTGCCCTAAATTGCCCTTGACTCCCAAGTGCTCTCAAGGCTGGGAGCAGAGATCAGCTGACTGCATTATCTGCCTTGGGGGGTACATCAGTCGCAAGGGGTGTATGTAGTAGCTGCAGTAATTAAAACATCTACTTTTGTTTTAAAATGATATTAAGTTTTATGCTTTAAGGTCATACCATAGGGAGTTTGTCTGCCATGCAGAGAAAAAAGGATCCAGTTTTAAATTTGTTACCTTTTTTTAATTGTATAGCATGAGCAGACACACACATCCCAGTGTAATTTACATCAATTAGGTGTACACTGAGCTGAGGAACAGAAAAATCCTCAGTTATGTCTCAAAATAGGTGGGTCTTGCTGTGCCCTGCCACTAGGTAGAGGTGGAGTGAGGCTGTGCCTTTAGCAGATGGCCTCTCTGGGGTGGATGTACACAAACAATGATCTAATCCACAGTAATATACACCAGTAGAGTGTTTTGCCCTAGATTCCTTCAGGATACACCAAATAGTGAAGTTACCTTGGTTTAAAGGTTTGCATTGTCTTTCCACTACGTGTTTACGCTGATATAAATATGTCACCAGTCCAGAATCTTAGTGGACTGGAAAGCAAGCAGTATACTTATCCCTACTTCCTAAAAGAAAATGTTTATGGGTCAAGCTTCATTGGTTATACTGCATAGGTGGTAAAGAATTCAAGCAGGGAAAAGCCAAAACAAATTAACAAAGCAACTGTTTGCCCTCTATAATATCCCGACCACAAATTTCATAAGGTCTTTACCACAGGAAACAAGTTCAGAGCTCTCTGTCTTTGAGTCTGCAAGATTCTGAGACTGTTTACTTAGCTGGGAAAACCTACCACTTATAGTAGCCAGCACAACTTCTGAGCTCCTCTCCTGCTCTTCATCTTCTGACTTAGAGCCAAGCCCCTGCATGGAATACGGGCCCTCTATGATTCTGCTTTGACTGTTTTAGTAGCAGATTCCAGCCCTTCCTTTTGAGCGGTAGTATATCCTTCACAGGGCACATTTGTTTAATTATAGATTTAGAAATTTATGTATTTATAAATATATATTTACTTATTTATTAAATCTACTGAGAAAACAATGGTTTACCTAACAATAACAAAATATCCTCGTTTAGAGATCTCTCTCTCTCTCTCTGTTTTAGAAAGCAATGAATGCCATGTATGTGCAGGATTGCTGTCATGGACAAAGAACTCTAAAATAATAATAATTAGTGGTTATTTTTATTAAGTGCCAGAGCTATAAACATTGTGATGCATACTTTAGTTGTATGCATAAAGGATAAATACTTAATTAGTTTAACTACATAAGGTGACACAGGTTCCAGTTTTTGCTTTTTCACTTTTATTATAAATATCCGTTATCTGCATAAATCATTTAAGTGCATAGGAACTCTTTGGCCCTACTTGCTGTTAAGTAAATTGTATTCCCTCCAACTGCATCATTGGTGAAACTGACTAGGAGTTGTCAGTTTCAGCAGCCCTGTTGAAATTAGGTCCTGTCAATTTCAAAGCTGCTATTTAGAAAAATAAGACACTCTGAGAAACAAGATAACAAGCCCCAGTCAGATGCTAAAAGTTTAGTCCAGTCTTTGTGCAGTTTGAGCACTGGGGATAGTTTGAGTTTGGGGAAGTGCATGCACCAGGGAAAAACATACCTTATTCACTTCCCTGAAGTAATGTACTCCAGATATTTCTCTGTAAATGTTTAGAACATTAGAAGCTGCAGTTCAACCTTATCACATAATGCCATGTATTATAAGAAGGACAAAATAAAGAAATTGAGATGAAATTGTGTTACAGAGGTAGTAGGAGTACATTTCAAAAATCCTGTAAGTCACTACAATGCTTTCTGATACTAATGGTTTCTTTCTTGTTTCCAAGTTAACAAACACATTTGTCTGTGTTGATTAATGATTAAGTGCTTGTTTGTATTTGAAATCAATATTTACCCACACAAGTATTACAGTAAGTAATATTAAGTAACAAGCATTGGAAACTCAATACATGGTAGTTCACTGCAGTGTTATGAAACAGTTCATTTTAGGCAATGACAAATTGCAGTAAGCTGTAAGTTTCTGCTTTTCTACTCAGTTAAGTGTGGAGACTAATTTCCCCCTCATTTACAAAAATAATAGCAAACAATCATAGATAGCAATTGCTGGGAACTAACTATTATCAGAAAATCATGACAGCTACAAAATCTAACTACCTTCCCTCTACTCCTTTGTCCCTCCCAAAAAATCCATTAGCATATATCTACTACAAAAATCCTCATTTTCAAATTTCTTAAGTTTTATGTGAAAATAATACTTTTTAATCAATTTTGAAATCCAAAAGATTAACTGAACTTAAATTTCAGAAGTTTGAAAGATATTTTACTGTATATTGAGGTGTATATTTTCAAAACTTTTTAAGCAGGTTGCCTAATAAAATATTATTCAATGTAAAAAGTGCTGAATTAAATCTATTTCATTGTACTAATACAGCTGTTTTCAATTCAGTCACTTGCATTTTCCAAGTTATCTAACATATATATAAACTATCACTGGTTGGCTTGTAATGTGCATCTTATTTCATGTGGTTCAGGCTGGTCTGCTCCTTCTGCAATAGGGATAGCTGGCCTCGGTGGTGGATTTGAAATTGGAATTGAGGTAAGTGTTTATATAAACACACTTAAGGTATAATAAAAGCAAAATTTTCAGTATAACATCCATTAACAAGGAAAGTTTTGATGTTGACATCTTTTGAAATTAGGTTTAAAAAAAAAACTATTTCAGTTGCATATATACAGTATGTTTCTGTAAAACAGTACATTTTAATTGGAAGTAAATAATCCTTAAGTGATACATAATCCTGTGGTTCCCCACTAGTCAACTTCTTCAGCTGGCACACACCATTTTTATTCACATTTTGTTTAAAAAGAAAGCCAGACCGTCTTAACTTCTAAGCACAGAAACAACCCAGTTTGTGACTGATGTGCTGTGGTATAATGGTCCAGCTAAAGCCACCACTCCCCTTGAAAAACATTTCCCTGGTCCCAAAACTACTAGAAAATACCTTTCTCCATAAAGGAGGCACTAGAACCAGAGTGATGCCTCCTCTATCCTAACCACATGATCTTCAGGAACCAGCTAGCTTGAACAGCCAAGGCAAAAGCCTTCAGACATTCATAGTGCTCTTGTAATTTTGACATCAGTTCATTTGCTTTCTCCCTCCACTTACCCCTGACCTCGGCTTCACTCTTCATCTACCATCTGACCCTCTTTAACCCTCCCCTGTCCTTTTTGCTCCCTTCTTTTCCTTTCCATTTAAATGTCCTTCCCCAACTAAAAAGGAAAATAATGGAATGAATGTTTAATTTCCTGCCATCTCATTCATGATTCTGCTCGTGCATTATACCATGTTACCCAATGCCTGTCTTTATAATGTAAGCTCTCTGGCACAGGCACTGCCTACTACTCCATTTATACAGCATCTAGCACAGTGGGCCCCCAATCTTGATTTGGGTCTTAGTAATTATATTGTAATAAGTATAATTACAACAAATACATTACACTCTCTTTTGTCCTTTAGTATTATTTGAACTCTGTAAAAGCAGCATTCCCAAGTAGCCCTCTTTATCTGGGAAGATTATGCTCTTTCATAATGTAATCTCTGAATAGTACTTTTTGTTTACTATCTGCAGGCTTCTACTTGATCCTAAGGGTATTTTCCCTTTCAATTTTTTCCACAAATTTACTTGGGATAAACTTCAACCAAGGTGCCTAGTCTTGGTGCTACATTGGCTTTCCTTCAGTGAGATTTGCAGCCCAAACAGAGGACTGAGCCAATGTGGTTTTAAGCCAATTTCAGCTCCTCACAAATCCTAAGGAACAACTATCAATTAAACCTTGTCTGTCCAGCTGGCAGCCTGTGGGCAGCACGCAGCCCTGAGGGGTGAAATCGTTGCCAGCAGGCTCCCACCTGGCTGCTTTGGGTGCAGCAGCAGCTGCATGCTGCACGCCGCACGCTCCCATTCCTTCCTTTGCCCTGCCCTAGGGGACATTGTGGTGCAGTTCATTGTAGCCTGTAGTGTTGGGGTAACCTGCAGCACAAGATGCCTGAGTGTCACAGCATAGCAGAAGAGCTCACGGCTGAGAAACTTAGGGTAAGTTGCAGCATCTGGTTGCAGTGCAGCAGGGAAGTGCATGGTGCAGTAGGGGGACACCTAGAGGCATGTCACGAAGCAGTGGCGGGCCTAGGAGTAGGGTGCTGTGGGTGTGGGGGGGGAACATGGGGTGCAGCAGCAGGGTGAGGCATGCCTATGGCCCCTGCTGGTAGAGTCTCTGCCCTGCTAATGTGGCTTGAGGGGCACATGGCTCCCAGCCACTTAGATATTGGACAGCCCTGAGTTACAGTTATCCTTTTGGGTTGAACCTGAGTTATGGCAACATCCAAGGCACTACCTGGAATTTTTGCAGTGCTGTGGCCCTGGTTACAGGACCCAGCCAAGTGCACGCAAGTACATGCCCAGTGCTCGTATAATGAGCAGCTATTCAGTGCATATTTTTATCCTCATTGTTCAATGTGTGGCCTTAGGCTTTATTACTGAATATTCTTTGGAACCTCCTATGAATACAAGATTATTAATTTTTTCAAGGGCTTTTCTGTGGCACTTATCTCTGTAGTACCTGAGTACTTCACAGACATTAATGCATTTTAGTTTCACATCTCCATGTAATAAGAGGGACTGTGTTACGAGGCTAGCTTTGTAACGTTTCTTCCCTTTTCATGTAAGTAAAGAAAACCACTATTGCTTTTTGTAACTAATCATCAAAATGTTTACTGAATCATTCCTATCTGACATGTTTAAGTAATATAGTCCTTTTTTTTTGAGAAAATCAATAGTATTAATATGCATAATTACTCTGAAAAAATGAAAGTCACGCAGGCTCCTTCTAAATAATAGTGTGCCCTATATTTAGACTTTTACTAGTTCAGCTATTATGCAATATTATAATATAATATTACAGAAAACAGTTTTCTTTCTTAATTGTAGAGAGACTGGATAAAATTTCCAAAATGCCCAAGTGATTTAGGCGCTGAAGTCTGGATTTTAGCAGTGATTTAAGCCCTTAGGGGCCTAAATATGAAAATTCACGAGATGGTGTGTTCCTGGAATCGCACATTTCTGGGATTTTTACCTATAGCTTATAATTATAGAAACTATGACTACACAAGTCAGTTGTGTGTATAAGTGTTTAAGGCACATTTATTTTCACATATAATAATATTTACATTAATTGATACATTATTTTCAATATTATTATTTATGAAATGTAGATAGTTAATTTAAATAGTGCTCTATAGCCTTCTGTTTGTAATGTCAATATATATCAATGCCCATTTCCTTTTATCAGAATTAATAATGGAAATAAAAAGTCACTATTTTGCAGATGTAATTCTTATGGTACATTGGGTAAGCGAAGTATTTGAAAGATAGAATGTTTGTCTGTATTTGGAAAATCCAAAGGGAAAGTTGATGTTTTGAATTAGTGATTTATTGAAGAAAATATTTTACTAACTATTTGCCAATTAAATACTAGTTTAAAGAAAGAAAAATACCCTTAAGAACCTTTTCAAACCAGAAAATGAGTTTCTGTTGGTAATAGGAAATTATGCACTCTTCTTAGACATTATAATCCATAGATATTTTCTCCCATTTTCCTGGGACTTTTGAAAGAGCCCAGTAATAACAACAACAACAAAAAATTAGCTACTTTCTTACTTACGCCATCAGTGGATGCTTGTACACAAACAGGGAGGCTGCTTCAACACACTGTAATTACAACGTGTCAGAGCGGACTCGATTAATCGATTCTGCTGTAGCATGGAAATTACCGTGCTCTAGCAGCCTTCCATGTCTTGTGTATCAGCATCTCCATGCTTCAAAATGGTAGCAGAGGTGCTTTATCTAAAGCTCATTTGAACAAGCTTTAGATAAATCACCCCCACCAGCATTTTGAAGGCAGGGATGCTGATACATGAGATGCTCAAGGTGATTTACTTGGAGCGACTTTTGGAGCCACTTTAATTAAAGCACCCCCCTCCACTCCCACAGCACATGTATAAATGTTCACAGTGCCCATAGGATTAAGAACAATAGCTTTCTTCATTTCAGTTTTCCCTTGAAACTGATGGATTTCAAAAGACATTTTAAATAAAAGTATTTTGCAAATGCTTGTGCTTTTTCTGGAACTTGTTGAAAACATTTTGTCAAGTGACATGAAAGATGTTCTTATAAAAATAAAAGCACATTAGAAAGGTAGTTTCTGTTCAGAGGCAGAGGGTGTGTTTCCAGCTGGCTTCCTGCCTGCTTTTGCTTTTGGTGTTTAGGCTTCTTACATCTGTGTGCTTGAAGAGATCATTGCCTGCAGTCAACTTCCCAGAGCTTAAATGCAAAAAGAACAGCTCAAATTCATGTGTGGTGACAAAAACTCAAACAGGTTTATTGTCTATTAAGACAGTACACCAGCTGGTTTATGTAGCAATCCGCTCAGCAAAACTACCCTGAAACAATAATAGCAACATGATGCTTATAGCCCACGATCACCGAGGTCACTATGAGGGATGAGTCTCAAAGCCTCAATATTTATAGCTGAAATGCCCTCTGTCCCATGCTAATTCTTATTTCTCTGTTGAAATGTTCCTTTTTACCTGTCTCTTTGCCAACTTGGACACCTGCAGCTCACTGCATGCCAACTTGGGATAGCTGTACTTCACCTACTGCCAAGTTTAGGCATCTACATTTAGCCTCTGTTATCTTTACTAGCGAATTCTTACTTTATACTTCTCAAGTTGCTCGCCTACTGTTTTTTTTCTATTCTCCTTGAATCAGCATTTTTGCTTACTGCCTCTTTTATCAGGTCATTCAGCAGCCAATGAAGCCTGCTGCTCCCAAGCTCCTTTGCGGTGCCTCAGTTTAACTAGAGCTTAGTATAACCACAGCCTAGCATAACCAGAACTCCTACACTTTCATCAAAAGTGAAACAAACCTTCTTAATAGTTTCAAATATTCTGTTTTAGTACTTCAGAAGAGAATATTTCAATTTATCTTCCTGAGAGCTTTTTATAATGACATACATTATTATAAAAAAGACATTTAAAAGCTTTAAAATGTTGACATTTGAATACTTTTACTTTTATTGTAATAAATGTTTTAATTATTCAGAATGGTTATTTTTAAATAAAGATTGTGAAGGAAAAGTGTGCTTTGTTGTATGTGTTTGAAATTTTGAAATGTTGGAATATCCCACAAAATAGAAAATTCTGTTCCCACAAGTCTTGTTCTTTTTCTCATCGTGTAGATTAAATTTCAGAGTATTAATCTTAAAATACAAAATAGAGATATATTTTTTTACTTGATTACTAGGTGTCAGATTTAGTAATAATACTGAATCATGAGCGAGCAGTTGAAGCTTTTGCAAAAGGAGGCAATCTTACCCTTGGAGGAAATTTTACAGTGGCAATTGGACCTTTGGGGAGGTGAGTAATAGTAAAGTACAAACTGCTAATAAAATGTTTTAAATATCAGTATTAACACAATAGTATTTCTATAATCTGTTTTGATAATCTATATTTTATGTCATTCTGGGAATACGAACCAGAACCCGGCTCCCTGTTTCTTAGTGAAGTGTTCTAACTCCTATGCTACAACACCATATTGCTTGTTTCCTCTTGCTTCTCCTTACCTCTCACATCCTGTGAATCTTGAATCCTTTGTTGCAGTGGCACAGCTTCAACAAGCTGTCCATTCAAACCAATCTATAGTATGGTGATAAGAGCATTCTCATATGAAATCAGAGATGTGTTTTTGAACCCTCTCAGGCTGAGGAAGATTCTGAACCCTGATCTCCTATTTCTTGCTTATTTGCTTTTAGCAAAAGTAGCCCCAAAATGCATGTTGGGGAGACTCAGATCTCATATCAGGGACTTTAGGATCCAATAACTATGTAAAGGAATACCTAATCAAGCGTAGGTGCTTAGATTTCTAAAAGTAGGATACTTTTATGTTCATGCACAGAACTAGAACTCAAGGCACCTAGAGATATGCACCTCCAGCATTAGCAGCTGAATAGAGATGCTTTAAGGCTTCGAAGCTTCCAGTTCTGCCTAAAGATTTTGGTACTTGAAGCCGGATTTTATTTAATTTAGTTTAGAAAGTGACATAAAACAGTAGAAGACCCCCATCTAATTTTATACTGCTTAAAGATGTACCAGTTCTCTCAGTAGCTTATCAAACAAACTGTATTTCCTTGCATACCACACACCCTCAAATAAGACATTCAAATTATTTTTGGACAGTAGATTGTAGAAAAAAGGTTTTTTTCCAAGAATCATGGCTGACTATGCCACACATCCTCCTGGATTTAGAGTGTACAGAAAGTATAGCATCCCAGGAGACAGCAAGTGTGTACACACACAGGCCAGGTAAAGACATTACAATTTTACGAGTATAAGTGATTGGAAACTAGTCTGTGCCCATAAGAAAACAGAATTTTGCTGCGCACAGACTGGTTTAAAAATGGTGGAACCGAGTCTAAGATTTGCACTCCCCACCTTCCCTCCCTGGCTGTGTCCAGACGAATGCAGATGTAAAGTATGTGGTGCCACAGATCCATCTGCAGCATCAGACATGCAGGCATACCCCACACTGTTACTTTGTAGCATGGAGTTTATTTTTTACCCTGGGAGATCCCAGGGTCAAAAAAACGCATGCAAAAAAAACGCAGCTCCTGAAACCAGAGCCTGGCCAGCTGGAGCAATGCTCCAGCTGCTGGCCAGGTTCCCAGCTGCAGGATTGCCACAACTGCAGTTACCCGAGGACCCCAGGTAAGGCTGCTGGAGCCAGCACAGTTGCTGGCCCCAGCTCCCCTACTACACCCAGGTTAACCTTCCACATGCCGGAATGCGCATGGCACGGGTGTTCCCTGTGCACAAGTAGCAGCAGCACAAGGTGTGCCTCAGATATTTATCCCTGGGGAAACAAACATCCACACTTGTCTGGACACAGCTACTAAGGGCATATGTGGGTTCTGTTTATTACTGATCTAAACTATGCCGCTTAAAGAAAACCGTGTAACTTAGATCAATTCTACAGTGGGCTTTTTGAATGTCTGTACCTAGTCGTATTAACTTTTTGACAGTTAAGTTGACTTTTATAACTGTTAGAGCATTCACTCTTATGTGGTTCTGAGTTGACTTAAATACAGCACAAAGTAATACACCTCTGAGTTGTATTATCTTGAGTTGCATAGTTAAGTCAACTCTAAGGGGCTACTGCAGGTGAGGGCTCACAAGATGGTTGCCAGCATGTCAGGGACCTGTACGTGCGTATACTCCGATGTAACTTTAAGTTGACTTAGTTAAGTCATATTCTTTTCAGTTGATTTAGATGTATATATGCAGTCAGTATCTAGGTAAGGCATCAGGAACTTTCTGGTGTGGCAGGGGAGCAACAAAACTAGACTCCAGACCCTTGTGGGGGCACTGGCAAGACTGTTACTTCTTTACTGTAAATAGGTTTTTTATACATTCTTGTAAATAATAAAATATTGTTACCATACCACAAGCTTCATCAGGATACTACATACTGTGTGCAGTAGCTCACTCACCCTCAGGCAGCTCAATTACTGCTTCAGACACAAGCTACAGTGCTCAGCCAATAGATTCATAGATTCATAGATGTTAGGGTCGGAAGGGACCTCAATAGATCATCGAGTCCGACCCCCTGCATAGTCAGGAAAGAGTGCTGGGTTTAGATGACCCCAGCTAGATGCCTGTCTAGCTGCCTCTTGAAGACCCCCAGGGTAGGAGACAGCACCACCTCCCTTGGGAGCCCATTCCAGACCTTGGCCACTCTAGCTGTGAAGAAGTTCTTCCTAATGTCAAGTCTAAATCTGCTCTCTGCTAGCTTATGGCCATTATTTCTTGTGACCCCCAGGGGTGCCTTGGTGAGTAAAGCCTCACCAATTCCCTTCTGTGCCCCCGTGATGAACTTATAGGCAGCCACAAGGTCGCTTCTCAACCTTCTCTTGCGGAGGCTGAAGGGGTCTAGGTGCCCTAGTCTCTCCTCATAGGGCTTGGCCTGCAAGCCCTTAACCATACGAGTGGCCCTTCTCTGGACCCTTTCCAGGTTATCCACATCCCTCTTGAAGTGCGGTGCCCAAAATTGCACACACTATTCCAACTGCGGTCTGACCAGCGCCCGATAGAGGGGAAGTATCACCTCCTTGGTTCTGTTCTTCATGCATCTGCTGATGCACGATAAAGTGTCATTAGCTTTCCTGATGACTTCGTCACGCTGACGACTCATGTTCATCTTGAAGTCCATTAAGACTCCAAGATCCCTTTCCGCTTCCGTGCCACCAAGCAGGTCATTTCCTAGGCAGTAGGTATGCTGAACATTTTTCCTCCCTAGGTGCAGCACTTTGCATTTCTCCTTGTTGAATTGTATTCTGTTGTTTTCTGCCCATATGTCCAACCTGTCCAGGTCTGCTTGTAGTTGTTCCCTGCCCTCTGGCGTGTCCACTTCTACCCACAGTTTTGTGTCATCCGCAGACTTGGACAGAGTACACTTCACTCCCTCGTCCAAGTCGCTGATGAAGACATTGAAGAGTATCGGTCCAAAGACCGAGCCCTGCGGGACCCCACTGCCCACACCCTTCCAGGTCAATACTGACCCATCCACTATGACTCTCTGGGTGCGACCCTCTGGCCAATTCACCACCCACCGGACTGTGTAATCATCCAAGTCACAGCCTCTTAACTTGTTCACCAGTATGGTGTGGGATACTGTATCGAAGGCCTTCCTGAAGTCTAAGTAAATGACATCAACCCCTACTCCTGCGTCCAGGTGTTTTGTAACCTGGTCTTAAAAAGAAACTAGATTAGTCAAGCATGATCTACCTGCTACGAACCCGTGCTGGTTTCCCCTCAGCATAATTTGTCCTTCCGGGCTCTTGCAAATGTGAGCCTTAATAATTTTTTCAAAGACTTTGCCAAGGATGGAGGTGAGACTGACTGGCCTGTAGTTGCCTGGGTCCTCCTTCCTCCCCTTCTTGAAAATGGGAACCACATTGGCCCTTTTTCCGTCCTCCGGGACTTGGCCCGTGTGCCACGAGTGTTCAAATATTCCTGCCAGTGGCTGTGCAATGACATCAGCCAGTGCCTTCAGCACCCTCGGATGGAGCTCATCCAGGCCTGCTGACTTAAACGCATCCGTACTTCCAAGTGACTCTGTAGTATCTCAGGGTCAATGCTTGGTGGTCTGGTGCCTTGCTGCTGCCTCTCTACAATCCCATTGAGAGACTTGTCTTGCCCCTTGCTTAGGAACACTGAGGCAAAGAACTCATTGAGGAGTTCAGTCTTGTCCCCCCTGCTACCACACATTCCTTTAGTAACTTTGAGAGGGCTAACATAGGACTTTACTTTTCTGTTCACAAGGGCCAAAGTGAAGTGTTAGCCATTAGATCACAGTTTCTTCATGCTCCTAGTCCTCTATGATTCTGTTGCAGCAAAGAAAAATCAGCATTACTACTTAAGACACACACCTCAACTTTCAAGAACTGATTTTGGGTGGAAAGGTGTGTCACACTAGTAAATATGGTAACTTGATTACACAGTGTAAGAAAATACTTCACCTAATTAGATTGAATGTCTCTTTGTTCTGGTGTTGCAAGACAGGCTGATTTAGACGTTCTCAGTTTGCCTTATTTTGATTATTCATTATTTTATGTACGTCTATCATATACCCTCTCAACTTGCCTCCCTACTAATTTAAACAAGCCAGTCTTTCTAATTGCTCTTTAAGGAGTTTTTCTATGCCGTGGTTCATCCTGGTTACCTTTCTCAGTGCCCCTTGAACTCTGCCACGTGCTTTTGGGGATTGGGTGAATACTACTTTATGCAACATTTTAGGTACCACTGCATCAGTGATTGACATAAAGGGATTGTAATATCCTCTGTATCATTTGTCCTTGTATTCCTTATACAATCTAGCATCTTCTTTACTATGACTGCAACTATAGAAAGTTCCTTGACTGCAGCTATCGATCTCCTTGAGCTATCTATCTACAAGGATGCACAAATCCCTTTCTTGGGTTGACAGTTTTCAAAAACGTATTGAGGTGGAAGTGTTCTTTCCTTTCGAGTGTTCATTATTTAGTTTCTAATTATATGAACATATTTTTTAATCACAACCACACCATGAAAACCTAATGGAGATTTAGAACTGTAATGTGCTTAAATGTCATATAGAAAAAAAGAATAATTCTGTATCACATTTAACAGATTGTTAGGTCTCTCTCAAGTTCTTCCAAAGTCTTTCTGGCTAACTAGCTTAAAATGACTATGTCATCTGCAAATGTTGCTACCTTAATACTGAGTCTCTAGCTCAGATCCAGAACTTAGTGCTATTGCCCCATTTATAAATGCAAATTCTTTCAGTTTGGGATTATGTAGAGATTTACTGTGTTCTCTCCACTAAAAGTTATCATCGTGCAAAATTAAAAGTATCCTTTAGATGTAGTGTTCCATCCAACCTCTATAGCAGGGGTTCTCAAACCCCAGGCCGTGGCCTGGTGCCGGGCCGTGGCGGATCAGCTGCCAGACCAGAATTGGCCACAGACCAGCTAACCGGGGAGTGAGGATATCCTTACCTGTCTTCCAGCCGGAAAGTCTGGCCACGGTCAGCTGTGACTGCGGGGCAGCAACATAAAAACTTTGGGAACCCCTGCTCTATAGTATTGAGCTTCCTGTATTGTCTGTAACTAGGTGTAAAAATTTCACTAAAAATTGAAATTGAAATTGTTATTATTCCACCCAGTTTCAGTGACTTCCATTTATATCAAGACTGCAGTTACGTCCAGACGAATACATGCATGTGGGCATTCCCCATGCTGCTAACTTGCAGTGAAGAGGGGTTTTTTGACACTGGGAGATCCAGTGCCTAAAAAAATGGGGTGGCACATGTTACTCTTCATGTCCTTTACTAGCTGCAACTCCATTTGATCTAGTTGGGGATGGTCCTGCTTTGAGCAGTTGGACTAGATGACTTCTTGAGGTCTCTTCCAACCCTAACTTTCAATGATTCTATTATCACACTGTGGAATTGTCTGTTTTTATATCCTCGGTGAAAATAATAGGATTGAATAGAGAGAAAATATTCTTAAGCAAATGTTATTTACCAACATGTAGGTCAAGAATGCATATATTACATGAAACTGTGTTATGGCTTAAATATTCATATTGTATCATTAAATATTAATTCTTAAAAGGAAATGACTAGCTTTCTGAATGCTACTTCTTATATAACATTTTTTTCACTATGCTTGTATCTCACAAAATCCAGATATAAAAAATTGCAGTACATGGTGGTTTAACTGTAGCAAAAATTGAATAATCAGTGCAGATTGTCAGGAGTGATTTGACTGGGATCTCAACCATTAGTAACGCTGTCAGATAGTGGTCAAGAAACATACCAAGATGCACCGTGCAATTTTTATTTATTTATTTATTTATTTATTTATTTTTTAAATACAGGAATTTGGAAGGTGATGTTGCCTTGCGAAGCTCTGCTGCTGTCTACACTTACTGCAAATCGCGAGGGTTATTTGCAGGGGTATCTTTGGAAGGAACCTGTTTAATTGAAAGGAAAGAAACTAATCGAAAGTAAGTCCTGTTAAAAAAAAAAAAATGATTTGGTTAAATTAAATGGTGACAATAGAGGCACAACAAATTGTATTTGTTAAACAGTGTTTACAGGGTTGGGGTTGAATTTTGTTTAAATTTATTATAGAAGTGTTCCATGCTGTGTCGTTTCTTTGTTTGTTTGTTATAATGAGTGGGGAAAAGGAAGGACTATATATTTAATAGTCTCTGCGTAATAATGGCAAACTTTTTTCCCATATATTACATTGCATAAGCAAACAAATTATGCTGAAATGTTAATGGAAGGGTCAGTAGGAAAATACTTGAAATAGTTGTTTAGTGAACTTTGTAGAACAGGAACACTGTGGGGTACCACTTAGATGTTGGGTTCCTCACAACTAGTGTACCACTCATAATAAATTGAGGTAAGAGTAGTCATTGTTCAGGTGAAATATGGGACAAACAGAAAAGAAAATTTTGGCTATTTAGATTTCTATTAACATAGTGGAACAATGTCTATCTGTGGAGTGACTTCAGTTAGCTCTAATGTGATTATCCAAAGCAGAATTAGAACCACAGTAATTTCCATTATATTAGCAGTGACAGTTGAGTATTGCCTTACATGAACATAAATCTCTGCACACCATGCTACAATTTTTCTGCAGTTTAGCACAGAGTACTTCATTCTAAATTCAAAAACGTTATTTTGGAACACACAGAATGAACACGTTACTTTTGTCTTGGAATGCCAAGTCGTTCAGCTTTTTTTTTTCTTTTTCTTTTTAAATAAATTGTGCGGTATGGTTTAGAGCAAGGCAGTCCAACTTCTAAGTAACTGGGGACCCCATGCCATACAGGTCACATCAGCAGGGGCTGCATGCTGTGCTGACATCCCTTTCTTCCCACCCCCCCCTTGCCCCCCACCACACATACTGTACCACGTGTGCAGGCAGAACAACTTGGGGGACCTAAACTACCCGGACATCTGCTGGGAGACGCAGACAGCAAGGTCCCATCGCTCACGCAGGTTTCTAACTTGTGTACAGGACCTCCACCTGACACAGGAGGTGTATGGTCCCACTAGGGGGAATGCCATACTGGATCTGGTATTGGCAACGGGAGATGACATGATAGGGGACCTCCAAATCGGTAGCTATCTGGGAGACAGTGATCACCTTATGATAGAATTCAACATAAGACGGCGAGTGGGTAAGGTAACTAGTAGGGTGAAAGTGCTAGACTTTAGGAAAGCTGATCTCATTGCACTCAGGCGATTAGTCAAGGAAGCACTGCAGAGTAGGAGTTTTGATGGGATGGGTGCCCAAGAAGGGTGGCTGTGCCTAAAGGAAACGATCCTTTGGGCACAAAGCAAGACGATCCCCGAGCGAGGCAAAAGAGGGAAAGGGGCCAGGAGGCTTCCATGGCTGACCAGAGAAATCCAGGGCAGCCTAAGGGCCAAAAGGGGAGCACATAAAAAGTGGAAACAGGGTGAGATCACTAAAGATGAATATACCTCCTCTGCTCGTGCTTGTAGGGAGGCAGTTAGGCGGGCCAAAGCTACCATGGAGCTGAGGATGGCAACCCAAGTAAAGGACAACAAGAAATTGTTTTTTAGATACATAGGGAGTAAAAGGAAGGCCCAGGGAGGAATAGGACCCCTGCTAAATGGGCAGAAGCAATTGGTGACAGATAGAGGGGACAAGGCTGAACTCCTCAACGAGTTCTTTGCCTCAGTGTTCCTAAGTGAGGGGCACGACAAGTCTCTCACTGGGGTTGTAGAGAGGCAGCAGCAAGGCGCCAGACTTCCATTCGTAGATCCTGAGGTGGTGCAGAGTCACTTGGAAGAACTGGATGCCTTTAAGTCAGCAGGCCCGGATGGGCTCCATCCCAGGGTGCTGAAGGCACTGGCCGACGTCATTGCAGAGCCACTGGCGGGAATATTCGAATGCTCGTGGCGCACAGGCCAAGTCCCGGAGGACTGGAAAAGGGCTAACGTGGTCCCCATTTTCAAAAAGGGGAGGAAGGAGGACCCGGGCAACTATAGGCCGGTCAGTCTCACCTCCATCCTTGGTAAAGTATTTGAAAAAATTATCAAGGCTCACATTTGTGAGAGCCCGGCAGGACAAATTATGCTGAGGGGAAACCAGCATGGGTTTGTGGCGGGCAGATCGTGCCTGACCAACCTAGTCTCTTTCTATGACCAGGTTACGAAACGCCTGGACACAGGAGGAGGGGTGGATGTCGTATACCTGGACTTCAGGAAGGCCTTCGATACGGTATCCCACCCCATACTGGTGAACAAATTAAGAGGCTGTGATGTGGATGACTGCACAGTCCGGTGGGTGGCGAATTGGCTAGAGGGTTGCACCCAAAGAGTCGTGGTAGATGGGTCGGTCTCGACCTGGAAGGGTGTGGGCAGTGGGGTCCCGCAGGGTTCGGTCCTTGGACCGATACTCTTTAATGTCTTCATCAGCGACTTGGACGTGGGAGTGAAATGTACTCTGTCCAAGTTTGCAGATGACACAAAGCTATGGGGAGAAGTGGACACGCCAGAGGGCAGGGAACAGCTGCAGGCAGACCTGGATAGGCTGGACAAGTGGGCAGAAAACAACAGGATGCAGTTCAACAAGGAGAAATGCAAAGTGCTGCACCTAGGGAGGAAAAATGTCCAGCACACCTACAGCCTACGGAATGACCTGCTGGGTGGCACGGAAGTGGAAAGGGATCTCGGAGTCCTAGTGGACTCCAAGTTGAACATGAGCCGGCAGTGTGACGAAGCCATCAGAAAAGCCAATGGCACTTTATCGTGCATCAGCAGATGCATGACAAATAGGTCCAGGGAGGTGATACTTCCCCTCTATAGGGCGTTGGTCAGACCGCAGTTGGAGTACTGCGTGCAATTCTGGGCGCCACACTTCAAGAAGGATGCGGATAACCTGGAGAGGGTACAGCGAAGGGCAACTCGTATGGTCAAGGGCCTGCAGACCAAGCCCTATGAGGAGAGACTAGAGAAACTGGACCTTTTCAGCCTCCGCAAGAGAAGGTTGAGAGGCGACCTTGTGGCTGCCTATAAGTTCATCACGGGGGCACAGAAGGGAATTGGTGAGTATTTATTCACCAAGGCGCCCCCGGGGGTTACAAGAAACAATGGCCACAAGCTAGCAGAGAGCAGATTTAGACTGGACATTAGGAAGAACTTCTTCACAGTTCGAGTGGCCAAGGTCTGGAACGGGCTCCCAAGGGAGGTGGTGCTCTCCCCTACCCTGGGGGTCTTCAAGAGGAGGTTAGACGAGTATCTAGCTGGGGTCATTTAGACCCAGCACTCTTTCCTGCTTATGCAGGGGGTCGGACTTGATGATCTATTGAGGTCCCTTCCGACCCTAACATCTATGAATCTATGAAACTTCACCCTCAGCTTCCCAGCCACAGGCTTCCCCCACATTGCTCCATGCTGAGTTGGTGCCTTGGGCTGCAAGCTCCCCTGGCCCCACAAGTTATTCTGCACTCCCCCCTGTAGTGGAGGCAGGAAGCAGATGCAGGAGGAGGGAGGGGGGTCCTGAAGACCCTGGGTACTGCTACAGCCAGTTATGGGGGGGAGCTGTGGTCAGGTAGGAGCCTGGGGGCTACAAATTAACTCTTTATGCTCTACATGCAGCCCGTGGGCTGCCAGTTGAACAGTCCTGGTTTAGAGTCTCATTGAAGAATATCAAGAACATGTTCTTACATAGCTTTCTTTTCCCATAACTGATAATAACACTGTCAAAATTATGGAAGAATTAGGTCCAGTTTTCAGAATCTTGTTTTCTCGATTCTTTTGGCACATTTCACTGATGACAGTCAAAGCAACACATATATGCATCCTAGTCATCTTTAAATTTTAACTTGATTGTCAGGTGCTTTTTCATGTATAACATAAATTTGGTAAACTCAATGTTAGACATGACAAAAATTAGAAAGAATAACCAACCTAATAATTCATCAAGAGTCAAGGCCCTTAAAAATCACAAATGATCTGTATGCATGCTACTATAATTAATCTTTACACAACAAGGTTTAGACAAACAGTTGTGTGAGCACAGGCAGTGCAATAGGCTCTGGGAGCTGCTTCTTTACACGGGATAGTTTATGGCCAGTTTGCAATGTGCCCTCTTTGCATAAGGAGAACTTATGTGCCCCTGCCCTGGGAACTGCCAAAATGAGCTGGTGATTCTTAGTTTCCTACTGTAAATAAGGCAACTCTAAGAGTCCTAAGCAGTAAACTTGTATGTGCTTAATACCAGACATCCACTGCAATATTTGTGGTACGGTATGAAAGCTACAGAGTTTGTGAATGTTATCAAGAGTCATGTGTCCCTTTTCATCATAATGAAACTCAGTAAACACAGTCGACCAAGAATTTTCAGTATACAAATCCTCTGCGCTTTTTTGTTTACCCAAAGGTATCACAGTGGATCTTAAATGTGCATCAATAGGTCCTTAGTTGCTTAGGGCTTCTGCTAAGTCACTGCTCTGTTGTCTGTTTTATTTAGAGCTTGCTTTGAATGCTTAAGTGTACCAGGTGATCCTGTGGTTGATATCTGAATACAAGGGGAGTTGGGGGAAGAGAGTCCTTCACGTTTGCTCAAAACATCAGTAAAGATTATTCTGGAATCAGAAAAGGAAATATTTCAGTCTGGTCATCATTCCACAACAAATTCCACCATTGCTTCTTAGGTAATTGATAAAAACAAAGTAAATTAAATGTCACTATATACAACACAAAGAAATAGCCATATTTGGTACATATGGACTCTGTTAAATTCTCAGAAATGTAGGTGTTGATATAAGACTATTATCAAAGTAACTAATATTTTTAATGCTAGGTTCTATGGTCTGGATATTCGTGCTAGTGCTATTTTATTTGGTGATCTACCTCCTCCTGCTCATGCCGAAGACCTTTATAAAATTCTGAATTCTTTCACTGAAAAATATGAAATTGAAGAGCCAAAGCACCCTTCAAAGAAAGGACCAAGGGAACCAAAGAAGGTTTGCATACATCTTTTTTTCATATTGGGCTTATCAGTTACTGAAACCTTTCACTTTACAATAGAACCTAAGGTTTATACTAGGATGAGCTTTGCAGTCTCTGCAAACTCAGTGAACTATATTGACTGCTGACTGGCTCAGAGGCTGTTCCTGTGTGTAAGATTGTCACTGTTTGGAACAGTGGTGCTCAGCCTTCTCACGTTGCTGGCTGGAGGAGTGGTATAGGGCCAGTCTGAAGTCCCGATCCAGTGTGGGGTTGATCACTGATGTGATCTGGCATGCTGGCCTAGCCTGATCCCGTGCATGCTCCTGATTCCGCATACCAACTCCACTATACACAGGTGTGATCTAGCATGCAAGGTCATATCATCCACCCCGCAGGGCTCCCCACAGATTTAGAAGTTTGGCAGCATGGGAACTGCAATTAACACTGCCACTGCACCCCCACCACTACATTTTCAAACCTGTGGGGAGACCCATGATCTGGATGCCACAGTTCCATGGGCTGGTTCTGGCCAATGGGCTGCAGGTTGAGTGCAACTGGTTTAGAACTAATTGTGATAGTTCCCTGTATATTCTAGCATAATAGTATCTTTCTTCCAAGAAAGCAATTAAATTGGAGAACTTGACACGTCGCACCCAGAAAAGTTTGTTTTAATTATTATTTTTAAATAAATTCTTCACCGCTTACCTTGCTTTTTTCAGGAAATTCATTCATTATTAAAATGCCTGGATAGAAGTTTTATTTATAGTTGAGTTTCTCTGTCCCTTCTGGACTCCTTAGATGGGGTCATTACATTTTCTCAGTTAGAAGATATTGAGGATTGTAGAAGGAATTTTTATCAGTCTATACCTGGTTTTCATCCAGATATAATTCCTGGTGCTACTAATGCACTGCAGAATACATAATTTATTTTCCACTTTAGTGTTAAAACTTCATTTGAAGAATTATTGTATAACTCTGTCCAAAGATGTTATTGGTGCTTTTTATGGTCTTCTGGTCTACATCAGGTTCTTCAGTCACACTATTCTGTTCTTCCTCATGAGGTGAAATTTTATGTTACTTTTGAAATTATTTATTTTAGGCTAACGACCCACCTGTTAAACCATTATCGAGGCCACAATCACATAGGCCATCTCTGAACACTGCATCAACAGGTTAGACAATGTTTTGGTGATAATATCAATTGTTTTGTGTAACAGCAAATTATTCTAAAATAAGCCTAATAAGTATTAATATTCTTACACAAATCAACTTTATTTTCTTGTGTGAAATGGTGAGATTGCTTAGCTAAAATATGGAAATATTTATTCTCAGAGTCTGGAAATGAAATGCTTGGAGTATTTTTTTTAATATTTTTTGATAAATGTAATTTTAGCTAGTTTCTAAATGTCTCCAAATAATGAGATGTTTACCAGATGCTACAAAACTTATGAGCTGTTTTTACCTTTATGATCATTTATGACAATTTAAAATAGAAAATAAGTGCTAATGTCACAATTTGTTTGTGTGTGTGGTTCAAAAGTAGAATACTACTTTATACTGTGGAAATGTTTCTTTTATTTAAGATGAATGCATCCTTCTAAAAACTGCTGTCCTGTAGAAGATATTTCTTTCCTGGCCTAAATGTCCTCTCTCTTCCCCTCTTTATTTATTCATATATTCATAGATGTTAGGGTTGGAAGGGACTTCAGTAGATCAGCAAGTCCGACCCCCTGCATACGCAGGAAAGAGTGCTGGGTTCAGATGACCCCAGCCAGATGCCTATCTAACCTCCTCTTGAAGACCCTCAGGGTAGGGGAGAACACCACCTCCCTTGGGAACCTGTTCCAGACCTTGGCCACTCTAACTGTGAAGAAGTTCTTCCTAATGTCTAGTCTAAATCTGCTGTCTGCTAGCTTATGGCCGTTATTTCTTGTGACCCCCAGGGGCACCGTGGTGAGTAGAGCCTTACCAATTCCCTCCTGCACACCCATGATGAATTTATAGGCCACAAGGTCGCCTCTCAACCTTCTCTTGCGGAGGCTGAAGAGGTCCAGGTGCCCTAGTCTTTTCTCATAGGGCTTGGCCTGCAAGCCCTTAACCATACGAGTGGCCCTTCTCTGGACCCTCTCCAGGTTATCCACATCCCTCTTGAAGTGCAGCGCCCAAAACTGCACAAAGTATTCCAACTACGGTCTGACCAATGCCCAATAGAGGGGAAGTATCACCTCCTTGGTTCCATTTGTCATGCATCTGCTGTTAGCTTTGCTGATAGTGCAGTTAGCTTTGCTGATGACTTCGTCACACTGACGACTCATGTTCATCTTGGAGTCCACTAGGACTCCAAGATCCCTTTCTGCTTCTGTGCTGCTGAGCAGGTCATTTTCCTAGGCAGTAGGTGTGCTGGACATTTTTCTTCCCTAGGTGCAGCATTTTGCATTTCTCCTTGTTAAATCGCATTCTATTGTTTTCTGCCCATTTGTCCAACCTGTCCAGGTCTCTCTGTAGTTGTTCCCTGCCCTCTGGTGTGTCCACTTCTCCCCACAGTTTTATATCATCCGCAAACTTGGACAGAGTACACTTCACTCTTCATCCAAGTCACTAATGAAGACATTGAAGAGTACTGGTCCAAGGACCGAGCCCTTTGGGACCCCACTGTCCACACCCTTCCAGGTCGATACCAACCCGTCCACCACCACTCTAGCCAATTTGCCACCCACCGGACTGTGTAATCATCCAAGTCACAGCCTCTTAATTTGTTCACCAATATGGGGTGGGATACCGTATTGAAGGCCTTCCTGAAGTCTAAGTAAACGATATCTACCCCTACTCCTGCGTCCAGGTGTTTTGTAACCTGGTCTTAAAAAGAGACTATATTAGTCAGGCATGATCTACCTGCTACGAACCCATGCTGGTTTCCCCTCAGCGTAATTTTTCCTGCTGGGCTCTCACATATATGAACCTTAATAATCTTTTCAAAGACTTTACCAAGGCTGGAGTTGAGACTGACTGGCCTGTAGTTGCTTGGATCCTCCTTCCTCCCCTTCTTGAAAATAGGGACCACACTGGCCCTTTTCCAGTCCTCCGGGACCTGGCCCATGCGCCATGAGTGCTCAGATATTCTTGCCAGTGGCTGTGCAATGGCATCAGCCAGTGCCTTCAGTACCCTCGGATGGAGCTCATCCGGGCCTGCTGACTTAAACGCATCCGTCCTTCCAAGTGACTTTGTAGTGTCTCAGGGTCAACGCTTGGTGGTCTGGCACCCTGCTGTTGTCTCTCTAGGATCCCATTGTGAGACTTGTCTTGCCCCTCGGTTAGGAACACTGAGGCAGAGAACTCATTGAGGAGTTCAGCCTTGTCCCCCCCTGTCTGTGACCAATTGCTTTTGCCCATTCAGTAGTGGTCCTGTACTGCCCTGGGCCTTCCTTTTGCTCCCTGTGTATCTGAAAATCAATTTTTTGTTATCCTTAACTTGGAATGCCATCCTCAGCTCCATGGTAGCTTTGGCCTTTCTAACTGCCTCCCTACAAGTGCGAGCTGAGGAGGCATACTCTTCTTTAGTAATTTCTCCCTGTTTCCACTGCTTTAGGTATTTAGGTAGATAGTTTTTTCATAGGGGTGGAATTTTGTTCTCAAGAGCATGGATTACATGTAGCAGTCTGCCCACCGACAGTGGAAGCAGAGGATATGCTTCTCCTGATGATTTCTACTTGCTATGAAAAGTGACAGAGAAACAATGGATTTGATAGTCAGAAACTAGCCTTTTCTGTAGGTATGATTGCTGACCCCATTTCCTCCTCTTTGAACAGGGATAAAAGCCAATATCCCAATCTATCACTCCTGATTCGAGAAATAGCTGTTTGTATTCTTCCACACTGCTTGTGATCTAACAGTAATAATTGCACAGCTGTTGTGAACTTGTGTTACAAAAGCAGCAAAGTAAAATTACATAGATTAGTATGGTATAGAATCTTATTCTAATTTTTTTCTGCAGCAGTAAAAAATCCACAGTCACTTTACCCTGAACTTCCCAGTTATGCTGCTGTGGGTGAGTACCAAACTTGATCTGTATTTAGAAATCTCATACTCAACATCTTTTTAAGACCTCTTATTGATATTATTGGAAAATGCACTGTTAAAAGAAAGATTTAAAATAAAATTAGTCCCAAGTGGTAAACAACTCTATATTTGATTTTTGTCCTTCCCATTTTAAAAATATTTTATAAACATCTAAATGTATCTCGTTGCATGGCTGTATGTATTTTTGTGAAATAGTGTCACCCCCGTTTCTCTCTTCTGATAGCTTAACTTTTCAAATAGCAAAAATCTGTTTTCCCTCTCTTGTATCTCCCTAATAATTAGTCAACCTGTCCATTTGACAATACCACCATAAAGAGGCAAAAGAAATAACCCACATAACAAACATGTCCAGCTCTAGCTTTTCCTCCCCTTGTACAAGTCAACTGAAATAAAAGTAACTCACTCTGGTCAAGTCTGAGTTTGTTGTCATAAGGTAAGTTCATCATTTTATTTATACCATTTCATTGGTTTATTCAGTGAGGTAAAAATAAGGGACTGGCTCATTTTCATTTCTAATTTTGTGGTTTGATTCTGTGGCCACTCTTGTCTAAGGGAGCTCATATATCGAAATTTCAAAGTCAGAACCCCATTAAAAATTACTTGACGCCCAGACAGTTTAACTTTTGCTGTACTAAGCAGAACCCAGGTTTTATTGGTAAAGGCCACTTGTGATGACAAATGTAAAAAAAAAACAATGCAGGTGGTAAGAAAATACAACTGTGTGTGATATTTGATAGCTAGAAAATTGCATATATATATAATACTTCTCCCAATAATGAAGAAGTCTCCATGCACTTATCTGCATGCTATGTTCAGCACCAAAGGTCTTCTTTCATCCTAGCTGATTTATGGAAATTTCTCCTATTCTGTATGCTGGAATACATTTTTGTGAAGATGGCTGATTTTGGTGGTTGAATCTAGAGGGAATCAGGCAACTATTGAGGGCACTTAAACTCAAGAATTGCATTAACAGCCAGATTTAACATAACTCTCTGAGGAGAACAAGAGGCAGGAAATGTCATTTACTCAAGACCCGCCCCATGCATACGTGCATGCTCATGCATGTGTACACTCATGCATGTATACTCTCTTTCCCCGCCAAAAACTGCTCCTTGAAGTGAAGAAGGGTTTGGCAGAAACTGGTGGTAAAAAATATTTTACCTTACATTTCAGTACATTTCAGATCTGTTTTCCATAGACAGGTACAGACGTATGGCTTGTAGGTATCCTGGTGGATTGAATATTATAGATAGTTCCTGCTTTTAGGCTCTAAAATGCTAATTTCCAGAGTAAAGAATAAGGCTCTGAGCCTGCAATGTGTTCTGTTAGTACTGATTATCAGCACCTCCTTCCCTCCCATACTGTTGCATAGTTCCGCTGAAATCAATAGGAGCATTTAGAAACAAGGACCTATGTTAACTGATCACACAGCAGGCTCAGAGGCTATAGTTACATATTCAGGCTCTTAATAGAATAAAATGAAGCTGCAACATGCAAACCAAATCTTTACTATTGCTAGTGAAGAAAATGACTATAACATGTAAACCACCAACAATAAAATGAATATTTTAACAGTTGTATCTTAGTTTTTATTATGTTAATGTAAACATTAGTATTTGATATAATTTGGCAACAGGACTTCCAGTGTCATCAGCTCTAAGCGATTAATTGTAGAGGGGGAGGGAGATAATTATCATAAAGGCTGAAAGAAGTGAACCACTTGGTGTTTGTTTATGTTACATCAGGAAAAGCTAGACTTGTGTTTGAAATATCTTTCATTACATGTCGTGGTGGAGACCTGAGTTATCTTGATGAATATAATCTAGGCAAGTCTAAGGCAGAATGTTAAATTAAAAACATGTTTGTCTTATACAATATTATGATCCCTGATTCATATGCAAGCAGAGCAGGCTGAGGTTTTATGTAACTGAATTTGGTCAAGAATAATACTTAAATTAACATGTTTTAATGTGAAATGGTATTCAGAAAGATTTCAGAGGTGGCCCAAAACTGGGAAATGTTGCATATTTCAATGAAAAATTAAGTTACTAAGAGTTACTAAAATTGTGACAATAAATCAGTCTTGGGTGTTAGACACTATTGAAATTCTCAGCCCAAGAAAATACTACTTTATTTGAAACAAATTCTGCTTTAGACCCATAATAATAATTGATTATAAATCTGACTTTTTCCCCAGAAATAAGTGTTGAGGTATATGCTTCTTCTTTCTTTTTGAGAAATATATTGATTTCTCATGTTTTTCCCTTGCCATCCAACAAAAAGAACTTATAACTCACTTTATAAAAAATCTTGCATCCTACCCTGTCAAGTTGCTAGGAAGCAAAAATGACCGTCAGTTACAGCTGAAATAGAGTCCACTAACTTTCTTTCCAGAGTTTTTGTTTCTTAGAAGCATGGCTTATATTACATAAAGCTTAGCATCTCTCTCTTAACAGATTTCAACGTGCATACTTCCTTAAATCTTAAACTTTTAGCACTATAAGGCTACAGAAAGTTCTCTAAGATAAGACTAGAAAAGAGGTCTTGGGAACTGCCTTTGAGTCTGCAGACCCAGCATCTTCATGTGAGTCTTCCTTCACTAAAAACTAAGCTACACAAAGAAGTATTCTGCAGGGTGGGTTTTGTCACAGCTTGATGCTCCTGTTTGCAGCTTGTGGTCATGTCCAGACGAGCACAGCCATGTGATATATGGCACCGCAGACATATCTGTGGCACCACATACCACACATTCAGCTGTTGTCTGCACTGCAAGGGAGCAGCACGGCAGGGCAGGGGTTGACCCTTGAATATCTAGAGGTCAAAAAAACATGCACAAAAAAGTGAAGCAGGGCATGTGGGGTAGCTCATGCGGCTTAAAACTGGAGCCTGACCAGCCAGAGCCACACTCCAGCTGTTGGCCAGGCTCCAAGTGGCTGGATTGCCATTGCTGCAGCCCCAAAAGGCCCCCAGGACCCCAGGTAAGGCTGCTGGAGTCAGCCTAGCGCTGACCCCAGCCTACCCTCTCCTCCCCTCCCCTTCCCAGGGTAACCTGCTGTGTGCCAGAGGGTGCATGGCACAGGTGTTCCCTGGGGACAGCACATAAGGTGTGCTGCTGCTAGTTGTCCCTGGGGAACCAAATGTCTGCGCTCGTGTGTGTCGAGGCCGAGGGGCTGTGGCCAGCAGCCCGGGCGCATGGGCCAGGGAAAAGGTCAGCACAGCGAACTAGAATTAGGCACTGACGCATAGAGGTTGATTAAAGATTGTTTTACTTACACCATAGGTGGTCGCGGTGCAGGCAGGAAAAACTTTCTTGAGTTGCAGTTACAAAAAGACTCACGTGGAGTTTGCTAGGCTCCACAAAACAAACACGAACAGAGCTCTGGATACACACTCACGGAGTTTGCTAGGCTCCATGGAACGACCGAAAAGAGAGTCCGAAAGGTGACTCTCGACGAGCACGCAGGGTAGGGTACGTGGAGGGATCGTGCGGCAACGGGGAGAGATTCTTGGTAGCTGATCAAACCACCGGTCGGCTCCGAGACACGCGCAGAGTTTGTTAGCCTCTACCACGTGGCTCAGAGTTCTCCACGAGATGGATGCGGAGTCCCCCTAAATGAGGTCCTCCCCGGAGATCTCTGACTTGGGCGGAAACTGCTCAAGCCTCTTATACGGCTAGCAAGCTAATCGCTAGCCGCCACGTAGGAATAATTTAGAAACAGCCAATAGTGGGGTACAAATTTGCATGCGAGCAGCAGGAGCTCCTTTGCACCGGGGTTTTCTCTCTGCAGCTGAGAATTGCACCGTGCAAAGAAAGCTCCATGTGGCGGGAAATAATTCTGCAGTGCCGAAGCACACGCAAAATCATTGGGTCATGACAGTGTGGATGCCACCTGTGAGATTACTGACCAGTTCTTCCAGGCTTCCTAAACATACTCTATTTTTATACATAACCGGACAAACAAAAGTTTAGTTGGCAGAGATAGCCCTTCCTAAAACCTGTGGACATCAAAGCACTACTTGGGCTTTGTGAGATTCAAAGGGAAAGCAGATTTTACAAGGACATGCTTTTTGGATGGGATCTTGGCACATTAGAATGAACCTTGGAAATCCTTACAAGTCCCATGTCATCAATTTTCAGACTAGATTACTACTGCTTTGGGGCATGGCATGAAGCAACAATTATTAGCATTGTGGAGTAATGCTTGATCACTATCCTGGTATATGCCTGAATCCTAGTAGTAAGTTAAGAACACAGATCTTATGGATTATGCCAACAGATCTGACAGCAACAGGACTGACTATCTGCTAGTGCAAGTGATGTTCACAGATATAAATAGCATTCTGTAAAACCTGGGTTGAATAGCTAATCACTGGCTAACTCGCCATGGGGAAAGGGAACTTAATCCTCAAGGAATGGGCTCTGGAGTTGAAGAATTTCTTTACTTCTCCCCTTCTGTTTTCCAAGTCAATAACCTTGGTTAGAAAGACTTGAGCATAGTGACCTAATTTTGACTTCAACTCTAGTAAGCCTTAAGGCTGTAATAACAAATAATGTAAAAGACACATTTAACACATATTAGTTTGCTATTTTAAAAGAAAAATTAAATATGCTTTCTTGATTACTGTTTTTGTTGCCCAGAGAGATTTTTTTCTTCTGGTCAAAGTGTTGCCAAAACGGCTAGTTTCGTTCCCCTGGAAGCTTGTTCAATTACCCTCAAGGAAAGAGTCACACATACAGGCTGGGTCCATCTAGGTTTATTGTTTGCAAACAGTTCGACCAAGGAGCAGAGAGCTCAAATCAGGGCCAACGATGAGTCCGGCCTGGAATCACATTTTTATAGCTTACATTCAACAGAGTCTTGACGTACTAGAAGTTTATTCGCTGCAGTACCAGTTCCTAATTATGACGTCTTATCTTGTAGGCTGTACTTAACTAGTTATTGGTTAATGTGACTTATCAGGGTTAGTACGTGCGCACTCAAAAGTAGAATTGCAGCATGCTCAGAAGAAAAGAGCAATTTCAACAAAGTTAGTTAAACTTTAGTAACTTCTTATCTTAACGTAACCTTAAGGCACTGGACAGAGATGATTTCAAAATGCAAGGCAAGCAGTAAGAACCACAGCTTGGACATTAGACCTCCTGATCTTTACACAAAAGGGTCATAAGATGGTCATAAGACACTTCTATCATATGGTTGTTGCTCAAGCATTACTGAAAAATTATGGGGGCTAACGTCTTTTTACTACAAAAGGTACGGATCTCAACTGTTTTTTGGCCTGTTAGTTTTCTAATTTCTTAAAATGAATGCTTCTTTCCTTTAATTTGTCTCAGTAACATAGATTTCTTTGAATATGAGAAATGACAAATCATGGTTTATTAAGAGCCACGTATCAGTGTGAAAAGGAGTCTGTATTAATGGCACTGTAGCAAAGGTACTACCGTATATACTTGTATACCACATGCACTTTCCCCCAAAACTGAAGCGTGTACCTTGCATCTGCAAGCAGCCTGGGCTCTAGGTAGGTCCCTACCACATACCATGGAGTCCAGGCTGCTTGCACCAGGGAGCTGCAAGCAGCTGCACTGGGGTCTGGAGCTCCAGCCTGCCATACACCCTAAGGTGCACATGCAGCCACCGCCACCATGGAGCCTGGGCTGCTCGCAGCAAGTAGCAGACAGGCTTCAAGCACATGTACTGGGCTCCAGAGCCTCAGCCCAGCTCCATGATAGTGGCAGCAGCTTACGTGCCTCAGGATGCACGGTGGGGAAGGGGCCCGCGAGTGCTCCCCGAGGCATGCATGCAGCTGCCGATGGCTATGGAGCCAGGCCAGGGCTATGGACCCCAGTGCACTGGTTGCAGCCTCTCAGCTACCTGACACATCCAGCCCAGGTTGTGGGCAGCTGCTGCCTGCCATGGAGCCTAGGCTACTTGCAGCAAGGATGGCAGCCTCCCCACTGCCAGCTGTGAGCAGCCCGCGCTCTGTGGCTGGCAGCAGCTGCCTAGAGCCCAGGCTGGCTGTGGCATGCTAAGCAAAATGGCCTCGTGCCATGCTCTGGCATGCATGCCAGCTGCCGACCCCTGTTGTATGTCTTACTTGGAGGCATGTAGCATGTGAGAAAATGTGGTATTTTAGAAGCCTTTGCTTCTTAATATCAAAGCACTTATTTTCTGGTAAATTATTATTTCTAGATTTGAAAATATGCTCAATTCCTGTTTTTCTATCTCCCAACATACTAAATAATTCAGTACCAAACCAAAATAAAGGGAAGTTTGAGCCTGGAAAGATAATCCAAAAACCTAAATATCTAACAGTGTTTTTACTATAAGCCTTTCACAAAGAAATATTTGTAAACCTTGGATTTTCTCACTTGCCATAGGTATTTAATTTTGTAATTGTTTAATATTTTTTGTTGATTTATTTAGTCCGTAAAGAAATAGGCTCACTATCCCTTTGACTTGTTTAACGTGTCTGCTCATCTGCATAGCTATACGTTGTGCAGTGAACAGTTTCAGCTAGACCTAGACTAGATGCAGAACTCTAAAGGAGGTAATCAATATCCTAGTTAACATTGTAATTTGCTTTATGTTTAAAGTAATACAGAAAAGGCCATTCTTATTTTTATGTTTTGAAAGCACTGTAAAACATTAATGCATTTATTCAAGGTATTCTCAAATACTGAGCTGTAGTAAATCGTGTTTGACTAAAAGCACCCAGGAAGCCATCCTGTCTTAGTCTGAGAAAAAGCAAAATTTGCATAACCTACCACGATTGATCCAATAATCCATTGCCTTCACTATTAAGTTTGTGCCTTATTTTTAACATGAATTTGTCTGACTTTGGCTATGATTCATTGTTTTTGTTATGCCTTTTCTACAAGATTAAAGAGCTGTTTATTAGTACCCAATATTTTCTCCCCCCATGAAATTATATATATAATTAGAACATTTTTTAATCTTTTTTTTTTTAACAAACTAAACAAATTGAGCTCTTCAGTCACAGTGTAAGGCATCTTCTCAGTCCCCAAATAATTTTGGTGGTCTTTCTCCTCCAATTGTCCAACATCTTAGTAGTAGAATTAGACTTAGAAAAGGTACAGAGAAGGGCAACCAAAATGCCTAAAGCAGTTGCCATACCAGAAGAAACTAAAAAGTCTAGGACTCTGCAGCTTGGAAAGGAGAAGGCTGAGGGGGGACATGATAAAGTTCGTCAAGTCATGAAGGGTGTGGACTAAGTAAACAGGGAATTGTTTTTCATCGAGTCCCAGAATACAAGAGCTAGATGGCACCCATTGAAATTAGTAAGTGACGGGTTTAAAATTAACAAAAGAAAATACTTTTTTGTGCAGCACATAGTTAGCTTGTAGAAGTACTTGCCACAGAAGATTGTAAAGGCAGATAATATCACCAGGTTCAAAAAGGAACTAAATAAATTTGTGGACGAGGGATATATTCATAGCTACTAAAGAGATCAAGCTGAAATGTATATTCTGTCATCTCTAAACCAATAATTGTGCATGCTTGGGAAGGTAATGAATAGGGGATAAATCACTATAGATACATCTGGTTCAATGCTTTCCCTCTAAAGCATACATTTCTGCCACTGTCAAATACAGAATATTGGGCTAGACAGACCATTAGTTTGACCCAGTATGGCACTTCTTTTTTTTTATGTTTTATTGTCCAAAAACACCTGGAACTTCTGGAATGCTACTGAAGAAAATCAGAGGAAGGCAAACGTGATGTTGAACTTCGAGTGCATTGTATTTTTCCCTGTTCAAACGTACCTTTGATTATGTGGCCTGGTGATTTTTGGTACAATATAATATAGGACAAGCTTGGTATAAGCAGAATTTTTTTACTGTGATACTCTTTCTCCAGAAGCTTTCCATGCCTGAGATTTCAAAGTAAGCTTTCTTTCTAAAGGCCTAGATGAAACTCTTATTTCACTTCCTCCAGTATTTATTTTCTGATGCTCGGGACTCAATCCTATGTATAGCAGATATGGCAGATGAATTAACTGCAAGGAGATTTCACCAAGGTTTTAGCATGCAGCTATTTTGGAATCAGATGCATATTCTCATAGTTACAAAGGCCTGAGTGTACACATTGAGAGAGAGAGACGAGCATCTGTGATGGTCTTTGTTTCTCGTAAACTCCTTAGAGGACTTGAATTTCAGTCACTGTGGGCTCATCTACACGTTGCCCTACAGCAACATTGTTACTGCGCTGTGCTTTACTAAATGTGCCCAAGAAGAATGGCCAACCAACTACAAAGATGTTGCTTGAAAAAATGTAGAATATTTTTTGTAGCTGGTTTCTGTCAAGCTTTAATTTGAATGTCTGAATGCCACCTATCAGGTGATATATCTTTTGCTGGGTCCTCCAGTGTACTGTGACCTCACTAAGTATCTATCTGCCTCACTAAGTATCTATCTGGAACAGCAGCCTGGGCTGTGAACACAGTATTTGGTTGTCAAACACTCCTTTCAGGTCCTGGGGGATTCCCTTGTCCTTCAACCTCTCCCATCACACAGGATTTCTAGGATTGGGACTGTGCTATACAGAAAGAAGGTATCATTGTGTCCAATACATCTAAGGTTGATCGGTTGATCTCTGGCCCACATCTTAACTACTGGGTTTAGGATTTTTACAGGCAGTGAGATTTCATTGACCTTGTTGCATGTATTCTGTTTAACACAGGTATTAGAAAAGATTTAGTCTGAAAGAGTTCTGTATACAATTAAGAATATTCCATTAGGTATGACTTATTAACATTGTTACAGAGATCTTTCTGAGATTTTATGCTACAGCTCACTACCTTGAGTTTACAGTAAATAAGGAAATGTTTGACATGAAGTTGTCAATTCAGTGT
Source organism: Alligator mississippiensis (assembly GCF_030867095.1). Taxonomy (NCBI): domain Eukaryota; kingdom Metazoa; phylum Chordata; order Crocodylia; family Alligatoridae; genus Alligator; species Alligator mississippiensis. Next base: position 40,094,340 of record NC_081824.1, read on the forward strand.
GCAATTTCAAAATCCAACAAAATAAACACTTTCGATGTAAGATGCTGAAAGGCTACTAATTCAAAATGATTCAATGCAAATCAGATCAAATAATACTTAAACATATTCTGCAGATAAACTCGGATTGATATGCATAATATGAATATAAACATATGCTTGTGCCATTCAAATAGTCCATATGCCTACAGTTGGGTAAAATGTATATTAATTTGGGGCTAAAATGAAAAATTGGGGGAAAAATGTAAGGTTTTTAATACTCTCCACTTGAGAAAGAGATAAATGTCATAGGATCAAGCAGAAACACTTTGCAGTGGAAGCAAAAGCTCTTTCATACAAAGCTGTGCAGTAATCTCCTTTTCTTTTTAAATTGTAATTTATGAGGAAACCTATAGCAGATTATAAACTGTAAAAGCAACGAGCCAGCTCAGAGTGACTAATAAATATTTGTTTCAAAAGCTCTTGCATCGAAGGATAACGTAGCGTATTTTGTCATAAGCCTTAGTGACATTATGTGTACAAATTTAGTGAACATTAAGAAGTTAACCCCAGAAAATACTTATTTTTTAAGGGTTTAATCCAAGCTTGGTCTATTTTTGTGGTTTTCATGTCCTGGCTTGTGACTTGTTTATATTTAGTTGCAGGGAATAATAAACATCCATCTGGTGGTCCCCTCAGTATTAATTTTGTTGCTGTTATGAACTCTATCTTAATTCTAACAGAAAAGCAGGAAATCCCAGGAAATTATTTTGGAGCCTATTTTTATTTCAGATTCACTTTTTTACTAGAATCATACTGTCCTTAGCATGTATGCAGTTACTAAATCAATCAAAACTTTTGGCTTACAAGATGGCAAACAGAAAAACACATTGTGTGGGATTTAGTTTGTCGTACTGGAAACATACCTTAGTAATCATATACAATATTCTGAGCAAGCTGATTTATGAAAAATTCAGATCAGCACATTCAGAGGTTAGAAAATTGGGGGTTTCCATTTATGCATCTTTTGGAAGGCTATATTTTGTTAAATATAGGTGAGTTAAGGTTATTTGTTCAGGAATTGACAAACTTAAATAGAATTTATTGTTTTAGCATTTTTAATATTTTTTAATGGACAATGTGGATTGATTCCTAGTAAATCATAGCAAAAGTATAACTCAAGAATATGGTGGAGCAGGCCAAAGCCAAATGTGTTTTAAATACACAGAAGGTGAAATATGTGTAAAATATTGATTTCTGGATAGCTGTGTAAGTTAATATTCACTGTTTCATTTTTGTGCATAGGTTTTAAGGTGATTTTTAAAAAATATTTTGTCTAATTATTCTGACAGCATAAAGGGATATCAGAACATTAATATCTGTGTAAAGTCAATTCAAACAGTGGTAGCTTCTTCACTTTTGAAATTAATGGCAAGACAAAGGTTTCATCTCTACCTAGAAAAACAGTATTTAAGACAACATAGCCTTTCCCTAAGTAATATAACTATAAGCTTGTCCCATTCCCATAAACATTTTCCCTTTAATCTTTTGCTCTTTTTAAATTCCTAAAAATGAAAGTTCAATCAAGGTTTTAAATTTTTTTGTTTCAACCATCAACATTTCCTGAAATTCTAAGGACAATTGTACATTTTCATTTAATCCTCTTTGTCACAGGTGCTATAATATTGTCAAGTTCTGCATAACCTTCTAAGCTCTGAAAGCCACTTTTGGTTCATTTTTTACCTTGTTTTCAGGTTAATTAAATTACACTGCCAAAGAAACCTGAAATGTAATTCTTAGTAAATTGAGTTCTTGGGTTATTCTCAAAAAGATTAAATTACACATCTATTAGTTTGATTAAATAATCCTCAAAATGTAATAATAATGATTCAACAATAATGGAAAAGTGTATTTTAAAAGTTAGTTTTTACTTTTAATATTTGTGTCTGAATAATTACTAAAGTTAAAATGAAAAGCTATCTTAAAAATGAATACAAAAAGTCAGTAAATAGCTTAACAAATGAACAGAACAGGTGTGTGTGTGTGTGTGTGTGTGTGTGTGTGTGTGTGTGTGTATATATATATATATATATATACAAGGCAACGGGAGATGACATGGTGGCAACGGGAGATGACATGGTAGCGGACCTCCAGATCGGTAGCCATCTGGGGGACAGTGATCACCTAATAATAGAATTCACCATAAGACAGCGAGTGGGTAAGGTAACTAGTAGGGTGAAAGTGCTAGACTTTAGGAAAGCTGATTTCAATGACCTCAGGCGATTAGTCAAGGACTCGCTGCAGAGTAGGAGTTTTGAAGGGATGGGAGCCCAAGAAGGGTGGCTGTGCCTTAAGGAAACGATCCTTCAGGCACAAAGCGAGACAATCCCCGAGCGAGGCAAAAGAGGGAAAGGGGCTAGGAGGCTTCCCTGGCTGACCAGAGAAATCCAGGGCAGCCTAAGGGACAAAAGGGGAGCACATAAAAACTGGAAACAGAGAGAGATCACCAAAGGTGAGTATACCTCCTCTGCTCGTGCTTGTAGGGAGGCAGTTAGACGGGCCAAAGCCACCATGGAGCTGAGGATGGCAACCCAAGTAAAAGACAACAAGAAATTGTTTTTCAGATATATAGGGAGTAAAAGGAAGGCCCAGGGAGGAATAGGACCCCTGCTAAATGGGCAGAAACAATTGGTGACAGATAGGGGGGACAAGGCTGAACTCCTCAACGAGTTCTTTGCCTCAGTGTTCCTAAGTGAGGGACACGACAAGTCTCTCACTGGGGTTGTAGAGAGGCAGCAGCAAGGCGCCAGACTTCCATGTGTAGACCCTGAGATGGTGCAGAGTCCCTTGGAAGAACTGGATGTTTTTAAATCAGCAGGCCCGGATGAGCTCCATCCAAGGGTGCTGAAGGCACTGGCCGACATCATTGCAGAGCCACTGGTGAGAATATTTGAAAGCTCGTGGCGCACGGGCCAAGTCCTGGAGGACTGGAAAAGGGCCAACGTGGTCCCCATTTTCAAAAAGGGGTGGAAGGAGGACCCGGGCAACTATAGACCTGTCAGTCTCACCTCCATCCTTGGCAAAGTCTTTGAAAAAATTATCAAGGCTCACATTTGTGAGAGCCCTGCAGGACAAATTATGCTGAGGTGAAATCAGCACAGGTTCGTGGCAGGCAGATCGTGCCTGACCAATCTAGTTTCTTTTTATGACCAGGTTACGAAATGCTTGGACACAGGAGGAGGGGTGGATGTCGTATACTTAGACTTCAGGAAGGCCTTCGATACGGTATCCCACCCCATACTGGTGAACAAGTTAAGAGGCTGTGACTTGGATGACTACACAGTCCGGTGGGTGGCGAATTGGCTGGAGGGTCGCACCCAGAGAGTCGTGGTGGATGGGTCGGTTTCGACCTGGAAGGGTGTAGGCAGTGGGGTCCCTCAGGGCTCGGTCCTTGAACCAATACTTTTTAATGTCTTCATCAGTGACTTGGACGAGGGAGTCAAATGTACTCTGTCCAAGTTTGCAGATGACACAAAGCTATGGGGAGAAGTGGACACGCCGGAGGGCAGGGAACAGCTGCAGGCAGATCTGGACAGGTTGGACAAGTGGGCAGAAAACAACATAATGCAATTCAACAAGGAGAAATGCAAAGTGCTGCACCTAGGGAGGAAGAATGTCCAGCACACCTACAGCTTAGGGAATGACCTGCTGAGTAGCACGGAAGTGGAAAGGGATCTTGGAGTCCTAGTGGACTCCAAGATGAACATGAGTCGGCAGTGTGACGAAGCCATCAGAAAAGCCAGTGGCACTTTATCGTGCATCAGCAGATGCATGACGAATAGGTCCAAGGAGGTGATACTTCCTCTCTATCGGGCACTGGTCAGACCGCAGTTGGAGTACTGCGTGCAATTCTGGGTGCCGCAATTCAAGAGGGATGCGGATAACTTGGAGAGGGTCCAGAGAAGGGCCACTCATATGGTTAAGGGCCTGCAGACCAAGCCCTACGAGGAGAGACTAGAGAAACTGGATCTTTTCAACCTCCACAAGAGAAGGTTGAGAGGCGACCTTGTGGCTGCCTATAAGTTCATCACGGGGGCACAGAAGGGAATTGGTGAGTATTTATTCACCAAGGCGCCCCTGGGGGTTACAAGAAACAATGGCCACAAGCTAGCAGAGAGCAGATTTAGATTGGACATTAGGAAGAACTTCTTCACAGTTCAAGTGGCCAGGGTCTGGAACGGGCTTCCAAGGGAGGTGGTGCTCTCCCCTACCCTGGGGGTCTTCAAGAGGAGGTTAGATGAGCAATTAACTGGGGTCATCTAGACCCAGCACTCTTTCCTGCTTATGCAGGGGGTCGGACTCGATGATCTATTGAGGTCCCTTCCGACCCTAAGATCTATGAATATATGAATAGATTTCCATAAGAACAGAAAAAATGCCACAGTAGCTGAGATCATAGATCCTTCTAACTCAGTATTCTGTATATCTCAGTTCTCCTAAGCAGATGCTGAGGAGAAGTCTATTTACTATAAGGGAAGTAGTGATGACTCCTACCCTGGGGGTTTTTAAGAGGAGGCTTGATGTCTACCTGGCTGGGGTCATTTGAGCCCGGTTTTCTCTCTTGCCCAGGGCAGGGGGTCAGACTTGATAATCTACAAGGTCCCTTCTGACCCTACTTCTATGAATCTATGTAGGGCCTATCCAGATAATTCCTTCCCCTGCCTCTCTCTCCTTGCAATTTCTAGCATTTATAGTTTCATAGTTGGTAGGGTTGGAAGGGACCTGAGCAGATCATCAAGTCCGACCCCCTGCCATGGCAGGAAAGAGTACTGGGGTCAAACGACCCCGGCAAGGTGTTCATCTAGCTTCCTCTTAAAGACCTCCAGGGTAGGAGCCAGCACCACTTCTCTTGGAAGTTGGTTCCAGATCCTAGCTGCCCTGACTGTGAAGTAGTGCCTCCTGATATCTAGCCTGAATCTACCCTCTGCCAGCTTGTGACTGTTATTTCTAGTCACTCCTGGTAGTGCTTGGGGGAACAGAGACTCCCCCAATGCCTGTTGGTCCTCTCTGACTCATTTGTAAATGGCCATTAGATCCCCCCTCAGCCTTCTCTTGTGGAGGCTGAACAGGTTCAGGTCCCTTAGCCTCTCGTTGTAGGGCCTGCCCTGCTGCCCCCTGATCATCTGAGCGGCCCTCCTCTGCATCCTCTCCATGTTCACATCCCTCCTGAAGTGCGGCGCCCAGAACTGGACGCAGTACTCCAACAGCGGCCTGACCAGTGTTGCATAGAGGGGGAGGATCACCTCCTTGGACCTGCTTGAGATGCATCTGTGGATACATGACAAGGTGTGGTTGGCCTTCCTGACTGCGTCCCCAAACTGTCGGCCCATGTTCATTTTGGCATCAATAATGACTCCAAGATCCTTTTCTGCCTCTGCACTGATGAGAAGGGAGTTCCCCAGCCTGTAGGTATGCTGCTGGTTCTTCTTCCCCAGGTACAGTACCTTGCACTTGTCAGTGTTGAAACCCATCCTGTTCTCGTCTGCCCACCCCTGTAACCTGTCTAGGTCCGATTGCAGCCTATTCCTCCCTTCTAGTGTGCCCACTTCCCCCCACATCTTAGTGCCATCTACGAATTTGAATAGGGTGCTTTTTACCCCCTCGTCCAAGCTGCTGATGAAGGTGTTGAACAGTGCAGGCCCGAGGACCGAGCTCTGGGGGACCCCACTGCCCACACCCCTCCAGGTTGAATTGGAGCCATCCACCACCATTCTCTGGGTGTGGCCCTCCAGCCACTTAGTGCCCCATTTGACTGTGTAGGTGTCGATGCCACAGTCCCCTAGTTTTTTTAATGAGAATGGGGTGAGAGACAGTGTCGAAGGCCTTGCTAAAGTCCAGAAATACTATGTTCACCGCTACACCTGTGTCTAAGGATTTTGTGACCTGGTCATAGAATGCCACCAGGTTGGTCTGACAGGACCTGCCTCTAATTAACCCATGTTGGTTGCCCCTAAACGTAATCTCCCCTGCTGGCCCCTCGCAGACAAGCGCCAGGATAATTCTCTCAAAAAGCTTACCCAGGATCGAGGTAAGACTAACTGGCTTTTAGTTTCCTGGGTCCTCCTTCCTCCCTTTTTTGAAAATGGGAACCACATTGGCCCTTTTCCAGTCCCCTGGTACCACACGAGAGCACCATGAGTGCTCATAAAGCCGTGCCAGGGGTCCCGCAATGATCTCTGCTAATTCCCTCAGCACTCTGAGGTGGAGGTCATCAGGACCAGCTGATTTAAATACATCCAGTCCCTCCAGAAGTTCTCTGACTAGATCCTCACTGTCCCTAGGCCTGGGTGCTCCTCCCCTGGGGTCTACAGGGGTCTCAGTGGGGAGGGGTGACCCAGTCCCTGCTCAGAAAAACGGAGGCAAAGAAATTGTTAAGTAGGTTAGTTTTGTCATCTGGTGTGATGACCAGATTTCCTAGCGTGCCTTACAGAGGCCCCACATTACCTGGTACCTTCTTTTTACCCCCTATGTATTTTAAAAAGGACTTTTTGTTGTCCTTGATCTGCGTAGCTAGTCCCAGTTCCATTTAGAGGCCTAGGAGTCATAAACTGGAGCTTGCACCAGTAACTATAAAGTTTAATACCCGGTGCTGGACCAGTCCTGTTTGGATTTGTCAAAGCCTCTTTCAAAACTGATTTAATTGTCAGCCTCTACAGTGTCTTGTAGTAGTAAGTTCCACTTCCTTTTGTGCCAAAGCTGAGACTTAAAAGATGAGCGTGAATAGTCTGAATAGTTGTTATGGGCCTCATCAGCATTGGTGAGAAAACAGATATCTGACAATGCATATAGGGTTTAGCAAATAAAAATCTTTGTGCAGTTGCATTCCTTAGTAATTGTATATTATCTTGTATGTTTCTGCTCATAGATTTTGAGGCCAGAAAAAAATCATAATCAGATCTCAGCTCCTGTATAGCACAGGCCCTATGTAAGAGATGGGTCACTCCCATCTCTCTTGGTCTTTCTGATCATTCCCTGCCAAAAGTGTTTTGAGAAGGCTCAGTGGGTTGGCACAGTGTCATCCACGTAGCTCTTAATTAGGGCTATATCATGTGCCTCACAACTGGTGAGGTTGTATAAAGCTGCAGAGTTAAAAATTATTGTTATTTCTTTTTGCATTGAACAGCATCAATTTGAGTTTGTGTTGCTTTCTACTGTTTCCAACCCTTGCATAGGTGAGTCATCTTGTGCAGTAAATAGGCCTTAAATGCCTGGAATGTTTTTTTCTGTGTACCTTTTTGTTTTGTAGAACAGTTTCTCCCAATTTGAACTGTTATAGGTGATATAGGAAATTAGAATTAGGTAGACTAGGTGACAATAAAGATGATCTGAGTAAAAACACAGGTGGCTGGATGGAAAGGTAGTTCTATACCTTTTGAGTAGTTGAATACCTTTTGAGTTTATATCTTGGTTGAGTCTTGGGAATGGTCAGAATTGACGTGGTATGCTCCGGTATTATTGCTGTTACGCTAGCACTGGCAGTATAATTCATGACAGCAATAATAAATTTAACAGATCCCATCAACCTTGGCAAAACAAAAGAATACAGGAAAATACTGGAAGACGCCTCCAGTGTCCCAGTTATTGTATAATCTCATTCATAAATCTATCAAGTATTAAATTAGTAATACTGTGCCCCCACTTCTTCAGTAGAAAGGCTGCTCTAAAACCACATCCATTTAATTTCCAGTCTAGATCTATTTGGGTAGAAACAGACATCACTAAACTGAAGTGGATCAGCTGTGGTAGGACACGTCCTGCCACAACTGTTCCACATTGGGCAAAACGCACATCACCCCTTGTCCCACATTGGGCAGGGGCCTGATGCAGGACAAAGGGTGACGTGCTCTCCTTGCCAGCAGGTTCCCCTCTTCCCTCACTGCCCTGCACCCCCTTCCTGATACCTGTGCTGACCCTTCCCTCTGGGTGAAGCACAGCTTGTCACAGGTCCAGACAAGAAGGCATCAGGCAGACCGGGAGCGAGGGAATTCCTGGCACTTCACACTGACTCCATGCCACACTGCACCTCATGGGGCTTCCTGCTCAAGAAGACATGCCGGTGAGATTCCTGGGGTGTTTCTCTGTAAGTAGGGAAACCCCAGCTTTTCCTGCCTATTGAGATGTGCCCCAAGATTCCCTGGGCAGGAGCCTGATCCTGCCTGGGAATTCCCAAGTTGTGCAGGATTGGGTTCATCAAGCCTCTGGAACACCAGACACCCATAAACAGTCATCTGCCACAATAAAATAGCACAATCTATAACATCGTTCCAGGGCTGGCCTGTCCTATCCTGTGAAACCTGCAGCCACATGGGGCCCTGCAGCCAATGAGCCATGCCCCACTTGCCCCCTGCCGCCTGCGCCATGTTTAAAGGGCTCAATGCAGGCAGGGACCCCCTTCCTGGATGAGCGGGGGAGGAGTTCCCAGCTTCGCCTTAGCCCCAGCCCTGGGGAGGGAACCCAGGCATCCCCAGCATGTGCTGTCCCCACCCCATGCCCCCTGCAGCACAGCCTATGAGCACGCAGCCTGGCCCCGACTATTTTATTTCAGGGAATTTATACCATAATTAACCGCAATTTTGATTTTTTGATGGATCAAGGGGCCCCAAAACTATACCTTGCGGGAGGAGGGGGCGGGTCAAAATTGTGGACTGGCCCTGCATCTTTGTTAGGGTCACAAATGTTGGGCATTTGTGGCACAACAAAGGATATGGACATCTGTTTGCTTTGTCTTTGTGCTGCCATAAGAATCTTTGATGGCACAAAGGCAAGGAAGGTGACATCTGTTTCTGTCTTTTGTGGCCAGTTTATGTCAGTTTGTTTTGTGCTAAATTTTGTCTTTCACGTACCAAAACTTTTCTGCATCTCTTTCACAATTCATCTTTTTTTTAACAGGATGACAAGAATTATATGTAATGTTCTGGATGGGATCACCGTACTTTATAAAACGGCATTTATACTGCCCTTCTTCCCCTTAAAATGCCTTTCCTTGATAGGATGTCATTTATAACTACTCATTATTTCCTGTTCTTTAATCAGTTTCAGTCCAAAACTTTTCTGCATCTCTTTCACAATTCATCTTTTTTTTAACAGGATGACAAGAATTATATGTAATGTTCTGGATGGGATCACCGTACTTTATAAAACGGCATTTATACTGCCCTTCTTCCCCTTAAAATGCCTTTCCTTGATAGGATGTCATTTATAACTACTCATTATTCCTGTTCTTTAATCAGTTTCAGTCCAGTTTCATGTTCTTTCCATTTATACTTGAATTAGTGTTTCATTTAATATTTAGTGATGTACTTTTTCAAATATTTAGCTACAAAACAGTTGCACAAAAATTAAATGGAATAACTTGTCAGATTCCTCTGTCTGTCTGTCTGTTGCTACAAAATGTTACAGCTTTTAATCAAGGTTTGGACCAAGATATATTTTATCTGAATGAATTTACCCAATTTATTTAGGATATTTTAGGATTAGGATTATTCTATAGACAAGCAACAAGGTTTTCAGAAAGGGAGAGTGGAAGGAAGAGATTAGAATTTGTTCTAAAACCTAGTGCATGAAATTTACAGGATGAATCTAAACTCTGTACATACTGAGTGAAAACAGAGAGATATGTCAGCATAATCAGGGAGACATTTGCAGACCATTCTCAATGTCCAAATTGATCTAAAAAAATTCCTACAGCCTATAGCACAACATATCAAAATGTAAACACTACGCATACCTCCTCTAGAATTTTTTTTATGGTAGAACCACTTTCTTTTATATAGCTCTCAATATAACAAAAACTGCTACACCAGTTTTTTCAGAGAAGTAAAATGAATATGTTAATATATGTTGGGTGCACACATAAACAAGGAAGGACAGTTATTGACAGAGTCACTTTTACAAGTAGCAAAGTCTAACATTACAGGAATAAAAAATAACTACGCCTATGTTGTTCCCTTAACCTCACAAAGTAATTTGTTTGTGCTGGAAGTGTGTCACCCATCTCTCTCTCTCTCTTTCTCTCTTTCTTTCTATTTTCCCACCAAGCTTTTGAAAAACTCTATTCAAATAGGGCTACATGATTACAGCCTAAAAACCAGATGCATTTACAGTGAGCTCTGGACCATCTCTCCAAACATCTGTTTAGATTAACCCTGAAAACATTTATAAAGGCTTGTGACAAAACCCAAAACAGCATGGGAAACTGTTATAATATAAAAGATAAATTTGGCTCAAACTTTAGAAACAGAAGATAGAAAAAAGCTTAGAAGTGCAAGAGCTAAGAAACCAGATGAGCCATCTTTTTTTCTGTTGGGTCAGTACCAAGTTCTTATATGTAGAAGGATTCTAGACTTCAGTGATCTACTTTGCAGAGCATCCTAGATCATAAATATTCAATGCTAACTCATTCAGAAAGGGTCATGTGACTGTCTTTATATGCCAGATGTGAGGTAGTTTTCTACACCAGCTGGACTTGTAGCACAAATTGGTGATAGGAAACTACTGTAAAAGATGCAGGAAAGCCATGTGAATCAGTATTGTCTGGCCCTAGCTAGAGTGTTCAAAATTACCTGGGTCTTGTTCTGCTGAATGGGTCATCAGCAGGGATCCTGGTTTTCTCTGATTAAAAATTGCACATTCTTTGATTAAAAACCCAAAATCCGTGATAAAAATTAAAAGCACCCCACAGCTCCCACAGCGTTGCTAGTACCTTGCACTTCCCCCCCCCCCCAGTCTCAACAGCCCTCCTGATGCCACTCACAACAGTCCCCTGGACCCACAGACACGCAGGCACAGACAGGCAAACACAGACCCTGTCACCCACCCCAGCAGGTAAGTGTGTGTGGGGGGGGGAAGAGGCGGGGCAAGGCAGAGGAAAGGGAAAGTGCTGGGGGGGGTTGGTCAGGGTGGGAGGAGTGTGCCTCTGTTCCCACTCCCAGGAGCAGGGCCAGGGGGTGCAGGCAGGGCTGCCACACTGTGGGCCACACAAGTGCTGGCCAGTTTGACCGGGGATTCACACACGGAGGCTGCCACTGCAACTCTGCCATTGCACCCTGTGCTACCATCCCATGGCCACCTGCACGGCTTTGTGGGCAAGTGGCACAGGGCATGGTAGCAGCAGTGCACCGCAACCACCATGTGTGGACCACATATGTGCTGCCCAGCTGGGGGGTGGAACGGGGGGCTTGCATGCAACCGCATGCCCCACAACCAGCTGCATGGCTCCGTGGTGGTGCGGGTTGTTGGCGGCTGCATGTAGACTGGGGGTGCTTTGTGGGCAAGCGCTGCCACCACGGAGCCATGCCCTTCGCCCCTGGATCCTAGAGGTAAGTGGGGCTTGGGGGCAAAGTCAGCTATAGATATATCCTCTGATTCAGGCACTTACCTCACAGTTCTACCACTTCCTGAATGAGCATCTGAATGAAGAAGAAGCAAATCCCAGTTTACTGAAGTAGAGCCTTGTTATGATGTTGTTCCAAAGGCTCCAGACCTTTCATGATTAGAAAGACCTGGAAGAATGGGCTCGTTTGGAAAAAGACAAGAAAACCCAACAGTACCCTGAACAGTAGCACGGGACACAACTTCCCCAAGACACATCAGATAGCTGTATATACACATGAAAAAGAAAGGATTCAAAATGAAACTTAAATCTGTTGTTTCTTTCCAGGGATTAGACAGTACCTTAGCCCTTTACCAGAGATGAACCAGAAACTAAAGTGCCTAGTGTCATAAAGCCCTATAAAACTTTAACAAAACTGCCCTATAACCTTCTAAAAATGATCATAGGATCATAGGAAAGTAAGGCAGGAAGGGACCTCACAAGGTCATGTGGTCATAAATATATTTGATCTATATCAGCTCTAATAAGCTGCCAGACAAATACTGGGAGAAGTTTTCTGCGAAAAGAGGGAAATTAGATAAGTGTGTGGCTGGCCATTAAATGGCAAGAAGTGAGCCAGTTTTGAATACTGCCTCTTCTAATTTTAGCATGAAATACTTGGTAGCACAAGGGAGCTCCCTTGGTAACACAAGTTTTAAAAGTTATTGTTTGTAAAAATCTTCTTGAAGCCTGGCAGCCAAAAAGGAGTACATGGTGCTGCTTGAAATAGCATACACCACTTCACAGGAGAACTAGAAAACAGTAATTGTGATCACTGTCCTCTTTAAAACATGGACTGTTTTGGAGTTATTATATTGTTTTTTCCTAGTTGCATTATTTAGTATAAAGGTGGTGGTGTTGTTGTTGTTGTTATTATTATCATTATTAATAATAATCTCAGTGGTGTGTGTTGACACTGTGGGGCAGAACTGTACTGCTGCCCTGTGTGTCCATGGATGGCAGATAGTGGAATGACCTTGAGGGAAGGTTAGCTGTGAAATAAGCAGGAGTAACACTGGTGAATAAGCAGTCAGGGACCAAGCAGTGGCAGCACCACCAGGATGTGGTGATGACAGAAGATGGCAATGCTTTCCCTCCTGAAAAGCCACATATATCCTTTCAGGGGTGTACTTGGTAGCTGTGTTGGTCTGAGACAATATACAAGATGCCAAATTTTAGCCAATGTGGATTTTAAACTTAATTGCAGAACAACAAGAAAGATTTTTTTACCTCCCTGCCTGCTATCTGACACCTCCAGGGAAGGAATTCTACCTGATCTACACATCAAAGAGCTACTCAGCACATCTCACAAAGACACACTCATGGACCCAGAGGGACAGCCTTCCATCTTCAGCTCCCTCTGTGCAAAAATGAAGTTTATTTCTTACCTATGGGAACTTTTTACCATCTTGTGCCATCTATACTTTTCCCAGAGCCTGATGAAGGGACTTTGATCCCTAAAGCTTGCAGAAAAGGAGAGTTTTCTTGCGATTTCACAGTTAATCTAATAAGGTATAATTTTGGAACCAAGAGTTCCAGTTGTTTGTACCTGTATCCTTTGACAGTGCGGTGACATGTTGAGTACGGGTCATGACTATAATAAACCTGCTCAGCCCACAGCCATGGATCTACAACCCTTCAATGGCAGAGCAGGCAGAAGAAGATGTTAGAACCTCAATGGCTATGAAGGCAGATGAATGCTGCAGTGGAACAAGATCCCCAGTTGTCTTGGTCTCCTTGCCATTGGATCACAGTCCTGTTCTGTCAAGTACCATGTGGAAGATGATGTGTAGCAGCTTCTCCATGATAAAAGAAGTTCCATGAAAATAGCTTTTCTATCACATTCCTCAAGTCCTTTGGTGACAAGCTAATGGTGACAGGAGCAGGATTGTGAGGTCTAGAAGCTCCTAGTCATGAACTGGAACAAAGGCGGCAGTTACATGAAGATCATCTAGCACTTGGACGAGAAACTAGTGCAATTTAGCATCTGTAACTGTGATTGAGCAGCCTCTTCAGGATCCGCTCTGCTCACTCAACATGGGGAGGGGGCTTGAAAAGGTTCCGTACACATAACTTGCCTAATACAGTATTCTGTATTTCTTCCTGACTGGATAATAGGGGTGTACATAGAAAGACTTTTTGGCTGATACCGATGGTCAATTATTAACCAGCCATATCGGCTGATACCAGTCCATTTGTTGATATGCAGCCCTGCAGCTTGGAGAGCAGTGTTTGGCTGGTAAGTCTGGTGGGGGGGGCAGGAGTGTGGGGGAGGGAAGGATGTGAGGGCGCAGATCAAGGCCCCCCACAATGAGGGAGAGGGAGTGGGGCAGGAATAGGCACTCCCCAGTAGGGGCATGGTGGGGCACAGGAGAGAGCTGTGGGGGGAGGGGGTGGCTCCTGCCACTGCATGCACCCCTGGGGAAGCATAGTGGGGCATGTGCCCCCCAGATTTCTGTGCAGGGTGAGGGCAGGCTGCCCACTGCGGGCTTGGGGCTGCATTGGCCTCTTCCTGATGGGGTGGGGGGGGCTGGGCTGAGGCTGCACTCAGGGTGGGCAGGTATGGGGCAGTGATGGCGCTGGGAGGGGGGGGCTATGGGGTGGGCTACAGCCACCCCAAAATTTGCCATAGCCCCCCATAAGTCCCCCTCCCAGCACTGCCGCTGCCCACCCCAAACACAGCCCCAGCCCAGCCCTCTTGCCAGGAAGAGGCTGGCGCAGGCCCTGGCCCTGAGCCTGCAGCAGGAAGCCCATCCTCACCCCACACACAAATCCAGGAGGCATGTGTCCCCCATGCCTCCCCAAGGATGCATGCAGCAGTGGGGAGTCCCTGCACCCCACACACACACCCTCCAGCTGGCCAGCACCTGCCCTGCCCCAGCTCCACTACTTCCCTCACTGTGGAGTCCTCAATCTGCCCCCACCATGCCTCTTCCCCCACACAGGTTTACCAGCCAGACACTCTCAAAGCTGTCAGGCTACATTCCTCACCACATGCATACAGCTTTTATCAGTGACATGACTGGCTACACCAGCCAAAAAAAGCTGATTGTTGATTTTCCTTTTATCGGTGCCAATACAATATGGACCAATATACCGGTGCACCTCTACTGGATAACTTCATCCACTAGGATCACCTTTACTGCAGTTGAAAATAATAGTGAAGACGCACCATCATTTTTGGGACCTGGAACATCAGGACGCTTGTGGACAACCCTAATAGTGAACACCAAGAGCGCCTCACTGCAATTATGGCCCGAGAACTCGGGTGACACAGCATTGATGTAGCTGCACTGAGTGAGACCCAGCGAATGGGAGATGGGCAGCTCAAAGAACCTGGAGGCATTTATACTTGCTTCTGGAAGGGTAAACAGGAAGGAGAACACTGACTTCTTGCTTGACCAATCTCATTTCCTTCTACGACCAGGTGACCTATCACCTGGACAAGGGAGATGAGATTGATGTCATATATCTTGACTTCAAAAAAGCCTTCGATCTGGTGTCCCATGATCGTCTCTTGGAGAAACTGGCCAATTGTCGCCTTGGGTCCCCCACGATCCACTGGCTGGAAAATTGGCTCCGGGGTTGGACCCAGAGGGTAGTAATTGATGGAAGTCACTCATCGTGGTGTCCTGTGACCAGTGGGGTCCCCCAGGGCTCTGTCCTTGGACCCATACTGTTCAACATCTTCATTAATGATGTGGACACTGGAGTCAGAAGCGGACTGGCCAAGTTCGCCGATGACACGAAACTTTGGGGCAAAGCATCCACACCAGAAGACAGGCGGATGATCCAGGCTGACCTGGACAGGCTCAGCAAGTGGGCGGATGAGAATCTGATGGTGTTCAACGCTGATAAATGCAAGGTTCTCCACCTTGGGGGAAAAAAACCCGCAGCATCCTTATAGGCTCGGCAGCGCTACGCTGACTAGCACTATGGAAGAAAGAGGCTTGGGGGTCATCATTGACCACAAGATGAACATGAGCCTGCAATGCGATGCTGCGGCTAGTAAAGCGACCAAAACGCTGGCTTGCATCCATAGATGCTTCTCAAGCAAATCCCGGGACGTCATTCTCCCCCTGTACTCGGCCTTAGTGAGGCCGCAGCTGGAGTACTGCATCCAGTTTTGGGCTCCACAATTCAAAAAGGATGTGGAGAAGCTTGAGAGAGTCCAGAGAAGAGCCACGCGCATGATCAGAGGTCAGGGAAGCAGACCCTACGATGACAGGCTGAGAGTCCTGGGGCTCTTTAGCCTGGAAAAGCGCAGGCTCAGGGGTGATCTGATGGCCACCTACAAGTTTATCAGGGGTGACCACCAGTATCTGGGGGAACGTTTGTTCACCAGAGCGCCCCAAGGGATGACGAGGTCGAATGGTCACAAACTACTACAAGATCGTTTCAGGCTGGACATAAGGAAGAATTTCTTTACTGTCCGAGCCCCCAAGGTCTGGAACAGCCTGCCACTGGAGGTTGTTCAAGCGCCTTCATTGAACGCCTTCAAGATGAAACTGGATGCTTATCTTGCTGGGATCCTATGACCCCAGCTGACGTCCTGCCCTTTGGGCGGGGGGCTGGACTCGATGATCTTCCGAGGTCCCTTCCAGCCCTAATGTCTATGAAATCTATGAAATCTATGACTTCACAGAGTTGGTTTTGCCATTAAGAATGAACTCATAAACCAACTCAATGAGTTCTCTATTGTAAATAGTGAATGCCTCATGAGTCTCCATCTTAAACAGGCAGAGAGCCAATATGCCACTGTCAGAAGCACATACACCTCAACTCTTGACGCTACCAATGAAACCAAGACAGAATTCTACACCAACCTTGACCAAGTCCTTTCTGATGTTCCAGAGGGAGATCGATTTAGTCTTTTTGTGATTTCAACACATGAGTTGGAAAGGACTCTAACCTCTGGAATGGAACCATCAGCAAACGAGTAAGAAAGGTGAACTCCAGTGGCATCCTACTCTTGACTAAATACACAGAATGTGGACTCACCATCACCAACACCCTGTTCCCCCAGAAAAACAGGCATTATACATCATGGCAACACCCATGATCTTAGTATTGGCACCTGATTGACTGTCATCATCCATGCCTACGATTGCAAAGATGTCCACATCACCCGAGTTATGCTAGCGGTTGATGATTGCTGGACTGATCACTGACACATCCACTTGGTTATGCCATTCAAACTGGTTCCAAAATGATGGCTGCAGCAGAAGTAATGCCAATGGAAGATCCACAAAGGACTCAAGAACCCAAGCACATAAGACCTCTTCCAACAATGCCTCAGTGAAAAACCAGTGAACTCTAAACAACAACAATGGGAGAACGTCAACAGCATGGGGGGAGCCCTCAAGGCCATGGTCATCAGTACCTGTGAAGAGAGACTTGGATTCTCTACCAGGAAACATCAAGACTGATTTGATGAAAATGAATGGGAGATCCAAGAGTTGATTGATTGCAAGTGCAAGGGCTTTTGTGTTTGGCAAAATGACACCAACTCCAAAGAAAAGGAACTTCGACAAGCCAAGGCAGGGATCTAAAGGAAGAAGAACAATGGAGGAAGAACATAGTTCCATAGTAGCTAGGGTTAGGAGGGACCTGAACAGATCATCTAACCTGACCCCCTGCCACAGGCAGGAATGAATGCTGGGTTCACAAGACCCCAGACAGGCAATCGTCCAACCTCCTCTTGAATTTGCCCAAGGTAGAGGCAAGGACCACTTCCGTGGGAATTTGGTTCCAGATTTTGGCCACCCTAACTGTAAAATACCGCCTTCTGATCTCTAACCTAAACCTATTCTCCATCAGCTTATTACCATTGTTCCTCATCACCCCAGGTGGTGCTGGAGAGAAAAGGGCTCTACCTATTTGCTGTTGATCTCCCCTGATGAGTTTGTAGGCAGCCACCAGGTCCCCCCCTCAGCCTCCTTGCTGAGGCTGAACAGGTTCAGGTCTCTCAGTCTCTCCTCATAGGGCCTGTCCTGCTGCCCTCTCACCACGCTGGTGGCCCTCCTCTGAACCCTCTCCAGGCTGGCCACATCCCTTTGAAGTGTGCTGCCCAGTACTGGATGCAGTACTCCAACTGCGGCCTAACCAAAGTCTCATAGAGGTGGGGGTATCACCTCTCTGGACCGGTTTGAGATGCATCTTTGGATGCATGACAATGTATGGCTGGCCTTGCTGGCTGCGGTCTGGCATTGGCAGCTCATGTTCATCTTGGAATCAATAATGACTCCAAGATCCCTTTCCACCTCTATGTTTTCAAGAGGCGAACTGTATGTTCCCAGCCTGTATGTATGCTGTGGATTCCTTCTCCCAAGGTGCAGCACCCTGCATTTATCTATGTTAAACCCCGTCCTGTTCTCATCTGACCACTTTTGTAGTCTGTCTAAATCTATTTGCAGCCTCTCTCTCCCTTCAAGTGTGTCCACCTCACCCCACATCTTAGTGTCATCAGCAAACTTGGACAGCGTGCTTTCCACCCCCCTCATCCAAGTCGCTGATGAAGATGTTAAACAATATGAAGATCAAATGGTAGGAAGAAAAGACTGAGATTAAAGATCTCACTGACATCCACAGTATGCGCAGTTTCTTCGGTGCCACCATGTCATGTATGGTCCAAGCACTCAGGGACCAACCCCCTTGAGACTTAAGGATGGGAGAAGATTCGATCAAGCAAAGAGAAGCCATCAGTGCCCATTAGAAGGAGCATTTTGAAGACCTTCTCAATCGAGACTGCTGTTGACAAGAGTGTTTTCAACTCCATCCCACAATACTGAGTTAGAGATGATCTAAGAATCCCTCCAACCATTGACAATGTGAGGAAAGTCATCAAGCAGATAAAGAACAACAAGACATGTGGAGTGGATGGAATCCCCACAGAAATCTTCAAGCAGGGGGGAGAGGAGCTCACATCACAGCTTCATGCCTTCCTCTTAAGGATCTTGAATGTAGAATGATGAAGACATCTCTGATGGCCATGATTGTTACAGTCTTCAAGAAAGGAGACAAGTCCAACTATAGCAGGGGTGTCCAACCTTTTTGAATGTGGGGCCGGATCACGAACTTTTTATCACCCAGTGGGCCAGCAAGCCATATTCAAAGACCTCACCGGAAGTGGTATCACATGAGGAAGTGATGTCACGTGACCTTTGACACCAATGAAATTGCAGGAAGTGACAATGAAATGGGTCTGGAAATGTGGTTTAAAATCCAAAATAAAAACAATATAAAAGCAAGAATGAAATAATACCACTTAACTAAAATAAACACTTTCGCTTCTACTCACTTCTCAATGAATGAAAGAAGCATAATGCAAGTCAACAGATCAAATGTGGGAAAGATATCAGCCAGAGTGGAAACTAATCAAAGCAACAAAATATGGGCATTTTTTAGAATAATCTTCAAGAAGATTTACTTTTATTGAATTAATAACTTGTTAGTAACACATCTTTAACAAGTAGTAACAAGTTGATCCCCCAATCCCACACAAAGAGAAACAGAAGCAAACACAATCCAAACACTGGACAGTATTTTTACAAAGATTTTTTACCTGCTCCAAATTTACGTTGGAGCCCAGATCATTCATGCTCTATTCTTGAGCATATTGTTCAGTCTTAAAGGAGCATACAGCACAGCTGCAGGGGGGCTCAGCCACAGCTTTCCCTCCCAGGTGCAGCCTGGCCAGCCCATCCCGTCCCCTATCAAGCAGTGGCTTCCCCACATGCTGCTGCACTTTCCCCCTACCTGTGCCAGCTGGTCCCAAAAGGCAGGAGGCTTCACCACCGCTTCTGCTGGCCAGTGCTGACCCAGCCGGGCATCCCCAGCAGCACATGGGAAGCCAGCTTTAGCCACATGCTGCCCCGTCCAGCCGGGTCGACACTAGCCAGGAAAAGCAGCATGCAGCTGAAGCTGGCTTCCCACATGCCGCTGGGGATGGGAGGAGGCCGGCCAGGTCCGCACCAGCCAGCAGAAGCGGCAGCGGAGCCGTGCGCCTCTCGGGACTGACTGGTGCAGGCAGGGGGAAAATGCAGTTGAGCCCCTGCCACTCTGGCTGGGCTCGTCCCGTCCCAAGCGGCACACGGCTCCGCTGCCTCTTCTGCTGGCTGGTGCAGAACTGGCCGGGCTCCTCCCATCTCCAGCAGCATGTGAGAAGCCAGTTTCAGCTGCATGCCGCTTTTCCTGGCCAGTGCTGACCTGGCTGGGTCCGTGCCATCCAGAGCAGCATGCGGATGAAGCTGGCTTCCCACATGCTGCCGGCGATGAGAGGAAGCGGGCCGGGTCTGCACCGGCCAGCAGAAGCAGCGGCGGAGCCGTGTGCCACTCAGGACGGGATGAGCCTGGCCAGAGCGGCAGAGGCTCAGCTGCATTTTCCCCCTGCCTGTACCGGTCAGTTCTGAATGGCACATGGCTCTACTGCCACTTCTGCTGGCTGGTAACGACCTGGCTGGCCTCCTCCCATCCCCAGCAACATGTGGAAATTCGTCTTCAGCTGCATGCTGCTCCAGATGGGACAGACCTGCCCAGGTCAGCACCAGCCAGCAGAGGTGGCGGCAGAGCCATGTGCCGCTCAGGACTGACCAACGCAGGTAGGGGGAAAATGCAGCTGAGCCCCCTGCTTCTCCAGCTGGGCTTATCCTGTCCCAAGAGGCACATGGCTACTCCTCTTCCCACACGCACCGCATCGGCAACATCAAGCTGATGCGGTGCGTGTGGGAACCTTGTCCCTTCCCCAGCCCTTCAGCAGCCATTAGGAAGCTGCTGAGGGTCTGGGGGAGGGACAAGGGGTGGGAACGAAAGTAAACCATGTTTACTTTCATTTCCCATTGCAGCACCGCAGGCCACAGAAAATGCCTTGGCGGGCTGCATGGCAGCCCGCGGGCCATATGTTGGACAAGCCTGAACTATAGAAACTACAGAGGGAGCGCCTTGCTGTCCACCACAGGAAAGATCATCACGAGAACCCTCCTGAACCATCTCCTTCCACTTGATGAAGAGCTCCTCCCAGAATCTCAGTGTGGGTTTAGGGCATCAAGAGGCACAACAGACATGATCTTAACAGCTTTGCAGCTGCAAGAGAAATCCAGGAACAACATTCAAGATCACCAAGTCCTTGGATGCGGGTGTTGAGGTAGATGTCATCTACCTGAACTTGAAGAAGGCCTTTGACAGTGTTTCTCACCCCATGCTCATAAAAAAAAAAAAAAACGGCAACTGTGGCATTGATGCCTACACAGTCAGATGGGTAGCAAGTTGGCTCGATGATCGCCCCCAGAGAGCGGTGGTGGACGGGTTGTTTTTGACCTGGAGGAACGTGGGCAGTAGAGTCCCTTAGGGCTCTGTCCTCAGGCCTGTACTATTCAACATCTTTATCAGTGACTTAGAGGTGGGTGTGGAAAGCACACTGTCCAAATTCGCTGATGACGCAAAGATGTGGGGAGAAGTGGGTACACTGGATGGGAGGGACAGAATCCAGATAGATCTAGACAGGTTACAGAGGTGGGCAGATGAAAATAGAATGGAATTCAATGCAGACAAGTGCAAGGTGCTGCATCTAGGGAAAAGGAACCTGCAGTATACCTATAGGCTGGGGAACACCCTTCTCAACAACACAGTGGTTGAAAGGGATCTTGGAGTCATTGTTGACTCCAGGATGGACATGAGCCACTTCCTTGCATTGGCGGTTAGTAAGGCTAACCGCACCTTGTCGTGCATCTACAGATGTATCACAAACAGGTCCAGGGAGGTGATCCTTCCCCTCTATGCAGCATTGGTCAGGCCACAGTTCTCAGTGCCATACTTCAAGAGGAATGTGGCTAACCTTGAGAGGGTCCAGAGGAGGGCCACTTGCATGGTCAGGGGGCAGTAGGCCAGGCCCTACAAAGATAGACTAAAGGGCCTGAATCCATTCAGTCTCCACAAGAGAAGACTGAGAGGGGATGTGGTGGCCGTCTATAAACTCACCAGGTGGACCAGCAGAAAATAGGTAATGCTCTGTTCCCCCAGGCACCACTTGGGATAGCAAGGAATAATGGCCACAGATTGATTGAGAGTAGGTTCAGGCTTGATATCAGGAGGCATTACTTTACGGTTAGGGCTGCCAGGCTCTGGAATGGGCTCCCAAGGGAGGTGGTGCTCTCCCCTACCTTGGGGGTCTTCAAGAGGAAGTTGGATAGATATCTGGCTGGGGTATTATGATCCCAGCACTTGTTTCTGCCCAGGGCAGGGGTTCAGACTTGATTATCTGTTCAGGTCCCTTCCGACCCTAGAAACTATGAAACATAAGCCTCGCTACGTGGCATTTTTTCACCTCACAAAACTTTTGACTCTATCAGCCGAGAAGTGTTGTGGAGGCTTCCTTCTGAAGCCCACCAAAATTTGTTACCATTCCGTGCCTGCTCCATGACAGTATGGGAGCAGTGGTTCTCAGTAATGGATCTATCACAGAACCCTTTGAGGTTAAAATAGGAGTTAAGCAAGGCTATATCATCGCTCCAACACTCTTCTCAATATTCCTTGTTGTGGTGCTACATCTGACCACCAATAAGCTTCCAACCACAATGGAGCTAAACTAGAGTTCGTAGTTCATAGAGTTCATAGATGTTAGGGCTGGAAGGGACCTCAGAGATCATCAAGTCCAGCCCCCTAACCCAGGGGCAGATAGTCAGCTAGGGTCAAAGGATCCTAGCAAGATAAGCATCCAAGCACTTCTTGAATGAGTCCAGAGTAGGTGCCTGCACCACTTCTGGAGGGAGTCTCTACCAGGGCTTGGGGGCTCAGACAGTAATTTTTTTTTTTCTTATGTCCAGCCTAAAATGGTCTTGGATGAGTTTATGACCATTGGTCCCTGTTTTTCCTCAGACATTCTCCCAGGTGTTGATGTACACCCTGTATGTACTTATAAGCAGTCACCAGGTCACCCCTAAGCTTGTGTTTTTCCGGGCTGAAAAGTCCCATGGCTCTTAACCTCTCTTCATAAGGCCTATTCTTTTGCCCTCGGATCATGTGTGTGGCTCTCCTCTGGCCTCTCCCGAGCTTTTCAGCATCCTTCTTGAATTGTGTAGCCCAGAACTAGATGCAGTACTCCAGCTGCAGCCTCACCAAGGCCGAGTACAGCAGGAGGATGACATCCTGAGATTTGCTTAAGAAGCATCTATGGATGCAAGCCACAGTTTTGTTTGCTTTACCAGCTGCGACATCACACTGGTGGCTCATGTTCATCTTGTGGTCAATCATGACCCCCAAGTCTCTTTCAGCAGTGGTGCTAGCAAGTGTACCACTGCCTGGCCTATAAGTATGCCACAGGGTTTTTTTGCCAAGGTGCAGTACCTTACATTTATCGGTATTGAACGTCATCAGGTTTGTATCCGTCCAGTTACTAAGTTTATCCAAGTCAGCCTGGATCACTAGCCTGTCCTCAGGTGTGGACGCTATGTCCCAAAGCTTAGTGTCATCAGCAAACTTAGCCAGTGCGCTTCTGACACCAATGTCCACATCATTGATAAAGATGTTAAAGAGAACCGGTCTAAAGACAGAGCCTTGGGGGACGCCACTGGTCACAGAGTGCCATAAGGATTCGCCACCATCACTGCTCTTTGAGGAGTCAGCCCACATGGGGGAGTAGGGAGATGGGCTCGGAAATATCTAGGAGGGCAGGGATTTCAGATCTTGGCTCTCATGATGGGGAAAGGGAGTAGAGTTAAAATTTCCTAAAAAGGCAAGATCTATCAAGTGTGGGGAGGCAGGAAGAGAGGTTCAGGCACCTCCATGTGGGGAGGCCCCTTCCACACACATGAAAAAGGAAATAGTAGCCCTTCCATAGATCCTTTCATCCACTTTGTGTAAGCTTCAGTCCCTTTCTTCTCCCCTACTACTCATGGTCCTGCTAGTGTTCATAATCCCCCCTGCAGCTACTCCAGTCTATTTCCCCAATTCCCTCCTATTAATTATTTCTTTAATTTAGGACTACCAAATGGATGGTAAGCTGTTTAACCTCAGCTGACTCCAAGCCAAAACCAAGACCACCTTAACCTCGGTCATTGAGTTCCAGTACACTGATGATGCTGTAGTGTACTGATGATGCTGTAGTGTGCGCTCACTCAGAAGCAGATATTCATGCAATCGTCAACATCTCTATCAAGGCATACAAGAAAACGGGACTGATGCTTAACATTCAAAAGACTAAGGTCTTTCAACAAGCTCCTAATGAACAGTTCCCAGCTCTGGTAATCCAGATCCATGGTGAGACTCTGAAGAACTGGGGTGTTATGACCCCACACTTGTTCCTGCCCAGGGCAGGGGGTTGGACCTGATGATCTGTTTAGGTCCCTTCCGACCCTAAGCACTATGAAACTATGAACGTTGAGTATATCCCATACCTCAGAAGCTATCTCTCGCAGAAGGCTGACATAAAAGAATAGGCCTCCTGCGAGAGATCAAATGTGCAATTGCAGTCTTTGAACGCCTGAAGAAACAGATGTTTGAAAAACATGACATCAGATTTGAAACCAAGTTCATGGTTTATCAAGCAGTCATGATCCCCACCTTGCTGTATGGGGCTGAGTCATGGATAACATACAGAAGGCATCTAAAGTTGCTGGAGAAGTACCATTAGTGTTGCCTGTGGAAGATCCTCTGATCCAGTGGAAAGACAGATGCACTAATGTTACTGTTCTCCTGCAAGCAAACACCACAATGTGAAGATCATCCAGCGTCCTCTTTGTTGGACTGGCCACATCATCCAGATGTCAGACTCCAGACTCCCAAAGCAAGTTTTATTCTCCCAGATCAGCCAAGGTGTATACTCAAGAGGAGGGCAGAGATAACACTTCAGGGATTTCCTCAAGGCCAACTTAAAAAATTGCAACATCGATGTTAATTTGTGGGAAGCTATCGCCCAGGACCACCCCAAATGGAGGAAGAGTCTGCTGCAGGGATCTCAGTACTTTGAAACCTAATGACAACAACAGATGACGGAAGAGCAGGAGCAGAAGATTCGGGTTGCGAATCAAATCAAGAATCGAGCGCCACCCACCACACACAAACATCTGTCTGAGCTGCAGTAGACTGTGTTGATCCCAGATAGGCCTCATCAGCCATCTTCAGACACAGATAAAACAAGCATGGAAGACAAACATCTTCGACTGCAAGGGATTGCCAAAGTATGTTAACACTTTGCAAATAAGTGTCATGTGATTCCCAAAGCAGGAACAATTAGTAGTTTTAGTGTCACTTAAACTAGTTGTACAGTAGTTTTATTGGCAAGTTGCAAGTTGCCCTGTAAGTAAAGAGAGAATTTACATTCTGAGGGAGATCTGCCAGGCTTTATGCCTCCTTTACTTTGGTTAAGCAAGCATAATTTAAAATTGATTGGACCGATTGTGATTGAGGCTATAAACTTTCAAGACAGATAGAGGAGTTCAAATATATCTGTTTTTATATCTGAATAGATTATTAACTAATGAAGTAAAACGTGAAGTCTTTCTCTTGTGTACTTAAACTTTTCCAAGCACCTTTTGAAGTGGGGGAGAGAGCCTAATTCTTCACAGTGGCTGTCTGTACTTTCATTCCAGACAGAGAAATTAGCTGCTAGGTTTTCAGTATTTACTTTTATTTGTAATTATCAATTTTGTTGTATATTAACCCCTCTATTGTACAAGCAGAGCCCTTGTGTGTGTACCATGCTACATTCATGTTGGATGTGGCATGGTACACACACAAGAGGGCCCAAAATTGGAGTACTGTATCCACAGCCTAAATACTCTTTTTCTCCCTTCCCACATGTATGTTCACTAATTCCTGTACTGTAATTCTAGTGTTCTACTTTACTTGTTGCCCCCTCAACCATGGTTCTGGTCATTAGGATCATTAACATCCTAAGTCCTTACCCCTACTTTGTAATACTTTCATCTTTTAAACATTGATGGATATCTACGCTGTTCACGTAGTGGAAGCATGGGTAATCTTAGGCTAGTATTTGGAGGGCAGGAGCGTTGAAGCTGGTGAGAGTTCAGAGGAGTAGAGAGGAATCTGTGGAGTGTGCCGTAGGTAATGCAGAATTCAAGAAGGGTCAAAATAGATGAAAGAGGCTGCTTCAGCCCCTTTATTTCTGCATCAGAAGATGTTTGAAAGGGGCAGCCAAAGAATTAAGCACATTGTGACAGGAGAAAAAAATGCATGGCCTAAAGCAGTGGTGCTCAGCCTTTTTGAAGATGTTCTCAGTTGAGACTCTGCTGTTGACAAGAGTGTTCTCAACTCCATCCCATAACACTGAGTTAGATGAGCAGTTCCTGGCCCCTCTGTGGGCTGGTGCTAGCTGGTGGACCCAATCTGTCACCCAAGTCAGGAGTGGTGGAGCCCCATCTGGCCATGCAGATGGGGCATGGAGTGAGGGGGCACCCTGGCCCTGATCCAGTCCAGTGGGGGAAAGGAACTTGGCCCAGCCCTAGTCTGGCACTGTGGAGGGGGCATAATCCAGCCTGGTGGGGGAAGGGGGTATGGCCCAACTGTGTGGGAGGAAGAAGTCATGGCCTAGCCCCAACCTGGCCAGGTGGAAGAAAGGGGATGTGGCCCAGACCTATGTGGAGTAGAGAAGGGGAGATGGGCAAACCCCAAACCAGCAGAGGAGGAGAGGTGTGACATAGCCCCAGCGCAGCTGCACAGGGAGAAGGAGGCATGGCTTGACTCTGATCTAATCGTACAGTGTGAGGTGTCAGGGCCTGGCTCTGACCCATCACACAGGGCTTGGGATTTTGGCAGTGGGGAGGTGTGGCAGTATTAACTGCCACTACACACCTATTGCTAAATTTCATAGATTTCATAGACATTAGGGCTGGAAGGGACTTTGGAAGATTATCAGGGCCAGCCCCCTGCCTAAGGGGCAGGAATTCAGCTAGGGCCAAAGGATCCCAGCAAGATAAACATCCAAATGTTTCTTGAAAGTGTCCAGAGTAGGTGCTTGCACCACCTCTAGGGGAAGTCTATTCCAGGCCTTGGGGACAGTAAGGAAGTTTTTCCTTTTGTCCAGTCTACAATGGTTTTGCAGGAGTTTGTGACCGTCGGACCTTGTCATACCCTGGGGTGCTCTGGTGAACAAGTGTTCCTTCAGATCCTGGTGCACACCCCTTATGTAATTATAGGCTGCCACCAAGTCACCCCTGAGCCTGCGCTTCTCCAGGCTGAAGAGTCCCATAGCTCACAAGCTCTCTTCATAAAGCTTGTTCTCTTGCCCTCTGATCATGCATGTGGCTCTTCTCTGGACTCTTTCAAGTTTCCCCACATCCTTCCTGAATTATGGAGCGCAGAATTGGATGTGGTACTCCAGCTGCAGCCTCACCAAGGCTGAGTACAGCGGGAGGATGACAATCCTGCGTTTTGCTCGAAGTGCATCGGTAGATGCAAGCCAAAGTTTTGTTCACTTTGCCAGCTGCAGTATCACATTGGTGGCTCGTTCATCTTGTGGTCAATCATGACCCCCAAACCTCTTTCGGTCATGGTACTAGTAAGTGTAGTATTGCCGAGTCTATAAGTGTGATGCAGGTTTTTATTCCTCAGGTGGAGCACCTTGCATTTCTCCATATTGAATGCCATCAGGTTTTCATCTGCCCACCTTTCAAGCCTGTTGAGGTCAGCCTGGATCACCAGCCTATCCTCAAGTGTGGACACTCTTCCCCAAAGTTTGGTATTGTTAGTGAACTTGGCCAGTCCATTTTTAACACCAGTGTCCAGATTGTTTATGAAGACATTAAAGAGTACAGGTCCGAGAACAGCCTTGTGGGATGCCACAGTGACCAAATGCCATGTTGATTCAGTTCCGTCAACTACCACTCTCTGGGTCCAACCGCGGAGCCAGTTCCCCAGCCATTGGACTGTGGAGTAGTCGAGGCCACAGTTACCCAGTTTTTCCAAGAGGACATCATGCAACACCAGGTCAAAGGCTTTTTTGAAGTCCAAATATATGACATCAACCTTGTCACCTGGTCATAGAAGGAAATGAGATTGGTCAGGCAAGGCCTACCCACAACAAACCCTTCTGGGTATCCCTTAGAATGTTGCCTTCTGTTAGCTTGTCAAGAATGGTTTCTTTGATAATTTTTTCCAAAATCTTCCCAGGGATTGAGGTCAAACTGATTGCCCTGTAGTTTCCCAAGTCTTCTTTCCTCCCTTTCTTGAAGATGGGCACCACGTTGGCCCTCTTCCAGTCTTCAGGTACTTCGCCCGAATGCCACGAGTTCTCAAATATCCTTGCCAGTGGCTGCGCTATGATGTCTGCCAGTTCCTTTAGCAGTCTTGGGTGCAATCTGTCCAGACCAGCTCATTTATGGGGGGCCAGTTGCTCAAGATGCTCCCTCACAAGATCCCAACAATGTTTAGCCTGTGCACAGAAGTTGAGCACCCATGGCCTAAAATGAAAGGACATCTAGTTTATCTGCGCCAGGGTGGTAATTGATGCTAAGTAACTGGCTAAGCAACACACATTTACTGGACTCTTCACAGTGAGCAAGCTCCAGAACCTAACATTTTATCAAAGCGTAAACAAAAGCTGACTTGACTGAGTCATATTCTCTTCATGGACAGTAGAAGTAATTATCAAATCATGCCCAGTGAAGGCTTAAAAAATGTATAGGAACTGTTACATAAACCCCTTGCAGTAAGATTCTAAATCTGTTATATGTTGCTTCCAGCTATTTAATGTGAAAATGGGCCTTCTGTTTGATGCAGAATTGTATGTTAACATTCCATATGTAGGCTGTGCGCAAAAAATACTTTAAGTAAAAGAATCTCATATACCAGAGGTTTACAACTTCAAGAGAATACTCAAAGTAGTGATGATGCCATCTGCAGCCCATAGTTCTTTTCTCCCATAATAAAAAATAACTTGTTTTTCTTCTACTGCAGCTGTCTTTTTATAGTTGCAATTGCCTTTTCCTCTGTTTTAAACAGTGTTAATTACAAACAAGGAAAATATATGTATATATGGTAACACTTCTGCATATTTCTGCATTCTGTGTGTTCTTTCTCTGTCTGAAAAGTATCTCCTATATCTATCTATCTAGATAGACTGTTTAATCCTGTTTTAACCTGTTCCATCTAACTTATTAGGGGCATTGTGATAGCACCCAAGATATAGGAGACAGGGTGGTTGGTGGTAGCCATGATATATCTCTGTCTATCTCTCTCTCTCTCCCTCTCTCTATCTAGTTACTATTCATTGATTTTTTTCAGTACTGTCTATTAAGGGATATTACTCTTTGAAATAGCGCAGTCATTTTAAGGATGCCTTCTGGAATCTTAACAAAACCAGTCAAACTTTAGTCCCACGTTTCTTTACCTAATCTTGATGATGTATGTAATACATCCACATGCTACTATGTTCGTCTCACTAGCCCTGCCATCAAAATGCTGCTGCTAACGTATTTTGATATGGCCTTTTGGAGCATGATTAACTGCCTTCTCCCACCCACCTCCCTGCTGACTGTGCTGCTTCTCATGAATTCCAGCTGCTTCTTTCTCTTCTCACTTTCAAAACCTGCCATAATTGGTTGCTCACCTATCCTTATTTCTCTTTGTCTGCTTCTCATGCTTTCCGGTTTGACTCCTCCCTTTTGCTTCTTTTATCTGCTCCCAATTTCATGTCTCTGTAAGACTGCAAGAAGTTCCCAGTTAATATACGTCCAGTTCCTTCTCTGGCCTCAGAACAAACAAATCTGAAAACCTGCTTGTTCTCTGAAGTGCTTCCTTTCTAATGTATAGACATCTTCATCTGCCTGTGCAATATTGTATTGTATTTACATGTGCCTTTGGTTTTCATGTTTTGAAGGTTAGAAATCTTGTTTGCTGGAATTTAATACAATTCCAGTGCCAAATGTCTGGAAAATAAAGTATATGGGCATATATTTACTGTACAATCCTATCATCAGCCTTCATTTCTGTTTCTGGCTCTCTCTTCCTTTCCTCAGAATCTCTGGTGCTAATCCTCTGCAGCTTCCATTCCTAATTGTTAACTCACCTTTTATGTGAGCTGTGCATTTCCTTAGCCCCATGTCTTTGTTTGGTCTGCAGACCTAGGCCACAAACTGGCATTCATTTCTACATATGGAATCTCCTGAGAAATTTTCACTGTTAGAAATCATTCTGGGAGAGGGAGCATACAAATGTTTAGCCCTCTCCTCTGCTCTCAATATTCACCAGAGCATGGGCAAGGAGCGGCTGCTCCTCCATTCTACTTCCATTGCTGGAAAGGACCATGGTCTGGGAGTCAGTCTGGGGGCAAGAAGAGGCTTCTCATCTGTTCTGGGCCCATTGCCAGGAGCAATGTGGCTAACCCCCTGCCCACTCCTCACGCCAGGAATTCTGCCTGGGAGGCTTTGCCCTCCCCCCAATCTGGAGGGACTGGAGCAGCTAGAAAATGCCCTCTACCTGTTCCCATGAGTGGGCAGTCCCCAGTCCGGGGAAATGCCCCATCCTGGACCAGGCCAGAAGGGGAGTGTACAAGCATTCAGTTCCTTGTGAGAGAGTTTCTCTTGCAGGAGGTCTTCCAGGTTGAAACTTGGAAGATCTTCTCCCAGAAGAGGCAATTTCCCCACAGGACAAACTGAGTGAATGCTTGTACATTTATCATTTCTGCTGAAAGAATGGCCATTCTTCTAGCAGAAATGAAATGTCTATATGTGGCCCTAGTTCAGCTATCCCATATATGAGTTCTGCTCCTTTAACTGCTCACTATGTATAGTTCCCTCTCTGGTCTTCTGCTGAGTTTTATTATCTCTATATTGTCATCACCTGGTCTCTTTCATCATGAGCCATCATCAGCCTTTGCCTCCCATATCTGGCCCCACAGTCTTTCTGTGATTCCCAATACATTATTATTGGTGACTTCTCATCTGTCCTCTCCTCCCAGCTTTCTTCCCTTTCTTTCATAGGTATGGTGGTTGATTCTCTTCATTCTTTTCTCTCTGCCCTCAACTCTTTTTTGCCCTTATTGCAAGGTTAGTCCTACACATCCCCACACTTGGATTCGTTCCTTCATATTGGCTTATTTCCCTGTTTGTATCCATCCATTGTCTCTTACCTTGTACTACAACCTCTTTGAGGCCCACACCATCTCCTTATTCTATGTTTGAACAGCAGCTATCATAATTTTTCCATTGACTATATAGGGGCATTCAACATCTAAGTACAGTCAAATCCTTGTGGCACAAGTTTTTCAGTGTAAGTAATAATTAATGCCTATGTGTCCAAACTGGATCTGGTTTCTAATCTTGGGCAAGAAACTAAATGAAAAAGGGCATGTAACATGCAGAGCTATGTTGGATCATATTTTTGGTATAGAAGACTCCATGCTGCAAATATGTTTTCATTGATTTTAAATTGTTTTGTACTCCCCATATTTTTCTTTTTGTGTTGTCCTATGTGAAATTAAAGCTGTGTCAGGTTTCTGGTTGCTTGGAGTGCTAAGTTTGCCCAGAGATCTAAAGTCTCCACTGAAAGTGGTATTCCCAAAACAGTCCCTACCTTTTCCCCAGAAGACAATAAGCTGCATATGTGGATGTTTTTGTTCTGTTACTGAATTTATAAATAAAGAACATCTACCTTTAGAAAAGGAAAACACTGCGGTCCAGATTCTATTCCATGTGTTAAATGCATAAGTGGACTTGGATGCTTAAGTGTGATTCTGCCCCACCTACTTAGAGTTGCTGGAAAATGATTAAAGCCAAAGGTGGGTAGGTCTTTTTTTACTCTTTGCTCTTTTTTTGAGACTCAGTTTTAGGAATCAAATGGCAGTTTTTACAAAAGTAAGTGCATTAATGGATTTTCAGGACTTAAGGTGAATTAGAATTGTGCTTACACACACAAGTCCACTTAAACACCTAAAAGTGTAATAGAATCTGGCCCTTAGTGTACATATATAGAAAACATTCATTAATTGAAGAGTTTTCATAACATCATCTTCAGGCTTCAGTTTATGAGTTCTAAGAAGTCTTGCTGACCTAAACATCATAACGTTGTATGCAGCACTGTAGCACCATCTTGTGTGAGAGAGAAATGTGGTGTGTCAAAAATGCATTCCTTTTTCAAAGCTTTTCTCATATTCAGCACTCTTCTCCTGCCACTAATACATTCTGCTTTAAAAATGAACATTTTTAATATTGACACCATCCCTAAAATATTTTTATTTTAATTTAATTTGAAAAGTGTAATGCATCAGAGAGTCTCTACTATAACAAATCAGCATTTTCTGTCTGATCAAAACTAAGATATAGTGCAAAAGAGATTTGAATCCTATTATTTCTCAAATGAAATGAAGAAAGAGAAAAGATAGTTTTTTCCACTGTATTTAGCTCATAGATTACATTATAATGTACAGTAGTTATTTAAGATCTCTGTTTGTTAGGATGTTCAGTACAATGAGTAGGCATGAGAGGCAAAGAGCTGCAAGGCCATACATTTAAATTATTTCTGTTTGTGCTATAAAATAATTAAGAACATAGTAGTAAAGTAAAGAGAGTAAAGACTTAGCAATACACACACTAAAATTTAAACCGGGGAAAAATGTATGCTTGTGGGGGTGGAATGTATAGGGATAACTTTTGAATTAAACAGATGAGAGAGACAGTAATGAAGTTAGAAAAGACTTGGAAATAATAGTTAACACACAGAATCTGAGTTTTAAATGCGTTATGGATAACGAGACAAATCAGCAACATTCTGGCAATGGACATAGGGAACGATGTTTGTATATGGGACGAGAAAAAGCAGGGACATGTAAGAGGTATTCACAGAATATTTCTTGGCAAACTGTGAAGCAACTCTAGATGGGGAGTCTGGTATGTAAGTGCCAAATCAGTGAAGCAGGCACCCCCTGCAGGCGCCAGCCCACCTTGCATAGCATTCCTTCCAACTTCTAGACAAAAAGACTAAAATCCAATATGGGCAGGTGTGAGGCTGAGATGAAGGGAGGCTTGTGTTCTGTCCCTGGTATTTGTCTGAATGCTGTGCAAATCACTTAGACCAGAGCAGTTCAGGTGAGTTAATTAATTTTGTTCTTTTTCTGGGTGCCCAATTTTGGTTTGATCTGCAGAAGTGGTGAGTGCTAATGGTTGCAGCTAAAGCTGATGGAAGTTTTGCTTTACACACGCAGTACTATTAACAGCGCAGCCGGGGTAAGCGGGGCCCGTGGAGAGAAGGGGCTAACCCCCTTAGTGTGTGTGTGGGAGACGGCAGCTGAGTGGAGCCGGGCCAGGTCAAGCCCAGCCCCCCAGGGAGCCAAGCGACCGGAGCCGCGCGAACAGGCTTCACAAACAGGCGCGCTTCTCTGCTGGCGCGTGAGTTAGCGCGGGAGGGCGTGCGGGAGGGCGCCAGACCCTGCCTGCGCACCCCCCAGGGTAGACAGTCCAAGCTGTAGCCAGCCTACCTGAGGCATGACACGGATGGGCACGCGCCGCACCCCGAGGGTCCCCTCGGGCTCCGCGGCCCCCCCCCCTCTGGCACCTCAGAGACGGCCACCCAGACGGAGCCCCTAGTTCCAGGCTCCACACAGACGGAGCCCCTGGCTCTCGGCTGCAGGGGCTGCCTGTCCCTTTTTCAGGCTCTGGGGCCTGGGAGCATGGCGACCTCCCCTTGCGGGGTCTGCTCCCTTTTGGGGTCTCTGGCACGCCAGCTGGAGGAGCTCCAGGCCACAGTCCACAGACTGCGTGCCATCAGGGACTGCGAGCAGGAGATAGACTCCTACTGCCAGGCCCTTCTCCCCTGGGAGGCAGAGGGTAGATCACAGTCTCCCTCCAGGCCAGAGGAGGACTCTGGGACCTCCTGCTGTGTCCAGCCAGGGGCATGGACCAAGGTGGTCAAGGGCCCTAAGGCCCGCCGCACCAAGGCCCCTCCCCCGCCAGAACTGAGCAACAGGTATGCACCTCTTGCTGCCCCAGCAGAGCCTGCTGAGTTGCTGGCCCCCACAGGCAACATGGGCCTAACTGCAACTCCCGCCCCTGCTCTCCCCAAGACAAAATGTAAGGTGTTTGTTGTGGGAGACTCCCTCCTGAGGGGGATGGAGGGGCCAATCTGCCACCCTGACCCCTTAGCCCGGCAAGTCTGCTGCTTCCCAGGGGCCCGCATCCAGGACATTGCAGAGAGGATCCCCAAGCTCCTCAAACCCACAGACCACTATCCCATGCTCCTTATTCATGTGGGTACCAATGACATGGCTCGGAGCACTCCCAGCCAGCTCATGAGGCGCTACAGGGATTTGGGAGCAGGGCTTAAAGGTCTGGGGGCACAGGTGGTGTTCTCATCGATCCTCCCAGTCTCAGGCTATGGGCTGAGAAGGGACAGGAGGATCTATGTGGTCAACCAAAGACTGCGGCGCTGGTGTCGTCAGGAAGGCTTTGGCTTTCATGACCACAGCCCGCTCTTTGGCGAGAGAGGCAGCGAGCTGCTGGGAAGAGATGGTCTCCACCTCTCTCCCCTAGGGAGGAGGCTCTTCTCAGCCAGACTGGCTGACCTGCTCCACCAGGCTTTAAACTAAGTCCGCTGGGGGACGGGGGGACTACCGCCACTGCTGGCCCGCTGAACAATCCTTGCAAAGCCAGCAGATCACGGCACTCAAGGGAGCCCACCCCAGCCCCAGCCCTGGTAAAATCTGTGGGCAAGGAAGGAGCCCCCCAGGGGGCACTTGCCTGCCTGTACACAAATGCCAGGAGCTTGGGGAATAAGCAGGAGGAGCTCATCCTCCTGCTCAGTGCAAACAATTACGATGTCATAGGGATCACGGAGACCTGGTGGGACTCCACCCATGACTGGACAACGGGGATAGATGGCTATACCCTGTACAGGAGGGATCGTGTAGAGAAAAGGGGCGGGGGTGTAGCTCTCTATGTTAAGGAAAGCTACGCGTCCCTGCAAGCCGATATTGGCGACCAGGGTGGACGGCTGGAGACCCTCTGGGTTAAAATCCGTGGGGAACACGGCACAGGGGACACAATGGTGGGAGTCTATTACAGGCCTCCCACCCAAAGTCCTGAGCTAGACCAGGAGTTTGCCCAGGAACTGGCTGAGGCAGCTTGCTCCAGGACCATGGTTGTCATGGGTGACTTCAATTACCCAGACATCTCGTGGGAGGATTGCTCAGCAAAATCTGAGCGGTCGCACAGCTTCCTCTCGTGCGTGGATGACCTCTACCTGACTCAAGAAGTCTATGGGCCAACGAGAGGCAAAGCGCTGCTCGACCTGGTGCTGGCTACTGGGGAAGACCTAGTCGGCGACCTAGTGATCGATGGGAAGCTGGGTGACAGCGACCACGAGCTGATCACCTTCACCATCCGCCGAAAAGCTGGCAAGTCAGTCAGCAACACGCAAGTCCTTGACTTCAGGAAAGCCGACTTTGACAAGCTCAGGAGGCTTGTCAGTGAGGCCCTAAGGGACTGTGACCACAGGGAGAGGGGAGTTCAAGAAGAGTGGTTGCTCCTCAAGGGAGCGATCCTCAATGCACAAACTAAGTCTATTCCATCTCGGAGGAAAGGCAGCAAGAGGGCACAGCAGCCCCCCTGGCTCTCCAGGGACCTAGCAGACCTCCTGAGGCTAAAAAGAAAGGCCTACAAAGGATGGAGGATGGGAGTCACCTCCAAGGAGGATTATTCTGCACTGGTCCGGTCCTCTAGGGAGCAGACCAGGAAAGCCAAGGCTGCAACTGAACTCCAGCTAGCTTTGAGCATCAAGGACAATAAAAAGTCCTTTTTCAGATATGTGGGGAGCCGGAGGAAAAGCAGGGGCAACGTTGGACCCCTGCTGAACCAGATGGTGCAACTGACAACTGACGCCCAGGAAAAAGCCAACCTATTAAATAGGTACTTTGCGTCGGTCTTTCATCAGCCCCGTGGGACGCCCGTGCCCGCTACAGGGCCGGGAAGTCCGGGTGAGGGTGATCCCCTGCCCTCCATTAATGCTGACTTTGTGAAGGAACATCTTGAGAAGCTGGATACCTTCAAGCCAGCCGGCCCTGACAATCTTCACCCCAGGGTACTCAAGGAGCTGGCGAGCATCATAGCCCAGCCTCTAGCGCAGATCTTTGAAAACTCTTGGCGCTCTGGTGTAGTGCCCGAAGACTGGAAGAAGGCCAACGTGGTGCCTATCTTCAAGAAAGGGAGGAAAGTGGATCCGGCTAACTATAGGCCCATCAGCCTGACTTCTATCCCGGGGAAGATCTTCGAAAAGTTTATTAAGGAGGCCATCCTTAATGGACTGGCCGACGCCAACATCTTAAGGGATAGCCAGCACGGGTTTGTTGCGGGTAGGTCTTGCTTGACCAATCTCATTTCCTTCTACGACCAGGTGACCTATCACCTGGACAAGGGAGATGAGATTGATGTCATATATCTTGACTTCAAAAAAGCCTTCGATCTGGTGTCCCATGATCATCTCTTGGAGAAACTGGCCAGTTGTCACCTTGGGTCCCCCACGATCCACTGGCTGGAAAATTGGCTCCGGGGTCGGACCCAGAGGGTAGTAATTGATGGAAGTCACTCATCGTGGTGTCCTGTGACCAGTGGGGTCCCCCAGGGCTCTGTCCTTGGACCCATACTGTTCAACATCTTCATTAATGATGTGGACACTGGAGTCAGAAGCGGACTGGCCAAGTTCGCCGATGACACCAAACTTTGGGGCAAAGCATCCACACCAGAAGACAGGCGGGTGATCCAGGCTGACCTGGACAGGCTCAGCAAGTGGGCGGATGAGAATCTGATGGTGTTCAACGCTGATAAATGCAAGGTTCTCCACCTTGGGAAAAAAAACCCGCAGCATCCTTATAGGCTCGGCAGTGCTATGTTGGTTAGCACTATGGAAGAAAGAGACTTGGGGGTCATCATTGACAACAAGATGAACATGAGCCTGCAATGCGATGCTGCGGCTAGTAAAGCGACCAAAACGCTGGCTTGCATCCATAGATGCTTCTCAAGCAAATCCCGGGACGTCATTCTCCCCCTGTACTCGGCCTTAGTGAGGCCGCAGCTGGAGTACTGCGTCCAGTTTTGGGCTCCACAATTCAAAAAGGATGTGGAGAAGCTTGAGAGAGTCCAGAGAAGAGCCACGCGCATGATCAGAGGTCAGGGAAGCAGACCCTACGATGACAGGCTGAGAGCCCTGGGGCTCTTTAGCCTGGAAAAGCGCAGGCTCAGGGGTGATCTGATGGCCACCTACAAGTTTATCAGGGGTGACCACCAGTATCTAGGGGAACGTTTGTTCACCAGAGCGCCCCAAGGGATGACGAGGACGAATGGTCACAAACTACTACAAGATCGTTTCAGGCTGGACACAAGGAAGAATTTCTTTACTGTCTGAGCCCCCAAGGTCTGGAACAGCCTGCCACCGGAGGTTGTTCAAGCGCCTTCATTGAACACCTTCAAGATGAAACTGGATACTTACCTTGCTGGGATCCTATGACCCCAGCTGACGTCCTGCCCTTTGGGCAGGGGGCTGGACTCGATGATCTTCCGAGGTCCCTTCCAGCCCTAATGTCTATGAAATCTATGAAATCTATGAAATCCTATGTTCATACCTCTTCTAATACTGTGAGAGACTTCTTCACATCCCCAGTTGCTCAGTCTGCCTCATCGCGCTTTGCTTGACAAATGCAGCTAGGTGAAGTAGTCTGGCAGCAAAAACAAAAAGAGCTTACAAAATGCACCAGTTTGTGCTGATCAGTTGTGTTGCAATACGTTGTGTTCGTTTCATCATGCAGTTTCAAAATGGCCTAACAGGTTATGAAAGCATGTGTATGATACGCTAGAGTTTATGAGCTCTGTGATGAGTTAGCTATAACAACCCTCAAAATGTGACATGTTTATGAAGGAGTATTTTTAAAATGTCTCCTTTGCAAAAGTGGGCAATCATATAATATAATACAAAAAAATCCATTATTCTCTAAATAGTAGGATTTGACTGCTTTATACCAACTTTCTAAAGTGATATTATTTTTGGCTCAAACTCTTATAAAAACAATAAAATATGAAAGGCAGATTTAGGCAAACAAGGTTATTTGGGTAAATCTGATATCTTTTATTAGAACAACTAAAATAGTTGGAAAAATTCTTTGTAAGTGTGCCCGCCTCTGCTCGACCAGGCGCTCTCGAGCTGCCTTCGCTCGGGCAGCCGTTCTAGCTTGCCCTGAGCCTACGAGAGGGCCCCAGGAGGTACATCGGGTGGTGTTGGGAGGCCCCCTAACCTTGCCTGACACGACTTCAGATGGAACCTCAGTGGTAGGGGTCTCCGTTAATGCCGCCTCCCGTGGTCGTTACGCCTTCGGTGGGCACTCATGGGTCTCCAACCTCCCCTACACCCCAGCCAATCGCCACCTGCTGCTGCAGGTCTTCCTGTGGCCTTCCTTTGGCGACCCCACTGCGTTTTTGTTCCTGTCTCCCCCAGTGGTCCCTACTCCGGGGACCCAAGCTTCCCAGGCTGAAATCTGCCTTGAGGGTCTCACCCCTCCTGACTCCCTGCTGCCCCTAGCCTATACTGACCCAAGGCCACCGCAACACAAAACGAGAGAGCCTAAAGGAAAACGAACAACAAAACAAAAAGTCAAGTCCTTCTATCACACCTAGCCCGGGATCTGACCCGGGTGCCTAAGCCCCGCTGGGCGGGCTGCCCTGGCTCAAAGTCTGTCAGGTGGCTTAAGGCCACCGACTCCCCCGGGTGTCTACTCTCTGGGCCCATGGCTCCCGCTCTCTGGGACTCTCGTATCCGGCGTTCACTCCCTCGCCGGATCCACTGCCGGTTCCTCCGCCGGCCCGTCTGTCGGCTCTCTTGCCAGGTCCACTGCCGGTTTCCTCACCGGCTATGCCACCCACTCCCTTACTGGAACCATAGCCGGTGCCGCCTTTACTCTTGCCGCCGACGTCGTCTCCACCTTCTCCATCGGCTCCTTTAAGAACGCAGCTCTTGCTGCTGTAGCTACAGCTTTCTTCGCTGGCTCCTTTAACGGCGTGGCTCTCGCTGCTGCAGCTGCCGTTCTCACCACCGCTGCCGACACCGCTGCCGTTTCCACGACTTCCCCTGTTGGGCCGGGTACACAGGCCCCGCAGGCGCGGGTCCCATTCTCGGGGTTCCCTGTGGGCTTTCCCCACTTCCGGCCCTGCTCCGCTCCCAGGGCCGCCTTTTATTCCTGCCAGGTGGTGTCCCCTGCTGACGTCACCCGGCCCCAGCTGGATACAAGCGCGGCTTACAAATCGTGCCGGTGGTTTTCCCGCATGCGTGTCCCTGCTCCCTCCGACTTCTCCGTGGGGTAAGTAAGTGTTTACTTCCCCCCTGGTTTTGCCCCGGGGTTTCCTTCTAACCCCGGCATCCCTGGGACAGTAAGCTTTTGGGTACGAACACACTTCTTCAAGCAGAGAAAGCATCTGCCTGCAGAAGGATATTTGTACCTAAAAGCTTGCAAAGAAGAATTTTTCCAACTATTTTAGTTGGTCTAATAAAGGGTATGAGATTTATCCGAAGAACCTTGCCTGTCTACGTCCCTTAGACCAACACAACAGCCCTAAAGACAGATTTAATCATTCTTCTAAATTCAAATTTCAGTGATGCTTCAGCTGTGCACAAGGCAACTTTTGTTTTTTAATAGCCCAGTAGCATTCCCTCTGAAGTCAGTATCAAGGATCTTTTCCACCTCAATAAGAATATGATTTGGCCACAGACTGCTTTCTTTAATTGTCTTGTTTGTTCAGATTTTCTTGCAAAATTTCATGACTGTCCAATCCCATTGTCATTGGCCAGCATGCTTAGTACTTCTAATTTTTTGTTTCCCATCTTAAGCCAGATCATCCAACTTCCTAAAATAATTCTGTAGCTCTTCCTAAGTTAAACTACCACTGTAAGATAATTCCTATGAACCAATTTAGTTATGTTCACAAACTGGCCTGCACTGGCTTAACTAGATACATTTAAAAATTGATGTTTAACTGAGTGAAATCAGCCTCTAGACAAATGAGGGAAGTTAAGAAAACAGCAACAAAAATCATTAGCAAGTTGAAAGGATTAATTTATATTTGAGAAAAATTAAATGTACTAAATATTTAGTACATTGACTAAACAATGACAACAGGCTTACAGACCTAATTATCCACAAGAGTTTACATGATGTAAAGACCAAATAAAGAAAAGATTTATAGTTCAATCCTGCTCCCATTGTACTCGGTAAGTCTTGCTATAAATTTCATTTGGGAGCAGAAGCAAGCCCTTTATACAGGTTGGTATAAAGCAGCCAAATGGGGGTCACATGGATATTAACGAGTTTCCTACCCATTCACTAGCACCCCCTCTTTCCATTATCAGACTCTGAATGGGGTGGTCAGTGGACAGAAATGTGTTCAACCACAGACAACAAAGGCATGGATGGCAACTACCAAATACACAGCAAGTGAGATATGATGCAGTGTTTAGAAACAGAACTCAAAGGATGACTTCTTCATTTTATAAATATATCCCATAAGCAGTGCCTAGTGCTTGCCTTGTCCACATTTGAAGAAAATGTAATTAAGTTCAATTTGAATGGCCACTGAACAAATCTAAGAGTGGGCACCTTTTACTTATGAAAATGTAAGATTTTTGTTTTTAAATGAACTGTAAGTACTGACCCTGCTTGGATGACAGAGTTGCCCACCTTCCCCCCCCCCCCCCGGAGTATTTTACTATTGTGGATGTTGTGTTCTGTTATGTTCATTTTAAAACTTTGTAAAAGTGTAGTCTCTATGTGTAAAAATTAAGTGTGTGTGTTACATATGGAGATTGAGTTATTTCCAGGGATTCAGGTTTTCTGTCCACTGCAGAAAAAGGCAAAAAAATGTAGATTTTCTTCTTCAAAGGAGAAAAATGTGAGAAATGACAGGTTTCCCCTTGCAGGCTAACAGAGTTCCAGCATGCATGGGGCTGCTTGGGGCTAGAACAGGGGTGGACAGAATACGGCCCATGGGCTGTATCTGGCCCACCAAGCACTTCCCTCCAGCCCGTGGAGTCCCCTCAAAACCCACATAATGGTGGCTGCCTCTCTAAAAGCCTCTGGCAGCACCAGCTGCAGCACCTCAGGCTGTTTCCTTGGGTTCTAGTTGCGAGGCAACCAACCCTGACCTCAGCCTGATCCAGCTGGCCTCGCTACGTGCCTGGCTCAGGCCACATTTGCAGCTTGAGAGGGGCGGGAGGGCTGGGCCAGAACCTGTGGCGCCGGTGAGGGGAAACATTGTCTGGGCCAGCTTCTGCCTCCTGCGCGGGACTGGGAAGGGCTCTGCCCTGCAGATAAGCCCAGGAAAGCAGCTGTTGGTGAGGCTTTCCCCGTGCCGTGCCGCTCAGGCTGTGCAGGGTTGGGCTGGGCCAGCACTGGGGAGGGGAAGCAGCAGCTTTGCCGCAGCTCTGACCTAGTCAGCACCAGGGAGGAGAGGTGGTGGCGGAGCCATGTGCCACTCAGGACAGGATGAGCCCAGCCAGAGTGGCAGGGGCTCAGCTGCATTTTCCCCCTACCTGCGCTGGTCAGTCCCAAGTGGCATGTGGCTCCACCTCTGCTTCTGCTGGCTGGTGCAGACCCAGCCGGACTCACCTCGTCCACAGCAGCACGTGGGAAGCTGGATTCAGCCGCATGCTGCTCCGGATGGGACGGACCCAGCCGGGTCTGCACCGGCCAGGAAAGGTGGCATGCAGCTGAAGTCGGCTCCTCGCATGCTGCTAGGGACAGGAGGAGCCCGGCCGGGTCTGCACCGGCCAGCAGAAGCCGCAGCGGAGCCGATTGCTGCTCGGGACTGACTGGTGCAGGCAGGAAGAAAGTGCAGCTGAGCCCCTGCTGCTCCAGCCGGGCTTGTCCCATTCCAAGCAGCACATGGCTCCACCACCACTTCTGTTGGCTGGTGCAGATCTGGCTGGGCTCCTCCCATCCCCAGCAGCACATGAGGAGCCAACTTCAGCTGCATGCCGCCTTTCCTGGCCGGTGCAGACCCAGCCAGGTCCATCCCATTCGGAGCAGCATGAGGCTGAAGCCAGCTTCCCAGGTGCTGCTGGGGACAGGGCAAGCCCGACTGGGTCAGCACTAGCCAGCAGAAGCGGCAGTGGAGCCTCCTTCTTTTGGGACCAGCTGGCACAGGTAGGGGGAAAGTTCTGGGGGAGGTCTGATGCCCCTGAAACCCCGCTGCTGGGGCAGGATGTTAGAGGGGTCACAACCCCTTGCTACCTGGTAAATTGTGCAATGGGAGGGACTTCCGGTGGCAAAGGTCAGGGGGCGGGGCTTCTGATCCCAAGGGGGTGGGGCAACTGAAGGGGCGGGACTACCCATGCAGCCCTCAACAGCTTGCCAGAAGTCATCAAGCGGCCCTCCACCTGAAATAATTGCTCGCCCCTGGGCTAGGAGTAGTGGGACATAAGAGGCACCATGTGCATGTGTGTGCCTATACATGCATGTGGCAGCCAGGCAGTGTGGAGAGCTGTTCCTGCATCTCCCTGCAGGTAAGTCTATGGGAGGAGGACAGACAGAGGCTCCCCATGCTGAAGGGGGGAGAGGGCTGGGACTGGGGATGGTGCCCAGTCAGAGTGGTGCATGGGGCCCAGGGCCAGAATGTGCAGTCACAGGGCCCAGCTATGGGAGTGGGAGGAAGCTATGGGGAGCTCATGTGGGGGGGGCTGTTGAGACACTGGCTCCCCGCCACTGTATGCACTTCCAGGAAGGGAGGCATGGGGGTGGGCACAGCCCCCCCAGACTTCTATGTGGGGCAGGGGCAGATGCAAGCTACCCTCTATGGGCTCAGGGCTCCCTACCCTGCTGTGCTTCCCCTGGAGCCTCCATGGCCCAGCAGGTGAGACCCAATGCGGGTGGGTAGAGTAGGATGGGGAGGCTTGGTGCTTCCGGGAGCTCCACACCAGCTGTGACACAATGGTGAAGCACCCTCTGCCTGCCCAGCAGCAGCAGGGGGCACAACTCCGCACCATGCTGCCACCCCCACTGCTTCTAGGTGGGCAAAGGGCACCTTGCCACGGTGGCACGGCTGACACAGGGCTCCTGGCTACAGTGGCAACATCAAGCTTCCCCACCCTCCTGCACTGGTTCCCATCTACTGGGCTGTGGAGGCTCCCAGGAGAGGACAGCAGGGCAAGGAGATCTGAGCCCACAGTGAACAGCCCGCATCCTCCCCCACCCCCAAAGGCTCCACTCTGGCTGTGCCACTCACAGGTGTAAGTGAGAGCTGGACTCCATGCTCTGCTCCACCAGGCAGGTGGCAGCTGGTGTTCAGGTGCTGCTGTGGGGGGAAGGGGACTGCAAGCCCTGGCCCTGGTTCTGTAGCCCTGGCAGCTGGGGGATCCTCTGGCAGGGCTGGGGGGAGGAGGGGAATAGGAGGTTGCGGGTTGTGAGTGAGGGACACCAGGAGGGCTGGGGGAGTGGGGGCTGTGGGTTGACAGTGAGAGGCACCTGGGAGGTTGGGGGGGGCTGCAGATTGGGAGTGATGGACAACGGCAGGGAAGGGGGGCTGCAGGTCAGGAGTGAGGGGTACCAGTAGGGCTGGGGGGATAGCACCAGCATATCAGGGCTGCTGAGCACCACAAAGCAGCACTGTGGGGGGATGGGAGTGGGGGGCAACAACTGGACCCATACCCTGGTGAGCAAAGCGGGCAGGCAGAGTTTTGGGTTTCCATGATAAAGAAAACCAAAATCAAATATCAAAATATATAGGTATTTAGAATTT
This sequence comes from Alligator mississippiensis, assembly GCF_030867095.1. Taxonomy (NCBI): domain Eukaryota; kingdom Metazoa; phylum Chordata; order Crocodylia; family Alligatoridae; genus Alligator; species Alligator mississippiensis. Next base: position 40,137,459 of record NC_081824.1, read on the forward strand.
ATTGTATTATAGTGAGTAAGGCACTGGTAACTCTGCTGGGGTTAGGTTCCTGAAAGTTCCCATAGTTGGCAAGCCAAAAGGCTTATGGGAAAAAAGACTGGTGGGGAGCTGATGCATGGCCACGGAAAACTGTGGTTATTTAAAACTATACTGTGGTAGCCAAAATGGTATATAGAATATTAAGCATGGATACTCAAAACCGTGATTGGTGAGGGTAATCTGCAGTGGTGTTTCGTTTTAATCATGGAAAAATATGGATTTTGGGTTACTCTTTTAAATCCAAAAGTCGGGGATTTTTTATCAAAGAAAACCAAGATCTCTGTTAATCTTGGGAAAATGCAGATTTTGGAGGGTTTTAGCAGAGAATTTGCACTTTGTAAACAGAAAACCACGATCCATGGTCATTTCCATAATAGAAAATGGAATTGTGTAAAAAAACTTGCTTTGTTGTTTTGCATGTTTTATTCTAGCAATAGGTCATATTAAAGATTCAAAACAAAATTAATCTATGATAATGCATGCTGAAATACATTCCAGTCATCAGCAGTCCCTCGAAATCAAGGATGAAAAGTCCGTCAGGCTTAATAGGTCCTCAGGTGACTGAGGAGCCTAATGTTGGATGGACATGTTCTTCGGCATATTGTTGCGGGAGGGAGTGGGATTCACAGCCCTGGGTTGGTCTCCTCCTTCCTCCACTGCCGCCGTTCCACCTCAGTATCAAGTCATTGGGCCTCAAAGTGCCGTGTGTCTTGGTGGACCAGGTGGTGCCACACCAAATGGTCAGCAGCTTGCTTCGCCCAGCCATTGGTGTCAATGCTTCCATGTTTGAGGGCGACCTTGAGTGTGTCTTTGTACTGTTTCCTTTGCCTGCCCTTTGAGCATTGGCCAACAGAGAGCTGGGAGAAGAGAATCTGGTGAGGGAAGCGGTTCTCGGACATCCGGATGCAGTGGCCCATCCATTGGAATTGATTTCACAAGAGCAAGACTTCGATGCTGGTGGGCACAGCTTCATGAAGGATGCTCGCTCTGGTCCAGTGGTCCTCCTATTTGATCCCCAGGATTTCATGCAAGCACCACTGGTGAAAGCTCTCAAGTGTCTTAATGTGGTGTCAGTAGATGGTCCAGGCTTCACTGCAGTAGAAGAGGGTGGTCAGCCTGGAAGCCTTATAAACCAGGACCTTCGTCGACTTCTAAAGATCTCTATTTTCAAAGACACGTTGTTGCAGCTTGAAGGTGGTGGCACTAGTGCAGCTGACCCAAGTGCTGGACTTCTTCATTGATGGGAGCCCATTGAGAGAGGTGGCTGCCAAAATACAAAAAGTGCTCCACCTACTCCAGAGCCCCCCCATCTATGTAGATAGCGCAAGGGACGTTCAGCTGGCCTAGAAAGGGTTGATGGAGAACCTTCATCTTGGCAACGTTCAAGGACAGGCCAAGTCTCTTATACGAAGTGTTGAAGAGATCTTGGGTCACATACACATCCTGTGCAGAGTGAGCCATCACACAGCAATCATCCACAAACTGAAGGTCATGGATTTCCATGTTGATCTTCATTTTTGCCTGGAAGCTCCCAAGATTGAAATGCATCCTGTCCAATCAATACTGGATACTGTTGCCGGATGGTAGAGCATCTTGGATGAGGTGGATAATGGCAGTCCGGTAGATGATGAACAGGGTGAGGGTGACCATGCAACCTTGTTTGACCCCGGTCCAGATGCAGAAGCGTTGGTTTCAGATCTTCCACTCAGGACGGTGGCAGTCATATCATCTTGCAGGATTTTAAGCATGGTGACAAACTTCAGTGGGCAACCAAGGAATTGGAGGATGGTCCACAGAGCTTCACGATTTAAGAAATTGAATGCCTTGATCAGGTCAGCGAAGGCAAGGAACAGTTCTTGATTTTGCTCCCTACGTTTTTCTTGGATCTGCCTGGCAACGAAAACCATGTCCACAGTACCCCAGGATGGTCAGAAGCTGCACTGGGTTTCCGGAAGGATCTCCTTGGTGACGGGGCAAAGGCAGTTCAGGAGGATGTGGGCTAGGATCTTACCCACAATGGACAGGAGGGAAATCCCCCTGTAGTTCCCACAGTCAGATTTGTCCCTCTTCTTGTAGATGGTCATGATGATTGTGTTCTTAGATACCGTGGGGGATGTCCTCTTCGTCCCAAAGGCAGAAGATAAGCTGGTGGAGTTGTGACATGAGCCAGAAGCCATCAGCATGGTAGACCTCTGCGGGTATACCATCTGGCCTGCAGGCTTTGTTGGTTTTCCAATAGTTGCTGGATCACTGAGGGAATCCACCACAGGGAACTGTGGGATGGCTTGGAGCAGAGGTGGGCAAAACGCGGGCCAGATGCAGCAGCCAGGCCATTGTATCCAGCCTGTGGGGCCCCTAAAAAATTTAGAAAATTAATATTTGTCTTCCCCTGGATGCCTGTCACGCGGCCCACAATGGCTTGCCAAAACTCAGTAAGCAGCCTGCCACCTGAAATAATTGCCCGCCCCTGGCTTGGACGGTCTCATCCAATACGGTGGACTCCCAGTTAAAGAGGAGTTTGAAATGCTCCTTCCAACACAAATGAATGGCGTCATCATCCTTGAAGAGCCAGGAGCCATCCTGTGATCAGAGGGGGTTTTGTCCAATGGAGTGGGGTCTGTAGGTTGTCTTGGAAGTCTGGAAGAAGTTGCGCATGTCATGCTGGTTGGCGTAGCCATGGATCACATGCACCTTCTCCACCCCCACATTCCAGTACAGTGGTAAGGGCCCACATTTCTAGCAGAAGTGACACAAATTAGGCCTACACTCTTCACTGCCACTGTAATCCCCTTTTCATACCTCATCTTTTGCTCTGCCTTCTACTCACAGTCCTGTGCTCCTGCCTTTTATGCTGCTCTGCTTTCTTCTTGCTTCCCTGTGCTCCCTGCCCGATCTGCTTTCTGCTGCCTACTGTATGTGCAACTGTGTTCCTTGCTTCCTTCCTTGTCTGCCATGTGCTACACACAGAGGCTGCCCATGCCATGTGTTGCATTTGCACTTCAGGTTGGCCACCTCTGAATCCAGTATGGACTGGCAGATGTTCCTGCTTATTGCTAACTCTTACTTTACAATGAAAATTCATTTTGACTCTGTTTAGCATCCTCTACACTTCAAGTAAAAATCAAACCCAAAAGGGCTTGATTGTGATACCCCTACTTGCAACCAGTAATAACTGACTTCAAGTGCCTACTGTATCCACTGAAGTTACTAGGACTCCGTGTAGAGTACAAATACTATATGCAGAGTACTACCAAAAATGAGCAAGCATTTTGATGTCTGGCCCAGGAAAATGATCGAACTTGTTCAGGAGTGTTAATTGTAGCCATGTTGGTCTAAGGGCATAGGTAGGCAAGGTTAGGTTCTTTGGGTAGATGTGATATCTTTTATTAGACCAACTAAATAGTTGGAAAAAAGTTCTTTGCAAGCTTCATCATGCATAGGGAGTCTTCCCTCCCACTCCCACTTAGGAATACTGTGATGAAAGGCGCCTTAGGTGGTGTTTATGTCAGGTGATGTACTATCCGTCTGGCACAGGGCCCCTCCCCTCAAATCATCTGCCACAACTTGGTGTTATTGAATGAAAGGGAGGGGTTCAGTAGAGATCGTCTTTCTGGGTGACCCCCGGGACGGTAGTACTCACTGTCTTGGTGCAATGTTCCGCGGGGCTCTGCCTCCCCTACACCCCATTCACTCGCCAACCGAATGGGTGCCACCTGCATGGTTCGGCCGTGCCCAGGTGACCCCTTTCATCAGGGGGACCAGCATCGGCATGGGTCCTGGTGGGCTAGCCTGGCTGTCTCAAAAGCTAGCGTCTCCGCCTCAGATGCTGACGGGCTAGGCTTCCATAGCCTAGCATCCTCCTTGCCGCCTCTGGGCAGGACACCTCTAATTGCTCTTTACCAAAAATCGACTGCTGGAGAGGAGAGGTGGGTGGAACTGCCTCTTCCCTCCCAGCCTTCTACAGGGGCTCAGCTTCCCCCTGCTCTGGATGCCAACACCGAGCCGGCTGCACTGCTCCTGCCTGCCACAAGAGCCTCAGCACGCCTGACGTGCTCCACGCTGGTGTGCTTCCTCTTCCCCCTCCCCCTTGGTCCCTATGGGGCTTTTAAATCTTCACGTGGCGGCTATTACAGCCACCGTGATTGGCTCTGCTTTTCCCCACCCAGGGAACATCTGATTAAATGGCCAGCATAATGCCAGCTCGCGCCACTGCGGCTCCGGCTCCAGCTCCAGCTCCAGCTGTGCACCTGGAGGTGAGTTTCCCTGGTGGGGGAATGCTTGTGTGGCTTGGGGCTTGCAGGGACTGCCCCCTCCCCTTTGGGAGCCTTTGGGGGCATCTCACTGCCACAAATACATACACTGGGAGTCTCCCTATGCCTGACAAAGGGTGTTTCTGCCTGATAGGTCGTAAAGAACTTTTTTCCAACTATTTAGTTGGTCAAATAAAAGATATCACATCTACCTAAAGAACCTGGCCTGCCTGTGACCTTGTCAAGGCATTTGTCCTTCCTATACAAATTTTCCAGCTATCTTAAAAAATGTTAAACAACTGTATTGAGAGATTTGAAAAAGTAAATCATTATGAAGGGATCAGTTCCATTTCAATCATGGCTACCATTTCTCCCAATGAAATACCATATTTACTCAAAGAGATGATGAACCTGATTATATGATAACCCCTCCAATACTTTGATTCTATAGATGGAAAATTTATAAATTTATTCGAGTTTTCCAGGTATGGAATCTAATTATTGGAGGTTTGCCTTTTATTTGTCCCCCTCCCACTGCTACAGCAGGGAAAATAAATCTGGGGGAATCAAGTAACTCTCTGCTGTTTGCTTCCCCCCCAACTTTTTCCCTTGATAGCGCCTTCTCCCTCGCCTTGCTGTCAGACCCTGCTCTCCATGAGTATGTGAGAGTGAGGAGCAATTTTGAAAAAAAAAAATAACTTAGAAATTAAACATGGCTGTACCCTTAAACTTGGTATTATCTGGAATTGATGCATGTTAGGTTTTTGGTTTTTGTTTTGGTTTTAACTGCTGCCATTTTTAGCATAGGTGTTTCATAAACACATTTTTGAGCAGTACTTTGGCACCCGTTTACATCTAGTATAAACTATGCATGATATTAGTCCAAAGCCAAAAGACTCATGATTTACCACACAATTCACTGGGCTGGGCCCCACCTGAGTCAACAGAATTGTAAGCCTTGGTGAGCCATGACATTGTATACAGTTTACCCAAACTTCCTCTGTTGTGTCTTCTCTCAGCCTGGCACATATTATTGTGGCTTTGCCCTCCACAGTGACCCCACAGTTTAGCACTGCTCAGTATGTGTGTATACTTTAAATACCCCCAACAAAGGATCCATGTGCTAATTAGTTCCCACTCATGATTGGAACTGGGTATTCTTCTCAAGTCCTGGGATGCTCCAAAAATTTATGTGCAGATGAGGCACAGGGCAACCTGGTCCGTCTTCACTTTATGGAGTGCAGAGCCACACCAATAATATGCCCCAGGCTGAGAAAGGAGGGACCAAGAGAGGGATTCTGAGTATGCAGTGTTATAGCTCACCATGACTTGAAAAAGAGTCATCGGTGAGGGGAACTGTTCATAATAGGCACCAATATATGTTGTTTTCTGATGGACCGCACTAGCTAGCTTGTGGTGGCTCCTATCAGTACCATAATTTTTCAGCTGCCTTTGGCTAAGATCAGGCGCAGTGGCCAGGCAGAAGTCCAGTATACTGCTTGAATTGATGCCAGAAGTGCTGGAGGGATAGTGACAGAACACAGGGATGGAGGAATTCCTAGAACCCGAAACAGCATCGGTGGCAGTCTTGGAGAGGGGAGTGACAATTATGGAATGGAAAACAGACTAAAAGATGAGAAGTGAATCAGAGAGCAGAACCAAAGATCCAGAGACTGATGGAGAATGGACAAAGCTCGGGGAAAGAGGATGAAAAAAGGTAGGAAAGAAAGGTTGGTGGGTTCAGTGGTGTTGGAGGAGGTGGAGGCTTTATTGAAGAAGGCAATGAGAGAAGGGTTCAGTCAGCAGGAAGAAGAGGAAGAGAGGAGGTCAGGAGGAAGAAATGAGGAGTGAAACAGTGATTGAAGGGAAGAGGACAACTAGTGGGAGGAATAAGCCAGACCTGTAAAGAGAAAGAACATGAGACAAAGTGAAAGAAGCAGCAGCAGATAATCCGTTCCTAAGAATAAGCGCAGTAGTAACAGGGGAAGGAGAATGGAGAATTCGGACAATGAATAAATATGAATTTATTTTAAAAATATTTCTTTAATTTTGGGATGTTAAAGTGGAACATTTGAATAGTCTTGGTTGCCTTTCCTACCCAGAAGTCTTGGGAAATTTCATATTGGAGGCAAAAAGAGGAGGATTTTTGGAAGATGTATGCGGCAGTAGGTGAGAGAGAAGAACTTAAGGAGATAAGTTTTATTGCAGGAGAAAAGATGAGATAAAGGACAATAATTATTCAAATGTACACAGACATGCTTGAGATGGGAGAGAGAGACAAATGCCTGGACAAAAAGTTATATATGTTGAGAAGATATTTGATAAATATGGTATATAGGTGGGATCGTGGCGAGCTCATCTGCCTTCATTAGCATTTGCTAATGAAGGCAGATGAGAGGAGTCTTGGTGGGATAATGCATTTACCATCAGTAATCCAAGTAGGGCCACACTGAGAGTTTACAGTGTATTTCAGATCGTCTAAACTCTGTAGCACGTGTGAGCAGGAAGGACACCTGACCACATACTGCCAGTATAAAATATGCTGCAGATGTGAAGGGAAATGGCACAGGGCAGTGGAATGCCAAGAAATTCCGACGTGTGCTATTTGTGAGGAAGAGGGACACTTACAGTGCCGATGCCTGTGGTCCTTCTTAATTAAAGCTAGATCCACAGAGGAGCAGCAGAGACAGGAAAAGTGTGGAGGGAGATGTTGAGTCAGAATGCATGACAATGCAGAAGACACCACAAGAAAGAAGAGCCGGAGAGGAAGAGCGTGAAATCTTTGTTGGCAGCTGTACTACTTTGTATATCGAAGAGAGGGAACAGAAGGAAAAGTAAGTGGGTCAAGTGACTTTGAGACAGAGGAGAGAGAAGGGAGAGACAAGAGAATGATACAGGAAGGGGGAAGAGTGAGGATAAAGTAGGAGAAAGAAGAAGAGAACCAAATTGGAACATGAAAGAAATCATACGCTGTGAAGCTAAGAAAAAAGGCAGACAGAGAGGGGGAGAGAGATGGCTTAGTGAAAAGCTCATTGGAGCTACTGTGCTCTGGGTTTAGTGGAGAGGGGAAAAGGATGGCTGGGGCAGAAAAGCGCAGGAGAGGGAAAGGGAGAACCTTTTTAAATGTTAAAGCAATAACACAACTGACAAAAACTATGGGGATGCGAAAAGGGGGAGGATTAGAGCCAATGGCATCAAGCAGCAATGTAGAAGACTTGTAAAGTGGTAGAGATCTGAACTTTAAATGGATAAGCATGACTTTGTGTATTGCATCTGTAAGCGTGTTATCGAGGAAGAGGTGGGATAAGATTATGCCAATATTGAGTAGGGTAACAGTGGATAAATGTTTCCAGGAGTTTTGTCATAATAAAAAAAAACTTCCCCTCTGCGTGTTTGCCCATTGTGGGCCATTTGTTTTATAGTTATGCTCAGTGTTGGCTGCATTTAATAATTAACTTCATAGGTGGTTTCCATTGCTGAGCAGATGATGCTTTTGGCAGCAGTTTAATGATAGACAGTGTATTTAGTAATATTTCCTTGTATGTGATTATAAGACAAGGGGCTTTTTCCCCATGCCAATTGGGAGGGAAAAATCTCATCTTATATTTGAGTAAATATTGTATTCAGTTTATCTATGGTTTTATTAAAGTAGTAATTTGAGATATAGTACAATAACTTAGAATGTATCAACAATGAATAGAATATTTCTTGATAGTGCTTCGTCTAATATCATTTTCAATTGATAAAGAGCCTACTTGATTTTACTTTTCCTGTATAATATTGTTGGCTACATTTTCTGATTTTAGTTTAAAGCTGGACCCTTTCAAACACTCAGTTTCTTTTAGTTGTGTCAAAGGCTTTCAGGCAGCGTTCATATAATATTAATTATATCCAAAATAAGTTGTTGTATTAACCTTCCTTTTCTTAATTCCTTTAATTTCTAAATAGACTCTATTAGATGCAAATCACTCTACTATTAAATCCTATGAGAAAAAATAAAAGAAAGGAAGGTGGACACCTCACCTGATTCTGCTTAACAGAAAAAATAACTCCTGTGCACATTTTTACACATACTCTTGGCTTATTTTGTCAATGGGTTTGACTGGATAATTATCACACAGTTTCACAGTAGGTAGGAAGTAACTTAATGAGAGCCATGCATTATTTGGGTGGTTGGTTATTTGGATATGATTGATGATAGTGTTTGAAAAATGTACTTGATGCATACCAGTCAAAGAAATTAGCCTCCTAGCCAGATAGGTTTCTGGCTCTGCTCATAGCAGAGCTGATCTGGGCTAGGGACAGACATTCAAAAAGCCTGAGCCTGAATAGATTCAATCTTTTCAGGTTAGTCTAACCTGGCTGGGCTAAATCACTTTGTAACCACCCAGACATTCCAGAAATGCTAGCACATGCCTGCAGTGGCTCAGGCTCGAAGCCAGTGGGTGCTAGAGCAGCCTTCTCTTCCCTTGTGCAGCCATGACCTGAGGGGGGCATGGCCAGGCCCTGGCAGGATGCTCTGATTAGCCCAGCAGGGAATTGATAAGTGTTTATTACCCCTAACTCAGTGTTTATCACCCCGTTAAGAAAATGACAGAGGGACATTACCTTCTGCCTGTTGATTCTACCTGTTGATTCAGCACAGACTGTTGCCAGCATGTGGCCTGTTAGCTAATACACAGACACCTCCTCAGCAAGGCGGAGGAGAGGGGAGGGAATATCTGCTTAGCGGAGGGGTAGGGAGCAGCCCGCAGTCTTGCTGGAGCTGCAGTCTGGGAGCAAAGGGGGGGGGGGGCAGCTCTGCTGTGGAGCAGAGAGCCCTCCCCAGTCCAGAGAGCATGCCAGGATGCTAGGGGAGTCTGGCTTATCTTAAACCAGCAAAGGGTCTGGGACAGACATTGCATAAACTGGTTTGACCCAAATCAGTTCAACCTGGTTGAATGTAGTATCAGACTTATCTCAAACAGGTTTCAGCCATTTTCAAACTGATTTGTGTACACTAAACATCTGTTCTATTACAGGTTTAAACCAGTTACTGATTACTTAAACTGGTTTGTGTGTAATGTCTGTTCCTAGCCCAGGTGTTTGGGTTGGGATAGTAGGTCAAGAGTGGAGAATTACTTCCTTGTCATGATCCAACCATTTTCTCCTTTGATTTTTAGAATTTAAGAGCATGCTGCTGCATAGCTTGAGGGGCCTCTCTCCAATTACTCTGTTCAGTGATTTCTCAGAGAATGCTTGTGTTTTCTTCAGCATTGGTTGCTTAATTGTACTGCTGTTGACTGCACTGGAACAAAAACAACCCCCAAAAGAAGACTGGCATTTTTTCAGTGTTAATTTCAGACTGGCAATACATTTATCATGACACACAGGTTTGAGACTATATTTGAAAAAAGTGCTTCATTGCATCTGCAGTTTGTCATTTTTATTATATTGTATGATGTGTGTATGTAACTAACAAATTACATCTGATATTTTTCCTGCCATTTAAATAAACTGTACTTGAAAATCAACTATACATTAAATTTGGCATACTATTAAAATGCATTTTAAAAGACTTCATTTCTTTCTTTCTTTCTGTCTTAGGGAACTCTTGGAGTAATCCTATAGAAGTAACAGCCCTTTATTCATTTGAAGGACAACAACCAGGTGACTTGAAATTCAAAGCTGGAGACAAAATCCTCGTCATAACTAAAACAGATTCACAGTTTGACTGGTGGGAAGGAACTATAGAAGGACAAACTGGCATCTTCCCAGCCAATTATGTTACCTTAAACCACAACTAAACTACAGTCAATGGCCTTTTTTTCCTCTAAATTCCTTTTCTTAAATGTACACTGGACAGTGCAGACCTGGTTTTCAATTAATTTGTATTTTTGTTAAACAAATTTTCCTATAACATTTTTGTTCTGTTTCTAATTTCAAGAACCTTTGATAGAATTGATTTTTAAATGGAAAAGATAAGTTATAAACTATAAATTCAAACTAGACGTTAGAAAAAAATTTTGATTTTGATAAGTATTTTATTTTTATCAAATGTTTTGTTTCTGTGATCAGTGATAAATATTCTATAAACTCTATCAAGTAATTGTAATTTACTAGGTTCTCAGGAAATGCTCAGGCATTTATTTCAGGGAAGCTTGTTTGATTATATGATGGAAAATACTCCCTTTGTATCCTCGAATATGTTCATTTCCAGCTGTGCTGGTTAACTGTATAATCATTTTTACAATGTTTTTATCAATCAGTTTTTTAGTTATAGTACAGAGAATTCTAGCATTTTCTAAACACAGTCTTATAGAGCCCTCTTCATCATAATGTCTGAGCACTTTCCAGTTTTTTATTAAAAGATGCTACCAGTGCCTGCGCAGTGATCCGTTCTTTCCTTACAGGAAGAAGTATTTTGTAGTATTTGTTTTAGCAGAGTTGGTTTTTACTTCAATATTATGTATATTCTGCTATGTATTTTATATAACAAGAGGCTAGGGTGAAAATGTGCACATTGCATGGGGAGTGGAAGATGGTGAGACTTTACAACAGTCTCAGCTCCTGAAGGAGTTCATTTCATAGTCTGGAAATAACCACTGAGAAAAATCTCCCTCTCCCTCTCTCGTGTTCCCTTTACTAATGTGTTCTGTCTTGGTACTTTGGAAGAAAGCAAAATTCAGAATTATACATTCTCCTGCTCTCCTTTAGAATAATAATATTTATGCATTCAAGTAATATAATGTAATTATAATAATAGTAGTATACATTCCAGAAAGAAATTATGGGGGGAGGGGAGGTAATAAAAGAACTGCCAGAACAGAAGAAACATTCTCCGAAAATGTGTGAGAAATGTGTAATTATACTTAGTACTTCTAAACCACCGTTCATGTATAGAAGGTAAGCAATATTGTTCCCATCTTGCAGATGCAGGAAATTTTCCTACAGAGAGATTCTGACATGCAAGATAATATAGCAAGTTAGTTGAAGAGACTGAAATAGAACTTGGATCTTTTGTCCTGTGGGCCCCGGTAGATTAGCATTATCTCACTTTTGACATCAAAGAATGAGATTAAACTTCCTCATGTGATGTTCTCTGTCACTCAGAAACAGTATGTTTAGACTATTCTTTAGGTCTTTCTTTTGAAGTTGTCCTTTGTTATATTCTTGCTTTTCCTGGCATTTCTATGAATACCGTCTAACAATCTAACATGATCTTTCCAGCTACCAAGTCATGGTTGTAATATAAACTTGGAGTGCAGCACTCAAAAGGCAGAATTTCTGCCTCTTTTTTCTCTGCCAAATGTTTCTCTCAGAAGATTTTTCAAATGAGGTTCTTTACTAAGTGGGGTAAAAAGAGAAACTCTCTCCCCTCCTTGGATTTTTGTTTTATAGCAATCACAGCTCCAAAGGTTACTAATTTTTTTCCTCCAAATGCTGTAGCTCCTGATGCTCAGTCCTCAGTCTCACTTGAAGTTCCCAAAACAGAGGCAGTTTATTTTATGCTTTAGGGCATTTGACACCATTAGCTTATCTTACACTGTCTAGATAGCATCCAGTCTTACACTATCAGGATGGGGGTGGGCAAATTCTGTGGTAAAAAGTGAGGCATGAAACCAAATTCTCACACAAGCAGAAGACAGGCCAGAATCAGAATCAAGTCAAGGAGCCAGAAGAAGTATGTCCTGGTGAAAGCTAGCACTCTGAGGGCACATCTACACGTGTTATTAGCGAGCAGCAATAAACTCCGGAGCACATCGTGCTGATGTTTATTGCTCCCAGGTGCCATGTTTGCACGTTCACCCAGGACCACAGCGCATTGAGCTGGACTGGAGCTGCCCCATCTGCCAGAGGTTCTGAGGGGTTAGCCTGCCATCCTGCCACTGCTCCAACATGGCTCAACAGGCTGGCCGAGGTATGAAGGTGCTCCAGTGTGGGGCTAGTCCCCTCACTGAAGCACCCTTGTGCCCTAACCAGTTGCATTGGCATCTACATGTGCGGTGCTGTGGAGTAAAAATATCTGCAGCAGGGTTCTACTTGTATTGACAAGTACTACCTTACTGCAGAGTAAGTTTCCTGCAGCCTAATAGGGCCACACGTGTAGATGCAAGATGTTTACTTTGAACCTAATTAGTCTACATGCAATAAACATCTCATGTAGATGTGCCCAGTAGCAAGTATAGTGGGCACCCTGAGCTGGGCTTAAACAGTTCAGCTGCTTCTGCTAAAAAACCACCTAGTTCTCCACAGTGCAACCAGGGCACTTCCAAGATTGCTGGTGGAAACAAAGCCCCCGGCACCTGCCTCATCTCTGCATGCTCCAACCCCAGAAGCAGGGCAATCAGCATACACTGGAGGTGCTCCCCATGGGCATTCTTCAGAGATCTGTCTGGCATACTTGAGAGTAGTGGTGGGACAACCCCAGAACATCCTTGCTGTCTCAGTTTCAGGTGTGGTGAGCACAGTAGGGGTTGGTGGCTGTGCAGGCAAGAAACTATTGGTGGCAGTCTCCAGAGTACCTCAGAAGCAGTGAAGATGTGTTCTATGTTCCCAGAGCTGCAAAAGGTCCTTGCAAAGCTGCCTCCCCCCCCCCCCCCCCCAAAAAAAAAAAATGTAAAAGCTAGCAGATAGAATCGGAAAAAATATGGCTGGAAAGATCTCAGGAAGTTACCCAGTCCAAGTCCCTGCCTCAGGCAGTTTCACTGCATCCAAACCCTCCCATACAAGTGCTTGTCTCTTCTATTGCCAAAACCACACAATCAACCCTATCAAAAATACTAAGCATGCCCCAACCTGCCACAGGTCAAGCAGGGGGATAAGGGCTGTTAGTGTCCTGCCACTATTAAAACACACTCAAGATATCCAAAGAAATCTGTGATCCCTGCTACAGAGAAAGGCAAAAACACTTTGAAATTCAGACTTCTTCCCCCTTTATGTTTAGTTCAATATTTATGGCAAAATACACCATTCATAGGACTGCTTTATCAGTCATCAATTCCATTTAAGAAAGCTTCCTAATTCTCTACTTCTAGAAGTTTCTTATGGAGAATAATAAAGATAACACAAACCACCAAAAAAACCGCAAAACCAAAGTGAATGAAACCTCTCAACTATCTAAATGCCAAGACTTGTTCATTGATATTGCTACTATTTTAATGGGCCTGAAAGTCATGTGTGTTATCTGAATGGACTTGTAAGTCAGCTATTTGATATTACATTACATCATTAAATGTATTAACTTCAAGTTAGATATACAAGTATCAAGTAAAGCCTGCATTATACATGCTATGGTACCTTATTAGCTTTTTTTCTGTATATTTGGCTTTCTTTTCAGAAAACAAATAGACTTACCGTCAGAGAAATAGGAAGTTGTTAAAGCTCCTTAATCCCTTTCAGGTAACTACTTCTATGCAAATCTCAAAATCAAGGTATATGGACTTGCTCAACAGAATAGTAATATTTTTTTCTTTATCTAGAAATTCCATTTCTGTGATATGGCTAGTCTGCTGTTTTGACACACTCGTTAAGGAAAAATGAGAGCTTTCTACAATATATTTGCTCACTGTATTCTCTGCAATATAAAGTTGGTCGGTTATTAAGCCGCAGGTATATTTTTAAACATTAAAGAGTACCTCTTAGCTCCAGAAGTTTGTATGTGTTTATCTACCCTCTCCCCTCATCCCCCCACCACCAGCTGCAAATGCAGCAGAGAAGATCAAAGACTCACTGCCAAGAATGGAGAAATAGGTAGGTAAGAACCAAACTTTTCCTACTGCATCTCCAAATCTGTTCTTTTCCACCTACACTGATACATATCACAGGAACAGTTGGTAGGTTAGGGGGGCTTCAGCCCACCGATATTATGTTATCTTCCTCCACAGATGAGAGGGAGCCTCAGCAGTTATTGGAGTTATAGACACACTGGAGGGTAGAATGACCTAGAGAGACTGGAGAAGTGGTTTGCAATTAATCACATGACATTCAGCAAGGACAAGTGCCAAGTCCTGCACTTGGGATGGAATCATTGCATATATAAACATAGCTGGGAATGACTGGCTAGGCTGCAGCACTGCACAGAAAGGACCTGGGAGTACAGTAGACCAGGGGTTAACATTTTGGCTGGAGTGCCAAAAACACCCCAGAATAATTTTGAATTTCACTTTCTTTCAAGGTACCCCCAAGGTAACCTGGCGCACACCAGAGCACGTGTGGCACAGGTGTTCCCCAGGGACAACTAGTGGCAGCACAAGGTGTCCCACTGCTAGTTGTCCCCTGGGAACCAAATGTCCATGCATGTCTGGACATGGCCAGAGTGTTTGTAAAGGTGATGGAGATAGCCTTTTCTCTGTAGCTGTAGGAGACATGAGTAAGAACAATGGACTCAAGCTGCCACAGAGGAAATTTAGTTTGGAGATTAAGACGACCTTTCTGATAGGGTGGTCAAGCATTAGAATAGGCTACCTAAACAAGTTGTGGACGCTCTATCCCTGCAAGTTTTTAAGAGCAAGTTAGACTGAGCTGGTTTAGTTAAGGATGATCCTGCCTTAAGCAGAGGGCTGTACTGGATATCCTCAGGAAGTCACTTCCACACCTAGGTACTTTCCTATGAACCTAATGCATGTTCATGTAGTATCACAGTACATCACAGTACTTTGTTTTTCTATATATGCTATACAAATAAAGCAACTGAGCATCCTAGATGTTTTTTCAGGATGCTCCACATTTCAAAACTATGTCTCCAAGGATTCCCTAAAACTGAACTTTTGACATGAAATTGGTGACAGATCATGGCCTAATCAAGTCTAGTTTTTGCAAACAAAAACTGTCAGCTACTTACAGGGCGTGTCTATATGTCGCCTTATGGTGACGTTACTATGCCATGGAAATCCTTCTGGAAGTACTAAAATATGGGAGAGTAACCACCCATACTGCACCATACACAAGGTGCATGGTTATTTTTAGCTGCTACTTCGCCATAGTGGCATGCTAAAACGGGGGAGTGTGTGGTACAGCTACAGTGAAGTAGCTGCTGGTGGCGTGTAGATGCATGTGACACAGCGCGTCCCTACGGCAATGTAGGGTGATGTGTAAACACACCCACAGTCACCAGAATGCCCAAGTCAGTGTCCTTTATTTTGGTACCTTCAAACTGATCACTTCACACAGAGGGCCCTTCTGCTTCTTTCACATGGCATTTGTAAGTCTGATCCAGGTGAGACTTGCTATCTGTCTTGTCAGGGTTTTATTACCATTTATACTGATTTTAAAAATAAGTTCTCAAAGGATTCTCAAAAAGTACACAAAAGGCCTATCTGTTTTTTATGTAGCACAAAGAGACTTTTAAAAAATTCAATGTGAAAAGTCAATAAAAATTCTTAGAAGTACAGAGTGCATAAGAAAGAGCTACAACATCCACCCATACTGAAATGGAGAACTCAAAACAATACACAGTTGTCTGTCAGGGATTTGTTCTTTCATCGTGTCTATTTAGCCTGTAATGTTAGAGGACCATCGGGAACAGGATGAAGTCTGACCAAGTCATACAGGTAAATGGAGCATATGTTAGTAACATCATATACGCTGATGACTTCTCGGGTACAGCATAAGCTGAGATATGAGATATAATATGAGATTGCAATCCACAGGGCCAGCAAGCAAATAGGAATGAAGATCAAGGCCTGTAAAAGGAAACATATGCAAGTAAGCAAGATAAAATCTGGCTGTATTCCAGTGGAACAAATTGACAGCTTCAGATATTTGGGAACTTTCATATGGGGTATGAAATACTGAAATCAAAGCCAGAAGTCAGCAGGCAGAATCCATGTTTAATACCTATAGTTTCTTGCATGCCGTGCACCCACAAACAATGCACACATCTTGCTTGGGGAAGGCAGAATGAAGAATACATTTTTCCAATCATGCCTAAATGCTGACTGCAGTCAGGAGACTGCTGGGACTGTGGCCATGACAGGATTAACACTGACTCTGACCCTGAGGTATCCACCTTCTCACTCCCTGAGACTGGCAGAGGAAAAGGATGACAGCCATCTTCCAGTAGTGTCTCCCTGCTTCTTATACTCCAGGTTTCTATTCCAGTAAAGAAAAATCCCACTTAAGACATGCAACCCAGTTTTGTGTGCGGTATACAAGTAAATACAGTAAACTTGAGTGCTACAAATAGTTGAAACTCCTTTACATATATATATGTATGTATGTATATATGTATTATTGGATCCTTACAGAGGCTGTCAACATACGTTGTAGGTCTTTTAAAGTCTCATGTAACAGGAATATACCTCAAAGTAGCAGGATAATGAGAATGCAAACCAGTGAGATACTATATAAGATGATACTGGTTTGTCAATAAAGTAATCCAGAAAAAGATGTCATGTGATGTATCCCATAAATATGATCTTGTCACTAGCACCAAAAGACAAAACCGAAGGAAAACCTGTTCTCATGTTTTCCCCAGAAGTTATTTGAACAGCACAGTGGAGTGGATTGGGAAGCAACACAAAATGCAGACTTTGAATCTGGTTTAGGATTGAAAGATGTGGAATGCAGCCTATTACTTCTGAATTCAAGATGTCAACTAAACTGGTAGGGCCAACCTTTTTTGGCAGGTGTGATAGAAAGTAGCCCTAAATCCTTCCCAAGTGCCACTTTGGTCCCCTTCCCCAATCTGATCTGTTTCTCCACTTTCTGCTCCCTGCCCTGTGCTCCCTTCCCAACTTGCTGCTCTTCTTTCTTCTTCCTGCAGTATCAGCCACTGTGCTGCCCATCCCCTCATGGACCTGCACTGTGCCATGCACAGAGGGTGCCTGTGCCAATTGTGCCAGACATGCATGTTGGCCACCCCTGATCTACCTACCCACCAAAGGAAAATATTAAGGACTGTGGGCTATGTGTTTAATATCCTCAAATAACTTGCTTGTACAGTTCATTTTAGCACTCATGCTAAAAAGAACGTGTTATTCTTTCCTTCTACAGAACCCAAAGAAAGATTGACTGACTTGTCTGGTTTCTTCAAATAATCAAACTGCATGGTACAGGGCTTCAGCCAATCACTTGCAGTAATATGGAAGGAATTTTTTTCCTCAGTGCATAATTATCCATATTTATACTGTGTAAACTTATCCATACTAATCTCCAGGTCAGATTGACAGGTAACTAGCTGGAGACAGGGGGAGAGATGTTACCATCTTCTACAGCATGGGGTGTGGTTTGGAGAAGATATGCCCAGATGATCCTTATTTGCAATGGAGGCTCTCTGGCATTTGTAAGCATTGGCCTTTCCTGTTCTGTGTCCTTGTCAAACACTTCAACCTCCTGAAGTCTGAAATTCTTCATGGGTGAAATTTATTTTTCAAATGCAGGAGATCGGACTAGAAGATACCTAGACTAAAGGCCCTTCTGTTCCTAACCCTATGAAGTATCATATAATGGCTTGTTCAGTCAGCCTCATCCTCAGTGTTGGCAAAAAGAGGTGAAAGGCAGGCACGTGCTTTGCTTATTTTTAGCGTGACCTAGAGTAGCTCCTCCTAACAGCCATGCTTTGAGTGAATAGACAAGATACTGTGGCAAGCAAAACTGATGACCCTGTGACCCTTCATTACTCCACTGAAACCTTGTCATCTTGAGCTTTGTTTAGCTAAGTGCTTTCAAAAAAAAAAATCATTACCAGAATGAAATGTAGATAAAGGTTCAAAGGAAGAAGAAAAAGGTTGATTAGCCTTGATTATCACAGTTAGCTGCCCTGAGAAAACCTCTGATCTCATCCTGTTCTCCTGGAGACCATACCATGGGGATTTTCAAGCCTCCATCACCATTCTTGGGACAGAATCACATGACCCTCTCCCTCTAGACCTTCTACTTTGGTTGAAATACCCTAAATATACTATCTGCTTAGTAGCTCTGAAGTTCTTTCCTATTAAAAGGAGAATGCCTTCAGTAAGGACAGCATAATGTATTCAACAGAACGGTTTTTCAGAGAAACATTTTTAAAGGCAGCACAAGGCTTATGAAAATGTCTTGTTAACCTGGTGGTCACCCATATCCTCATGAGAACCTTAAAAGATAGTTCCACACTTTTCAGTTCTTTGACTGAGAATGTATCTCCTTCCCTCTAACTTCGGAGTGCTGTCTTATCTCACTTCAAGCCCTGTGTCATCTCAGTCTCCTTGAACCAAGCCAAGCTAGTCTGTTCTTTAACCTTCGGGACTGAAACTTCAAATAACTTATTTCAATGTTTGAAGATTTGCACTAATTATCTACTGTTGCCTCTTCATTTTTGCAAGGACCATCCTTTAGACGAATGTTTCTCAAATAAGAATACACAGGAAGCTTTTAGAGTGTATGTGAAGGAATGGGAAACAGCAAGGAGGGAAATAGAATTGGAAGAAAAGAAAAAGAAGATGAATATGCACTATCTTGTGGTATTGGAGAGGTTACAATATGATTGTAGGGACTTTTGATCTAATTTTGGCCTTTCATTATTCCAAAACCTTGTTGATCATTAATCTTTTCTGTATGAGCAGGTTTTGATTTGTACAGCTAAAGAATGTCTGCTCTTTGCAATAGCTCCAAATGTTTTCTGGCCAAATATTCTGTCATACTAAAGATTACTAAAACTCTCTCTCTCAATTATTTTTGTATTATTTTAATACAATTATTAAATAACTATTTAATATTATTTTTAATCTGTGATTTAAATGAGGGCTTGCTAAATCCAACTTAATCTGTCCTTCACTTCTTGGACTATTGCACTTTATCGTGCATCAGCAGATGCATGACAAATAGGTCCAAGGAGGTGATACTTCCCCTCTATCGGGCGCTGGTCAGACCGCAGTTGGAGTACTGCGTGCAATTCTGGGCGCCGCAATTCAAGAGGGATGCGGATAACCTGGAGAGGGTCCAGAGAAGGGCCACTCGTATGGTTAAGGGCCTGCAGACCAAGCCCTACAAGGAAAGACTAGAGAAACTGGACCTTTTCAGCCTCCGCAAGAGAAGGTTGAGAGGCGACCTTGTGGCTGCCTATAAGTTCATCACGGGGGCACAGAAGGAAATTGGTGAGGTTTTATTCACCAAGGCACCCCCGGGGGTTACAAGAAATAATGGCCACAAGCTAGCAGAGAGCAGATTTAGATTGGACATTAGGAGGAACTTCTTCACAGTTCGAGTGGCCAAGGTCTGGAACGGGCTCCCAAGGGAGGTGGTGCTCTCCCCTACCCTGGGGGTCTTCAAGAGGAGGTTAGATAGGCATCTAGCTGGGGTCATCTGAACCCAGCACTCTTTCCTGCCTATGCAGGGGGTCAGACTCGATGATCTATTGAGGTCCCTTCCGACCCTAACATCTATGAATCTATGAATCTATTTTTCCCTGGTGTAAGAAGATGGAGATGGGATGGTGAGTGAGCAGAGTTTCCAGGTTAAGCATTCACATGTAGTAGATTGTACAGAACCAGGGACAAATCCAGAGAGGGTGCTATGGTGCAGCTGCACTCCCTCCTGTCCCCCTTTGATCACTATACACTGTTCTCTACAAGTGGCACCCTAGTGTGTGGCAGCAATAAAAAAGCCAATGAAATGTTGAAAATCATTAAGAATGGAATTGAAAACAAAATGGAGAACATCATCAAGCCACTACAAATCCATGGTGCACCCACATCTTGAATACACTCTACAGTTCTGATATCTGAATCTCAAAAAGGGTGTTGTAGAATTGGAAAAGGTACAAAGAAAGGCAACCAAACTGATCAATTGCCGTACCAGGAGAATCCAAAAAGTTTAGAATTCTTCAGTTTAGAAAGGAGAAGGCTGAGGGGGGATATGATAGAGGTCTATAAAATCAAAGGTGTGGACAAAGTGAACATGAAACTATTATTTACCAAGTCCCAGAATACTAGAATGAGGCAGCACCCATTGAAATTAGTAGAGGACAGGTTTACACCTAACAAATACTTTTTTATGCAATAAGTAGTTAATTTCTCAAATTCATTGTCTTTTGTAGTGGCAGACAGCATGGCCAGGTTCAAAATGAGACTAGACAAATTAATGGAAAATAGATCAATTAATGGCTGTTGAAAAGAATGGTTAGAGATGTTTCCTCTAGCATCTTCAGACCAATAATGGTGGATACCAGCAACAGTAATGAACAGAGGATAGAACACTCTTGATATATCTGATTCAATGTTTTATCTCTAACGCAGCAGTTTTGAACCTTTTTCAGTCGAAGTACCACTGGGTTGCAGAGTGAGACTTCATGTACCCCCTTTCAATGGGAAATTAATTTTTTTAGGCCCTTCGACCTGTGTTAGACAATGTATGAAATATATCTCACATAGCCCCTGATGAGGCTTCACGTACCCCCTTGGGGTACATGTACCCCCGGTTCAGAAACACTGCTCTAATGCATGCATTTCTGCCACTGTCAGAGACAGGATACTGGGCTACAGCATTCATTGTTCTGACACAGTATGACAAATCTTATGATCTTATGCCCAACAGTAAGCTACAAAGCCAACGTGGTACTTACTTTTCAAAGAGATCTTCCAGCAACTCATGCTGACATAAAAGAGAGTCATATGTCCTTGGCACTGTTAAAAATTAGACCATCTACATTTATGGCGCATAAACAGGAAGATGAGAGCTTACTTTTAAACACCTATTTTGGAAAACAATGGCAAAAATGTTACTTAGAAAGTCATCTTGGTGTGGAGGATGCAAACTTACGTAATGCCTCTTGGATAAATTTTAGCCTGGAAATGCCTAGGAGAGTCCTTTCTTGGGATGTTTGTTGATCCTTGGTCTTAGCTGAGTTAGAAAAAAAAATCTGTAAAACAGGCCTCTCTTAGTGTTTTGTGTATAATTTGAACAAACAACTTAAATCTGTTTTACTCTTCAGACAAGGTTTCAATTATTTTGTGTAAATACTTGGCCTCAATTTTATTTACAACACATGAATCTTAAAACTGCAATTATTTTCAGTAAATGATGTATGTAGTTCAAAAAAATGAAGCATTGATGGATGTCACAAGGCGGGGTCCTGGAGGATGGCCATGATCTCCCCAAGGCCCCCTTCCCGTGCCAAGTTGGTCCAATGGACACCCTCAACTCTTGCCCACCACGTCTTTGATGACAAAATATATTTGGGAAGCTGCCTTTTACACCCACTTGGTCATGTCTTGCTGGACACTCGGATCCCGTGGTTTCCCAGACCCCTCGTGGGTTCCACTTTGCAATGGGTGCTTCAGGGGCACCCTAGCCTTATGGGCTATGCGTGGCTCCAACCACCCCTTTACTACGCCCCAAGTCTTGCAGATGGAATGGACATTGTTTGGTCACGGCCTTGTTATAATATGGCCCTCTTGTCCTCTCTGGGCCCTGCGCTGCCCTGTCTGGCTCTGCCCCCATCTTCTGGGGTTTCTCAAAAGTGCTGTCCCCTTCCTCTGGGGCTCACCATACCCACACTGGAGCTGCTTGCCAATGCCCCCTCTCTGGGGCTTCTCGCTGCCCCCCTCTCTGGGACTCACCCCACCCACACTGGGGCTTCTCATCAGTGTCCCCTCTCTGGGGCTTCTCAGCTGCCCCCCTCTCTGGGGCTGGGGTCAGTGAACCCCGAATGCTGCGCCCTTGCTGGCGCTGGGGTCCCCACAATGCTGTGGGTTCCCTATGAGGCCTCCTCCAACCCCTAATAGCCTCACCCAAACCACCGGTGACAAACAGCAAACAAAATGCAAGCCCCTCAGCTATAACTTAAGCGGAAGCTGCCCGGCTATAACAACATTCCAGCCTACTGGGGAATACTCCATCCCTCAGCTGTGTCAGACGCCGCTTCTTCAGTCAGGCTTCCCCTCACTTCCCTGAGGGAGCTCCTTCCCCCTTGGCCACTGGCAGGGAACTGCTAGCTTGGCCTCAGCCCCTGAGCTTTATAAGAGAGCAGGCCCTGCCCCTTCTGGTCAGCTGACCTCCTCTGGTTGCCCTGGCAACCGGCAGCTGGGCTCGTCACTCACTGTTAGGGCTGTTTCCCTAGCAGTTTCCCCTCTTTAGGAGCAGGGCACCTAAGTGCTCTGCAACAACGGACAAACCTTACGTAGAGGCACAGGTGTAAATCCAGTATAACTTCAAGGATTTCAGTGGTGTTCCTCCCTAATAACATCTGTGACAGGAAGAGCAATATTGAGAGCAGACTTCAAAACATCTAGAAGCTAGAACCGGTGTGTAAATGAAAAAGATCAGAGTAATTCCAGCCCACAGGTGCATGCTTTGCAATCTTCAAGTTGGTAATTCAATTCATTCAAATACAAATGCATGCAATAACTGTAAAAGGCAGTAAGTGAAAATTGCAAACATTTAGCATGCAGCAAAAAGGAATTGGTTTCAATGGCAGTCCTGACTGAAGAACTGAGAATCCACGGCAGAGAAGTTCCACATTGCTGGATGTGAGGGTGGCATCACCCACTTCTGTGATGTGAGCCTAGTTTAGGTTTATGATATTTTGCTATTACACACAACTTAAGTACTAAGTAAAATTATCTATGATTAGCTTTTCTAAGTGGCTAAGAATGGCAGAGAGTCAGCATGTACTATCTTTGCACAGCTCCACTTAAAAATAAGTTCTTTAGGAGTGAAACTGCTAGTTACTGTATGTTAGTGCAGCGTCCTGTTTAATTAGTCCCTAGTCTCCCTATACATATTAAATAATATACTTTTCCTTCCTTAAGTGGAGATGCAGTCTGTTAAAGGATTACTTTTAATTTGTTCTAGCTATACTTTCCCCATAGACTCCATTTTCTATGAAAAACAGACTTGTCAATTACATTGTGAATTTTGTCTCAGACTATCAGTTGTACTCAGCCTTTGGTATGTCCTTTGTATTTTAGTGTTTCTAATTTCTTTCCATCATATTCAGTTTCTAAATTAAGGCCACATTTCAGCCAGAAACTCAAATCACTCCTATTCTAATTGGTTCTTGTCAGCCATCAGATTCAGACAAGCATGTACATGGACAAAATGCCTTAAGTTTTAGCAGCCCCAAATTGTATCTGATATGTCTTGGGTCATTTCTTTTGCATATCTGATTTAATTCTTTTCAAATGTTCTATATCTTTCCTTGTAGCAAAATTAAAATAGCTTGGGCCTCATCCAGTACCACTAAAATCAACAGGATTTTTTCAATGACTTCAGCAGGCTTTACATTAGACCCTATCTCTTTTATTGTTAAAACATTGAAATCTGTGAATTCTGATGTTGACTTTAGCAGGAGCTAGGATGCTTCTTCTCAAGTTACACTATGTATCATTACTAATGTTTACATAATATTAGGAACTAAGTCTATTTGAACATTTCTTCATAGCCAGCAAACTCTCCAGTCTAATGCTCTAAATTACCTTGCCAGTATTTCATATTAATAGAAAACAAGATATTTATTTTTTTCTTACCCCAAGCCTAGACACTGTCAGAATAACCACCATATTGTGTGTTAGTTATTCTCTAGAATAGCAACCTGCATCACCAAAGAATCAGTTCTATCTATTCTATCTATGCTTAAAGCTATCTAGCCTGATTTTTATTCTTGTTAATTACTTCATGCAGATAAATATCTGAAAATCTGTGTACAAATTCTTGTGCTGCTGCAGCAGCCTTCTGAGAAAAAATGAATCTGTTTTTACCAAAAATGGAGAAGAAAAAGCTCGGTCAAGGTTACTGTTTCCTTTGCTTCTCTCCACTTTTCTAGGTAAAGGGTCTGTTAAATGACAGACAAGTTTTCAGAAGGTAGTTTTTAGTCTGATGTAGCTTCTGAGTAGCTTTCATTGTGGTGGGCCAGTAGAGGGCGCTTCTGCCTTGAGCTGCCCACCTCACTGTGCCCGACCACCTTCCAGGCTCCAAGTGCCCCCCTGGCGTGCCTCACGTCCGGCCGACCCCTTCCCTGGAGCACACCCGCTAGCCTGGGGTTCCCACTGCCACCATCCAAGGCTCTGGACTCAGTTCTAGCTCTGCGCACCTTGGAAAACACAGGCCTGATCGTCCACTTGGTACTAGACCCAATACAGGCAATAGTTGATGCCCTGTCATACATCACAGTGCCACCAGGGGACAATGCCATGCTTGAGTCTCCCAAGTTTTGATGTTAATATCACATTTCTTCAGATTGGCCTTCAAGGATCTCTTCTTTTTGCCTGTCTCTAGAGTGGTAGCCATTAATGAGTTGGGAGTATACGACCTGTTTTGGGATCGTGTTGTCAGGCACCCTTATGACATATTCTGCCCAATGGAGCTGATGCCATATAAACATGGCTTTTATGCTGGTGCTGTTTACTTGAACCAGAACATTGGCATTCACTCTTCTGTCCTTCCAATTAATATGGAAGATTTTTTGAAGACATCACTGATAGAAACATTCCAAGGCTTTCAGGTGTTTTTAACATGTCCAATATTGCCCACTCTCATGATTTTTGTTCTTAAAGTCTACATTTCAGGAATGTGAAAAATTTAGCTCTTTCTTTTTCACACACACACACACACACACACACACACACACACACACACACACACAGAAAGAAAGAGCTAAGTTTAAATGTAAATATATATAAATGTAAATATATACATAAAAGAAAGAGCTAAGTTGTTCACATTCCCAAAGAACAGACTTTAAAAACAACTCCAAAAATTGTAAGAGTTGGCAACACTGTATGTCATCCAGGTTTCACACCCATGCAGCAGGGAAGGGATGACAACAGCCTGGTAGACAAGAAGTTTGGTTGGGTCCTGATGTCATAATCATCGAAGATGTGATTTTGAAAATGTCCAAAGGCAGCACTGGCAGATTTTATCCTTTTTTCTTCACATGACTTACCATATTGCCCAAGCTGATCCAGGTTTAAACTTCAATTAAAGAGATTCAAATTTGGATCATACATCAAATAGATGTGCCAATTAAACTGTGAATCAATTATGAGAAACCAAAGAAAAGAAAAAAGATAATTATTAGAAAAAATAATATTTTAATAACAGAAAGCAATGCAGGATCCAACTTATTTTTAATTCTTATTGCTTATTTTAACACTCTAAAGTTATTACCATCAGGGCATCTAACATTTTTTATTCTTTATTATTTATTTACCACTTCATTGTCACTCTTTTCAATATGAAGTTGAATGTTGAGTTGCACTGGCTGCATCTACATGAGACACCGACTGTACAGTAGCCCGTAGCTACTATGCAGTAGCATCTTGTGGCAGATGCTACTGCGCAGTAGTCTTGTGCCATGCTACTGCACAGAAATTCCACTTAAATCATACTTTTGAAAGAGCCACCTGGATACCACAAAAAGATTTGCTGCAGTACAAAAAGAAAATCCCTACAAATTGCACACCATTAGTTATGACATACCACCCTTTCCTGGAACCTACACAGAAAACCTTCAAACAATTTCAACTCATACTAGAAGAAGACCCAGTTCTTAAAAAGATATTTCCAGACCACCCATCCTAGACTGTAAACGAGCACTGAACCTCACTAACCTCATCACCAGAAGCAAACTCCCTATGATCCAAAACACACCTAAAGGATCCAGACCATGCCAGGACAAGAAATACAAAACCTGCCAACACATCTTCACCACCCCAACAATAGCTTCAACCTACAATAGAACTATCAGCATTCCTGGATCTTACCCCTGCACCTCCAGAACTGTTCTATATTTCATTCAGTGCACCAAATGTCCTGATGCAAAATATGTAGGAGAGACCAAACAACTGCGCACCAGAATGAACACACACTGAAAATCCATCAAAGACAAAAATATCCAATTACCTGTGGGTGTCCACTTCTCACAAGACAGTCACTCCCTCTCCAATCTGCCAGTTCTAAGCCTCA
Organism: Alligator mississippiensis; assembly: GCF_030867095.1. NCBI lineage: Eukaryota > Metazoa > Chordata > Crocodylia > Alligatoridae > Alligator > Alligator mississippiensis. The sequence continues at coordinate 40,163,609 of NC_081824.1, forward strand.
AAGAGAACTTACAAAACACCTTTCGTATATGAGCCTATGATATTCATAAATCTTCTAGATACAAAAATTCATGAACTCAGTATAGACATTGGATTATGACACATTACAGCCTGCCAGATATCTGATTTACCAGGTACCTGCTTGACCTTATCATTTTACTCCCCGCATCCTTCCTGTGCTCCCCTCCTCTACCTTTTGTCTTCCTAATTTCCAGCTATTTCCTTTTTCACAGACTGCCTCTCTTTTATCTTGGAGAACTCAACTACAGCAGAGTCTACCTTGCTTACTTTTGGCATTATTTCCCTGTCGTTTCCCCCCCTCCCCTCCCCTCCCCTCCCCTCCCCTCCCCTCCCCTCCCTTCTCTACTCTTTTTTTCCCTAATTTCCACCTATTTACATTCTCATTGACCTCTTGTCACACTTCTAGCTTCTTTCATTCCTTGGAGATGTCAGAACAACAGCATGACTGAAGGAGGGTGGTTGTCCCAGAAAGCTTGCAAAGAACAATTTCCCAACTACTCAGTTTGTCTACTAAAAATATCACATCTACCCCAAAAAACCTTGCCTACCTATGTCCTTTGACTCACATGGCTACAACCAAAAACCCTGCACAGTCATTTAGTACTTGTTTACACAAGTACTAACTGCGCAGTAACAACTGCACAGTCAGCATCTCATGTAGACGCAGCCGCTAAAAACTGAAGGTTCCTTGTTCTGAAGAACTGTGTCCATAACTTTCATTCAGATTAACAGAATGTTGTTTGCATTATTGTTCATTAAAAGAGTTCAAAAATGTTCTTGACAAAACACAGATATGAAAAGTCGTAAACTGGAGGGAGAACTTCTTCCTTGATACATTTCATATCAAATGCTTGTCTGAAGCAATAAAATTTTAGAGCTATAGAAGTCCTGAGCTGTTAAATGGATGGTCTCATCCTAGAATTTCTTAATTTAGAAGTATTAGTTTCCTACAACCAGCGTACTCTCCAAAGCTTACCAATTCACATACATCAGTATATCTTTCCATTACATATTAGTATGTTAAGAAAATATGTTTATGTGGCTCTCTGAAGGGTGAAGACGGAATAAGTGCAGGCTTTTTATTCTCTTACATATAAACCTCAACATTTTTTTTAACGTGAAGAGGTTTCCATTAACAACTAGGTTGCAACATCTACATGAACAAAATATTTAGCATGAGACTCAACAGCTTCACATTAATAGCTCTCAGCTGACAGTATGAAGCTTGGACATTATTGATTACAATTCCTGTGTGATGCACTAACTTGAATAAAGCATGCAAGCAACATGTGCAGGCAAGCCAGATGCAAAACTGAAACATTATCTAAACAGAGCTGATTTCAAATGTTTCAAATGTAAATAACCCACCGGGTGGTCCTTTAGACTGTCAGCAATCATTATTTTCTCCAACATAAACAAGACTGTCAAACAGGATTTTTGTCACAACGATAAAATGTCATTCTTCACTAGTAAATCCTAAATTGTTTTTTTAAGAAAATAACATACCTTCAGAATAAATGAGTTCCTACCCAGATTTAAATGAAAGAATTTTGCAAGCTGTCCTTTAAAAACAGAAGATAGCTGAACAACAAGCTGGGAAATAAAGAATAAGTTTAGTTGCATTAGTAAAGTGATAGACCTTAAAATCTTGTTACAATTCAAAATCCTGTTTGCATTTACCCAGTTTCAGTGGTTGACGTGTTTTCAGTACATTGTGAAATATAAAACAGGTCTATCTTGCATAAAAGTACTATGTTTTCCATTTCAGAATTTCTTATATCCTGTATTATTTACATATGGAGTTTTGCATACCCTTGTTCCATCAGCTGTTTAGCCCTTCTGCGTGTTTCATACCAGACACCCAAGGAAGATTACTATGGTACGTGAAATCTTGTTTAAGTCTATTCTAACCATGAAACTAGTTGGTCTAATAAAAGGTATTGCCAAGAAAAACCCTTGCCCTTTGTATTTTTTCAAGAGCCATTACTTGAATCAAGAAAATTATTGGTAATGGCCTAAAAGATTAGTAGGTCTAATGCCTGCCCTCTTATATATAAAGGTTTCTAATAGCCAGATTAGATGCTCTTAGAACGATATTCAGCATCCAAAATCTCATTGAATTCAATAAAAGGTAGCTGCCTCAATAGCTTTGACCCTAATTCGCATAAATGCATAGTGAAGTATATATTCATCTACTGATCCAACACTTATTGAAGCCAACAAACGGAGTGGCAAAATGTTTAATTCATGTTATAAAAGACTACCTTTTACACAAGATTTCTGGGAAGAATAAATTGTTCAGGATCTCCTTGCTGCCTGATTCAACTTTCCATATGGGAGATGTCTCTCTTAGAGGTCAATCACACATTATGCTCTAATTCTCCATTGTGTTCTGTCTTGTGCTTCAGGACAGAGCATCTTTAGGGCCCTACCGCATCATTTTCTGTTGTCATATAGCCACTTTCTGTACAGCCTGTTTCTTGTTCTGCTTTCATCTGCTATGCTAAAGAACACAGTCTTTAGCAGCTGGCCATCTTTCGTGCACTAGATAGGGAGAAAAAGCTGGAGATTTCTCCTTTTTGTCACATTCCCAACTGTCTGTTTCACATTGATCCTTTTTTTGATCATCTTGTTTCTGCTGTGATTTTACCTGCCGATATGTATAATTAATTATCATTTCATTACAAAGGGCCAAATGCCTGTGAGCATCATTCTTCTTGAACATCCATGTTTCCACTGCATAGAGTAAAATTGTGAACATTCTTGATACAAGAAATCAGGATTCCTTTGTCTCTGCAAGCCAGCTTCAGGTCATCAGTAGTACCCTCCTCATGATCTCCTTGGAGAAAATGTTGTCCCACATGTTAAGGCTTTCAAACAGAAAATGCTTTACATGCTATCCATCTTGTTGCCAGCTGCTTAAATGTCTACATCTTCTCCTTCTTTCCCCCACTTCACTTTCACCACGTTTGTCTTGCCCACATTGATTTGCAACATGAGTCATTCATCGGTCTTGTCAACCTAGGTCTGCAAGACCCTCTTCATCTATGTCCAGCAGATAAATGTTATCTTCAGAATTTCAGTGCACCTTTACCCAAAAGCCTTTGGACAATTATGGTTTTGTCCATCAATCTCTTGAGGTAAATCATAAAGGTATGGGAGATACTAGACTGCTGTCTATAATTTTCATTGTCATCTTGAACCACTTGCTTAACACACGATTGACAGCAGATGCCAATTGAGCTTCTTTGTAAATATTTTTCAGCAGACTAACCACTCCTGGCTTATGATATATAACCTCAGAACAGCTCACAGACCATCATGCCATACAGAGCTAAATTATTTTTGAAATCAACAAAACTATTGAAGACCTTCTGGTCAACTTCTCACTGGCCGCATCTACACAAGATGCTGACTGTGTAGTCGTTACTGTGCAGTCATTTAGTACTTGTATAAGTACTAAATGGTTTTGCAGTAACCGGAGTTACTGCACAGTTGCACCAAGGAATGGCTTTTTTCATGATGCCGGCTATGCCATAGCTCATGACTACTGCACAGCAGTATCACATCATGCTTCCGGCTATGTGACACTACTGTGCAGTAGTCACAGGCTACTGTGCAGTCAGCATCTCATATAGACATGGCCATTATGTACTCAGTACTTACCTTTTCCTTGCTGGTGAGCTTTTCTACATAGATATTTCTTTTTTGGTGCTGGGAAGGACATACTGTTCTGCTACAATTTCTCTTTGTATGTCTTCCTACACCTCCTTCCTTTGCAACTTCCCCAGGAGTTCTTAACAGATCACCCAATCTTCCTTTCTAGATAGGCCTTTTAACATGTAGGGTTTGGTCTTGGCTAAACAGATAACTTTTCTAGGGAACAGTATCTTTCACAAGGAATGGCATATTCTTTGTTATCCCTAACTCTCTTGAGACTGTTTACTCTTCCCTCATTTTACATTTCTATTTGTTGGTCTTAACAGCTCTTTTACTACAACTTTGTCTAACTGAGTAGTATAGTCTAAAGATTAAAAAAAAACTGGGGCACACATGTACTGTTTAGGCCTGTGCGAATAGGGAAGTATTCAATTCAAATTAGGATTCAGCCAATTCGGAGAATAGTGATTCGATTCAGAGATTTGGATCACTGTCCCAAAATGATTCGGCTTCCAAAGATTTGGCACTGATTCGGAGAGGTTCTGAAATTTGGCCATAGACTATAATGGGGAATCACTGAAATACCTATAACTTTGTCCTTTTTGGCTAATTTGGATACAAATTGCAGGGGTGGTAGCCCCTTCTGAGGGTGTGACGCCTGTCAAGTTTCAAGGAGTTAGGTGAAGGGGTTTCTGGGAAACTGCATCTCAAACTACTGAAAGTTAAACTCCTCTTGTGAGTGTGTTTAGACACATTTGGATGAAAACAACAGGGATGGTAGCTCCTTTGGAGGGCATGAGGCCTGCCAGGTTTCAAGGATATAGGTGCAGGGGTTCATGGAAAACTGCACCTCAAGCTGCTGACAAGCAAAAGTCATGTCATGTATGTGTGTTAAAGTGCAGCGGGGTGAAAACTGCAGGCATGCTAGGCCCTACTGAGGCCATGAAGCCTGCCAGGTTTGAAGGAGATAGGTGCAAGAGTTTCTGGAAAACTGCACCTGAGGCTGCTGACAAGCAAACCCGTGCTATATGACACTGTGTGTGTGTTAAGGCATGCCCTCACTAGCGCTGGAGCCTCTACACAACACGGTAGTGTGCCCCAATAGGGTCTCCTCCTCCCCTATAACCTCAGTGTGGTCCACCACTTTAAATGACAACAGGTAATAACTTAGTAAGTAGCACAGTAGCACCAGCAGCATCAAAGGCAGCCAAACTGTCACAGACTAGATCCTTTCTTTCCTTTCCTGCAGGAGCTTCTTCTCCAGCAGCTGCCAGAAAACTCTCCCTGCCAGCCCCAGCCCTGGGGCTTAGATGTGCCCAGGGCCCTGCATCCTTCCAGTCAGATGACTGGGGACAGGTCCTATGGGGGGTTGGTCTAAAGACATGGCACTGGCAGACAAGGTTCTTTGGGTGAATCTGGTATCTGGTGTGAATAGTTAGATAAATATATCTTAGCAAGCTTTCTGGTTGAAAAACCTTGCTAACCTCACCACCAGAAGCCAACTTCCTGTGAAAAGTGGTTTTTAAATTCTCTTTCAGGTCAGGCCTGAGAGACTGGAGACAGTGGTTTTTTTGTGAGAAATGTGCCCACACAGGTAGGGTATTCTTGTGTTTGATACATTCTTGTGCGCAGTTTGTGGGGATACTGGAGATATGTTGGCAGGTTTTGTGTTTTGAGCTTTAGAAAGTTGGCTTCTGGCTCATGGACTCAATATAGACATTAGATTTATGACACACAACAACCTACCAGACATCTGACTGGTACCTCTCCACTTTTACCTGCTACATCCTGCTTTTACCTGCTACCTCCCCAGCTACCTCTGCTTTTACTTGCCACCTCCCCAGGTACCTCTCCACTTTTACCTGCTACATCTTGCTTACCCCCTACCCCAGCCTGTCTCTCTCACCCCCTGACACCTTTATTTCCATTTTCACTGACTGGCTTTCTTGCCTGCATTGCATGCCAGCCTCTGATTTCTTGACTATTCCTTCTATCTAGGAAAAGCGCACACACCAATTACAGGAGCTTCCTCAGCCTGACAAAGTGTTTTTCAACTCGAAAGCTAGTGTCCCAGGCAGCTAAGCTGACATCACCTGGAGCCTCACAACTCCACTGCAACCAGCAAGCCTCAGGCCTGTCAAAGACGTGATGGGTCTGGGCTTTCCCCAGCCAGGACTGTGTGCATGCGTGTAGTGGTTAGAGGTTATGGTGCCTCCTACCCGCCTTTCATCAGGGGGATCCTCAGTCCTGGCATTTTCTGGGGCTCCCATGCTTCCAGCAGTACCACCAGGCCTCCCAACCCTGGCAAAGTGCAGTTTTAGTGGTCATGCCCAGGACCTGGTGCCTCCTCCTTACCCATAACCCCAGCCCATACCTGCAAGTTTGTCCTGGCATGGAAGCTCAGCAGGAACTTGTTCTTCCCCTGCTGGCTGGTGATACAGTGAGTGCTGCCTCCAACTCAGAGAGCAGGGCATTAGCTGGTTAAAAAAAATAAAACAGAAATAGGTGCAGATGGAGTGAGGAGGGTGGCACTCACTCTGTCTGCAGGTGGAGCTTGGGGAACTCTAGCAGCAGGATGTTCATCTTGAGGAACACAAGCTGTTCCACCAAACCAGGATCCAAGCAGGTGTGGTGGGGTATCACAACATCCCCAGCAATGCTGAACACCCTCTCACACAGAACACCAGTCAGTGTACAGGACAGGTGTTTCTGGGCAACCATGGCCAGATCCTGCCACATCTGGCTGTGGGTTGCCCAATAGGCCAAGGGGTCACAGTCCAGCAACTCCATGTCATCAGCGAGTTAGGTAGCCACCGAAGCCTCAGCACTACCTGCCCGAGGCTGGGGTCTGGTGCATCTAGACCCCAACATTGAAGCCATTCCCTTGCCCCACATGGGCAGCAGCTGGTGTGGAGGAGACTGGCTGGTGCTGCTGATGGGAGTACTGGCATGGGAAAGTGAATCCCCCCTTCCATATCCCCTTGCCTCTGCCCTTCTGCCTCCCTGACTCTGTTGGCCAGTACCTCCATCCAGTGATCAAGGGTTTTGGTGCTGCCAGTACACATGCTCCCCTTCACCCTTAGGGTCGCACATGCCCGCCAGCATGTGGACTGTACTGGATTGCAACGGATCCAGCTATTTCCTGATGGCCTCCTCCAGTTGTCTTACCAGTGTCTGCAGGTCTGGTGACAGTGGCTTGCCCCAGCCAGGAACATTGATCCCCTGGAACTTCTCCATTTGGTTCTCAAATTCCCTCCCTATGAGGATCACCTAGCTAAGGAGGGCATCACCAGTGCTGAGGGTCTTGGTGGTCTTGAGGGAGGGCTTGAGGACCACCAAGATCTGGGAGATGGTATCCCATGCAGGTCTGTTAAGCGGGCAGCTGATCCCAATTTCCCCCAAGCAAGGCCACCTCATGGATGGCCTTCTGTTGCTCCATCAGCCTTTCTAGCATCAGGTATGTGGAGTTCCACCAAGTATCCACTTCCTGCATGATTTTGTGCTGTGGGATGCTTAGCTCTGCCTGTTTCTCCTGCAGCATCTTGCCCACCTGGATGCTGCAGTGGAAGTGGCCCACCACCTTCCTGCATTTTGAAATCAGCTGAGGGTAGTGATGGTGTCATCACCAGCAGCCCTGTTTCCTTCTAAGGCATCCCTGAATATGAGGTGCAACTTGTGTGCCACACAGCGGATGCCAACAAAGTTGGCATCACGGATGGCCTTGACCATATTGGCCCCACTCTCAATGACCATGAACCCATGGGTGAGCTCACGCTGCCCAGCAAGCCACCCCTGCACCATGTGGTTCATGGCCACCATGATCTCCCTTGTCATGTGGGACTCATCCATCACCTAGGCTTGAAGGAGAGCCCAATGATGGCCTGACTGATTGTGCCAGTGCCCTGTGAGGGAGAGGTAGGCATGATCTCCACCCTGGCTTCACCCTGGCTCCAGATGTCAGAGGTGAAGTGCTAGGATACCTGGGGCCCTGCCTTGTGCAGCTCCTCCCTCAAGTACTCCCTGCATGCCTTATACAGGGAGGGCACCACCTTCCTGCTAAAGGTGGTGTGTGCAGGCACTTGGTAGGATGGGGCCGCAAGCACCATGATCCGCCTGAACCCTAGCCACTCAACTTAGGAGAAGGGCTGGCCATCCAGAGCAAGCATCTCCCCAATGCTCTGGGTGACCTTACAATGTGCCTCACTTTGCCTGCAGCTTTCCCCCACAATTCCAGGGTGGCCTGCCTCTGCTTTGGGGGGATGGGGCCTTTGGAGCAAGGGGCAGGGGGGACTTCCTTTTGGGCACACTGCCACTGGTGCCAGGCTGAGCAGAAGGAAGGGCAAGGGGGTGCTGTCTCCTGAGATGCAGCAGCATCACCATGGTGGTGAAGTGTTTCACTTCCTTGCCCCAGCTGATGCGCCTTTGGCAGTGCTGGCAGATAGGAAACCTGGGATCATATGCCACCTCAAAATGATCCCACACTACACTACTCCCCTACTTCTGGGTTGAGGGTGGGGATCCTGTCTTATCCCCCCAACAGCAGGCACAGTCACAACAAGAGGAGGAACTGACTTAGCTGAGCCACTTGCCTCTACAGCCTCCTCTAACATGCCTTCCTGAGAAGGAGACCTGGGTCTAGGGGAACTTTGAGGTGTGGGGAGCACAAACTCAGATTCTCCCTCAGTCCCCAGAATTTCTTTAGCTAGGGAGCTCATGTCCCCTGCTTCCAGATCCAGCTCCTTCTCCAGAACTGGGAGGCTCACATTGGGAGATGAAATTAGAGTGGAGGAGAGTGCCATTCTGCTGCTGGTGCCTATTTCTGGTATTAGGGGAGGTGGTGCAGGTGCAGGGACAGGTACTTCTCCCACTTGCTTGCTGCCACTGGCAGCAGGAGACTCATGGCTGCCAGGAAGAGGATGCATCTAAATTGTGGGGTGGATGTGCAGCTGTAGCTCTCCCCTTACCCCCTCTAGCCCCTCTCCCTCCCCTGCCAGAAGACCTGGTACCTGCCTTTCCAGCACACTTCATATTAATCTTTCCTGTGCTGGAAAATGTGTCTGTGTGTATAACTAACTAATAATATCTCTTCTTCTTCTCTGATCTATGACTGCCTGACTTCTTCTGTGCTGTGTGTTCACTATTTAATAATCTGTATCTGACTTCTTCTGTGTTGTGTGTTTAATAATCTGTATCTGACTTCTTCTGTGATGTATGTGTATGAGTGTGTGTAATGTATGTGCTTTCCTGCACAGTGATGGATCACACTGCCCAGGAAAACACAGCTTTCTTTTTTAAAAGAAGCAGGGCATGGAAACAAGAACAAATGTAAGTTGAAAGAAATGGATTGGATAGGGATAAGTAGAGGGTTTCTAGTTAGTAATCTGTATCTAATCCTTATCAAGAACAGAAAGTAACAGGAGACTGACTAGGTAGGAAGCCAAGCCAATCCAGTACCTTTCAGATACTATTGCTCAGGCAAAAACAGTTCACAAAAGGCACAGAAGCCTGCAGACAGAGGCTTATATGCTATTTCTACGTCCCTCCCTGTAACAGGCATCACTTCCGAGCCAAGTTGCGGCCCGCTCATCTGTTCCTGCGGCAACCGCCCGCCTTCTCGCCTGCCACGTCTTGATGTTAATTAATTAATTAGCGGGAGGCTGCCCATTATAATGCCCCGATGCCGGGGGGGGCGCTCTGCGGCTCCAACCTCCCCTAATACCGCAGCCCAAGCCTCGCAGATGTAAGTGCTGTCATCTCTCTTCTGCTCCCTTTTGGAGACTCACTATGCTGCCCCCTTTTTGGGGCTCCCTATGCCCACACTTGGGCCCAATCGCCCCTCTCTGGGGCTGGGGTCTGTGCCCCTATAAACTGCGCCCTCACTGGCGTCTGGCTGTGCCCCACTTGGACTCACAAAATGGCCCCCGTCCTGGGAGCTCGCCCTGCCCATGCTGGGGCTTCAGAAATGTCCCTCCCTAGGGCTGGGTCTATACATCCCGTATGCTGCGCCTTCCTGGGCACCGCACACTGCTGCAGGTCCCTATAAGTCCTATGCCCCAACTTGGGCTCAATCGCCCCTCTCTGGGGCTGGGGTCTATGTACCCCGCACGCAATCCGGGGTCTCGGTCCCCCCCATCTGCAACCCACCGGTTGCGCCCGCGACCCACTGGCCGCGCTCCTCGCCACCAGTCGCTTACGCACTGGCGTGCGAGCTGCGCCTTCCCTGGTGCTATTCAAATAATGCACCCTCTTGGCGCTAGGGCACCCCACACTCTCTGGGGTCCCTGTGATTGAGACCTCCTCCAACCCCTACAGCCTCACCCAAGCCTCCGGGTGTAATAACAGAGCCAAACAAACACAAGCCTCCTGGCTGTAACACAAACCTAAAGCCCCCTGGCTAGACCTTTAGTGCCCAATCCTCTCAGGGCTATCATGAGCTGTACTTGCCCCTCAGACTTCTCGCCATAGCTTGGCTGAGTGAGCTCCTGCCTCTCCGGCTGCTGGCAGAGAACTGCCAGCCTGGCCTCAGCCCTGGGCTTTTATAAGGGCCAGGCCCTGCCCCCTTCTGGCCAGCTGACTCCCATTAGTTGCCCCAGCAACCTGCAGCTGTCCCCCTTATGTTCGGCCAGGGCTCTCTCCCAGGCAGTTTTCACTCCTTAGGAGCCAGGCACTGACATGCCCTGCAACACTCCCCCAGAGCACTGTGATTGGAAGGGGGCTCACGGAAAGATCAGTCACTGGCCAGCTAGAGATGTCAGTCTTCCCCCACCCCACTCCGCCTCCCTCTTCTTAGTTTCTGTTCCCCTGAAAGACTGCCTTCCAAATCTCTGAATCTGTTCCGAATTGATTTGGAGGCTCCGAATCAATTTGGAGATTTCTTTTTCTCCTGATTCAGTTCAGATTCAGTGATTCAGCCTCTGAATTGGGCCAAATCCTCTCCAAATCGAATTGCAGACCGAAGCTTCGCATACCCCTAGTAATGTTCATAAAAATAGTAGTAATGTCTTCTTTTTTTCCCCATGTCATTGATAGGATTTGGATGTACAGCTCCTCAATAGTATTTGGGTACCTAACTCCCAGCAGAATCTCATTAGGCATCTATCTACCTTTGAGAAGCTGGGCTAATGTGTCTCCATCCCCTAGGCAGTTTTGAGACTATAAGCCTTAATACGCTTTGTTGTTAAAAACTCTTAACACGGTGAAGAACTGAGCCCTTTTTCCTTCCTAGTGAGATGGAAGAGAAAGATTTTTCTTTCTAAGATGACAGTGAATATTAGCATATGGTTTGTACTGCTTTTTAAATCTGAATTTAACTTTCACTAAAATGACAATGTGTTTTAAACAAATCTTTCACACATATGTTAATAGATAGGAACACATTTTTGAGTGCAAGGAGGTTATAAATGGAGAATCTTAAATCCAGATAGGATTGGCCATGGGGGATGAGATATAAAACAGATGGGCTGTACTGAAGAGGGAGCATAAGCATAGTTTGTAAAATGCAGGAGCTGGTAGTACCATTGTATTCTGAGCTGTTTAGCTTCAGATAGAATACTGTGTCAAATTTTGGGCACCACATTTAAGAAGAAACTGGAGAGGATGTAGAGGGCAACCATGAACATGGTACAAAGGTAGGAATGCAAGGCTATGTGAGGAAAAGTTGAAGGAACTGCATATATATAGTTCAGAGAGCAGGAGACTGAAAGAGGAATGATAGCAGCTTTCAAATATTTGAAAGGGTGCTGTAAAGAAGATGGAGAGAAACTGTTCTTCCTGTCACAGAGGACAGAATAAGAAGTAATAGGTTTAAACTACAGCAAAGTAGTTTTGGATTAAATCTCAGGAAAAACTTCCTAACTGTGAGAGCAACGGAACATATATTTTCATTTTTTCTGAATGTTTCCTCCAGTCACACTTTCATCCCAGATCTTAACTGTGTGCTGCATATGTAATAGTGGTTATCAACTAAAAAGCATTATCAGTTTTTAAAAGTATAGTCAATCATGAAGAAAGCAAAAAATGCAAGGTCCTCATATTTATTGGGGCATGTGAGAAAGATAAATCCAGCATTTGGAGATCTCTTAAGAATCTGAGGTCCTTCTGTGATAATGTCACTTGAATTGCCCTATCAGTTTTGTTTGAACATCTCCTGCCACACAGCCTTATTGGTATCTACAAACTGAAGAACTTGTACATGGCTTTCAGCGTTCTGGAACTGTCTAAAAGCTTATAAAAAGATGCCATGCAGGATGTTACAGAGAGGTACTTGGGGAATAGATTTGAAAATGGTGAGTGAAGCTCAAAGGAAAACTTGGAACTCACCTGAAAAATTGGTTAGGGAAGTACCAGGGTGTGGAAATCATCAAGCGTGTTGTTATCTTCCATAAATTCCAAAACATAAAACTAGGTAGGAGAAAGATTACTAAATCAGAAGTTAACCCAAGCTTGATGAGCCTTTATAGCCTTGTGTCCTGAGAGTTCAGAGAAAAAAAATCTTTTCTCTGTCTTTGATTCAGACATTTTCATACCCTGGTGAAGTTTTGCTTTGAAGTGCATTTCAAACAAACCTCAGTGAAACTCCCCAAGTCTGGTGATTACCATGTGGTTTTGCATCCAAATGATGGGAATCAGCAAATCTTAGGAGGGTTCTAAAGCAAAATAATAAAGCCATACATGACTGCCTGGAGTTGGATCACAACTGATTTGAAAAAATTTGTAAATTTTCTGAATATCTCATAAACATTGAGTTTGCCATGTGTCATTGTCATCCCTGCCCCAAAGCGGGTAAGCTTTGCTTGATTTCAATTTCTTTTGAAAGCCTTCTGCATCATTTCTAGAACAATATTACTGATTTAACTTTCAAAACTGTTGAATCTTCTGCACTTGAATTGACTGGGGATGAAATATATTTTTCCTCCCAAAATCACTAATCCATTTCTGGGCAAACAGTGGGAGATGTCCACGTGAAACGACTTCAGAATAGACCTAGAGAATGGGCTTTTTACGTAAAGGTAATATTCAGGTTTTCAGCTAAAACCTGGCAAAAATAAGAAAAGTTTAAATAATCTTTTTTTTTTTTAATTTTGCAAGAAAACACTTTTAAGTCAGTTCAGAGGCCATAATGTACTTGATATTTCCTTCCACAAGTTGCAAATAGCTCATTTTAATTAGTTTAAATTTAGTTTTTCACTTAAAAGCTGTTTGTTGAAGATTTTTTGTTGTCATGGAATTTCACTGAGTAGCATTCACTAATTCTCATGGATTAGAACAGATTTTTCTGCAGCAAGTTGTTCTGCTTTCATACAATACAAAGTTTCCATTGGATGCAAGATAAAATAAACTGTAGCTGAATGAAAAAGGACTGATATTTTTACATCAGAGGTGCTTGCTGCTAATGATTATATTCCTCCTCTTTGTTGCCTGCCCACCTAGAATAGTGTTTTCTCCTTTTACTGCTCATAATACAGTTGCTTGTATGCCCTCTCCATGAAGTTACCAGAGCATGTTTTCCCCAGCCTGGAGTGCTCACTGTTCTCACTCTCTTCACAGTTGTCTTCTTGGCTCAAAGACCTGCTGAGTCAGTTTCTCACGCCCAGAGTGACCTCCTCCCCTTTGCTATACTTAGGAGACTTCACACTTGTCAATCATAGCAGGGGACAGAAGTTGGGAGAGCACTTGGAGCTAGCAAGATTTCAGCTAGCACTTGTCTCTCCCTCCTTTCTTTGGGTATGTCTATGCTCTATGCTGGTTTGATTCATGTGGATGAACTAAACTTGGCAAGATGTGATAAAATTCATCCCAGCATGCTGAAGGAACTGGCTGAAGAAATCTCAGAGCCACTGGCAACAGCATTTGCAAAGTCATGGATGACAGAGAACCCAAAGAATTACTGACTGGTTAGCTTTACTTTGATACTTGGGAATTTATGAGAGCAAATTATATAACACAATTTGTGAGCGCCTGCAAAAGTATGGGGCCATCGCTAGCAGACAACATGGTTTTATTAAGAATAATCCTGCCTTGAGCAGGGGGCTGAACTAGATGACCTTATGAGGTCCCTACCAGCCCTACTTCCCTATGATCTGATGATCTTAAATCATGTCAAAACAACTTGGTTTTTCTTTATTGAAAGTTTCATTAGTTTGATGGATGAAAGGAATGTGCTGGGTATGATATACAGACCTTGGTAAGCCGTTCGATGCAATCGCACATGACCTTTATAAATAACTTGGAAAAATTTGAGGTATATAGAATTACTGTTATGTGGATTCATAATTGGTTGGATAATGGCAAGCAGAATAACTATAAATGGATCCATGTCAGGACTGCACAAGGTTTCTAGTGGGATTCTACAGGGGTCTGTGTTGGTGTCTGGTGATGTTTAACAGTTTTAATACTAATTGGGACACAGGAATAGAGAACTTGCTTCTCTATTAGAGAACTTGCAGAGGACACATAAGTGGAAGGGGCTGCAAACACTTTGGGGTAGGAGTGTAAAGTGGGCATTTCTGCGCTCTGGGTGACAATGGTGCACAAAGCAGTGTCTGCAACTGGGCTCCTGGCAGCAGTGACTGAGTCAGTAGCACAGCTCCTGCTATTTTTGCACACCTGTTCTCCCAAGTCAGCACCCAGGGCTGGTGCCCCAGTCATCCCTTTCTCCTTCCTCCCCACCCCTCCCCGACTTTGTTACACAATTGCTTTGGATTAAAATTCAAAAGGAATTTGCCTATTTGAAGAACTGGGCACTACATGACAAAATACAATTCAGAAAAAACCAAACATAAGTTATATCTAGGAAAGTAAAGCAAACAGATAAATACAGAATGGGAAACAACTGGACGGACAGTACGGCTTCTACAAAAGGGGTCTGGGTGGATCGCAGACTCAACATGAGTCAGCACTGTGTCAGTTGCCAAAATGGCTGCCATTAAAGGCATATATAAGGTGGAAGAACTAGAGAGGGCTAGTGCTCTTTTACTTAGTGCTGATTAAGCCTCAGCTAGAGTACTGTGTTCAGTTTTGGGCTCTGCAGTCTTAAAAAGGATGTGAAGAAACTGGAATGTTCACACGTGAGCAACACGGATAACAATCAAAAGCAATCAATCTTTACTGAAAAAAAAAGTTGAAGGAACTAGGTGTGTTTAATTTATAGAAGAGGATATTAAGGGGGGCATGATAGCAGTTGTCAAATAGTCAAAAAGCTGTTGTAAGAAGAAAGAGAACAGCTGTTTTAACTTGCTGCAGAGGAGCCACAAGGTAACATGTTTGAACTGCAGCAAAACTGATTTAGTTTAAATTAAGGGCAGAGACTATGAAAAAAACTTCCTAACTATAAATGCAAGAAGGTTAATAAAGAAAGTTGCCCAGGGAAATAATGGACTCCCTATCATTGGAGGTTTTCAAGAAAAGTCTGGATAAGCGTTTGTCTGGAATAGACTAGATTATATCTTTTATTTGTGCAGGGGCTTGGACTAGCTGACCCTCGCAGTCTTTTCCAGTTCTACAATTCTGTGTAGCATGGAGATGCCTGGGGTAGCACTTAAAAAGCTTTCTCTGATACCTGCAGCAGTCCTCATGCTGCAGCACAGGGTTCAGCACAGGCTAACATGACTGACAGGTGTTGAGATGGCAGGTTAGAGGGAGGAGTATACAAACTTTGAATCCACAGCAGCGCTCCCAAAGGTTGTCATGAGAGAGTATGTGCAGGTAGAAGGCAATGTGGTCTAAATGGTCTAAAACACAGAATAGTTACATGGAAGACACAATTAAGCTCACACAGTATTAAGGAGCAATTTCATTTTGCACAGTTTTTAAATGTTGATGGCCCCTTCAATTATTATTTATTATTTACTGAGCATCAGCAATGTGCCTGAAGGCTGAACACACAGAGATGAAAGGATATTGCCTGCTGTCACAGAGATTGCAGTCTGACTCTGACACAGCCCATTTACCTGACATGTGCTAAGAGAGCATACACTGAAGTCAATTGGAATGATGAATGTGGCAATGAAGTCTCCACAATGATGATGTTAATTGCTTTTTATAAATATTGATCGTATTGTTAAATTAGGGGTGAAAGGTTTTCTGCAGCAGAATGGATCAAAGGGGCTGTGTTAGTGTCAAGCATGATACTTTACAAAAAGGCACCCAGCACTGGATATATTGGTTCCTTTCTACATCAGACAAAATAAATGTCAGTTAATAATTGGCTATTTATTAAAACTGTAATAAAAACAAAATCCTTATCTGAAGTACAAATTTGTATCTTTTGGATGGAAGAACTATGCTGAGTATGGGACTCTTATGCCCAAGCTAAAAGCCATCAAAATTCTAAGGCCTGACCCTGCAAACTTTGGCCATATGGCTTATCCTTGCTTGGACAAGTAGTACCACTAATTTACCTGAATAATTAAAGCCTGCAAAATCAAGCCTTAGATTTTACACTGCCTGAAACATACAAGTTGGTATGCATTTCTTGCAATCAGCCAGAGACTTTGCATGTAAAAGATTTGTCATTGAAAGATAAACTTATGGTGTGGTTCTTGCTACTTTTGTGTGGAATGTTAATAGCCCAGTTTAAACAGTGCAGTGTGTATCAAAACACTGCAGCACTGTTTGCCTTTAAGAGGCATATTGTAAAAAATTACCTACATATTTTAATACCCTTATTTTAATGTCCATTCATTTCCACTGCTTCTTTACATTTGCCAAGTACAACTTAGGATCTAGATAGGATAAATGCATAACTTTACATTTGGATGCATGAACTCTCCTATGGATGTGTATCTGAGTGCAGAACTGGAGCAAGGGGTTTTGTTTCCCATTCTAAAGCCTAATTTCTGCATTCATTTATACTACACTTGATCTTAGGCACTAGGGCTGAGAACTTTCCAAAATAGCACAGTGGGAGTAGTCTCAGCACTGAGGGCAAAGGTAAAGAGGCTTGGAAAATGAATTCCTCTTTTAACCTTGTAGGTTGTTCCTTTAGGCAGGAGTAGAATAATTCTGACAGGCCAATGTAATGGCTCATGGTGTCACTACCAGAGTCATATCTAATCTAAAAATAAGTAGATGACTTCCTTTTCCAGGGCTGGCAAACTGACTCTCTTCATAATGGAAAATCCAAAATTTAAACAAATGTTTTCGTTTCCAAAGAGGCTAGATGGTGATGGGAATTAATGCACTTTTTTTTTTATATCTGAAGACTCTGTCTTCTTATCCTGCCATAGTCAAAAATGGAAGTAAATTGGGAGCTGCTAGTTCAGTCCCCAGTAAAAAAAAGATTCAACATTGACGAAGCGCATAGCATTTGTCTATGATTTGTAATCTCTGTTCCAGCGATGATTAAGAATACTAGGGGACCAGCATGTCAGTGGTTGGAGGGGTACCAAATTAGGACATAGGATTTAGCCTGAAATGTCTAACCATGTTCTATTTCACTTTTTGTGCCAAATACATGCACACAGCCCCATAAGTGTAGTTTTTGGCACTTACACCCAAGTTTGGATCCTATTTCACCCTGTGGTGGGCTAGAATCTCTCTGCACCTAGATTTGACAGAAAGGGGATAGGGAGAGAAGGAAGAATCTCCTGTATTTTAGCTCAATAGGCTAATGCAGGGTGTCAAAAATATGGCCCATGGCCAGGCCTGGCCAGTGGAGCTGTATCATCAGTATTGCTCATGGGTCTTGGAGTGAACCACAGGAAGCATGTGGGGTGTGCTAGATGGCCCCAGTAGGCTCCTGGCAATCAGAGGAGCAACTGCATGCAGTTCTGGGACTGCGCAGCACAGCTCCTCAGTGGCCAGAGCAGGACCAGAATGCACCACCATGTGTAGATCTGATCCAGCCTATGGACTGGCTCCACACCACTCTTCTGGCCCACAGAGCCAAATGAGTTTGACACCACTGGCCTAACGGATTTGTGCAGAGAGTAAGAGACCCAGGTTCTAGGACCCTTCCCCTCTTCAACAGAACAGTTTGACCCTGCATCTCTTGCTTTCCAACCAAGTGCTCTATCCAGGAGATCACAGGCTAGGCATTTTCCAGACATTTCTCAAGCCCCTTGAAGCTGAACCACTGCACCATGAATTTAATAGTCATTGAATTAAATGGATAAACTGCTGTGAGGAAGTTTCTGTCCCACTGAGAGCAAAGGTTTATGCTCAAATGCAGAGTCCTCTCCCATCTAAGCCAATTTCTATTTCATTGATCTACATGCCTCTGGTTTATTTGGTTTCTCCTGGCTCCACATATCTCCTCCTCTTTGCTGCCCAGCAGACTAGCTGCAAGAACAGGGCTTTGAGAATGGTCTGGATACAATTCAGGTTTAGCTGAGCAAGAACATCACTGTGTACCTTCTCAGCTAGAGTACAGCTCTACTGAACATACTCTGTTGGCATGCTTGCACACCTAATGCTGAATTGAAAACTGCAGAAATGCCAAGAAATGCAGTTATGTGGCTGCATATATGCCATTTATGCATGTAAAATGAAATAGGAATTAACCCTTGTGTTAAATCATGGCAGAGTCAGAAACTTAGTTCATATGTGGACTTGGCTATGTCACCTAACCCCTTTTCACCTTGGATCTCCTGTGTATAGAGTAAGAAAAATACTGTAAAGTACCTCGAGAAACAACAGATTAAGTGTTACATTCATAGAGTCATAGATTCATAGATGCTAAAGTCAGAAGGGACCTCAATAGATCATTGAGTCCGACCCCCTGCATAGGCAGGAAAGAGTGCTGAGTTCAGATGGCCCTAGCTAGATGCTTATCTAACCTCCTCTCGAAGACCCCCAGGGTAGGAGACAGCACCACCTCCCTTGGGAGCCCATTCCAGACCTTGGCCACTCTAACTGTGAAAAACTTCTTCCTAATGTCTAGTCTAAATCTGCTGTCTGCTAGCTTGTGGCCATTATTTCTTGTAACCCCCGGGGGCGCCTTGGTGAATAAAACCTCACCAATTTCCTTCTGTGCCCCCGTGATGAACTTATAGGCAGCCACAAGGTCGCCTCTCAACCTTCTCTTGCGGAGGCTGAAGAGGTCCAGGTGCCCTAGTCTTTTCTCATAGGGCTTGGCCTGCAAACCCTTAACCATACGAGTGGCCCTTCTCTGGACCCTCTCCAGGTTATCCACATCCCTCTTGAAGTGCAGCGCCCAAAACTGCACAAAGTATTCCAACTGCGGTCTGACCAGCGCCTGATAGAGGGGAAGTATCACCTCCTTGGTTCTGTTTGTCACGCATCTGCTGATGCACGATAAAGTGCCATTAGCTGTTCTGATGGCTTCGTCACACTGCCGACTCATGTTCATCTTGCAGTCCACTAGGACTCCAAGATCCCTTTCCGATTCCATTCCACCAAGCAGGTAATTTCCTAGGCAGTAGGTATGCTGGACATTTTTCCTCCCTAGGTGCAGCACTTTGCATTTCTCCTTGTTGAATTGCATTCTGTTGTTTTCTGCCCATATGTCCAACCTGTCCAGGTCTGCTTGTAGTTGTTCCCTGCCCTCTGGCGTGTCCACTTCTACCCACAGTTTTGTGTCATCCGCAGACTTGGACAGAGCACACTTCACTCCCTCGTCCAAGTCGCTGATGAAGACATTGAAGACTATCGGTCCAAGGACCGAGCCCTGCGGGACCCGACTGCCCACACCCTTCCAGGTCAATACTGACCCATCCACTATGACTCTCTGGGTGCGAACCTCTAGCCAATTCACCACCCACCGGACTGTGTAATCATCCAAGTCACAGCCTCTTAACTTGTTCACCAGTATGGTGTGGGATACTGTATCGAAGGCCTTCCTGAAGTCTAAGTAAATGACATCAACCCCTACTCCTGCGTCCAGGTGTTTTGTAACCTGGTCTTAAAAAGAAACTAGATTAGTCAGGCATGATCTACCTGCTACGAACCCGTGCTGGTTTGTCCAGCATAATTTGTCCTTCCGGGCTCTTGCAAATGTGAGCCTTAATAATTTTTTCAAAGACTTTGCCAAGGATGGAGGTGAGACTGACTGGCCTATAGTTGCCCGGGTCCTCCTTCCTCCCCTTCTTGAAAATGGGGACCACATTGTCCCTTTTCCAGTCCTCTGGGACCTGGCCCATAAGCCACAAGCGTTCAAATATTCCCGCCAGTGGCTGTGCAATGACGTCAGCCAGTGCCTTCAGTACCCTTGGATGGAGCTCATCCGGGCCTGCCAACTTAAAGGCATCCAGTTCCTCCAAGTGACTCTGCACCATCTCAGAGTCTACGCATGGCAGTCTGGTGCCTTGCTGCTGCCTCTCTACAATCCCAGTGAGAGCCTTGTCCTGCCCCTCACTTAGGAACACTGAGGCAAAGAACTCGTTGAGGAGTTCAGCCTTGTCCCCCCTGTCCATCACCAATTGCTTCTGCCCATTTAGTAGGGGTCCTGTTCCACCCTGGGCCTTCCTTTTACTCCCTATAGATCTAAAAAACAATTTTTTGTTATCCTTTACTTGGGATGCCAGCCTCAGCTCCATGGTAGCTTTGGCCCATCTAACTGCCTCCCTACAAGCACGAGCAGAGGAGGTATACTCCTCTTTGGTAGTCTCTCCCCGTTTCCACTTTTTATATGCTCCCCTTTTAGTCCGCAGGCTGCCCTGGATTTCTCTGGTCAGCCAAGGAAGCCTCCTGGCCCCTTTCCCTCTTTTTCCTCGCATCGGGATCATCTCCCTCTGTGCCCGAAGGATAGTTTCCTTAAGGCACAGCCACCCTTCCTGGGCTCCCATCTCTTCAAAACTCCTACTCTGCAGTGCGTCCTTGACTAATCGCCTGAGTTCATTGAAATCAGCTTTCAAAGCATTTTTCACGTGATGTCTCTGATTCAGGTGTTGTCAGCCACTCCCTTCCATCTCTTAAGGTCACAGCTGATCCATAAAATGTCCACCTTCATGGTTTGTTTGTTGTTGGGGGGGGGGTTGCCCAATAGTACATGTATGGAATTGAGTCATTTGGTGATTGACAGGGAATGAGTTCCCAGCAAGTTATTATTTTACTTAGTGTATTTACTCTAAGACAAGATTTTTCCCCTAAGCAGAAGGGGGAGAAAAGTGCCTTGTCTTAGATTTGCATACAAAACAGAGGTGCATGGGGGGGGGGGGGCAGGTGGCAGGTGGCTGCTGAGGCTCAGACCTGATCCAGCAGTTCTGCAACTTCTGCCTGGTCCCTTTCCTCTTTCCCCCACCTGTCAGGTGCAGCATAGCTCTGGTTCAGGCTGGGTCCCCTCTCAAGCACAAAGCACATGGAAACTCTGTCCCTTCCTGGTCAATCAGCAGCACTGATACTGGTACATGGCACTTGCCTAGCCAATCAGCAGTGCCAACACTGTTGCACTTCCATGTGCTATGCTTGAGGAAGGAACACAGCCCAAGCAATGTCTGACAGTAAGGGGGTGGGGGAGGGAAAGAGGCAAAGATTGTGGGGAGTGGAAGAGGAGGGGCAGAGGTTGTGGGGATCTGGGGGTGGGGCATGCTGATGGGAGGATGACAGGAAGTCTGTAGGGGGAAGAGGGAAAGGAGGCCACCTAACCTCCCCTCCAGCCACCTGACACCCCTAGCCACTATTTCCCCTGCTATAGCAGAGGGAACAGGATGGTTTGAAGACAGCTCCCTACTAATTAGATTATATGCCTGGAAAATTATAAAAAAAATTATACATTTTCCATATATAGAATTTAATTATTGGGGGTCAACATAAACGTGGGGTCAACTTAGATTGAAGTAGATGTGATAATATTTACAATAGCTGTGCTCTTTCAAAGTTCTTTTTTAGGGGTGCACCGATAGAGATTTTTGGGGCCGATACTGATAGCCAATTTTTAAGGAGGCATGTCGGCTGATAATGATCCAATTTCTGATATGCAGCTCTTCAGCTTGAAGAGCTGTGTCCAGCCTGGTGTGATGGAAGGGGAGGGAAGAGGCATTGGGAGGGACAGGGCAGATCAAGGCCCCTGCAGTGAGGGAGGGAATGGGGCTGGGGCTGACCACCCAGGGCAGGGAGGGGTGCAGAACAGAGCTGCGAGTGGCTTGTTTGGGGGCATGGCGAGGCACGTGGCCCCCGGATCTGCGTGGAATGCAGTGGGATGCACCTGCAGGCTGGGGCTGGGGCGGGTGCAGGAGGGAGGCGCAGGTCATCAGGGTGGTCATGGGAAGGTGCAGGGCAGCTCTTGCCACAGTGTATGGCTTGTCCAGTGCTTGTCTGGTGGCTCCTGTCACTGCTCCTGCCACTTGTCCGGGAGGACATGAGGGATGTATGTGCCCCTGCATCTGCCTAGCCAGGAAGAGCCAAACTGAAGCCCATGCCGCCCCATACACATCTGGGGGCACCTCCCCCCCATGCCCACCTGGATGAGTGATGGGAGCAGCAGCAGGAGCCGCAATACGAGCACCGGACAAGCCACGTACAGTGGCAGGAGCCACCCCCACTCCCTTCCTGTGCACCCCAATGAGCCGTGCCTCCATCCTGTGCCCTCCCTGGCCCTGGCTGGGAAGCCCCTGCCCCAGCCACAGCAACAGCTACAGCCCCAACCTCACACTTTCTCTCACCGCAGGGGCCTTGATCTGCCCCCCCATGCCCCTCCCCTCTTCCCCTTCCACCACACCAGCTGCATGCAGCTCTCCATGCTGCCAGCTCTGCTCCTCACAGTGTACATGCTGTGCTGTAGCTGCACACACACACACAGGCACTTATTGGACAAATTATCAGCCGCATTGGGCCGATTTCCAATACAGAAAATTTTCTTTATATCAGTGCCGATCTGATATTGGACCGACGTATTGGCGTACCTCTATTCTTTTTTTTTGTAATACTTTCATAAAATCATAAAAGATTAGGGTTGGAAGGGACCTCAGGAGATCATCTAGTCCAACTTCCTGCTCAAAGAAGGACCAGTCCAACTATATCATTTCAACCAGGGCTTTGTTGAGCCAGGCCTTAAAAACCTCCAAGGATGGAGATTCCACCACCTCTATAGGTAACCTGTTGCAGTGCTTCACCACCCTTCTAGTGAGAAAAATGCCTAATATCCAACTTAAACCTCCCTTGCTGCAACTTGAGACCATTGTTCCTTGTTCTGTCATCTGTCACCACTTGGAACAGTCTAAATCCATCCTCTCTGGAACCACCCTTGACAGGTAAAAGTTACTATCAAATTCTTCCCTCAGTCTTTTCTTCTGCAGACTCAATACACCCAGTTCCCTCAGCCTCTCCTCAGAAGTCATATGCTCCATCCTGCTAAACATTTTTGTTGACCTTTGCTGGACTCTCTCCAATTTGTCTACATCCTTTCTGTAGTGGGGTGCCCAAAACTGCACACAGTGCTCCAGATGTGGCCTTACCAGTGCAGAATAGAAGGGAATAATTACTTCCCTCGATCTGCTGGCAACACTTCTATTAATGCAGACCAGTATGCCATTAGCCTTATTGGCAATAAGGGCACACTGTTGATTCCTATCCATCTTGTTGTCCACTGTAACCCACAGGTCTTTTTATGTAGAGCTGCTGCTTACCTAGTTGGTCCCAAGCATGGAACAGTGCATAAGATTCTTCTGTCCTAAGTGCAGGACTTTTCACTTGTCCTTTCACATACCGCAGGGGCCTTGATCTGCACCCCCCCCTACCCCCCGCCCATACCTTGCTGAACCTCATGAGATTTCTTTTGGCCCAATCCTCCAATTTGTCTAGGTCACTCTGAATCCTAGCCCTACCCTCCAGTGTGTATCTACTACACCCCCCCCCCCCCCCAGCTTGGTGTCATCCAGAAACCTGCTAAGGGTGCAATTGATCGCAACTTCCAGATTGTTAATGAAGATATTGAACAAAACTGGGCCCTGGACTGACTTTTGTCATTTGTGGCTTTGGTTGTCCAGCTGATTTTTCAACAAAATTCAAATACCCTATTTTCTGTCTCTTTCAGTGCCTTTTCTTCTTTTTTTTAATATCCAGCTTTTGCAACCAGTAAAAGTACCAGCCATCTGCAATATTTCAGTAAATTTATCTTCCTTCAACTCATTACAGTGATATTATTATAGCATGACAATATCGTTTCATGCCTATGTCATATATTGCATTTTTTGTGAGGGTACTACATATTATTGTATAATTTGTAAAGTTGGCACAGCACTTTCTACAGTACTCCTGAATACTATCCTATTAGAACCCTATCTTATGAGCTCTCTCTGACATGAGTGAGACCATAATGGCATTCCACATATTGTAGGATAAGATTTCCATGAACAGTCACTATATAGTGAGTTGCAATTTAATAGATGCAAAAGATATCTGCTCAATTTATGAGTTGCAAAAAGATATACTCAGGTCTATACAAAACTCTACTCCTACCCTTGAAGTGACTTATCACATGTTTGCACCCATACATTTCACAAGACACTTTTTTTCTAGGATTCAGAAGTCATAGTATTACCACATTCCCACACTAAACAAAGGTCTTCTATAGGAGACTTGCCATCCCATGCAAACTCTAGCTGTCTTAAGCACCATCATTCCAAAAGCAACCCTTGGGCCCCTTTTTATTTTCATAATTATATGTATATTATCAAAAAGGAACCAGAATGTGGGAAAGGAAAAAATTGTTAAAATAAGTATCAAAAACTGTGGGAACCTGGGGAAAAGAGAATAGCAACTTAAACTCTCCTTTGGAACAATGTGCAAGTCTACAAAAGGTCTGATCATAGATGTATTCATTTTATTTGTATGGGCATCCATTGCCTGCACACCTGTGTGCCTTACGCTAAAACAAACAGCAGCTACAAAAACATGTCCCTTTTGAAGATTACCCACACGCTGCTGGTGAAACGGTCCAGTAACTAACTGAAAGCCAAACACTCATCTCACGCTACACCTGACAATATGCCAGGTCTGGCAACTTGCTAGGAGGAGGAGTTTCCACAGGTATAGTCCCAGCACTACAAGCACCTCAACTCTTCTTCTGGAACAGTCTGTCCTGGAACAACTGGCATCAGAAAATGCCTACGTTCCATAAAGGCGCTAACATCATGAACACAGAATAATGGGTTCATGCTGCAGCAGTACGTTTAGGGAGGGACAAGCTGTCAATTTATTCAGACCCATGCCATTAAGGGGGCAATAATACTTTTCAGAGCCCTGAACTATAGAAGGAAACAGAACAGAGTCAAGGAAATAAATCACACCTGGGATTTGATTGCCCACAATTGGCATTTGAATAACTGGAAATTTTTATCATGGACTTGCTTGGGCTTTAATTCACATACGTAACACCATGCACCATTTAAAAATGGGCAACTGGATTAAATATTAGCTACAAATTGAGGGATACATTTCAAAGCTAAGTACATTACAAATTATCCAGCCTTCCAGTCCACAAACTTGTAAGTCAATTTGTTTGACTGGGGTAGCCCAGTGCTCCTGCTGGGACCTAAACCTGGAAGTTCCTGGCTAGAGGAGCTTGCCCCTCTATTCAGAGTCAGATCAATCACTATTTTGGGGGTCAAGAAGGAATTTTACCCCATGATCAGGTTGGTATGGACTGTGATGGGGTTTGCCTTCCTCTGTAGCCAGGGCGTGACTCTCTTTCTTGGATCGCTCAAATGTGTTTTAACAACCTTTGCAGCAGCAGGACATTGGCTGCTATCGTTCCCCTGCTTTACCTGTGGCAGGTTAGGGTATTATCTCTTGCAGTTGTGTCAGGGTTGACTAGTTACTTGCATGGATAATGGTTTTGCTAAGAGGTTAGACCAGGGGCAGGCAATTATTTCAGTTGGAGGGCTGCTTAACAAGTTTTGGTGGGCTGTTGAGGGCTGCAGGGGTAGCCCTGCTCCTTGGCAGGTGTCCCACCCCATGGTCACCATTTTGGGACTGGAAGTCTCAGCCCCCAACCTTTGTCACTGGAAGCCCCTCCCCTTGCCCCAGAAGTATGTTTTTTGGGAGGGAGGGTGCTGCCATCTTGAAACTGGGTAAAAATAAATCCTATGCTAAAAAAATCAAGTATCTACTATAAGTTATTTTAATTTAATTTTTTAAATTTTTTTGTCCTGATTTATGTGTGTTTTGATAGTTTATCTAGAGGCAATTGCATAATAGCTCAAAATACAGTCTTACACTTGTATATTGTGTGGGGGGTAAGGGTGTGCATGTGGTTGGGGTGGCTGGGGAGTGTGTGTGTGTGTGTGTGTGTGTGTGTGTGTGTGTGTGTGTGTGTGTGTGTGGTGGGATGTGGGGGATGCATGTGTTGTGTGGTTATGGTGAGTGGGGTGGGGGGTGGGTGTGGAGGGATGTGAGTGTGGGGTATGTGGTTGGGGTTGGGGCAGTGGGAGGGTGTGGATTTGTTAGGGGTTATGGTGGAGGGTGGGGGTGTGTGCATGAAGGAGGTGGTCCTTGGAGTCTCTGGAGTGTGCCAGTCCCTGGATCTGCATGTGGTGTCAGTGAGTGGGTCAGCTCCACCTGACCCCATAGAACGCAGCTCCCTGGGATCCCACCCCAGTCCCTGTTGGCAAATGGCAGCAGCGTGTGGGGCCAACCACACCCAGCCCAATACCACTCCTGCCCAAGTCCCTGGCCACACGTGGTGGCAGGGTGTGGGGCCAGCCCCACCCAGCCCCATATCATGCAGCTCCTGTGCTCCTGCCCAAGTCCCTGGCTGCCAGTGGCAGCAGCATGTGGGACCAGCCCAGCCCAGACCCATAGTGCTCCCACCCAAGTCCCCAGCTATATGTGGTGGCAGCGTGCGGGCTAGCCCCAACAAGCACCATAGTGTGCAGCTCCTGCACCCTTGCCTGAGTCTCCAGCTGCACCTGGTGGTAGCATGTGTGGGCAGCATGACCTATCCCCATAGCACATGCTCCTGCCCCTTTCCCCCAGTGGGAGTCCCTGGCCATGGGCCCAGTGGGGCCCAGACCTGAAATTCCCACTCTCACAGGCAGGGAGGCTCAGGGGTCACCAGCAAAAGTCTCTGCCAGGCAGAGGCTTCTTGTCTCTAGTACCCCATAGCTCCTGGCTGGGGGTGGCTCAGGCCAGGGCAGTATGAGGGGGAGGGGGTTAGCAACTGGAGCCACACCTCTGAAGGCTTGCAGAAGGGAAGTCCAGGACCAGGGCTTACAGAGGGTTTATGGAGGGGCCCCATGGGCCAGATGGAATTGCCTGGCAGGCCAGATCCAGCCCACAGGCTGTATTTTGCCTGCCCTTGGGTTAAACAATAGATTAGCATAGGATAGTTTGGATAGAGGTTGTCAGGTTCTCTGGTCAGACGTGTCCAGCTAGGCCAAGCACCTGAATTAACGCATCTGCCCCAAATCCTTGCCTAATGTTGTTGCCTCAGTTTTCTGCAGCTGGATTAGTTGCTGAAGGTGCCACTCACTTCTTATGAGCATACATTTAATTTCAGGCTGCAGGCATGCCTTCCCACAGCCTTATTCTGTCCCAGCAAGTGTCATGCTCACTGCTCTGTTCTCCCGGCCCCTGACTTGGCTTCAGCTTTTCCTGACCCTGACCTTGGATTTCCCCCTGGAACTTGGTACTGGCTCTCTGACCCCTGGTTTTGGATCTTGGCTCACTTACTGGGCTATGCCTCTTGGATCTCCCCTTTCAGCTCTCCTGGAACTTCGTCTCAATGCTTTCCACCCTTATGGCCCAGACCCTGACCTGATGCTTGGATAATCTGTGCTTCTGCCTTGCTGATCCCCAGGTCACTCCTAGTGGCCTACTACAAGCCCGGCTGCCTATGTCTTGATTGAATCCTTATGGGGTGATCTTGCCTTAGGCAATGGGTTGGACTAAGTGACCTTTGCAGGTCCCTTGCAGTCCTATTTCTGTATGATTCTGTAAGCAGAAATGGTCACATGTGCAGGCAAGTCATGGCTGAAGAGAGACCATAAAAATGTTATTGTGAACTGCGATGGATTCAGCATTGCCTCAGGCATGTTGTCTTACTTGAAAAAAAATCAACTTACCTCTACAACAAGAGCAGAAGGCACACATGCAGCTCTACCCCATCCTTGTAAGTATCTTTTCCATTTTATCTGTAAGAGAGCAGCACAACAGAAAAATTGATGGATCCTGCACTGCAATGTGGAGAACAGACATAGATCTGAGTCTCTTTCACATATGACACTGCAGATCAAAACATGTATTGTCTCACACGTGGAATGGAAGGGATCAAAAGACGATTCTCTGGGGTACTTTGTATAAAAAATCCTCTAAGGACAGGACCATGTTAACCAATAAGCAAATGAATCCTGGACATACAGTATAATGCATAAGTAGTGTGGAATACTACGAAAAAGAAGAATATGAAGTACATTCTTGTTTAATTGAGGGTTGAAGGGCCAAGGGGAGAAGTTAAATCACTGATAATAGGAATCTTCATGTAGGAAATGTACTTCTGTACTAGGACTCTTGGAAGAAGTCAATGCACGAGAGTGGGATGGAGTAAAGATATAGAGGTGGGACACTAGGGCTGCATCCACACATGCAGGGTCATGCACAAATAGTAGCAGTACAAATAGTAGTAGCACAAATTTGTGCTGGTAATTTGTGCCTTAGTGCATGTGCCTGGACATATGCTTTGTCAGCGGAAAAATTGTGCCACTTTGGGCAAACTGCCCATGCCCAGCTTCTCCTAGCTTTTCAGCCAGGGGGACCCTGGAGGCAGGGGGTCTGACACGATGATCCATTGTGGTCCCTTCTGACTCTACAATCTATGAATCTATGAATCTAGGAATACGGTTGCAGGCAAGGACCACCCCCTCCGATGGTGACATATGGGAGCCAAAGTGCGTGAGCCATTAACTCCCATCTGCAGGCCCACCCTCCCTGAGTAGGGCACTGGCCTTCTTGCCATCTGCAGGCTGCCCAGAAGCCTCCACCCCCGCCCACTGCCAGGACCACAACAACATAAAGAGTGTGGCTGTTGTGAAAATAAAAGCAACTTTATTTCCCCCTCCCATTCCCCAAAACTTCCCAACACCAACAATTCAACAATCCAACAGTACCCAACATGAGACCCTCCACAACCCCACCACCGTTCATCCAGCCCCCCACCCATGTATAAACCCACTCAAAACCAGAAATAAACTGAAACTATTTACACAAGAACCAGGGGGAAGAGAGAGGGTCCTTAGGAGTGGGGGAAACACCAGGGAAGGAGGCAACAGGGAGGAGGGAATCAGGGGTTGGCAGCCCCTCAGGCCTGAGCCTGTCCTTGGCCCTGTGAGCCATCACCCCATGTGCAGGGGTGATGCCAATGTGGCTGAGGCCCTGGTTGCTCTGGGGAGGAAGGTGGGTGCTCCTCCTCAGGGGCAGACACTGAAGCTAGGCGTGGGACCAGAAAGGGGAAAGGCAGGACTGGCATCTCTAATGGCTGCAGCAGGCCCATGGGGCCTGCTGGGGTGCCAGTTGAGCCACCAGCCAGGCAACATTCTCCCAGCCAAGCCCTGTGGGACAGTTGTGTCGATGGAGGCCTGCAGTTTCCCCAACTCCTTGTAGCTGTCCTGGTCCAGCTACCTCTCCTTCCTTATCTCTAGGTGGCGAAGGAGAAGCAGGGGGTGGTCTGTGGTTGTGGGGCCAATGATTCTGGCCAGCTCCTTATAATGGGCCACGGTGGACTACCCCCACCCCTGAGCACTGGTTGGCATTGTGTACAGCATGAAATTGACTGCACAATGCTTTGGCTTTGCTTCTGCACTGCTGTCATGTCTTGGCATGCCCCTACTCAGCCATCTGTGCAGCAATCACCCAGTAAATATGTTTGTTCCAGTGTCCCTGGGTGAACTGCTGTAGTATAGCCTCCTGGCCCCAAATGGCCAGGAGACTTCCAGCTGGGTCCCTGGTGTCTGACCTGGGCAGGCTTCTGCAGTTGGGTCCCCTCATCTGCCATGGCATGTTGCTCATGCTGCCCAGAGTGGACTCTAGTGCCTCCTGCTGCTCAGTGGTACATGTAGCTGTGGCCTGGTTGGCCCTCAGGCAGAGGTCCTGCTTGCCATGGCCCAGGCCTCTGGAGCAGTGGCATGGCTGCCCTATGTGCCCAGCTCTAAGGCAGCCCAGCTGGCCCTGAGTGCCTCTTTGGGGGCAGAACAGGCCCTGGATGCCTGGCAAGTTCAGCAACAGGCAGCTATGAGCCCTGCCACACTTGTTTGCTCCTAGCATGCCACGCAGAGTGCTGGAGCAGCAGGGTCTCAAATGGAGCAGTAGAGATTCCTGGCTGGCAGCCATAACAACATATTGGAAGACCAGGCCTTTGCTTGTCCTGGCACATGCTTTATTCATGTGCTCTGTGCTGCTTTTTCCCCCCAGCACTTAGTTTTTTGCTACCGGGGAATCCCAGTAGCAAATGTTGATCCCATGCTGCAAATTAGCAGCGCGGCACACATTTTAACGTTCAACCTGTGCAGTTTGCGTTGCCACAAAGAGGTTTGCGATTCCACAAACTTCACATGCCTTCATATGTGGAAGTGGCCTATGTCTAGAAATAGACATCCCCAAATGAAATGGATCAGCAATGCTGGGATGTCTCCCAGCACTGCTGACCTGCTTCACTGGGTGAACTGCATGTCACCTAATGTCCTGCCTGTTGATCTTATAGGATAAGTTTTATGTCAGCACAAAGGCAACAAAAGGAGAAATATTTCCACCCTATGCACCATCTGGCCCATTGGTCTGGATTCATCAGCTGGCCTCAGTATGGAGGAGCAACTGTGTCCCTGCCATGCATAGGGGAAGAGTGGTGTGCCAGTTGGAGAGGATTAAGGAAAGGAAAGGATAGTGGTGGATCAGAAGAGGAGATATTTACTTGGGTGGAGCTGCTAGACTGGCTCAAGAAAGTTGAATGGGGGAAGGATTACAGCAGAGAGTCTATAGTAAGGGTGAATTTGGTTCTATGCTTTTAAACTAGTGTTTGTTTAATTTTGGGATTAATTTTCCATTTGGGGGAGGAAGAGACATGGAAGAGTAAGTTGAACAGAAAGTGATATCCTTACCCAAAATTAAAGATATAGGAAGAGATTCATGTTGATCTATACAAGTTTTAGAGCATATTAAACAATCTTCTCCTCTACTAATACTCTTCTCAAAGTGAGAAATGTGGTTATAACTTAGAAGCCCCCTCAAGAAAACTAATGTCTCAAATTGGACTGTTTGTAATTTTCAATACTAGAGCTTTCCTTCTGATTATTAATAGCTGCCCTAAGCCGTAGTTAAAGTAAGCATGCCAACTATAATGGAATGAATAGTAAGCAGAAAGCATTCAGCTGTGAACAAATATGTTAGTAATGGAACAGACAAATCTCAATGAAGAAGTGATTCTTTTGGCCTTTAAATGCATATCCCAAAATATATGATTTCACAAACCATCAGAACACAAAGCAAAAATTATTTTTTAATGTTGGCTTTCCCTGAGTAAGTGTTTGCCCCACACAGGATACACCCGCTTGGTTCCTCAGAGGAAAAAAACCCACCCTTTTAAACTAATTACACAATTTATCTTACAGACTAGGGAGAAAGATTGTTATTGTTATTTCTGTTCTTGAATATTCCTGGGACACTGAGCTACTATGGTTACAGGAGCTATGTAAGTACCTAGACATATAGTTTTCTTATAAACAGAAGCCTAAAAAGCATGTTGGCATTTCACATGATCCTAAAATTACTCAATATTATGATAACTCACTTTTTACATTTATTGGCAATCTTTCTTGTAATTTGATACACTGTCAGTATGGTGAATTTAATGTCAATTTCAGACATTCATAAACTGGAATAAACTTTGACTGTATGACCTAGTAACACTCATGAATTTAGGCTATTTGTATGTCAAATCAGGGAACAACAAGCTATACTAGGGAGATAATATAGAGAAAAGAAAGGTTTCAGAATAAAAGAGTAAATCTCAATTATAGTTTGGCTGAGAGTCAAAACCTAAAATTCTAATGGCTAAATTCATTTCAGTGGGGTTCTTGTTAACAGACCATCTAAACTTTGTATCTGTCAGTGCCACTCTACACAGGGGTAGCCAAGTTATCCTTTAATAAATGGAGCCTCTCTTGAGCCATCCTGGTTAAAAAGGCTTTCAGAGCTGTTTATTATCTGTTGCTCTGAACAAAATACTGAGTGTAATCTGAAAGGAAGTATTTTTGCAGTGCTGGAATATTTGAAGACAGTGTGTTTCAGAATATACACTGCTTTTTTTACTTAACTTTGATCGTACTTTGTTACATGCTAGTTAGTTTGAAAAATTTATCCCAGGAGTAGTGGCCCCATTTATATCCAGTTTCTTAATTGTAACATATGTTCTTTGTTATTCTGTTCTAAGATTTTTAATTCCTCAAGATTGGATTCCAAACTACAAAATGAGGGATACCAAGTAATTATTAAAGGGGTAGACTCTACTCCCATTCAACCCAATAACAATACAATTACTGATTTTGGCTCAATACAGACAGTTAAAAAGCCTGAGCCTGATTCAATTCAGTCCTCACAGGTTAGACTAGACTGCACAGATTAAATTGAAACAAAAATGAACAGACATGTACCTTTGATTCAGGAAATGAAGCCACATGGATGCAGTAGCTCAGGCCAGAAGCTGAGGAGCACTACAGCACAGCTCTCTGGCTGTGTGTTCACTTCCTCTTCCTGCTGAACCTGAGGTGTCTCGGATTTGCAGTCCAGAATTACAGCAGCAGGACTCTGTAGGGTTGCTTATCACTTCATCTTCCTGCTTCCAGTTCCTCTGGGGTTTGTAGTCCACAGTTGCAGCCAGCAGTTAGTTTGAGCAGGGAAGGGATATTTAACCCCCACCCCTGGTCCCAGACCCCAGCCAGGGTTTGCCTGGGGGGTGGCAGTCCCCCCTCCCCACACCGATAGGCTGGGCTCCAGACCCCAGCCAGGCTTGATTCCCCTTCTCTGGTTGTCAACTAGCCCTTACTACTCCAGCCAGGGAGCAGTAGGGTGGGCCCAGCCCTGCTCTCTGGAGCAGACAGCCCAGCCCAGCACAGCCCAGGGCTGGAAAGCATGCTGGGGGACCCTGACTTAACTTGAACCAGGAAGGGGTCTGGGACAAAAGTTTCATAAACTGGTTTGACTCAAATCAATTCAGTCTGACAGTAGATTCAGTTAGGTTTATCATAAACCAGTTTCACCCATTTTGCAATTGGTTTAGGTACACTGAGCTTCTGTTCTGTTACAGGTTTAAACCAGTCTCTAATCACTTAAACAGGTTTATGTGTTTCTTCTGTCCCTAGCTTTCAAGGCTAGGCACAGACATTTCACACATACCAGTTTAAGCGATTAGAAACAGGTTTAAACTTCATAGTTTCATAGTTGGTAGGGTTGGAAAGGACCTGAGCATATCATCAAGTCTGACCCCCCGCCATGGGCAGGAAAGAATGCTGGGGTCAAACGATCCCAGCTAGGTGTCTATCTAGCCTCCTTTTGAAGACCCCCAGGGTAGGAGCGAGCACCACTTCCCTTGGAAGTTGGTTCCAGATCCTAGCGACCCTGACTGTGAAGTAGTGGCTCCTGATATCTAGCCTGAATCTATTCTCCATCAACTTATGGCTGTTATTCCTCATTACTCCCGGTAGTGCTCAGGGAAACAGGGACCATTGCCTGCTGGTCCTCCTTGGTCAGTTTGTAGATAGCCACCAGATACCCTCTCAGCCTTCTCTTGTGGAGGCTGAACAGGTTCAGGTCCCGTAGCCTCCCCTCATACGGCCTGTCTTGCTGCCCCCTGATCATGTGAGTGGCCCTCCTCTGAACCCTCTCGATGCTGTCCACATCTCTCCTGAACTGTGACGCCCAGAATTGGACACAGTACTCCAACTGTGGCCTGACCAATCTCCCATAGAGGGGGAGGATCACCTCCTTGGACCTGCTCGTGGTGCATCTATGGATGCATGACAAGGTGCAGTTATCCTTCCTGACCACGTCCCCACATTGTCAGCCCATATTCATCTTGGAGTCAATAATGACTCCAAGATCCTTTTCTGTCTCTGTGCTGACGAGAAGGGAGTTCCCCAGCCTGTAGGTATGCTGCTGGTTCTTCCTCCCCAGGTGCAATTCCTTGCATTTGTCAGTATTGAAACCCATCCTGTTCTCATCTGCCCACCCCTGTAACCTGTCCAGATCTGATTGCAGCCTGTCCCTCTCCTCTAGTGTGCCCACTTCTCCCCACATCTTAGTGTTGTCCATGAATTTGAACAAGGTGCTTTTCA
Organism: Alligator mississippiensis; assembly: GCF_030867095.1. NCBI lineage: Eukaryota > Metazoa > Chordata > Crocodylia > Alligatoridae > Alligator > Alligator mississippiensis. Next base: position 40,197,504 of record NC_081824.1, read on the forward strand.
CCCCCTTGTCCAAGTTGCTGATGAAGAGGTTGAAATGCACGGGTCCAAGGACCAAGCCCTGGGGAACCCCACTGCCCACATCCCTCCAACTTCTAAGAAAATAGGCATTCACTGCACATAAACCAGTTTCAAAATGGCCAAAAAAGGTTTGAGATAAACCTGGTTGAATGTAGTATCAGAATTAACTGATATGACTCAAACCAGATTATGCAATGTCTGTTCCAGACCCCTTTCTAGTTTATTCATAGATTTATAGATGTTAGGGCTGGAAGGGACCTCACTAGATCATTGAGTCCGACCCCCTACATAGGCAGGAAAGAGTGCTGGGTTCAGATGACCCCAGCTAGATGCCTATCTAACCTCCTCTTGAAGACCCCCAGGGTAGGGGAGAGCACCACCTCCCTTGGGAGCCCATTCCGGACTTTGGCCACTCTAACTGTGAAGAAGTTCTTCCTAATGTCTAGTCTAAATCTGCTCTCTGCTAGCTTATGGCCATTATTTCTTGTGACCCCCAGAGGCGCCTTGGTGAGTAGAGTCTCACCAATTCCTTTCTGCACCCCCATGAAGAATTTATAGGCAGCCACAAGGGCGCCTCTCAACCTTCTCTTGAGGAGGCTGAAGAGGTCCAGGTGCCCCAGTCTTCCCTCATATGCCCTAGTCTCTCCTCATAAGTTAAACCAGACTCCCCCAGCATTCCAGTATGCTCTCTGGACTGGGCTTTCTGCTTCATCACAGTCAGACTGACCCCACCCTTCTGCTGCCCATCCCAAGCAGGTACAGGCAAGGGTGGGAGTCAGGCCAGGAAGGGGATTAATTCCCCCCCATGCAGTCCCACTGGCAGGGACCTGAGCCTGGTCTGACGGATTCTCCCCACTTTGCTGCTACAGCAGCCAGGTACCATGGCCCCTGAGGCAGAGCGGGGCAGGGAGGAGGAGTTAGTATCCCCTATACCCTACTGGCAGCCAGGTCTGCTTGCCATCCCCACTGTGCTCATTCCCTGCGAGGGAATAGGACCCCTTTTGCCCCCTCCACCGGATGCTGGAGTAGGAATAACCCCTTCCCTGCCTCCCCAAGGGGCCCTGCTGGTCAGCATCCGGCCGTGCCCCTACCAGCAGCTGCAGCAAAAGGGGACAGGGACCTTGGTGGGGGAAACAGCCCCTGTCATAATGTCAGGGAGCACAAGCCCCTTCACAGTGGGGGGGGGCCCTGTTGCAGGGCGGGCAGAGTTGCGGTGGACTGTGTGTAGCAGCACCAAGACTTAGAGCTCTCCAAGCCCCCCACACTGCCACCATGGCCTACAGTAGCTTTTCTCAGCCCGCTGTGTGCTGCCCACCCCCCCCCCCAAGAAGATGCTCTGCTTGGGGAAACCATGATAGGGGCTCCTGCCCCATCACAGTTGCTCCCCCCTCACTGCTCTAGCAGCCAAGTGGAGGCACAGCCAGATACTGCTGGCAGGGCGGATCTAGTCAGGCTGAGGCACCACTCCCTGGGCACACAGCTGGGCTGGGGCTGCTCAATGGTGGGACTTACTTTCTTGGCAGCCTGGCTGCAGCAGCTCCTTTGCTGCTGATGCTGGTCCTAGCCCTGCAGTACAGGCAGGGACCAGTACATGCAGCTCTGGCCCTGCATGCCTCTTGTCGGCTACAGGCTCACCCATCTGGGCTGAGCAGTGGTGGCACAGGAGATAAACTGCTGCTCAACACCAGAAGAAAAGCAGCCCCTTCCGCTGGCTGCGCTTCCATATGAAGCCACCTGGAACCTGTATGGGGCTGTCTTGCATCTCTTCTGTGTCACCATGGCCTCTGGGTTGCCCCAAGGGGCAGCAGTGGCAGCAGAGCAGATACAGGGCAACCCAGCTCCAGCTCTGGGTGGCTGCAACAGGAAGCACCGGCAGCAAGAAGGGGAAGGGTAACTTTTGCCTTGCATGCCCTGTGCCAGCTCCAGGCTCCCCCATCCAGGCTGAGCAGCAGCAGCAGGGGAGAAACTGCTGCTTAGCATAGAGAAAAAAACAACCCCTCCCCCTCCCACTGCCAGTGCTTCCTGCTGCAGCCACCCTGAACTAACACTGGGCTGCCCTGTGTCTGCTCTGCTGTCACCACTTGCCCGCGGAGCAGCCCATAGGTGGCAGTGACACAATGGAGATGCAGGGCAGCCCTGCGCAGGCTCTGGGCAGCTGCATGTGGAAGTGCTGGCAGTGGAAGGGAGGGGAGCCGCTTTTCTTCCCCACTGAGCAACAGTTTATCTCCCGCATCACCACTGCTCAGCCCAGATGGGCAAGCCTGCAGCCAGCACAAGGTACACAGGGTCAGGGCTGTGCACACTTGTCCCCACCTGTACCATGGGGCTAGGGCCAGTGGAAGTAGCAAAGAAGCTGCTGAAGCTGGGCTGCCAAAAAAGGTTGTCCCACTGCAGAGCATTCCCTGCTCAGCTGTGTGCCCAGGGAGTGGTGCCTCAGCCGTGGGACCAGCAGCATCTGGCCGTGCCCCCACCTGGCCACTGGAACGGTGAGGGGGGAGCAGCTGTGATGGGGGCAGGAGCTCCTGTCATGGTTTCCTTGAGAAGAGCCTCTTCCTGGTGGGGGCAGCAGCACTGCAGGGGACTTAGAGAGCTCCGGGTCCCGGTGCTGCCACACACAGTCCACTGCAGCTCTGCCCACACTGCAGCAGGGCCCCTCATTGGGATGGGGCTTGCACTCCACAACATTATGACAGGGGCTGCTGCCCCCACCAGATTCCCTGTCCCCTCCCACTGAAGCTGCTGGGTGGGGGTATGGCCAGACACTGGCCAGCATGGCCCCTTAGGGGGACAGGGATGGGGTTATTCTCCCTTCCTCCGGTGTCTGGCAGAGGGAGCACCAGGGGGCCTATTCCCATACAGGGAGTGTGGGAATGGCTGGCAGACCTGGCTGCCAGTGGGGTAAAGGGGACTCTAACCCCTCTCCCTGCCCCCTATCTGCCTCAGGGACCATGGTGCCACACTGCTGCAGCGGCGAGGGGGGAGTACCCAGCAGACCTGACTCGGGTCCCTGCCGGTGGGACAGCGAGGGGGGGAACTAAACCCCTCCCTGGCCAGTTCAGCCTGGACTGCCCATATCCCACCCCCAGCTTCTCTATAGCCAAAGGCATGCTCTAGCACCCCCTGCCCCTGGCCTGAGCAACTGTGGAATGTCTGTTCTTTTCCAAACTGATTCAACTGAGGCAGGTTAAACTAAACTGCAAAGGTTGAATCAATTCAGGCGCTGGCTTTTCAAATATCTGTCCCTAGCCCAAGAGATTCCAAAGTAAGGAATACTAAAACTACCCACATTACTTTTGTTATTTGATCTTGAATCTGTAAAGCGTATAAGTATGTCTACTTCAGCATGTGCTTCCATGCCTTGCTGAATTGGGGCCTAGCATGAGAATGTTTATTTGATTTTTGAAAGCACATAAATAAAAAATGGGAAAGAATAAATAGGTAAATAATGTCTTAAAATGGGAAAACATTTGAAAACAGAAATAAATCTTGCCCAGAATCAGGAAAGTTTAACTTATCTTCAATTCTCAAGTGTTTACAAAGAAGAAACTTAAAAATGGGAATGGTAACATCAGTCTAAAACCACAAGGAAGGACTGCCGAGTATCAGAAAGCAAATGAGCAAGAGTCAGAGCACAAAAAAGCCAAAGCCAATAAAAATGAATGAAACAGAAGGCTAAAAACATCAACCTAAAATAAATGTGAGTCATTCTAAGGTTGCTTCCCATTTCCTCCCCATTTTATGAGACCAACCCAGGGAATGTACTGACTGCTCTCACCTATCATTACTTTCCATAAATGGGGTCTGTTTAGACTGCAGCCAATGTCAGTCTGCAAACTCCCCATTGTAAGGTTTACATCCATCCAGTAGTAAGCATTTGTATGTTCAGACTCAATAAATGTTACAGAAAGCAAAAGAAAACAGACAGCTACATCCTATCAACCTAATTTTCATTGCTGCTATTTATCCGTAACTCCAGTGGCAGTTAATGGGAACTGCCAGGTGCTCAGCCTTGCTCAAAATTAGGGGCAAAATCCTGGCAGCACTAAAGTCAATGGGAATTTTGCCATAGACTTCAAAAGGACCAGATTTCACCCTCGGTTATATTTGTCTAGAAAAAAAAGAGCTTATTTTTCTGTTCTTTTTTGTGCACAAAATGTCAACATTGCGTGAGACAAGCCTGTCTGATTTCCAGAAAGACCTTTCAAAAGCAGGGTTAATGCCAAACCTCCAAATCCAATTTGTTCACAGATTGACCACTGTGTGATCTTTCCAGTTATATCTGGCACACTTCAAATGTATGAATCAAACCTTCCTCTCCTTGGATCATTTATAAACACTTTAAAAAATAAACTCCTGATATAATTAGCTGTTAAAAATACTTGGCAAGCCTCAATTTCTAAATAAAATGCACCCTTCCTTTGATTCTTCCCTAGCATACTCTTCAGCAACCCAACCGTGCACTGTCAAAGGACAATTGAAGAGGCACCTGCTCTGACTTGCTCAACCCACCCAACCGCCAGCGGGTATTTCAGACAGCTAATTTTCCCACAGATAGATTCCAGGAACTGTGTCACACATCCAGCCTAAATTATGTGACTGGATTGCTCCTCCTCCATCCCATTCTGTATACAGTGACCATCTATTTATGTAGTAGAGTTGTGCCAGATTCTGCAACAAACTGGAAATTATACAACAGTGACCACTGATTTCAGACTCCCTCGATAAAACTTGGCTGTTACTGAAATACCTCCATAAAGTTTATCACATCTGTCTTCTTAACTGGGAATCTAGACGAACCCTCAACATACATCCCAGACACCAACAAAGGAACATCAGCCGACTAACGGTCAGTGCCGACACGGTAAAAAGACACTTGGAGTGACTGGACGTATGCAAATCACTGGAACCAGAGGGACTCCACCCACTGGTAATGAAGGAATTGGCAGGGGTCATAGCTAATCCACTGGCAAGGATATACG